>NC_073229.2:110042500-110693055 GCF_029281585.2 Gorilla gorilla gorilla | reverse complement strand
ACAAAAGTTTAAATAATCAATTTATTTATTCAAGCAATATTTATTGAGTGCCTGCTATGTTTCATGTACTATGTTAAGCACTGAGAATACAGTGTGAAAAGACAGAAAAGACTGATCTTTTGGAATTTAATGATAAAAAATCTCACAGAAATTGTATTTTTAAAATCAATTATCTCTTAGGAATTGGGTGGCTATTTCAAAATATTCCAAAAATAAGGAATCCAATTCTAACCAGAGAGCATGTGGCTTGTTGCCCATGCCTCTGCTCAGTAGAAGAACTAAGATTCATTTATCATTTTAGTGCCAATAGATGACCATATGGGTGGGTTTTGGAGAGACTATAATAAACCCACATCAGGTTCCCTTCCCCATGAGGTTTATAAAAACTTTTTGTTGCTATCCTATTGATAGCATAGGCATAATACATGTTTGACAACATTCATTGTCCAAACAGAAAAATATGCTATAATAAATTAATATGTATTTTTAAATTTATTCAATCAATTATATATATACATATATTATATATATACATATATTATATATATACATATATATATAGAGAGAGAGCTAGATGGAATTAATATTGTTTTGATTAGGTAGGAATTGAAAAAACTATTCTAAAAACGTCATAAGGCACTCTGGCTAAGGTATCTATAGAATTATAGCCAGAATTTATTAAGGTAAAGGATATATAAATGAGATCTTTGTACACTCTTACTGATGTCAGAAAAAATGTGCATGTGAGATAGATATTGTTAGCCCCATTTTATAAGCCAGTTGTTAAACACAGTCATTACTAAAAATTAAGTTGCACAAACTTAAAATTAAAAACGATCAATACTCAATAGAACTTACTACATTTTAATCAGTTCACTAAATTTTGCCATTACCTGTGCTCTTGAGGTTATCTATGTTTATTGTGTCTTTATGGTAAAAATACAATACAGTGGTGTGCTATGCAGCATACCTCTTCCCACTTCTGTGTTTAATGATGTCAAACATGGTAGGAACATTTATACCACCAAAATAAGCTAATGTTACAAATCAAAGCCTTTTATTTTTCTGAGCTAGTTCTTAAATATATGCCAGCACACCACTGGATACTCTCTTAGAGAAAGCATTCCTTGCTCTGAGCCAGCAGTTGATTTAAGGTGCTATTGTTTTTTCTACAGACTGAATATAAGGCATCCAGAAACCTTAGAAGTTAGATGAAAACCCTTATTATTATACCTAATGACCTGCTCAAGGTTTTCATGTCACTTCCCTACAACTGTGTCTTTACTTGATTAGATATTTTAGTACTCAAGGAGAAATGCTTTCATCAGGGGAAACATAGAAATGGAAGTTGGTACTGACACTAAGTCACTTTGAGATTTTTAATACCACTGGAAAAATGATCATAAAAACAAGAAATGAAAATTGGTTAGAGATGATGATCTTGATTATCAAGGGGATATCATTTTGTTGCTTGAGCATCAGGGAGAGATCATAGGACATAAACTCAGAACATTTTTTGAGTTGCCTCCTGGTACTGCTATGCCCAGTGGTAAAGTTAATGGAGACTACAATAACCCCATACAGGTGAAACTATCAAGGCGCACACTTTTCAATAAGGAAGGCTGGGTCACACCACCAGACAGAGAACCTGAACCAGATGAGTTTCTGGCTGAGGGCAAAGGAAACATGAATGAATGAAGGGTGGGGAAAAAGTTGTAAATACCATGTAGAACATCATTACCAGTTGCAGAAAAGAGGACTGTAGTAGCTAATAATGTTTATTTTTTTACTCTGTTATTCACATGTTGATATAATTTACCAGTTGTTTTTCTTCTCCTCTCCCACTTCCATTTGATAAAGTGATAAAATATATTAGTTCATATATTACAGGAATCAATAAATAATTCCAATCAGCCTAGAAGTAGAATGAATATCACAAATGAGATTTTGGGTCTTCCCTTTTGGGGAAAAGATGAGAGCATATTTATTTGTAAGAGAAATGTTTGCTTTATATTAAGTGAGAGCATGTTGTAATTTCTATATAATTGTTTAGAAACTCAAACGTGGGAAGAAAAGTGTTGAGTAACCAAAGATGTGGACGTAGCGGATACTGTGAATTGTTTCACTCAACACTTGCTTTAATACCTTTCTAGCTTGTCTCCTGAACTAAAAATAACAGAAACAGAGGAAGAAGAGGAGGAGGAGAAAGAGAAGGAGGAGGAGAGAGGAAGGAGGAGGCCTGATTCCTTGAAGGTAGGTTTCTAGTATGGCTTTGATTTTGCCAAGCAGATACAGCTTTGTTAAGACTTAGAAGGAGGAAATGACCAACATGAGAAAGTGGCTGCCACAGTGCTGTTGGATCTTCTTGCAAGCATGTTAGTGACAGGATCTGTTCCTTTAAGGTAGCAGTAGAGAAGGTTTCAATGTCCAGCCTTTATGTCATAGACTTTGAAGAGTATGAGATGGTAGCAATAGGGCTACCAGAATAGTTCTGTATTGTAGTTGGGCATTTCTCCTTGTTATTCTTTTTCCTGGCCATATAACTATATACTTTCCTGGACCTCAAGGAAATTCTATAAGCTAACTATATCTTTTAATAAACCCCTTTCTGTTTAAATTAGCTGTAGGGGATTCAATCATCTGCAGCTAAGAGTTCTGACTGATACATTATTTGGACATGCCATCTCTAATAGTAATCTCAATTACTCACTCACATATTATTACTGCTATAGAAAAGGCCAAGCACAACAAAATTAAGGGTGTGCCTTCTTAGATTTTGGTCAAAGGAAATTCTACTAACATCTATCATAGTAGCACAGTTAGAAGACAAAGTAGTATAACACTATTTAGCACAGCTCAGATAATCAACTACTTGGGAAAAGAGATCATGCCTTATTTATCCTTTTCATGTAACCACTCAACATCAAATACTGTGTTGTACTGAACCTGAAAGCAGGCTGTTCAGTGGAAGAGGGTATGCCGCTCAATGCTCACACCAAAGCCAGTGAATTCATGGAGTTCACATTCTGGCTTTAGAGATTGTTTTCACTATAATTCATAATACATCAAATATTCTCTTTCTGGCTCAAGTGTTTTATCTGTAGATGTTGAATAGCAACACCTGACTACTACCTCCTAATAGTACCATGAGTAGTAATAATTATCACAAATAGAAATTCCTAGGCATTTACTATGTACTTTTTAAAGTATTTTATATTTATAAATTTATTTAATCTTTATAATCACCTTATAAACTACATATACTTATCCCCATTTTACAGATGATGGAACTAAGGCAAGTCAAGGTCTTATATATAAGATTCTAGAATTCAAATCTAGGCCACCTAGAGCCAGAATCTATACTTTTCACCACTTTCCTTTATTGTAAGCAAAATAAAAAAATTATTATATGGTGCACCAGAGTTAGAAGGAATAGAGTAATGCCATGAGAGCAACATGGGAAATGCAGATTTTAATGGCTGGAAGCTATGTAAGTGGCATTAAATAATTTTGAAAGAATTTATGGTAAAGCACTATTTTTTCTTTTAGGCTCTATAGATAGTTAGGAAATCTAATTTTTTTTATTACTGGTATATACATATGTTCTCATCTCTATATTAGAAGCTTGGAGTTGGATCTAGAGGCCCTATTAGGATTAAATGTGAGTATAATTTCTTAAAACATTTACATTTAGATAGGAAGACATATATGTATGTATATGGAACATATATATGTATATAGAATATATACATGTATATGGAACAACAGTAAGCTCCTGAGGGATAGCATTCACATATTTTCTTGAAATAATTATATTTCCAGTCCATAATGCTTGGACCTTAATAAACAACAATGTTTGTTAACAGGATAAACACCAGTTACCATGTTATTATATGTTATAGGAATTTATAGGTGTAATAATTTAATAACACCTGGAATAGCCAAGATTTCAGGAAGAAAGTAAAACTTGAGTCTTAAAGATTGGCTAAGATTTTGATAAAGGGGAAAAGAAGATAGGGTATATCATGTGAGGAAACAAAGTAAGTGAAACTATGGTGGTGGAATGAGTAATATAACCATACAGAGCAGCCGCTGTGGTGTCCTGTGGGCAGCCCTTCATTTGTGAGAAGGCCAGATGGGCAGCAGGATATATGGCAAACAATATAGAGAGCTATTATGGTTGATACATTGATTTTTAAATGTTCTTTGGAGAAAATCAAGCCAATTTGTAGCAGGTACTTTTAAGCCTCATTAACTGTTAATGGTCAATTTTAGACATTTATTTGTAAAAGTGTGAGAATTGCATGAAAAGTTAACTGTTGAGGCACTGTCAAGAAAAGTATTATCTACTGTATTTTTATTTTATGAAGAAAGAAAATTTGTGGAATATGCTAACGAAAAACATAATTGCCCTGTAGTTATTTTCCTCTCAAAGCTACAATGTTGCCAGGGAGATAAATTACTTCAAGAATCCTGATGATTAAATAGCAAGACAAAATGATCATGGTAGCAGCTGATTTTGATACCTGACTATTCAAATATGGATCAGTTGCATCAGTTACATCAAAAACAATTAGTTACTTTCAGAAATAATTATAAAATGTCTTCAAAGGACTTTTCCCTGCAAATAATCTTTTTAATGGGTCATACTATTTTATTACTGTGTTAGTATAACCCACTAAGAAATATTTTTGATTAGACTAGAAATCTACGAGTTTTAAATTAAAATTTTGGAGTGATTGGGGATGAATTCAGGGTAGAGATTATGGAGCGCTTTAGGTCCCACCCCCACTCCTTCCTGATGTGATCACTGGTTCTGCAGAGGGTGCTTTCCTCAAGTTTTCCAGGAGCTACTTGCGTTCCCTATTTAATAAATGGTGCTGGAAAAACTGCTTAGCCATCTGTAGAAAGCTGAAACTGGATCCCTTCCTTACACCTTATACAAAAATTAATTCAAGATGGATTAGAGACTTACATGTTAGACCTGAAACCATAAAAACCCTAGAAGAAAACCCAGGCAATACCATTCAGGACATAGGCATGGGCAAGGACTTCATGTCTAAAACACCAAAAGCAATGGCAACAAAAGCCAAAATTGACAAATGGGATCTAATTAAACTAAAGAGCTTCTGCACAGCAAAAGAAACCACCATCAGAGAGAACAGGCAACCTACAGAATGGGAGAAAATTTTTGCAACCTACTCATCTGACAAAGGGCTAATATCCAGAATCTACAATGAACTCAAACAAATTTACAAAAAAAAAAAAAAAACAAAAAAACAACCCCATCCAAAAGTGGGCAAAGGATATGAACAGACACTTCTCAAAAGAAGACATTTATGCAGTCAAAAAACACATGAAAAAATGCTCATCATCACTGGCCATCAGAGAAATGCAAATCAAAACCACAGTGAGATACCATCTTACACCAGTTAGAATGGTGATCATTAAAGTCAGGAAACAACAGGTGCTGAAGAGGATGTGGAGAAATAGAAACACTTTCACACTGTTGGTGGGACTGTAAACTAGTTCAACCATTGCAGAAGTCAGTGTGGCGATTCCTCAGGGATCTAGAACTAGAAATACCATTTGACCCAGCCATCCCATTAATGGGTTTATACCCAAACGATTATAAATCATGCTGCTATAAAGACACATGCACACGTATGTTTATTGCGGCACTATTCACAATAGCGAAGACTTGGAACCAACCCAAATGTCCAACAATGATAGACTGGATTAAGAAAATGTGGCACATATACACCATGGAATGCTATGCAGCCATAAAAAAGGATGAGTTCATGTCCTTTGTAAGGACATGGATGAAACTGGAAAGCATCATTCTCAGCAAACTATCACAAGGACAGAAAACCAAACACCGCATGTTCTCACTCATAGGTGGGAATTGAACAATGAGAACACATGGACACAGGAAGGGGAACATCACACACTGGGGCCTGTTGTGGGGTGGGGGAGGGGGAGGGATAGCATTAGGAGATATACCTAATGCTAAATGACGAGTTAATGGGTGCAGCACCCCAACATGGCACATGTATACATATGTAACAAACCTGCACGTTGTGCACATGTATCCTAAAACTTAAAGTATAATAATAATAAAAAAAAGAAAAACAAAAGAAAATGTACTTCCAAGCTAGAATTCCGTCACTAATCAAATTATCAATTAAATAGTTGTATAAGAGAAAATATTTAGGCATTCAAAATCTGAAAAAAAGTGTAGTTTCCTGTCATTGTACCTTTTCTCAAGAAGCTACTAGAACACATGCTCTATCAAAATCAGATATTAAAACACAAAAAGGAGAAAGATATGGAGTATGCCATGACAGATGAATACCTGATGTGGAGAATGAGAACAGATAGGAATAGTGTGACTTGGAAAACAGACATGTGGAAGGCTGTTATTCTCAGGATTCCAGCGACCAGTCTACCATCTTTTTACCCTGAGGATAGAGTGCCAAAGGGAGCTTGGCCCAGTTTCTTGGCTTGTTTTGATGTGTGTTGATGACGTTTTGGTTTTCTCTCCCATGTTCTACTGCTTGGATTAGCTAAGTATACTTCCCCAAGATGAGTTCTCTTTGACCTACACTAGAGAATGAGATATAGTCCTCGGTGAACTTAGAAGCAGATAATACCTAGATGCCTATGCCCCATGGTGGGCCATATGGTTTCTAGGGTCCATTCATGACTGTGCCGACTGATTTTTCTGGACAATTATTCAGTAACTGTGCTTAGCTTATCTTCTCCTTGGATCCTTCCAAATGTCTATGTAAAAAATGGTGCAGATGCTGAGGCTGAAGATGGAAGAAGATTGAGAAGTCTGTGTGGGGTGCCTGAATGCTAGGGCTGGTTCCTGGCTCTGGTTGGCTTCTTGGGAAGGGGTGAGTGAAGGGACTGGGGGACTATCTTTTCTTGAACCTCTGGGTCCCTAGCTGCAGGAGACCCCACACTTGCCATGGACATTTGAGCTGGCAGAGATATCTCCCTGGAGATTAGACAGAGTCATATCTACAACAGACATATAGCCGGGGACCTTTGTGTGCAAGACAGCTTTGATGAATGCTGGCCATAAGCACCTATCCTCCAGAGTGTCCCATGCCCCTCTGAGAGGCCCTGGCCCCAGGTAACCACCAGATTGGGAGAAAGGAGGGCCAACTTCCCAGCAGAACTGGGGCACATCTGTCCTGCAGGCCCATCTGCCTGATAGCTGCTCCTGCCTGGCCACCTTGCAGGAGCATGTACACAGTGAAACCTCCACTGCCCAGCCTGGGTGCTTTGTTTTATCTGACTGAGTGCTGATAGCCTGGGAACACTTTGGGCCCCCTAATGCAACCTAAATCCAACCCCAGGGGTCCAGAGGAGAAAGCCACAAGCAGGCCCTCATGCTGCAGGGCTGTTGCTTGTTGCTCAGGAGTGCTAAGCTAGGATCTGTGTCCAGCACTTGAGCAGGGGAGGAGCCCACACTCTCAGAAAACTGACAGGGATGAGTCATACAGGTTTGCAGAGTGGTGTGGGATCTGCATGTGCCTCCCTCCACAGAACTGGCCCCTGCCAGACCTCTGCCCAAGGGAAACCTGTGGTCTATAAGACCTAACAACAGCAACAACAACAACAAATTGTGGGCCAGTGATCAAATGTGGCTCCCCAAAGACCCAGAAAAGAAACTGGTGAGGGGGTCACTCCTCTCCTCCTTGCCCCAGAGATCATAGCTGCAAATGTGAGGATACACAAAGGAACTGCACTGCTGAGTAAGAGCCTATCTACCATCCATTGCTCTCAAGTGCCATTTATGAGATTGTAGCCCGAACTACAACACTGATTCTCCCCACTGCACAACCAAGGACAAGAATTCAATCACAAAGACCCTGTACAGAGCCTTGGACCTCTGAAACTTCCAGAAATAAAGCCAACTGACTGTCCTTAATTTATACCACAGTTAAAGGGACACCAACCCTCCTAGATGATAAAGAATCAGCACAAGAACTGGCAATTCAAAAGCCAGAGTGTCCTCTTTCCTCCAATGAGCCTACCAGCTCCCCAGCAATGGTTCTTAACCAGTCTAAAATGTCTGAAATGACAGACATGGAATTCAGGATCTGGATAACAAGGAAGCTCATTAAGATCCATAAGAAAGTTGAAACTCAATTCAATGAAGCCAAGAAATGAAGTAAAATCATTCAAGAGCTGAAAGATGAAACAGCCATTTTAAGAAAGACCCAAACTGAACTTTTTGAGCTGAAAAATTTACAAGAATCTCAAATACAATCAAAAGTATTAACAGCAGAATAGACCAAGCTGAGGAAAGAATTTTAGAGCTCAAAGACTGGTTCTTCAAATCAACTCAGTAAGACAAAAATAAACAAAAAAGAATTAAGAAAAAGAAAAAAAACCTCTAAGAAATATGAGATTATGTAAGGAGTACAAATCTATGACTCACTGGCATTCTGAGAGAGAAGGAAAGAGAACAGCAATGTAGAAAATATATTTCAGGATATAGTTCATGAAAATCCCCCTAATTTTGCTACAGAGTTTGACATGCAAAACCAATAAGTACAGAGAATCCCAGCTAAATACTGTAAAAGATAACCATTGCCAAGGCACATAATCATCAGATTCACCAATGTCAATGCAAAAGAAAAAATATTAAAGGCAGCTAGAGAGAAGGGGCAGGTTACTTACAGAGGGAACCTTATCAGGTTAGCAACAGGCCTCTCACTAGAAACCTTACAAGCGAGAAGAGATTGGAGGCCTATTTTCAGCAGCCTTAAAGAAAAGAAATTCCAAACAAGAACCCACAAAATTAAATTTCTCAAGTGATGGAGAAATAAAATTCTTCTCAGACAAGCAAATGCTGAGGGAATATGTTTCACCTAGACCAGCCTTACAAGAGATCCTTAAGTGAATGGTAAATGTGGAATGAATGAACAACTCCTGCTACTGCAAATACTCACTTAAGCACATAGCCCACAGGCACTATAAAGCAATTGTGCAATTAGGTCTACATTACAAACAGCTAACAACACAATGACAGGATCAAGGTCACAAATATCAATACTAACATTTAATGTAAGTGAGCTAACCACCCCACTTAAAAGACAGAGAGGGGCAGGCTGAATTAAAAGATAAGACCTGACTTATCTATTGTCTTCAAGAAACCCATCTCACATGTAACGACACCCACCGGCTCAAAGTAAAAGGATAGAAAACAATCTATCATGTAGACAGAAAGCAAACAGCAAGAGTTCCTATGCCTATATCAGATGAAACAGATTTTAAACCAATAAAAATTAAAAGGACAATGAAGAGCATTATGTATTGATAAAGGGTACAACAAAACAAGAAGCCTTAACTATCCTAAGTATATACACACCCAACACCAGAGCACCCAAATTTATGAAACAAGTTCTTCTTGGCCTGCAAGAAGACTTAGACAACCACACAAGAATAGTAGGAGATATCAGCATCCCACTGAGAGTATTAGATCACGAAGGCAGAAAATTAACAAACTGTGGACTTAAACTCAACACTTGACCAATGGACCTGATAGACATCTACAGAACACCCCACCAAACAACCACAGAATATACCTTCTTCTCATCTGCTCATGAAACATATTCTAAGATCAAACACATGCTTGGTCATAAAACAAGTCACAAAAATTTTTTTAAAAATGAAAATTATACCAAGCACAGTCTCAGACCACAGCATGATAAAAATATAAATCAATATCAAGAATATCTCTCAAAACTACAGAAATACATGGCAATAAAACAACTTGCTCTGGAATAACTTCTGGGACAGCATTAAAATTAAGGCAGAAATTTAAAAAATTTTTGAAATTAACAAAAATAGGGAAACAACATATTAAAATCTTTGGGATACTGCCAAAGCAGTCTTAAGAGGAAAGTTTGTAGTTCTAAACACCTTCATCAAGAATTTAGAGAGATCTCAAATTCACAATTTGACTTTGCACCTAAAGAAACCAGAAAAATGTGAACAAACCAACCCCAAAGCTAGAAGGAGAAAAAAACTAACTAAACTTAGAGAAGAGCTTAATGAAATTGAGCTACAAAAATCCATACAAAAGATCACTGAAGTTAGGTTTCCTGGAAAAATAAATAAAATTGATAGACTACTAGCTATATTAACAAAGAAAAAGGAGAGGATCCAAATACGTGCAATCAGAAATGATAAAGGAGATATTACAGTTGACCCCACAGAAATACAAAGATCATCAGAAACTACTATAAACAGCTCTACGCATGCACATTAGAAAATCTAGAGAAAATGGATAAATTCCTGGAAGCACACAATTTCCCAGGAATGAATCAGGAAGAGAATGAACCCCTGAATAGACCAATATCTAGTTCTGAAATTGAATCAGTAATAAAGATTCTACCAACCAAAAGTAAAACCCAGGACCAGGTACATTCACAGCCAAATCCTACCAGATGTGCAAATAACTGATACCAATCATACTGAAACTATTCCAAAATATCAAGGAAGAGGAGCTCCTCTCTAACTCAATCTATGAAGCCAGAATTAGCCTGATATCTGAATCTGGTAATGAAAAAAGAAAACTTCAGACTGATGCCCCTGATGAACATAGATGCAAAATTCCTCAACAAAATATTAGCAAACCAAATCCAGCAGCACATCAAAAAAGTTAATACATCATAATCAAGTAGGCTTTATTCCCAGGTTGCAAGGTTGGCTCAACATATACAAATCAATAAATGTGATTTGCCACATAAACATAATTAAAAGCAAAAACAATATGATCATCTCAATAGATGCAGAAAAAGCTTTCAACTATATCCAACATCTCTTCATGATAAAAAACCCTTAGGCCGGGTGCAGTGGCTCACGCCTGTAATCCCAGCACTTTGGGAGGCTGAGGAGGGTGGATCACGAGGTCAGGAGTTCGAGACCAGCCTGGCCAACATAGGGAAACCCTGTCTCTACTAAAAATACAAAAATTAGCTGGGCATGGTGGTTCATGCCTGTAGTCCCATCTACTCAGGAGGCTGAAGCTGGAGAATCACTTGAACCTGGGAGGTGGAGGTTGCAGTGAGCCGAGACCATGCCATTGCACTCCAGCCTGGGTGACAGAATGAGACTCCATCTCAAACAAAAACAAAAACAAAAGCAAAACCCTTAACAGGCTATTCATTAAAGGAACATACTTCAAAATAATAAGAGCTATCTATGACAAACCCATAGCCAACATTATACTGAATGGGCAAAAGCTCAAACCATTCCCCTTGAGAACTTGAATAAGACAAGGATGCCCAATCTCACCATTCCCATTCAATATAATACTGGAAGTCCTAGCCAGAGGAATCAGGCAAGAGAAATAAATAAAAGACATTCAAATAGGAAAACAAAATCAAGCTATCTCTCTTCACTGATCATAGGGTTATATACCTAGAAAATCCTAAAGACTCTGCCAAAAGGCTCCTAGAACTGGCAAAATGACTTTAGTAGAGTTTTGGGATACGACATTACTATTTAAAAGTCAGTAACATTTCTATAAACCAACAACGTCCAGGCTGAAAGTGAAATTGAGAACACAATCCCACTTACAATAGCCACAAGGAAAATGAAATATCTAGTAATACAGCAAGGAATACAGCAACCTCTGCCTCCCAGGTTCAAGCGATTCTTGTGTCTCTGCCTCCCAAATAGCTGAGATTACAGGTGTCTGCCACCACGCCTGTCTAAATGTGTTTTGTACTATTAGGAGAGACAAGGTTTCACCATGTTGGCTAGGCTAGTCTCAAACTCCTGACCTCAAGTGATCCACCTGCCTCGGCCTCCCAAAATGCTGGGATTACGGGCCTGAGCCACCGTGCCCAGCCTGACATAATTATTTTACTAAAGTGATTTGAGAAACATAAGCTGTCTTCTACCACAAAATATTGCTACCCTTCAATGCCACTTAAGCTTTTAGAAACCCTCCAAAAAATGTCATCATTGTTAGTGTATTATTATTTCAATTTGGGGAGTTAAGCTTGTTATAGCACCCGACAACAGCATATTCATTAGTTGAATAGAGACAATCCACAAATTAACAGTAACCAACTCATGAGTAAAGGAGTTGTTTTCAAAGAGGTGATAAATGATTATAAGTGAAGCCAAAATTTTCCATATTGCTCCAAGAGTGGAAATTTATGGGAAGAGAAACATTAGCTCAGGAAAAGGATAATTTTATTGACAAAGTCACCTGGCAACATAATGAGCATCCTCCATGATTCTCCACCCTTTGAAGTGTTCAAGTCTAGGATGGCAGGCTTTCTGGGGGAATTGTGTCACGATTCAAGCCTTGGGCTAGACACTCAATCCAATGGATATACCACATATTGTCACATTTTTTCATTCCTTATTCCTGGGCTAATCACCTACCACTACCATTTAATTTTTCAAATAACCAAATTGTTTTAAGGGAACGGCACTTCTGGGAGAGTTCTGCCCAAGAACCTTCTTGACCCAGAATTTTCTGCATCACTCCTTTTCTTTCTGCTTAAACTGATTTTACCTATGCTGGACCCTCCAATTTTCTTCTTTTTTAGTTCTTAATTCATTAAATTCCACTTTCTCAGCCATACAAACCTTAATGCTTTCTTTAGCTTTTTGCCTTGCTCTTCCAACTTATTTTAAAGGAAGATCTTTCTCCCTCTCCTCATGTTGCCTGTGAGTAAAGCAAAAAATTTATTTGTGACTGTTACAACACCAAAATCAAGGACAAGGAAAGCCCTGAGTTTTGAAGTGAAATTGGACACAATAATGAATTCAAGCTAGTCTTTGAAAAATTAAAACAGTCACAAATGTGCAATCATAATACTGAAATTATGGTATTGGAAAAATGTCTAATACAGATTTATTTCATTCAAAAAGCATTTATTGAATCCTTACCATGTCTGGTTGCTAGGTGCTAGGGTTAGAAAATGGAATGTCAGTGTTTTTCAAAGGATGGTGTGTGCAGTTCTCAGAGTGAAAATCCCCTAGAGATTTTGAACTTGGATAGGCCAGGAACTGTGTCTTGCTCTGTTTGTATTACTGTTTATCACTAAAAAAAATTTTTGAAGAAAAATGATTCCCCCTTTTCAGTTAATCAAAAATGCAGATGATTATTAAGTGCACACATTTGGCTATATCATAAAGTTCTTTATGGACAAATCTGTGAATATTATTTTGCATTTTTCAATTCTATTTTATAGAAAAGATAAAATATTTGAAAAGATAACTGAAATGGAAATTAGGCAGCACCACTGTCCTGCTGCTTTGGGGAGTAGCATGAACCAGGCAGACATGGATTCAAATCCAAGCTCCTTACATTTATACACTATGTGGCCTTGCTTTTCCAAATCAGTTTGTTACCCAAAAGGGGGGATAAAAATAATAATAATGAAGGTGTTATAAATATTAGAAATAATAAGTATATAAGAGAATATACATTACTAACATTCAGGATTTATAATTTTCCTACCTCCCCGGCTCTCTGAGGATAAAAAGACAAAAATACAAAATGAAGAGTCATGGAAGGAAAGCAGTCAGGCTCTATGAAAAAAAAAAAAAATCCCAGGATGTTGCACGTGGAGGGAGAAATATAACCTGGAAGGGGATGCATTGTGAGGAAGGGATGGTCCAGAGTGGTGTGTAAACAAATACCATGCTGGAAAGACACATGTGGATGAGAAAGAAGTCTCTCTTGGGATAATACATTAAGAGTATATTGGGAGCTTGGGGGTACGCTTTATTATTTTAAGCCAGTATGTTGGTTTAAATTTGTTATGCAGCAATAAAAAATTGATAACATAACCAAAACACCTCTTATTGAAAGTTAGAATCATTAGATTTATTGACCTACAATATTCTGTTCCATAGAGCACAGAGGATTTTAATAAGCAGAGATTTTAGCAAGTAGAGCAGAGAGGATTTTAATAAGAATTTCTGTGTGCTCTTTAAATGTTTGAGAGAGCAATGAGAGTGAGGAGTCCTCTTTGGACTGTGTCTCTTTAAAATCAGGACCATACAGGAAAGGAACAATGATTGTTAAGGAGACTGCTATTCTGAATAATTTCAAAGCTAAGGTGGGACTCTACCTGTACTTGACATAAAAATAATTGCCCTAAATACAAGTCAACATGCTTCTTCACTGTGAATGTCAAAACACTGAACGTTCATATAAAAGGGATAATGAGGACCTAACACAAGCAGCACTGAGACAAAAGCAGATATTGGAAACGTGTTTTATGACATTAAATTGAAGAAGTCTAAGAAAAAAAGTCCTTGCCAAATTACTACTTGGGAATTTCCATTTTAATGTTACCTTTAATAGACTCCCAATTGCTCATGAATTTGGAGTCCTGTCTGCATGGGACCAGAGAGTTACTGGTGGAAAAGGAGACTAGATCCATTCTGTATTTTGTCTCTGCTTGGGTACTTGATCCTGGCCCCTAACTGATGTTTTGGGAGTAGCAGTGCTCAGGTATGGAAACCAACTATCTGACCAATTTCTGCCAGAAACTGGAGACAGACTTAAGCATGTTTTGCTAATGGACTAAAGGGGACTTTGAGTAATGGTTAGGACATGCCTCAGCCACTGCAGGAATGACCAGATTGAAAGGTGGAGATGGCAACCACTTAAGGCCCTTCAGAGATTCAGCTCATTTGCATCCCTGCCCCAGAGTCTGCTATGGGGAAGGAACTGGAAGTCACGTGCCACCTTAAAACCGTGCATCAGTGAGCAATGTGCTTCTGACTTCATGTCCTCAGTAGAAAAACACTTACTATATAGCATCTACCAGGAGCTCTAAAATGGGGCTTGCAAGCTTAGAAGTATGTCTAAGTCATATTTCCCAAGAAAGACAAAGAATCAGGAATTAATAAAAACAGATGTCATTTCCTCTCTGAGGAGGCTTCTAAATATTCTCCTTTGGCCATTTTGTCAAAGCATGGAGAGGAAAGGAAACAAATCTTGCAGCCAGAAAGATTAAAGACATCTAGAAACCTTCGAGATTGACCTGGTGGGTAGAGGTGAGCAGGGGTATCTTCACACCTTGAAGACTGACTCCCAGGCCCAGTCTTAGAGGGCTCCCTATTCAGACTGGGGAAGCTTGGAAACTAGGCTGGGGCCTAAAGGGGAGACCACAGTCCCTATTAAGTTTCCAATGTGCCAGAGTGAGAAACAGGCATGACCACTGGACTCATTTAGCCACTTTCTACATTTCTTAGATCCTACTGATCTGTCAGTGGCATGGATTCCAAAAGGTAGAGGCTAGAACTGGTCCCATCTTTGTTTTAGCTGATGTAGAAGAGGCAACTGGTGGCTATTTGCCCAGGATGGATCTTTCCTTCTCCATTTAAAATATGGGGTCCTGTGCTTTGGATAATTTCCTAGCTCTCCATTTGCACATTTTCTAGAAGAAGCTGTGATAAACTCCATCAGGCTTCATCTGGTTGTACATCCAGAGGCACCTGAGCATTAGGTATATAATGGCCTTAACAGCAGGGATTTCCAGCTTCTTGTTTTTCTAAGAACCACTAATCTAACTTGCAATCAGGTACAGATGCTCAATACTGTATATATGATTAAATATTTCTAATAAGAAAAAAGGAGATAGGGGAAGAATTATTAAAGGTGGTAGTATGTGAACTAGTCCCAAAATATAAAACACTTGTAAATGTGTCTCAAATACATAGTAGAACTAAATGTGTTCAGCTTTTCCTTCAATGTGTCCGGCTTCTGCTATATGTGTATTCAGGTGCTATGAAAAATTCATTTCAAAGTGATGGGATCAAATTCAAAGAGATGAACACAAGGCACTTGCCAAACAATATTTTTAAAAAGAATACACACTCATGAAATGTTATTTACCACATAACATTTCTGTTAATGACAGACCACATATATGACAGTCGTCCCATAAGATTATAATGGAGTTGAAAACTTCCTGTTACCTAGTGACATGGTAGTCATCATAACATCATAACACAGCGAATTACCTTTTCTAAATTTAGATATGTCTAGATAACACAAATATTTACCTTTGTGTTACAATTGCCTATAGTATTCAGTCCAGTAACATGTTGTATGGGTTTTTGGACTAGAAGCAATAGGCCATACCATATAGCCTAGTTGTGTAGTAGGCTATACCATTTAGATTTGTGTAAGTACACTCTGTGATATTTGCATAATGATGAAATTGCCTAATGACATATTTCTCAGAATGTATCCCCCTCATTAAGTGATGCAAGCTAAATGTTGTGTCTATATTTCCACTGTCTAGAAACTTAAATTTTTGACTATGGTTCAGACAACAGAAAATAATGAGCTTCATGCCAATCATTTCTTGTTTGCCTGTCACCCTCTGCAAAAGAGACAAACATATCTGTGACTTTGGTTGTGGAGTGGGGGGAGGGGGGAGGGATAGCATTAGGAGATATACCTAATGCTAAATGACGAGTTAATGGGTGCAGCACACCAACATGGCACATGTATACATATGTAACAAACCTGCACGTTGTGCACATGTACGCTAAAACTTAAAGTATAATAATAATAAAATTTAAAAAAAAAAGAAAACATATCGTGTGCCAGAAGTTGTTCTAATACATGTAAAGAAATTGGTTTACATGTATTGACTCAGAATTTCATTTCTATCTCCAGAGGGCAATAAATAACTGATCTGGCACTCACAGAACAACTCATTGGACCTTTGGATAGAGCTAATTACATTTTATATAGTAATTTCCCATAGGAGAAGCAACACGTAAAAAAGAAACAGATAATTATCTATTACCTGAATAAAAATGGCCATTAATAATGTAATGAGATTCTGTTAACAAGATAAATCTATTGGTGACATTATTTATTCATCGAGAAGCAGCCAGAAATGACCCAGTTATGATAAGAGATTACCAAGAACATATCAATGGAAGGTTCTCCTTTCAGAGCATGGTTATAAATTATTCCATTTCAGGACATAGTTAAGGATTCTACAGCAGGAATCAAGAGCTTGAGAAAATTATCATCAATAAAAAAGTATGTTGTTTGCACATCTTGATTCAATTTGTGATAATAATAATCATAATCAACTGTAATGTGTTTTCAAATGCTTCATGGATAGGGTTAAGTCCGATACTGTTTACTTCCCTAGGATATAATTGAAGCAGCTGCAGAAGAACTTAATACTATTCATTTTCTTAAAGTATATAATTTCTACTAATTCTTAGATTACCATATGCATAGATTACAGCATCATAATGCCAGTGGACTTTAGGCAAAATTTCAATGCAAATTGCAGTACAAAGCCATGATTATTGCATTTAAAATGACAAACACTGAAAACAAAAATTAAAACAGAGATTTTGTTTGTTCAAGCAAAAGGTTCAGCTTGATCAACATGGTATTTTTTTTTTTTTAAGATGGAGTCTCACTGTGTTGTCCAGGCTGGAGTGCAGTGCTTGGCTTACTGCAACCTCTGCCTCCTGGGTTCAAGTGATTCTTGTATCTCAGCCTCCCAAGTATCTGGGACTTCAGGAACATGCCACCATGTCTGGTTAATTTTTGTATTTTTAGTAGAAATGAGATTTTGCCATGTTGGCCAGGCTGGTCTCAAACTCCTGACCTCAGGTGATCCACCTGCCTCTGCCTCCCAAATTGTTGGGATTACAGACATGAGCCACCACACCCAGCCCTTGATCAACAGTTTAGAGTAAATTTTGTTTTGTCTTAATACAGAGTTACATAGTTTTTTAAACAGAAAATTTAGAAAATATAGTTCATTAACAAGAAGAAAAAGAAAATCATCTGTAAGAACACTTTTGAAAAAGTCATTGTTTCAGATTTTTAAATTTTCTTCCATGCTTTTGAAAAATGTATAAACATAAGCACATACATAATTTACTTTTACAAAGAAGGGATCATGATACACATTCTATTTTTAATCACTTATACATATTGTGTAACTGTAATCTATCATATTATCATATTTTATAATGCGTAATTATTCATGTTTATCATAAATTACATAATCAATCCCATATTATTGAACATTAATTTTGCTTCCATTTTTTTCTTTGTAATTTTGATGGTTAATCTTATATGTTAACTTGACTAGGTTAAGGGATACCCAGATAGCAGGTAAAATACTATTTCTGAATGTGTATGTGAAGGTGTTCTCAGACCAAGCTGAGGGTCGGGCTTCTATTTCTCATGGCCCAATAACGAGATGCAGATGAACTGGGGAGTAAAAAAGCTTTTATTTCCACAACTGCTTATAGGGAGAAGGCCTGGGAATTATTACCAGACCAACTCAAAATTACAAAGTTTTTCAGAGCTTATATACCTTCTAAGTTACATGTCTATGTCTAAGTATGCATTCATCTAAAGACACAAGTGATTAACTTCTTTTAATCTATAACTAAGGTCTTAGACCTGAAGACCTTCCTCTGAAGCCTCAGTAAATTTACTTAATCTAAATGGGTCCAGGTGCTGGAGTGATTACCCTTATCTTGCCTCCTGCCAAATCACGGAGGTTTGGGGAGTTCCTTCAGACCCCCAATAAACTTGTTTTTGGAGGCCTGGGGAGTTTCTTCAGACCCACAATAAAAGTCCTGTTAATAATTCCTTCATTATTTTATCATGCTTTAAGGCCCAGGAAGGGCCTAGGCAAAACTCTTGGTGGGCTTTTGTTACATCCCAGCCTTTGTAGAAGGGCGCTGGCTTTTAATATTTAACTTAACCACTCAGTCAGTAGTAAAACAGTTGTTATTCAGGCCTGTGTTAGTGAGAACTGGCCTGCCACAAGGGTGTTTCCAGAAGTAATCTGCATTTGAATAGAGAGACTAAGAAAAGAAGACCATTTTCCCCAATGTGGTCAGACATCCTTCAAACCATTGAGGGACAAAATAGAACAAAAAGGCAGATGAGGATTGAATTATATTTCTCTCTCTCTCTCCCCTGTGCAGGAACACCTATCTTTTCCTGCCCTGGGATGTTGGCACTTCTGGTTCTCCAGCCTTTGGACTCAGACTGAACTGCACTACAAGATTTGTGGTTCTCCAGCTTGCAAATGGCCTATCATGGTACTTCTTGGTGTTCAAAATTGTGTAAGCTAATTTTTATAATAAATCCCTTCTTCTATATCTCTATATATACTACCAATTCTGTTTCTCTGAAGCACCCTAATACAGCAACTATAAGCAGTGCTGTGATAAAGGTTCTTGACACAATGTCTAATAATATGTATAGTTTCTTGGAATACATTTTTGCAATTTATTGTTACCTGATGAAATAAGCAAGACTTCAAAACCAAATTGCCAGAGGGAGGTAGAGCAAGACAGCTGAATAAACCCTCCAGTGACTGTCCCCATCATAGGAACACCAAATTGAACAATTATCTACACTAAAAAAGCACCTTCATAAGAACCAGAAATCAGGTGAGTGATCACAGTACCGGTTTCAACATCATGTTAAGGAAAGAGGCACTGAAGGTGGTAGGAAAGACAGCCTTGAATCACCTATAGCACCCCCCCAATCCCCAGGCAGCAGCCCTATGGTGTGGAGTGGAGAAATAATCTGTGTGCTTTGGGAGGGGGAGAACAGTAATTGTGGGACTTTGCATTGGGACTCAGTGCTGCCTTGTCAAGGGAAAGCAACACAGGGCAGAACTCAACCAGTGCCCATGAAGGGAGCATTTAGACCTGTCCTAGCCAGAAGGAAATTGTTGGTCAGAACCAAGGTTCTGGTAAGTATTGCCACAGTGGGTTAAAGTGCTCTGGAGTTTATTGGATACTAAATTGGATACTAGTTCAGCCACAGTAGAATAGGGCACCAGGCTAGTCCTGAGGCCCCCATTTCAAGCCCTGTCTCCCAGATGACATTTCTAGATACACCCTGGGCAAGAAGGAAACCTGCTGTCTTAAAGGGAAGGGCCCAACCCTGGATTCATCACCTACTAACTTAAGAGCCCTTGGGCCCTGAATAATCAGCACTGGTAGCCAGGCAGTACTTGCTGCAACCTTGGGTGAGACTCAGAACCATGCTGCCCTTAGGAGTAACCCAGCATATTCCTAGCTATGGTAGCTATGGAGAGATACCCTATCTGTTGGAGGAGAGGAGAGGGAAAATTAAAGGAACTTTGTCTTGCAGCTTGGGTACCAGCTTAGTCACAGGTTGGTCACCAAGCAGGCTCCAGGGGTTCCCAATTCCAGGCCTTGGACAGCATTTCTGGACTTGCCCTGGGCCAGAGGGGGCCCATTGTCCTGAAGGGAGAGACTCAGGACTGGCAGCATTCACTGTGAGTTGACTGAAGAGTCATTGGGCCTTGCATGAACATTGGTGGTAGCCAGGCAGCACTTGCCACAGGCCTGAGGTGATGGTGGAAATCTAGAAAGACTCCTTTGTTTGAGGAAAGGGGAGGGTAGAGTGGGAAAGATTTTGTCTTCCAGCATGAGTGCCAGCTCAGCCACAGTAGAATAGAGAACCAGGTAGATCCCTAAGTTTCCTGACTCTAGGCCCTAGCTTCCAGATGGTACTTCTGAACCTGCCTGGGCTAGCAGAAACCCAATAGCTGAAGGAAAGAATAAAAGCATGGCTGGATTTGCCACTTGTTGGCTGTAGACCCCTTGGGTCTTCATGAGTGAACATAGGCAGTAGTCAGGCAGTGGTCACTGCAGGTCTTGGGTGAAACCCAGTGCTATCCTGGCTTTGGGTCTGACCCAGTTCAGTCTCAGTGGTGGTGACTACAGGGGTGTTTGTGTCACCCTTTTCTCAGCTCTGGGCAGTTCAGCACAGACAGTCTGTATTTGTTTGGGAGAAAGTAAAGGAAAAGAACAAGGGTATCTGCATGGTAATCCAGGGAGTTCTTCTGGAACTTGACTAAGACCACTAAGATGGTACCTCTATATTTGCAGTACCACTGCAAATGTCACAGTGTTTCTAGGCTTAGTGTGCCCCCAAGGCAGATATGGCTGCAGTGACAAAAGACTTACATCACCACACTAAAGATCCTTTGAATAATTGGAAAACCTTTCCAAGAAGGACAGGAACAAAAAGGCAAGTCTGTGAAGATTAAATAAATATCTAACTCTCAGATACTCAGGCAAGGATGAACATCCACAAACATCAAGATCATCCAGGAAAATATGACCATATCAAATGAATTAAATAAGGCACTAGTGACTAATCCCCGAGAGACAGAGATATATGACCTTTCAGACAGAGAATTCAAAATAGCTGTTTGAGGGAGCTCAAGAAAATCCAAGATAACATAGATAAAGAATTCAGAATCCTATGAGATTAATTTAACAAAGAGATAGAAATAATCAAAAAGAATCGAGTAGGAATTCTGGGTCTGAAAACTGCAATTAAAATACTGAAGAATGCGTCAGAGTCTCTTAATAGCAGAATTAATCAAGCAGAAGAATGAATTAGTTAGCTTCAAGCAGGCTGTTTAAAAATATAGAGTCCGAGATGACAAAATAATGAAAAAAGAAAAGAATGATGCACACCTAGAAAATAGCCTCAAAAAGACAAATCTGTTATTGGCCTTAGAGAGAAAGTAGAGAGATAGAAAATGGAGTATAAAGTTTACTGAAAGAGATAATAACAGAGAATGTCCTAAACCTGGAGAAAGATGTCAATATTCAAGTACAAGAAGGTTACATAACACAAAGTAGATTTAACTCAAAGAAGACTACCTTAAGACATTTTATAACCAAACTCCCAAAGGTCAAGGATAAAAAAGGATTCCAAAAGCTGAAAGAAAAAAAAGAAACAAATAACATACAATACAACTGAGAGTAGACTTCTTCATGGAAACTTTACAGGCCAGCAGAGAATGGCATGACATATTTAAAGTGCTGAAGGAAAATTTTTTAATCCTAGAATAGTATATTCCATAAAAAAAAACTTCAAAGTTGAAGGAGAAATAAAGACTTTCCCAGAAAAACAAAAGCTGAGGGATTTAACCAACACCAGACTTGTCCTACAAGAGATGGTAAAGAGAGCTCTTCAATATGAAAGAAAAGAATGTTAATAAGCAATAAGTAATTATCTGAATATACAAAACTCCCTGGTAATAGTATGTATGGAGAAAAACAGAGAATAATGTAACACTGTAATTGTAGTGTGTAAACTTCTCATGTCTTGAGTAGAAAGCCTAAAAGGTGAACCTATAAAAAATAATAACTACAATTTTTCAAGACAGAGAGAGTATATTAAGATATAAGTAGATACAACAAAAAGTTAAAAAGCAGAGGATGAAGTTAAAGTATAAAGTTTTTATTAATTTTCTCTTTGCATGTTTGGTTGCTTATGCAATTGGTGTTAAGTTGGCATCAGTTTAAAATAATGGGTTATAAGATACTATTTGCAAGCATCATGGTTACTACAAATCAAAAAGCATAGCACGGATACACAAAAAAAGCAAGAAATTAAAAGATTTTACCTGAGAAAATTACCTCCATTAAAAGGAAGACATGAAAGAAAGAAGAAAATACTGCAAAAACAACCAAAAAACAAATTAAAAATTGCAGGAGTAAGTCCTGACTCATCAATAATAACGTTGAGTGTAAATGAACTAAACCCTTGAATCAAAAGACATACAGTGGCTGAATGAAGAAAAAGCATGACCCAATGATCTGTTGCAGACAAGAAACCCTTTACCTGTCAAGACACATATAGACTGAAAATAAAGGGATGGAAAAAGATATTCCACGCAAATAGAAAGAAAAAAAAAGCAGGAGGAGCTATGCTTATATCAAACAAAATAGATTTTAAGACAAGAACTATTAAAAAGACACAAAGAAGGTCATTATATAATGATAAAGGAATCAATTCAGCAAGAAGATATAACTATTATAAATATCTGTGCACCCAACAGTAGAGCACCCAAATATATAAAGCAAATATTATTAGACCAAAAGAGAGAGAGAGAGAGAGAGAGACTTCAATTCAGTATTAACTGGAGACTTCAACACTCCACTTTCAGTGTTGTTCATATCATCCAGACAGAAATTCAATAAAGAAACAATGGACTTAATATGCACTATAGGCTAAATGGACCTAACAGATATTTACAGAACATTTCAATCAATGGCTGGAGAATACATATCCTTCTTCTCAGCACATGGATTATTCATAAGGGTAGAACATGTGTCATGTCAAGGCCACAAAACAAGTCTTAAAACATTTAAAAAAATAAAAATTATATCAAGTATCTTCTCTGACCACAAAGGATAAAAACTAGAAATCAATAAAAAGAGGAATTTTGGAAACTATACAAACACATGGAAATAAACAATATGCTTCTGAATGACCAATGGATCAATAAAGAAATTAAAAAGGAATTAATTTTTTTTCAAACAAATGAGAATGGAAACACAGCTTTCCAAAACCTATGAGATGCAGCAAAAGCAGTAATAAAAGGTATTGTTATAGGAATAAGTACTTACATCAAACAAATAGAAAAACTTCAAATAAACAACCTAATGATGCCTCTTAAAAAACTAGAAAAGCAAGAACAAATCAAACCCAAAGTTAGAAGAAAAAAATAATTAATACAGAGAAGAAATAAATGGAATTGAAATGAATAAAGAAAACCAAAGATCAACAAAATGCAAAGTTTTTTTTAAAAAAAGTATAAACAAATCCACAAACCTTTAGCCAGGCTAAGAAAAGGAGAGAAGAAACAAATAAAACAACTAGAGATGAAAAAGGAGACATTACAAGTAATGTCACAGAAATTCAAAGAATCATTAGAGGCTACTATGATAAACTATATATTAATAAATTTGATAATTGAGAGGAAACAAATAAAATCCTAGACACATACAATCTACCAAGAGTTAACCACAAAGAAATCCAAAATCTGAACAGACCAATAACAACAAATAACAGACCTAAACAGGTAATCAGATCAAAACTGTAACAAAATGTCTCTCAGCAAAGAAAAGCCCAGCATCCAATTTTGCTTCACAGTTACATTTACCTATCATTTAAAGAAGAACGAATATCAATCCTACTCAAACTATGCTGAAAAATAGAGGAGGGAATACTTCCAAACTCATTCTATAATACAAGGCCATTATTACCCTGATACTAAAACCAAGCAGATAAATATACATCAAACTAAAGAAAACCACAGGCCAATACCTCTGATGAACATTGATGCAAAATTCCTCAGGAAAATATTAGCAAACTGAATTCAACAACACAATAAAAGATAATTCAACGTGACCAAGAGGGATTTATCCCAGAGATGTAAAAATGGTTCAACATAGGCAAATCAATCAATGTGATACATCCTATCAACAGAATAAAGGACAAAACCATATGATCATTTCCATTGATGCCATAAAATTGTTTGACAAAATTCAACATCCCTTTATGATAAAAACCCTAAAAAACTGGGTATAGAATAAATATACCTTAATATGATAAAAGCCATATATGACAGACCCAAAGGTAGTATACCAAATGGGGAAAAAGTGAAAGCCTTTCTTCTGAGATCTGGAACAAGACAAGGATGCCCATTTTCACCACTGTTATCTGACATAGTACTTGAAGTCCTAGGTGGAGCACTCAACAAGAAAAAGAAATAAATGATATCCAAATCAAAAAGGAAAAGTCAAATTATCCACGCTTCCAGATGATATAATCTTATATTTGGAAAAATCTAAAGACTCCACCAAAAAACTATTGAACTGATAAACAAATGCAGTAAAGTTGTAGAATACAAAATAATATACAAAATTTAGTAGCATTTCTATTGCCAACAGTGAACAATCTGAAAAAGAAATAAAAAAGTAATACCATTTACAATAGGTGCAAATAAAATAAAATAAAATAAAATACCTATGGATAAAATTAACCAAAGAAGTGAAAGATCTCTACAATGAAAACTAAAAAACATTGATGTAAAAAATTGAAGAGAACACAAAAAGGAAAGATATTCCCTGTTCATGGATTGGAAGAATCAATATTGTTAAAATGTCTATACTACCCAATGCAGTCTACAAGTCCAGTACAATCCCTATCAAAATACCAAGGACATTCTTCACAGAAATAGGAAAAAATCCTAAAATATATGTGGAATTACAAGAGAGCCAGAACAACAAGAGTGAAGGTATCACATTATCTGACTTCAAATTATACTACAGAGGTAGAATAACCAAAACACAGGCACAAATCCATATATCCATAGTCAACTCATTTCCAACAAAGGTGCCAAATGCACATTGGGAAAAGGACAGTCTCTTCAATAAATAGTGCTAGGAAAACTTGATATTAATATGTAGAAGAATAAAACTAGACTGCTATCTCTCAGTGTATACAAAAATCAAGTTAAAATGGATTAAAGACTTAAATCTAAGACACAAAACTATAAAACTACTAAAAGAAAACTTTGGAGAAACTCTCTAGGACATCAGAGAGTCCTGAAGCTTGGGCAATCAAGGCATAAATAGACAAGTGAGAGCATATCAAGTTAAAAAGCTTCTGCCCAATGGTAACAGTTAACATAGTGAAGACACAACCCACAGAATGGGAGAAAATATTTGCAAACTATCCATCTGACAAAGGACTAATAACCAGAATATATGAGCTGCTCAATCAAATCTATAAGACAAAAATCCAATAATCTGATAATGAGTGGGTAAAAGATCTGAACAGACATTTCTCAAAAGAAGACATACAAATGACAAACAGGTATATGAAAAGATGCTCAACATCATTCATTATCAAATAAATGCAAATAAAAAGTACAATGATATATCATCTCATCCTAGTTAAAATGGCATTTATCCAAAAGACAGGCAATAATGAATGCTGGTGAGGATGTGGAGAAAAGGGAATTTTCATACATAACTGGTGGGAATGTATAGTAGAAGCACTATGGAGAAGCACAGTTTGGACATTTTTCAGAAAACTAAGAGTAGAACTGCCATATGATTCAGCAATTCCACTGCTGGGTATATACCCCAAATAAAGTAAATCAGTATATTGAAGAGATATCTGCACCCTCATGTTTATTGCAGCACTATTCACAATATCCAAGATTTGAAAGCAACCTAAGTGTCCATCAACAGATGAATGAATAAAGAAAATGTGGTACATATAGACAACAGAGTACTATTCAGCCATAAAAAAGAATGAGATCTCGTCATTTGCAGCAACGTGGATGGGACTATAAGCCAGGCACAGAAAGATAAACTTTAAATGTTTTCACTTATTTGTGGCAACAAAGACAATTAAGATAATGGATCTCATGGAGATAGAGAGTAAAATGATGGTTACCAGAGGCTGAGAAGGGTATTGTGATGTGGGAGTGGGGATGCAATGAGTACAAAATATAGTTGGATAGAATGAATAACACCTAGTATTTGAGAGCACAATAGGGTGACTATGGTCAACAATAATTTATTATACATTTAAAAATAACAAAAAGAGTATAATTGGATTGTAACACAGAAAAAGGATACAGACTTGACATAATGGATACCCCATTTAGCCTGATGTGATTATTATGCATTGTATGTCTATCAAAACATCTCAAGTTCCCTATATAAATATATGTATCTATTATGTGCCCACAAAATAAGAATAAAAATTTTAATAGATAAAAACAAAATCAAATTGTCCACCATAAAAACTAATTTAAATCCTGAACTATAATTTAGATAATCAAAGTATGGTAATAGATATTTCACAGAAAAGTATATAAAATGTTCAACAAACATGCAAAATATGCTTATCTCATTAGTAGTCAAAATAGGCAAAATATAACAACCACAAAATACCACTTCACATGCTTTTTAGGATAAATGTTTACAGAGATAAAAAGTTTTTAAGTTCAATATTTCATGTTGTTGAAGAGAACAGATAGTTTTATCCACTTCTCAGGAAAGCACAAGTCGATGCAGCCATTTTGGAGGTCATTAGGCATATCCCAAATGGAAAATATGAATATCTTAGAACCCAGTAATTCCACTTCTTTATCCTACAGAAATAGTCACACATGTCCAGCCTGGGTCATGTGTGCACCCCTATACTGGATAGACAGGATACAGGGATTGAGAATCCCACCAGGACATCATTGAGTAGGTGACTAGCACTACTCCAATGGAAGGATAACCCAAAGGACCAACAACATGTGTCCACTCTAAGAGTCAAATAAATCATTTTTTTGTATTGTAAAATTAATTACATATGACCTTATTTGGGTAATTAACATAAAATCTCAAATTCCTCAGAAAAGCTGTAATTTGTTAATGTTGACTTGACACATCTAGCTGTCATCAAGCCAAGAAATACAGTCAGGGGCCCTTGGTAAAATTTTGGAGTAGAAATACATCTTTAGCACTTTCCAACTCTACTTTTAGTCCCCCTTTTCTCCTATGAGCAAATCTATGTTCCAGAGTAAGGACTCATTGGATATAATCCCGAGTCACATTTTTCTGGTGTGCATAAATATCTGTTAAGGAAGGAATTAGTTGGAAATTAAGGTGTTAGCACCTTAGTTTGCAACTTGGCTGCAGATTACAATCTCCTAAAGAGCTTCAGACTAATTCAAACCATATCTGTGACTGTGGCACCTGAGGATTTTAGCAAAGAAATTGAAATGTTATAAGATTGTGTCTTAAGATAACAGTAATTTTTTATTATCAAGGAGTTAAGTTCTCAGAGAGTAGAGCTCAGATGATTGACAGAAAATAGTTTTGTAACTGGCACTTGAAAAAGAAAACAAAAAGTAAGACAAATATGAATGTTTTTAGTGCATTCCTCAGGTACACATCTAGCTATGTGGCCTTCACACATTCTGTGTGTACTTTCTGTGGTGAGAAATTATGTAGAGTGTAGGGGATTGGTCATGGTGGTGGAGAAGCTGTAAGAAAAGACGTAAACCTTCTTGAAATGTGGGAAGGTCTTGCAAACACTTCAGGAGAGAATAAAGCTGAAGGCAGATAATTCTGTTACCCTGAGGCTAAGGACGAGGACTAGGTAACAAGGGAGTGTAAAAAATCTATCTAGATAAGTTTATTTACTGATGTCATCCAGAGACCAACCTTTGGCCATCCGTGCATAAGACTGCTACCTGCAAGGGGGGGATGACAATGTTAATTACCCACAGATTGTGTTGGCTCCAGGTCTTTGACATTATACCAGTACTGAATAAATATAAGTGGCCCCAGCGCATTGGGACTGCTAACTCTCTTTGGCCCCTAGTGCTGGCAGTCCCCTAGCCCACTCTTTCACTGGATGCTTGTGTCTGAGTACTCCTTTCATCCATCGCTCAGCCAGGGTCTGTGGGATGGACCCAGCAGCTGGTGCCCTGTGTGAGGAACACTGCAATAAATCATGACAGAATCCTCAAAAATGAAGGAGAAGACACTGCGCAGTCAATAAGTCACTGGTGCCCCCTTGGGATTTCCAAGTTCGAGGGAATTTTCAAGCTAGGGTTTCATCATGGGACTACAGTTATCAGCTCAACAGAAACAGTATATAAAAGTGTTCAAACAGCTGCTTAAAGCTAGTGGAGCCTCAGTTTCTCAGGCTCAATTAAGGGACCTAATGCAAACTGTTGTTCCCCATAACCCATGGTTCTGGAAAAAGGCATTCTAGACCTAGAGCTCTGGGAACAAGTGGGGAGAAAAATCTTAAACAACATGATGTGCAAGGACAACAGGTCTCAGTAACATCTTTAACATTATGGGCCTTAGTCAGGCCTGCTTTGGCCCTGCTCTACACAAAAGAGCCTAAAAAGGGAAGGGAGGAGGAATCATCTCCTACCTTACCACCTCCTCCTCCTCCCTCAGCCCCACCATTACCAGGTAAAGATACAAAAGAGAACACAGAGGTTTTTTCTGAGCCCCCTCCTCCAATAAACTGGGAAGAAGACAAGGAATATACTACAGTTATGGAACCCTGTCTTAGCCAAGCGTCATTAGAAGGGGAGCTCTTGGCCTACCTGTGATGCAAGATCAACAAGGCAATCAGGTATATAAGGCCATCACTTTCAACACTTATAAGGAGATAAGGAAAAGTATTAGAGAAAATGAAGCCACTAGCCCATGTATGAAAGGATTAATTGAGGCCATAGCAGACAACTTCTGTATAACCCTATGGGACTGGTCAGTGATAGCTAAAACAACTTCAAAGGGCAGTAAATACCTCCTCTGGATGGCAGAACTTAATGGATTATGTGAACAGCAAACCTCTTTCTAATAATAGCCACTGTTATTCCTCCCCTACCCCCGAAGTGGCTCTCTCAAAATCCTATTTGGGTAGAGCAGTAGCCTTTAAAGGGAGAGACATTACAACAAGCCCATGAATTAGTTGAGGAACAATTAAAAGCTGGCCATATACAACCATCAAACAGCCCTTGGAATTCACCCATTTTTGTCATTCCCAAGAAGTCTGGTAAATGGAGACTTTTGCATGACTTACGTGTTATCAGTGCTAATTTGAAACTTATGGGGCTCCCTTCAGCAGGGACTCCCTTCCCCCATGGTGATTCCTCGAGATTGGCCTATAGTCATTATTGACTTAAAAGACTGTTTTTATACTATTCCCCTTGCAAAACAAAACAGAAAAATTTGCGTTTACAATACCAGCTATCAATAATGAAAGGCCAGCTTGCCGATTTCATTGGAAAGTACTTCCTTCAGGAATGCTGAACAGTCCTACCATGGGTTAGTATCATGCAAATGAGGCTTTGCTCCCCAGTAAAAAAGAATTTCCTAATTGTAAGATTATTAATTTTATGGATGATATATTACTGGCAGCTCCAACAGAGCCAATATTTTTAAATTTATATGACTCTGTCAAAAAGAATACACAGTTAAGAAGTTTAATCATAGCACCTGAAAAAGTACAGATGTCCTCTCCTTGGAAATATCTTGGATGCCTACTAACTCTCTGGTCAGTAAGACCACAGAAGGTTAAATTAAATACTAACATCTTACATACCTTAAATGATTATCAAAAATTACAAGGTGATACTAACTGGCTTTGCCCCAACTTAGGTGTAACTACTGATAAGTTACACAACTTGTTTTCTATCCTAAAGGGCAATACGGCCCTAGACTCCCCCAGGTATTTAACCCATGCAGCAAAGAGGGAAATTGAGGAAACAGAGCAAGCTATTTCTCAGAGGAAACTAGATCGCTTAGACCCACGACATTCAGTCCAATTATTTGTTTTTCCTACTAACCATTCCCCAACAGGATTAATAGGACAGATAGCCCCAGGGCTGTGCTTTCTAGAATGGGTTTTTTGCTTATATACCAGGACTAAAGCACTGTCTCCCTATATCCAGCTAGTTACTAAAGTCATCTATACAGGCTGCAGATGATGCAATCTGTTGCTAGGTTATGACCCCGATGTCATAAAAATTCCCTTGAATAGAAAACAATTCAAAGCAGTCTTGCCCTTATCTCTAGACCTGCAGATAGCACTCTCAGATTATGCAGGCCATATAGAATATGCCCTTCCTGCTGACGAACTACTTCAGTTCTTATTTCATATTCCTGTAGTTATGCCTACAAAAGTAGTTCACTCCCCCATACCTAACGCTTTAATGCTTTTCACCGATGGCTCTGGTAAAAATGGAAAAGCAGCTGTCTGGTAGGAACTGCATGACTCCCTCACTCAATCTGGATTTACTAGCACTTAGAGAGCTGAGATTGGAGCCCTAATATTGGCCCTAGAACCTTTTTCCACTCAACCCATCGATATTGTTAGTGACTCTGCTTACTTCATTTATTTATTGCAGAACCTTGAGACAGCCCTCATTAAGTCCACTGTTGAGCCCATGCTGTGTGCCCTTTTTCTTTGACTTTAGTAATTGCTGGATCAATGTACACATCCTATTTTTATCACACATATTTGAGCCCACAGCTCACTCCCTGGCCCACTGGCTTATGGCAATGATCAAGCAGACCTGCAGGTTATGACATCACTGCTTGACCAAGCCACCCAATTACATCAATTTTTCCACTAAAATTGGAGAAATTTACCTAAACAATTACAACTTACCCAAAGACTAGTTAAACAAATTATTTTACAATGCCCAGATTGCCAGCTCACAGGCACGTCCTGTCCTTCAACAGGTGTTAACCCTAAAGGACAAGAACCTAATCAGTTATGGCAAACGGATGTTACACACATCCCTGAATTTGGAAAAGTAAGATGTGTACATGTATCTGTTTATACCAATTCCCACTTAATTAGCACTCATATTCTTCCTGGAGAGTCTTCCCTATATGTCATTAAACATGTTCTCTTAACTTTTGTGTTTATGGGGTGGCCCACAAAAATTAAAACTAATAATGGTCCAGCTTATGCCAGATCACAATTTCAACAATTTTATCACACATGGAACATTCAACATTCCACAGGTATCCCTTATAACCTTCAAGGACAGGCCATAATAGAATGTGTCCACTCCACCCTTAAAAATATGCTCAAAAAACAAAAAAGGGGAAATACAAGTAAGGACCCTGCAATACTATTGGCACAAGCCATATTTGCCCTTAATTTTTAAAATTTAGATGACAAATTTCAATCAGTCATAGAAAAGCATTTTACTAAAGCCCCTCAAAACATAAAACCTGTGATTTTATGGAAAGATGTAAATAGTAATGTTAGGTGTGTTTCAAATGATCTGCTAACATGGGGAAGAGAATATGCTTGTGTTTACACCCCCTCAGGTCCTCTTTGGATTCCAGCATGATGCATCAAACCACACCATGGTGTGGCTAGGACCGAACCTGGTACCAGAAATGAAGGAAATAACCCTGCAGGACCCATGGCCCCAGACGATGCAGCTTCCTCAGACAACACAGGTCCTGAACATTATGCTGAAAAAGAAAACTCAGGACTGAGTGAATCCTGCTCTGAACACAGATACCATTAGCTCCAGATAATTTCTTCCTTGCTATGCTTTATTAACCTTTTTTAATTCTCTCACTTTGCCTGCTACCTGTACCTGCTACTCTCTATTAGGCCTATCTTCTAGCTCTGCCTTTCTTCCACCCTGTTACTCGGGTTGAGACCCCCTTCTCAGCCACTAATAATGTAACTACTTGGCTACAAGGGATTGACATACCCCCAGTGGGGCTTCTTAGTAACAGCATACATTAGACTGAGGTGCCAAGTAACACTACATGTCACTTCTTGATTGGAAAAGAATATGACTAATTATACTCATGTTTATCTCATGTTATTTACTAATTCAAGCTTGCAAAGCTGGAAAACGAGATGTAACCACTATGCCTGACAAACCTGTTGCTGCACCCATCTGTACTCTTCAATCAACAAAACCTGATGCAAAAACAGAAAAGTGGGAGAAATAGGAGATCAATCCGTGTGGTGGGAGAAGGTATAAGGAAAGATGCAAACCTTCTTGAAGGGTTGGAAGGTCTTGCAAAAGTTTCAGGAGAGAATAAAGCTGAAGGCAGCTAATTCTCTTACCCTGAGGCTAAGGGTGAGGACTAGGTAACAAGGGAGTGTAAAGAAATCTATCGGTTCGGAGCCAACTTGGCTGAATAGGAACAGCTCCAGTCTACAGCTCCCAGTGTGAGTGATGCAGAAGATGGGTGATTTCTGCATTTCCAACTGAAGTACTGGGTTCATCTCACTGGGGAGTGCTGGACAGTGGGTGCAGGACAGTGGGTGCAGTGCACAGTGCATGAGGCAAAGCAGGGCGAGGCATGGCACCACCGAGGAAGTGCAAGGGGTCAGGGAATTCCCTTTCCTAGTCAAAGAAAGGGGTGACAGACGGCACCTGAAAAATTGGGTCACTCCCACCCTAATACTGTGCTCTTCCAATAGGCTTAACAGCACACAAGGAGATTATATCCTGAACATGGCTTGGAGGGTCCTATGTCCATGGAGCCTCGCTCATTGCTAGCACAGCAGTCTGAGATCAAACTGCAAGGTGGCAGCAAGGCTTGGGGGGGGGGGTGCCCGCCATTGCTGAGGCTTGAGTAGGTAAACAAAGCAGCCGGGAAGCTCGAACTGGGTGGAGCCCACCACAGCTCAAGGAGGCCTGCCTGCTTTTGTAGGCTCCACCTCTGGGGGCAGGGCACAGACAAACAAAAGACAGCAGTAACCTCTGCAGACTTAAATATCCCTGTCTGACAGCTTTGAAGAGAGTAGTGGTCCTCCCAGCACGCAGCTGGAGATCTGAGAACAGGCAGACTGTCTCCTCAAGTGGGTCCCTGAACCCTGAGTAGCCTAACTGGGAGGCACCCCCCAGTAGGGGCGGACTGACACCTCACACGACTGGGTACTCCTCTGAGACAAAACTTCCAGAGGAACAATCAGGCAGCAGCATCTGCAGTTCACCAATATCTGCTGTTCTGCAGCCACCGCTGCTGATACCCAGGCAAACAGGGTCTGGAGTGGACCTCTAGCAAACTCCAACAGACCCGCAGCTGAGGGTCCTGTCTCTTAGAAGGAAAATTAACAAACAGAAAGGACATCCACACCAAAAACCCATCTGTATGTCACCATCATCAAAGACCAAAAGTAGATAAAACCACAAAGATGGGGAAAAAACAGAGCAGGAAAACCAGAAACTCTAAAAATCAGAGCACCTCTCCTCCTACAAAGGAACAGAGCTCCTCACCAGCAACAGAACAAAGCTGGATGGAGAATGACTGTGACGACTTGAGAGAAGAGGGCTTCTGAAGATCAAACTACTATGAGCTAAAGGATGAAGTTTGAACCAATGGCAAAGAAGTTAAAAACCTTGAAAAAAAAAATTAGATGAATGGCTAACTAGAAAAACCAATGCAGAGAAGTCCTTAAAGGACCTGATGGAGCTGAAAACCATGGCATGAGAACTACGTGATGAATGCACAAGCCTCAGTAGCCGATGCGATCAACTAGAAGAAAGGGTATTAGTGATAGAAGATGAAATGAATGAAATGAAGTGAGAAGAGAAGTTTAGAGAAAAGAGAATAAAAAGAAAAGAACAAAGCCTGCAAGAAATATGGGACTATGTGAAACGACCAAATCTACGTCTGATTGGTGTACCTGAAAGTGATGGGGAGAATGGAACCAAGTTGGAAAACACTCTGCAGGATATTATCCAGGAGAACTTCCCCAATCTAGCAAGGTAGGCCAACATTCAGATTCAGGAAATACAGAGAACGTGACAAAGATATTCCTCAAGAAGAGCAACTCCAAGACACATAATTGTCAGATTCACCAAAGTTGAAATGAAAGAAAAAATGTTAAGGGCAGCCAGAGAGAAAGGTCAGGTTACCCACAAAGGGAAGCCCATCAGACTAACAGCGGATCTCTTGGCAGAAACTCTACAAACCAGAAGAGAGTGGGGGCCAATATGCAACATTCTTAATGAAAAGAGTTTTCAGCCCAGAATTTCATATCCAGCTAAACTAAGCTGCATAAGTGAAGAAGAAATAAAATACTTCACAGACAAGCAAAAGCTGGGAGATTTTGTCACCACCAGGCTTGCCCTACAAGAGCTCCTGAAGGAAGCACTAAACATAGAAAGGAACAACCGTACCAGCCACTGCAAAAATATGCCAAATTGTAAAGACCTTCAAGGCTAGGAAGAAACTGCATAAATGAATGAGCAAAATAACCAGCTAACATCATAATGACAGGATCAAATACACACATAACAATATTAACCTTAAATGTAAATGAGCTAAATGCTCCCATTGAAAAACACAGACTGGCAAATTGGATAAAGAGTCAAGACCCATCAGTGTGCTATATTCAGGAAACTGATCTCACGTGCAGAGACACACATGGGCTCAAAATAAAGGGATGGAGGAAGATCTACCAAGCAAATGGAAAACAAAAAAAGGCCAGGGTTGCAATGCTAGTCTCAGATAAAATAGACTTTAAACCAACAAAGATCAAAAGAGACAAAGAAGGCCATTACATAATGGTAAAGGGATCAATTCAACAAAAAGAGTTAACTATCCCAAATATATATGCACCCAATACAGGAGCACCCAGATTCATAAAGCAGGTCCTTAGTGACCTACAAAAAGACTTAGACTCCCACACAATAAAAATGAGAAACTTTAACACCCCACTATCAACATTAGACAGATCAATGAGACAGAAAGTTGACAAGGATATCCAGGAATTGAACTCAGCTCTGCACCAAGCAGACCTAACAGACATCTACAGAACTCTCCACCCCAAATCAACAGAATATACATTCTTTTCAGCACCACACCACATCTATTCCAAAATTGACTACATAGTTGGAAGTAAAGCATTCCTCAGCAAATGTAAAAGAACAATAGTTATAACAAACTGTCTCTCAGACCACAGTGCAATCAAATTAGAACTCAGGATTAAGAAACTCACTCAAAATTGCTCAACTACATGGAAATTGAACAACCTGCTCCTGAATGACTACTGGGTACATAACGAAATGAAGGCAGAAATAAAGATGTTCTTTGAAACCAACAAGAACAAAGACACAACATACCAGAATCTCTGGGACACATTCAAAGCAGTGTGTAGAGGGAAATTTATAGCACTAAATGCCCACAAGAGAAAGCAAGAAGGATCTAAAACTGACACCCTAACATCACAATTAAAAGAACTAGAGAAGCAAGAGCAAACAAATTCAAAAGCTAGCAGAAGGCAAGAAATAACCAAGATCAGAGCAGAACTGAAGGAAATAGAGACACAAAAAACCCTTCAAAAAATCAGTGAATCCAGGAGCTGGTTTTTCAAAAAGATCAACAAAATTGATAGACCACTAGCAAGACTAATAAAGAAGAAAAGAGAGAAGAATCAAATAGACACAATAAAAAATGACAAAGGGGATATCACCACCAATCCCACAGAAATACAAACTACCATCCAGGAATACTATAAACACCTCTATGCAAATAAACTAGAAAATCTAGAAGAAATAGATAAATTCCTCGACACATACACCCTCACAAGACTAAACCAGGAGGAAGTTGAATCTCTGAATAGACAAATAACAGGATCTGAAATTGAGGCAATAATTAATAGCTTACCAACAAAAAAAAGTCAAGGGCCGGATGGATTCACAGCTGAAATCTATCACAGGTACAAGGAGGAGCTGGTACCATTCCTTTTGAAACTATTCCAATCAACAGAAAAAGAGGGAATCCTCCCTACCTCATTTTATGAGGCCAGCATCATCCTGATACCAAAGCCTGGTAGAGACACAACAAAAAAAGAGAATTTTAGACCAATATCCTTGATGAACAATGATGCAAAAATCCTCAATAAAATACTGGCAAACCAAATCCAGTAGCACATCAAAAAGCTTATCCACCATGATCAAGTGGGCTTCATCCCTGGGATGCAAGGCTGGTTCAACATGTGAAAATCAATAAACGTAATCCAGCATATAAACAGAACCAAAGACAAAAACCACATGATTATCTCAATAGATGCAGAAAAGGCCTTCGGCAAAATTCAACAACTTTCATGCTAAAAACTCTCAATAAATTAGGTACTGATGAGAAGTATCTCAAAATAATAAGAGCTATCTATGACAAACCCACAGCCAATATCATACTGAATGGGCAAAAACTGGAAGCATTCCCTTTGAAAACTGGCACAAGTCAGGGATGCCCTCTCTCACAACTCCTATTCAACATAGTGTTGGAAGTTCTGGCCAGGGCAATCAGGCAGGAGGAGGAAATAAAGGGCATTCAATTTGGAAAAGAAGAAGTCAAATTGTCCCTGTTTGCAGATGACATGATTGTATATCTAGAAAACCCCATCATCTCAGCCCAAAATCTCCTTAAGCTGATAAGCAACTTCAGCAAAGTCTCTGGATATAAAATCAACGTACAAAAGTCACAAGCATTCTTATATATCAATAACAGACAAAGAGGGAGCCAAATCATGAGTGAACTCCCATTCACAATTGCTTCAAAGAAAATAAAATACCTAGGAATCCAACTTACAAGGGGTGTGAAGGACCTCTTCAAGGAGAACTACAAACCACTGCTCAATAAAATAAAACAGGATACAAAGAAATGGAAGAACATTCCATGCTCATGGGTAGGAAGAATCAATATCGTGAAAATGGCCATACTGCCCAAGGTAATTTATAGTTTCAATGCCATCCCCATCAAGTTACCAATGACTTTCTTCACAGAATTGGAAAAAACTACTTTCAAGTTCATATGGAACCAAAAAAGAGCCCGCATTGCCAAGTCAATCCTAAGCCAAAAGAACAAAGCTGGAGGCATCACGCTACCTGACTTCAAACTATACTACAAGGCTACAGTAACACATGCACACGTATGTTTATTGCAACAATATTCACAATAGCAAAGACTTGGAACCAACCCAATTGTCCAACAATGATAGACGGGATTAAGAAAATGTGGCACATATACACCATGGAATACTGTGCAGCCATAAAAAATGATGAGTTCCTGTCCTTTGTAGGGACATGGATGAAGCTGGAAACCATCATTCTCAGCAAACTATCACAAGGACAAAAAACCAAACACCGCATGTTCTCACTCATAGGTGGGGATTGAACAATGAGAACACATGGACACAGGAAGGGGAATATCACACACCGGGGACTGTTGTGGGGTGGGGAGAGGGGAGAGGGATAGCATTAGGAGATATACCTAATGTTAAATGACGAGTTAATGGGTGCAGCACACCAACATGGCACATGTATACGTATGTAACAAACCTGCACATTGTGCACATGTACCCTAAAACTTAAAGTATAATAATAATAAAATTAAAAAAAAGAAATCTATCTAGATTAGTTTATTTACTTATGTCACCCAGAGAACAACTTTTGATCATCTGCATGCAAGACTGCTCCTTGCAAGGGGGTATGACAATGCTAATTACCCACAGATTGTGTTGGCTCCAGGCCTTTGAAATTATACCAGTACTCAATAAGTACAAGAGGCCCCAGCTTATCGGGACTGCTACCCCTCTTCAGCCCCTAGTGCTGGCAGTTCCCTGGCCTGCTCTTTAATTGTATACTTGTGTCTGAGTACTCCTTTCTTCTGTCACTCGGTCTGGGTCTGCAGGATGGACCCAGCAGTAGAGTGGAGGAAGTAAGATGTTGTAATCCTGATAGTTACAATGCTTTTCCTCTATGTTTCTGAGTGAAGTGTGTTAATATGAGGTTAATATAAGATTATCCAAAGGTCTTCCTACAGAATTATCTAAGGAAGCCATAACTACTTAAAGGTCAATATCACTGTTCTAAACCATAAACAATAGCCTTTGTAGCTACAGCTACCCCAGAGGTAAGAGTTACCAACCCAGAATAGAATCCACTGGCTTCCAATCGGTGTTCCCCTTTCTGAGAGGCATCATAACTGTTTGACCACAGGGAATACAAATACCTCAGCAAGAGCGTTTTGTTGGCGGGTAAGTTTTTATAATTATCTTAAGTTTTATAATTTTTAGTTCCTCTTAATGAACCAAGGAGTGATCTGAAGGAAACTTGTGACCTGAAATTAGATTGTGCTTCATCTGCTGGTGATTAAAAAAGGAAATCTTAATCATCCTTTGAAAGTGAAAGTGATAATCCTTGAATATTTCTGTAGAATATTTCACTCTTTGTAAATTATGGTAGGCCAATCAAATGTGTGAGAAAGAAGGGAGAGTCTCCAGATGCAAGAAGAGAGATCACCCAGCTTAGGACAATTGGAAGTAGCCAAAAGTAGGCAGGAAAGGGAAGGGAAGGTTGCTGTTCAAGGAGGGAGATGAGGTGAGGTGGTAGTTGGGAGCTGGACATGGGTATCCAAAGAAACACCAGTGCTTAGCCCACATTTAGGACTGTCAAACATTCATTCAGAAAGAAAAAAAAAATGGGAAATATTTTGGAATACATCCTGCACTCAGGAGTCCTGAAACCCATTTGGGAGAGTGATGGTAACTGGACTATGAATAATTCTTTCTTCCTTCAGTAAAAAGAGAGAAGTTTCTTTAAAAAAAGCCCACTCTAAAGTCAGCTCCTATTACTGAGTCCATCTCTGTCCAATCAGAATTACAGTAAGAGTTGAAACACTCAGGTTCTCAAAAGAAAAACAAATAATAGAAATTATAAATGTTTTCCATTTATACCTCAGATGCATGCAACATGATTGACACAACCAATCATATGTCTCAGTTTCTTGCACACAATTCTCCATCCAATCTTGTCTTCTGATTTTTTATGTTTGCCTTATTTCCTGTTATTCTTGCCCCGTTCAGCACACTCCACTCCTCTCCCTGTAGGCACCCATTCTAGGGTATTTAATGTCTTTTAAAAATTATTTACATGGAAATGTATCTATGAACCATATATATTATTGTTTTGGATATTGTGGCAGTTATATCACCTGAAAAACATGTTAAGATGAAGATTAGAGAGTTAAAACTTCATCTGGGAGTAATGCCTGTGAAAGGTAAAAGGGGAGGAAAGAGAACTGGTCAGGGGAATCCTTCAAAGTGTGATGCAGATTTGATGCCCATGAAAGGAAAAGAGGAGGAAGCTAGAAGGCGTTCAATGAAGCCAACTTACCAAAAAGTGGCCAGCTGTCCTTTGAGATTTAGGGAGTCAGTGTTAACCTCTGCTGTAGACAGGTACAGAAACTCAGAAGCAGTAATTGCTGACCAGCCTTGCTAAGGGGGAATCCCACCATGCATTACATCCTTCTCTGCCATGGAGGCTCCTCTGTTCATGGACCCATCATGCCAGTGCTGGGATAGCCAACAACAAAATTGTCTAATATCTATTGGCCAAGTAATTTCCTCTACTAGCTTGTGTAATTCTTTGCAGATGGATGATTTCTGATGTGTGCTTACATATGATACAAAGACATTCACACTCCATATTCATTTCCAATGTCCATCCACCTCAAAAACCACTTCGTAGACTTGCCACACCCCTTCCCCATGCCTTCATGTCTCTGGTCTTCCAATCTTTTCCCTCCAAGGCCCCCAACCAGCCAGACAATTCATTCAACTTTGCCCATAATCTCATATATATTCTTACCTTGGGACCTTTCTCCTTGTGTACCATTGGGGCCCAGAAAATTATATCCCAAAGTATGGTAATTTAGCATGCTTAGTACTTTGAACTAAAAGAGATTGGAAGGCCTCAGAAGCAGCTTCAGAAGCAGCATCATGTGTAAGTTCTCTCTGATCTTCTTCTGTCCTTCTGTATCGGGGGAATCAGCCCCCAATATTTCAATGTAGTTTCTTTTCTATTTTCCCTAAGTGTCGGTCAGTCTGAGAAATAAAGAGTAGAGTACAAAAGAGAGAAATTTTACAGCTGGGCCTCCGGGGGTGACATCACATATCGGCAGGTTCCATGATGCCCCTTGAACCACAAAACCAGCAAGTTTTTATTAGGGGTTTCAAAAGGGGAGGGGTGTATGAATAGGGAGTGGGTCACAGATATCACTTGCTTCAAAGGCAATAAAATATCACAAGGGCAGAGAGGCAGAATGAGATCACAAGGCCAGGGCAAAACTAGAATTACTGATGAAGGTCCATGTCCTGCTGGGCACACATTGTCATTGATAAACATCTTAACAGGAAACAGGGTTTGAGAGCAGAAAACCGGTCTGACTAGAATTTTGCCTGGCTGGAATTTCCCAATCCTAGCAAGCCTGGGGGCACTGTGGGAGACCAGGGCATATTTCATCCCTTATCGAAAACTGCATAAGACAGACATTCCCAGAGAGGCCATTTTAGAGACTTCCCCCTGGGGATGCATTCTTTCCCCAGGGTTGTTTCTTGCTGAGAAAAAGGATTCAGCGATATTTCTCCTATTTGCTTTTGCAAGAAGAGAAATATGACTCTGTTCTGCCTGGCCCTGTAGGTAGTCAGGCCTTATGGTTATCTCCCTTGTTCCCTGAAAACCACTGTTATCCTATTCTTTTCAAGGTGCCCAGATTTCATATTATTCAAACACATATGCTTTACAAACAATTTGTGCAGGTAATGCAATCATCACAGTGTCCTGAGGCAACATACATCCTCAGTTTACGAAGATGATGGGATTAAGAGATTAAAGACAGGCATGGGAAATTATAAGAGTATTGATTGGGGATGTGATAAATGTCCATGAAATCTTCACAATTTATGTTCAGAGATTGCAGTAAAGACAGGTGTAGGAAATTATAAAAGTATCAATTTGGGAAACTAACAAATATCCATGAAATCTTCATGATTTATTTTCTTCTGCCGTGGCATCAGCCAGTCCCACCATTCAGGGTCCCTGATTTCCAGCAACACTTCTGGGTTTTTTTGCCCTTCTTTCTGCCCTGAGGCAAGTCATTAAAATATAATTCCTCTTCCCCAAGGCAGGTCATAGAAACTAGAACTCCCCTCCTCCAAAGCAAGCCATAAAACTCAGAAATATTACTCTAAACTTTCCCTGTTGTTCTGTCTTAGACCTGGTCATAAAGAAATTCTCTGACCTGCCTTGTCTGATAGTAGGTCGTAAGACTCTCAATCTAGAAGGGTCCTGCCACATACCTGGGAGGAAGGACTACTACACAGAGAGGCCAAGAAGAATTGGAACAAACAGGTCTTTCTGTTCAGATTTCCCCATTGGTCTATTACCATCATACCCTTTTGTCCAATTCCATTTCTACCTGGCTGTCTATTCTTCATTGAACCTGAGCATAAAAGTGGACAGTTTTCTCTGAATATTTAGGTCTTCATTTCTAAATGTTCCCATGTCATGTAAAACCTAGATTAAATACATTTGTTATGCTTTTCTCTTGTTAACCTGTCTTGTTATAGGGGTGTGGGCCATGACTCTTATGATAGGTGAGTAAAGGCATCATACTTTTCTGCCCCTAAAGGAAAAGTGAATGAACAGTGGTTTGTAAGATTTTCCCTCACCACCTTCTTCTAAGGCCACAGTTGAGTGTGATTGTGATTCATCTGATTGTTCATTTTTGGTTTACACCCACATAGAAAGCTTATGCCTCCATAAACAAAAGTAGGTTTTTTTCTTCTTTCTGTAGCTGAATATATGGGGAAATTCCCTCATATAGATATAGGTGTGAACCATGATAGACAGCTAGTGCAAAAATTGTGGGTAACACAGCCATCTGAACCACTTGCTGAAGTAGTTACTTATGTCATCGGATATTACTCAAGTTTGATTTTTGATATACCTTTTCCATGTCACAATAGATTGGTGCTGAACCCACCTAACTTTGAAACACAGTGGCTTCCATAGAATCCAACTCATGATATGCAGTTTCTGGCACATGGCCACTTGATGTCCCCTAGTTGAGTGTTTCATCTCTACCATGGCCCAGTAGCACACCAAGAGGTATTTTTCAAAAGGCTTGTAACTCTCAGCTGCAAATGACATTGCCTTAGTCCTCAAATTCAAGGTTTGGCATTGTGATTCTCCAGTCATGACTTTTTATAAACTTCATCCTGATCATTTTTTCACCACTGACACCAATGAAAGAAAAGAAAGCAGGAGCAGGATTAGAGAAGTGAGAATATCAGACAATAACATTCTGTAAAATCCTGATGGGGAGCTTCAGAGAAAATATTGCCCATTAGTGGACCCCCACACTGGGCAGAAATGACTATGTTCTTAGTGTTCCTATCATGCTCAGACATTGTCCAGAGGCTTCCCCAGAAGAATGTAACCTGAGTTTGAAAGCTGAGGGCATCCTCAAATCTGTAATAGCTGAAGGCTGTCAGCTAGTTGTACTCCCAGAAACTGAATGGGAGATTCTTTCTTAAGGGGAGATCCATGTGATGTAACTCAATGACTGCCACAGAAATACTTTCAATTTTTTACATTAAGTGGTGTGCTATATATAAATTCTGACTCTTTTTATTTAACATTATTTCCATGATAGTATCAATAAGGAAAATGAACTAAAATGGATTTTACTTTACAATGCAAAGTGACTGTATTCTTTAATTTGCTGAGAGTCCTACTTCTATTTTGTTTGAAAATTACCATAAAATTTTGCCAACGGTATCAAAGGATTTACTTAATATGATATTGGGAAAATATCTATATCTGCAGTGTGAATGGAGATTTGCAGCTGGTATACGTGTGAACAGCTTGAGATGAGTATAGCACCGACATCTGAACTGTGACTATTGTTAAGGCTCAGAAAACAATACTGCAAAAGTTTGGTGCTTTGCCATGCTGGGAACTTTGAATTAAAGTAGGAAGGCCTGAGAAGCTGCCTCAAAACCAAAGACTTTCTAACCTTCTCTTGTTTTTTCCCTTCACCAAGTACAGGGAGGAACTTTCTCTGGAAATTCCTTATCTGACTAAGAAAACTTCATTCTAAAAGAAGTGCAATTTCCTTAAAATCCCCTCCTTAGGAATTTTATCAAATAACCAGGAAAGACTAACCACCAGAGAAGAGACTAAAAGCCCATCAACATGCCAAGATAGACTTTTCATCTATTATTCTTTTTCTTTTTAAAAATTTTAACAGAGTTTCATTGAGCAAAAAGCAATTCATGAATCTCTCAGCCCCTGAACTACAATAGTTTCAGAGAAGCTCCAGCAAAACCATATGATGGAAGACTTATGGAGAGAAAAACGTAAGTGACATACAGAAGATGGACATGAGGTAGAGAAACAGCTGGATTGGTTTTAGCTCAGTGTTTTCCTTATTTGAACTCGATTTGAACAGTTGGCCACCCTTGATTGGTCCAAACTTGGTGATTGGCACAAGAGTAGGTTACAGTCTGTTTACACATCCAGTTATGTTACAGTTCTGCAGAAACCTTTAGGTTGAACTTAAAATATGTAAGGAGGTAGCTTTAGACTAAACTTATTTAATAATTCTCCCCTTTTGGTCATCCTTTCAAATTTGAGAGATAGACCAAAATTTTAGGCATTGATATCACTCTATTACCACCATAAATGTTCTTATTTGGTCTTAAGTCTCACTGGGAAATACCACCATAAATGTTCTTATTTGGTCTTAAGTCTCACTGGGAAATAGCAGAATGATAGATTTTGTGAAGTGGAAACAAGGACTTAAGGTTATTATTTTTTAAAAGGGTTAGAGTAGAGAGGATCTCCCCCTCTCCCATATAAGAATTTCCTTTTTACAGAAGAAAAACATTGGTCTGTTTTAGGATCTGTTTCCTTAAAATTTCAGTTCAATTATGTTATATTTAGCATGAATGACACTGCTTTGGTTTGTTCTCATATATAGGAGCCTTGTGCATGAGATCAGTGCAAAACAATGAACTCCCATAATTTTGTTTCAAAATTCCCCACTTTTAGCCAGGTTCTCACTTAGGTGAGAATATGACAATAACTTAGGGCTTTAGTGCTACCCTCAGTTACCATCATTTTGGGTTTCTTGTTTCAGCACATCATTCATAGATTATGGTGTTCTCATGGTCACACATTTCTTTCCGTTTTTGTCATTTAAAGTTGACAAGAGACCTTCTAAAATTTTAGAGATGACTGCATGCAAACATTGAAAACTTTTGAGAGGATACAGCATACCAGGGAGACTACTCTTATGACTCTCAGGTGGATAATACCAGAAGTTTGGAGAATGCTCCTGCCAGTGTCTCCACAAACTGAAACCAACTAAAATCAAGTAAATCAAAGAATGAGCCAGATAAAGAGTCTGCTCATTTAAAACAAGCAGCCTGTTCATTAATTCCTTACAACTGAGTCTCTGTAATACCCATTGTATTCTTGCATGTGCAATAAGAAGTATCAGCAACTGCACAGAAAATTTGTTTAGCCAGAAAGTAATCTAAAGCAATTCTATTATATTATTTAGCACAACTTTAGAGAGAATTTGAAGTCTGTTGCATAACCATAGCATTTACACTAGAATCTGCTATTGAGCCTATTATGAGAGATACATTTCTAATTATTGCCTCATTTACTCCAAATCATGAAGAAAGAGACCTAATAAATGATACTCATCTGGAAGAGTGAAGGTCTCCTGGCAATTTTCTCTGTAACTTATGATGTGGGTTAAGAGGAGTGGATCAATGTTCTGTTTCTGACTGACTATAAAGCAGCAAAGGTACCATTAAAATTTCTTACCCACATTACCCTTCATCTTTCATCTATCAAGGCATAAGCTTGTCCATGAGTGAGAATGGCTGCAAAATCCTTCACAAATAAACGTATACCCATGAGTGCACAAAAGAAACCCCCTTCTCAGTTGTTCATAGAGGCATAAGCAAGGGAAATAATTGAGAGATGAGTCTCATATTGCAGAAATGTCTTGATCTATGATCTTGGGGAAAAAAGCTGTCCACATCTAGGATGCTGTCTGCTTCTCAGGATAAACTTCCTTGGTTAGCTTTACCTTAACATCTCCAATGGGCAATTTGGAGAAGCCCTTCTGAGTTATGAACCCAAGGTTCAAGGTCCCAAAGTTTAGCTGCAGTCTGGGTGGCAAGGGCAGTTTTTCTGTAGTGTCATTCTCAGACTGTCCAATCTCTGTGTTCTAGGTAGTGAAGGGCTTGATTGTCCCCACTCAATGGACACTGGAAATCTTTCTTTACCTAGTGAAACTACACTTTAGCATAATGCGTTAAAGCTTTGTAGCATTTACTTATATCAGAGTTTAGAAATGGAAGGTAAATGAGGTTTTATTTTTAGGTGTATAGGACTTCCAGTGACTTTTATAAAAGGTCAACTTATGTTTTCCACTCTAAGTGGATCTGATTGTAATCTATCTATAACACCTTTGATCAGGGAAATCCAGTCAATTCAGTTAACTTTGCCTAATGCTATTTTATCTGTAGTACTTTATTTAACTGTTTTATAATTTGTCTAGTGAAGCAAGTACCTCTCTCACTAGAGTTATCTCCAGGAATGCTCCATGAGGAAAAACACATTTTCCAGTAACCTTTTAGATACTGTTTTAACATCAGCCCTCTTGCATGGGAAAGCTGTTATACAATCAGAAAACATGCATTGAAAATGACAATTGAATGCAATTTCTCTATAAATGTTAAAATGGTCAATCAGATAGCAGAAATGTACCTAAAGTTTTTATTGTCTTCCCAGGATTATGGGTTTGAAAAACAAAATTTTGGTCATAACAGTCACCACACCCACCCACCCCCACATATATATTTAATTTGAATTATTGTATCTCTTCTATTATAAATCATGGAATGCAGAGCTTTTAATAATGAAAGACCCAGGCTCTCCATGAGTCCACACTTAACATTGGACTTAAAGCCTCTTAAATACCAATTTTGTTTATCCAATTTAGGTGCATAGGACTGTTTATTGCATGGGTTGTCATGAGTAATTTGACTTGAACCATGGAGTTAATTCCAACTGCATATCTAAACAATTTCAGTATTGGCTGATTTAGCACAAAAATCCGGCAAAGAATTTTCTTAATATTCAATTAATTTTTGTGCTGTTTGGGTTAGTAGTTTTATAAAGCAATCAGTCTCTTCATTAGGGTTCTGAGAATTCTTACCCAGTTGAAATGATATGATCTCAAAGTTATCAGAAACTTATATTCAAGAGTGCTTGTGAGGCTGGGTGTAGTGGTTCATGCCTATAATCCCAGCAATTTGGGAGGAGAAGGCGGGTGGATCACTTGACGCCAAGAGTTTGAGAGCAGTCTGGCCAACATAACATGCCATTTCCACTAAATAATAATAATAATAATAAAATAGCCAGGTGTGGTGGCACATACCTGTAATCCCAGCTGAAGCTGAGGCACGAGAATTGCTTGAACCTGGAAGGCAGAGGTAGCAGTGAGCAGAGATCATGCCACTGCACTCCAGCCTGGGTGACAAAGGGAGACTCTGTCTCAAAATAAAAAGGAAAAAAAATGCTTGTTAGGGTTCTTTCTAACCTTTCATGAGCCTCCTTGAAGACACCATACTCTAGGATTTTGCTTGGTTGTAACACTTTCACAAACTGCATCAGAATTAAGCAATTAACTATGGAAATTGACTTCAAATGAGCATAGAGACAACTGACAAAGAAATTGATTATTTCTGTGGCCTACAATAATTTAACACAATTAACAATAATTATAAGTGATACCATATACCCAGATATATCAGAATTTTAGGACTCCCACACAATATTGGCATATATATTATAATATATTCATAAAAATATAACTCAAAGTTTAAACATCATCTTTTGTTTGACAATGCTTCCCATGTAATTTAACATATCAGATAATCATGTTTATATCTTTTTTTGCTTCAGGGGCCCTCTGTAGCATCCCCAAGTTAAAGGCTGGAAAACAAGACTTAATTTTGAAGCTGACATTTGATTTGTTGAAGCCTGTCAAATATGTCAAAGATTTAAAATACTTGACCAAAATAAAATCACAGGTCACTGTAAAATGGCAGTCATTAATTTAGCCAAAGTGATTATTAACACATTTTAAAAAGCAAAAACCTTTATTCTTTGATAGAAAGGAGACTCAGTTTTCAAAACAATCAAAAGACCTGAGAAAAATATCATGAGACAGAATCTGTTTCTTCTTCTCTCCTATCTTTTGCTCTTTTTTTTGCAGTTTACTCAAAAAGTGAACAAAAATATTTTAGAATGTCTTATTACTACCACATATTTTTGTTCAAAAGAGAAAACCGAATTTTAATCTTTAAAAATTTTACCTTATTTATTTATTTAACAGGGTCTCAATATGTTGCCCAGGCTGGTCTCAAACTCCTGGGTTCAAGTGATCCTCCTGCCTTGGCCTCCCAAAGTGTTGGGATTACAGGTGTAAGCCACCACTCTAGGCCCCAAATTTTACTTTTGTGTCAGTGTATTATCAATAGTAAAGCTAATTTTAATAAAACTTTATAAATAAATACATTACCTTTTGACCACAAAAGATTTCCATACATCCTTTATAGTTGTTTAGGGTTTTTTTTTCTCTTCTCAACTTTCTATATTCAATTAGTTTTATCTGTGTATTTCTATTCCTTCTATTTGAAACAACCTTTAAATAACTCTTAAACTAGACAAAAGTAGTTTTTCCGCAACATGCATTTTCATGCCTTTACAACTTTCTTCACCAAAAGCATATCTTGCTTGCGTTTATATACCCTGTATAAAGAATTCTCTCATCTCTAGTCATTTTGATTGTATCTAATGACAACGATAACTCTTAGGAATCCTAATTTATAGTGAAGACCCTATGAAGATATTTTGAACTGTCTTATACCAGTATTTGTAGATGAAAACCATATTGTAATTATTTAGAAATTATTTGCTTAAACTATTGTTTATTAACAGATATAAATGTTGTGCCCAGACGAGTTAGAGAAAACGCCACACTTTGAGATGAATTAAGAGTCCTTTATTAGCCAGCGACCGAGAGACGGGCTAACGCTCAAAGTTCTCTCGGCCCCAAGGTAGGGGCTTGATTAACTTTTATACCTTGGTTTAGGAAGGGGAGGGGGGTTCTAGTTAAAACAATTTTACAGAAGTTAAGTAGTCAAAAAGTTAAAAGGATAAATGGTTACAGGAAAGTAAACAGTTCCAGGTGCAGGGGCTTTAAGACTATTACAAGGTGGTAGACACGGGGCTTTGGGCGTTATCAATCAGACAAATTCTTGGGGACTGTGGATATAGCTTGCCACAGTATCTGATCAGTTAATTGCATTCTTGGATGTGCTGGAAGTCAGCTTGCACAAGTTAAGTCCTTGAGGAAGGGACTGCCAATGAAAGAGCCAAGATGGAGTTTGTCTGGTTCTCTTAGCTAAGGGAGAGTTTATTCAGGTGGAAACAAGGCTAGGTGAAAAAGGAAAAAAAAAGGTAGGGCATTACATTCCCCACTTGTGTTTTTGGGGAATCAAATCATTGATTCTTCAGGCATGACAAAGGGGTCATATTGAGTCCTAAGATACATAAGATTGACAGAAGCTATGCGCTATTTTACAAAATTAAGAAACCAATTTAATATACAAGGCCCCAAAATTAAACTTAATAATACGATGAGGAGAGGTCCAGCTAACCCACTGATTAAAGTAGTTAGACAGGGGTTCCAGTTGAACATGCTTTGATACCAGGGGATGTTATTTTCTTGTTCCTGTTGGTGCCTATCTAGATTTTCTCAAACTTTTTGGAGTATATCTTTTATGACTCCAGATTGGTTGGCATAGAAGCAACAACTTTCTGCTAGAGCTGCACATAATCTACCTTGAGAAAGGAATAGTAGATCTAAGCCTCAGTGGTTCTGAAGTACTACTTCAGCCAGAGATTCTACCTGGGAGTGTAGTATATCTGTGGCAGACTGGAGGTTACTTAAATCAGCATCCATCTGTTGAGACAGGGACATTAGTCCAGTCTCTTCTTGAACCAGGGCAGCCGTACCGATGGCTGCTGATCCAGCTATGCTAAGACCAGCCAAGAGGGGAACAAGAAGTGGGGCAGCTTGGTGCTTCCTGGGATGTAGTTCTGGGGGAGTGATAAGGAGTTGTCCTTCTGGTCCACTGTACACATATACCTGGGGAAGAACATGAACTAACACGCACAAGAGAGGTCCTGGTTCAGTTCCATTAATGCAGTGAGTGAGACCTGAGGTGCGGGCCAACCAGGTATTGTTAAGCGCTTGGTAAGAGACTGAGGTACTTGTGGAACTAAGCAGGGACTGATTACACATAGCCTGAAAAGGAGAAGCAGACAAGTTATACCCAGTACTAATCAGACAGGAAGCATTTCCAGACACATCTCCTAGTGTGAGACCTCGGCGTCATGTATGACAAGATAGAGGGCCACGTTTAAGGGTGGCTTCTACTCTTAATCCTACATAATAAGGGGGTTTTGCTTTTAAACATAGCCAACAATCTTGGGCTAGTTTAGGCTAGGTGAGGTTAAGGAGATGGTGTACTCCATCTAGTATAGACATAAGGCTGGGTTGAAGATGATGTCTTGTAGATGGGGCTTAGGAACTAAGAATGGTGGAGGAACAGTTAAATCAACTTTGTCAGGGTGTTTCTGGAACTTAGGGTCACCTAGATCAGTTAAAGGCCCGATTGGCTTAGGTGGGCTCCATGAGACCAAAATTTTTTCTTGAATGGTGAACATAGTTCCAACATCGAATCCTGGGATATAAAGCCTCAATCCCCATGACATGCCGTAATACCACTGAGCTGAATTAGGGCCATGAATAGTTATAGTAAGAGGATTACAATTCCTTTCAGTACATGATTTAGGATGAGAAGCATGACTATGGAAAGAGTTGAAGATCTAGTTGATCCCCCCAGAGTAGGTAGCTAAAGTTACACATGTCCAATCAGGGCAGAAAAACTGGTAAGTATCTCAACAGCTAGCATCAGGGTGATTTCCAGGACAGAAGTAAAAGTCAACATTTTGGAGTCCTTTTTCTGCACCTTTGGAGTTTCCACATCCAGTTTGGCTCTCAGAGTGTCCAAATCCTGCTGCAAGGTCGACACTTCCTGCTCCTATGACCAGTAAGTTGTATTGTTCTTCATGGGTGTGAGCTGGCTCTGGGAACAGCGCACATAAATTAATTGCAAAGGTGACTTCCTTGCAAGTACCGGCCCTCCAAGTAGTGTTGGTGAATACACGTCCTGTTGTGAAAGAGGTGCGGAGGAAGGAGTAGGAAGGCACAGAGGACATAATAGGCGAAAACAAACAAGAGAAGTAAATAAAAAGAATTAATCTAACAGTTTCACCTGACTTAGGCGCAGTTTTAAGGGGCCTGATCCAGGCTTGGGGACCCATGTTTCTAGTTGGGCTCTGTTGGCCTTTATGATGTGGGAGTGATGAATCCAAGCAGGAATTCCATCCACCTTCAGAGCTGTTGGCATCATGAGGATGATGGTGTGAGGTCCCTTCCAAGCAGGAGTGAGTGCTTCTCTCTGGAACTTTTTAACAAACACCAGGTCACCTGGCTGGAATGAATGGCAGGGCCCCATCTGGTCAGGAACTTGGTTGCGATGGGCTTCTCGAACAAGTGGCAGAATGATATCTTGTACCTGCTGGAGAGACTGTAGGTACTGCAATAAATTTGCTTGCGATATTTCTGCCCAATGGACATCTCTTAGCTTAGGCAAGATAGACGGCGCCCGTCGATACATGATTTCAAAAGGTGAGAACCCAGCCCGATAAGGGGTGCACCTTACTCTAAGTAGGGCTAAAGGAAGGAGACTTACCCAATTTTCACTGGTTTCTAAGATTAATTTTGTAAGAGTGTTTTTAGGGTGCAGTTCATGCGTTCTACCTGCCCAGAGCTCTGGGGTCGATAGGCACAACGGAGCTTCCACTGAATGTTTAATGCCCTACTGACTGACTGAGCTATGGATGAGGTGAAGGCAGATCCATTATCAGACACTATGGCAGCAGGCAGCCCATATCGAGGGATGATTTCATTGAGTAAAAACTTAACTACCGTATTGGCTGTTTTGTTTTTGGTAGCAAATGCCTCAGTCCATCTGGAGAAGGTGTCTACTAGTACTAACAGGTATTTATATCCAGCCTGGTGTGGCTTTACTTCTGTAAAGTCAATTTCCCACTTCTCTCCTGGTGAGTTTCCTTGGAGACAGTGACCTGCGCTGGGTTTAGGACCTTGCTTGGCATTTACCTGGGTGCAGGTTGTGCACTGGAGAACTGCTTGATCTGTTAGGCCTTGTGGACGGGGGATCTTAAAGCGGCTCTGGAGGAGCTGGGCTAATTTTGTCCCACCTAAATGGGTGGTAGAATGTAGGTGACTGACTAAAGTTTCTCCAAGAGCTCGGGGTATGAAGATTCTAGAGTCACGAAGAATCCACCAACCTTTCTGATTTTTATTTGCTTCAAGATATGAAGCTAATTTTTCTTCTTCTGTTGAGTACATGGGGTTGTCAGGCAGATCTGGCTGTGGAAAAGAAACTGCAGGCAGCAGGTTGATAGGCATGACTGAAAGTCGCGCTGCTTCCTGAGCTGCTGAATCAGCTTTCTGGTTACCACGGGCAATGGCTGTGTTTTCTTTTTGATGTCCTTTACAATGGATTACAGCCACCTGCTAAGGGAGCCACACGGCTTCAAGCAGTGCTAGAATTTCCTCTTTGTTCTTGATCATTTTTCCTGCTGAAGTGAGTAACCCACATTCTTGGTAGATGGCTCCATGTACATGTACAGTAGCGAAAGCATACCTGCTGTCAGTGTAAATGTTAATACGTTTATTCTTACCCCATCGGAGAGCTTGGGTGAGAGCGATCAATTCAGCTTTCTGTGCTGAGGTGTTCGCTGGTAAAGCCTGAGCCCACAACACATCTGTCTGTGTGGTAACAGCTGCACCAGCCTTTCGTACTCCCTGCTCAAGGAAACTGCTACCGTCTGTAAACACAGTGGCATCTGCCTTTTCCAGGAGCACATCCTGAACATCTGGCCAGCCAGTTTCAGTATTTTCTAACAGTTCTTGACAGTCATGGATAGGTATAGTGGAATCTGCATCTGGGAGCAGGGTAGCAGGATTTAAACACCTTGTGAGAGTGAAAGTCAAACGAGGCTGATCCAACAGTAAACCCTGATATTGTAAGATGCGAGCATTTGACATCCATTTAGCAGAAGCACTTCATAGTAGAGTCTCTACAGCATGAGGAGCTGTAAGGGATAAATTCTGGCCCAGAGTTAACTTATCAGTCCCTTGGACTAGGCTTGCTGTAGCCGCCATGCCTCACAGGCAACTTGGCCATCCAGAGGCCACAGGATCCAGCCTCCTAGATAAATAGGCTACTGGGTGTCTCCAAGATCCTAGAGTCTGGGTAAGCACCCCCTTAGCAATTCCCTGGCTTTCATGGACAAACAGGTGAAATGGCTTTGAGATATTTGGGAGGGCTAAAGCAGGGGCTTCAGTTAAAGCCTTTTTTAAGTTTTGAAAATCCTGTTCTCTGGTGTCTGTCCAAATTAGTGGGCTGCTACTTCTTGTAGCAGTATACAAGGGCTTTGCAATCTCCGCAAACCCCAATATCCAGAGGTGACAGTATCTCATGGCCCCGTCAATCATCAGGCTCCTCCGTTGTGGGCAAGGTGAGGAACTTTTTCTTTTCTGATTTTTCTTGTGGCAGTAGTGGGCATTCCTTTTTCCAGTGCCCAGTCTGCTCGCAATAAGCACATTGGTCTTTTGCTAGAGGGGCCTGTTCACCTTCTTTACCTTTCTGGTGGGAACCCGAGGTTCCTTGGCCATTTTTCTGGGATGGGGCCCTTTCCTTTTTGCTCTCCTGGAAAGCCATCACCAAGATTTTTGCTTGTCTTTTGTATGCTTTATCAGCAGCTTTTTCAGCTGCCTGTGTTGCTTGTTTCTGTTTTTCGTACTCTCGATTGTCAAAAACCTTCTGGGCTATTTCTAAAAGCTGAATGATATTCATCCCAGCAAATCCCTCCAGTTTCTGGGGCTTTCTTTCTAATATCTGGGGCTGCCTGAGCTACAAATACCAAATTAATAGCATGGCTATTTTCAGGAGCTGCCGGGTCAAAAGGGATATAAATCCAATAAGCCTCCTGGAGATGTTCTAAAAACGCTCCTGGTGGCTTATCAGGCCCCTGGACAACTTCAGTTGTCTTAGACAAGTTTATGGGTTTCCAAGCAGCTCCTTTAATACCCGCAAGAAGATACCAGTGGAAATCATCCAAAGCTCTCTTTCCACTTGAGGAATTTGGGTCACAATTTGGCAGGGTAGAGGGAAAAACCTCCTCAAGGAGGTCTCTAGCTTCCTCCTCCGGCCTATTGGCTGATTCAAGGAAGTGCTTTCTGCCCTCTCTTTGGATATGCTCCATCTCCTCAGAGGTAAAGAGAGTGAAAAGGAGCTGTTGGCAGTCATCCCAGGTGGGCTGATGGGTCCGGAGTACGGACTCCATCAGTGAGGTCAAAGCCTGGGGCTTTTCAGAGAAGGAAGGATTATGGGTTTTCCAATTATACAAGTCAGAAGTAGAAAAAGGGACATAAACCAAGAAGGGGGCTGAGCACTCATCACCCAGAGGGACTTGTGCCTCTCTCATTGGTAGTAGAGGGGTTATTTCCTCCCACCGTGGCCGCAGTCGAGAGGCAATGGGCGGCGAGCCCACAGGGGATGTTGTCAAGGAGACATGGGACGACCCTAGGGGGGCAGGTTGGTTGTAAGGCGGTGGGACTGGGTGAGGGAAACTCTCCTCTTCTTCAGAGGGAGGCAATACAGGGGGAGCTGAACTGGCTGAGGGTCAAAACGCAAACACGGCCTGGCTCAGGAGGACTTTGGAGGTGGAGTTGTGAATGGCACATGAACAGAGCCATGGAGGATTCCTGACCAAAGTTAACCATTGATCTATACAGGGAAACTGATCAGGGTGGCCGGGAGCTTCAGTAACAACCCGCCACATGGCTTAAACAATTGTAGGATTCAATGACCCTTCAGAGGGCCACCCAACTCCAAACTTTGGCCATTCTACTTCACAGAGTGTCCAGAGCTTGCCTTTCTTAAGGCGGACTCCGTAATCCTCTGAGAAAACAAGAGAAAAATTTTTCAGCATACACTGGAGGGGGCTCCAACATTTACAAGGCTGGGATGAGGAGTTTCCCATTTTTTTAAGGCAATTTAGCAGAATTTGAGCAGAGATATCAGATCCAACACGGACAGAGAAACTCACTCCCTGGGGGGCTGGAGTATCGGAAAAACAGAATTAACATAACCAGAAAGAACAGAAAAACCACAACAGCTAATATCACTTGCCACATTGCTGTAGCTTTAAAATTGAGGGAGGGGGACTAGAGGCCAGCCAGAGTTCTCTTGGGTCAGTTGGATTCAGGTGTTCTCCTTCTCTTTCTTTCTCTAGATCAGTACCCTAAATACCTTTGATGTCTCCATGACTCAAAGGCATATAGCTCAAATTCAGCTTTTTCTTTTAAGGGTTGAAGGAGTGAGAGCAGAGCCAAGTCCTGGAGACGCTGAACTTGCTGTTGCACCAGAAAACGAGATGTGTGGGGTAGGGAGCAGGGATGAGGGGGAAAGGGACCACTCAGGTCGTTTTTAAGATGGGAGAGTAGCCACAGGTGAACAGAGTAGGAGTCTAAAGGAAGTAAAGCATGACAGGCATAGGTTTCCCTACATAGTGTTCTATTTAAGGGCACAGGAAAAGTTACAGAATGACAAAAAAGGTGAGCAAGGAAATCTGTAGGGTGGCTGTTTTGAACCCACCACTGGTTTAATCTAGAGGAGGTCCAATCACTTGGACCTGGGGTATGGCAATCTAAATGCCCACAACCTCCAAGGTGCCAGAAATTCCAATCAGATGAATGTTCTTCACACTCATTCCCGTAACAACACCTGACTTGCCTCTGGCAGAAAAGACAAGACTGTGGTGGCCAGCCTAAATGACTGATGAGAAATTTAACCTCTTGTGAAAAAAAATCAGCACTAAGGACCTTGAAGAAGTTTTTACCCAGATGTCTTGGGCAATACCGATGTCCTGACATGCAAAACCTTGACAACCACCAAACAAGACAATAAACACTAAACAGAACAATAAACATAAAACAAACAATTTGACCCTAGGGCATGTAAACAGTTTTGACAGTTTTTTTCCTTTTTGTTTTTTATTTTAGACAGACAAGGGGAGGGGGTCCCGTGATGGGATCAGTCAGATGTCCGCCTGGCCGCTCGCCCTGAGGGGACTTGGGCTCCTCTTAGCATTGGCAGGCTGGTATAAACCCCCGGCTTGAGTCGAGCTATGCCCGGTGCTGCCTTAAGCCTTATGAGGTCACCACGGAACTGCAAGTAGGGGCCCACTCGAACTCCGTAGCTTTTGCCATGGAGCTACAAACTGGAAGACAAATGCAAGCCTTTGTCCTCCCACATCCACACACCATTCACACAGAGTTTATAACAGTTTTTTTTGTTTTGTTTTGTTTCCTCTTTCCCAGAGATTCTCCAGGAAACCTGAACAAGAGAAAGATGAGAGATAGAAAAAGAGAGAGAGAGAGACCGGTCTGCCAGAAACCAAGGCTCAGCTCCCCAGCGTCCTGGGTCTTGAGCTGAGTCAAGGGAGGGTCCTTCCCACCCAAACCAAGACACAAAGGCGCCTACCAGAAAACCAAGGCTCAACCCACTAGCATCCCAGAGTAATGGGCTGAGTCAAAAGACGGACGCCCTCATCAGGGCCTCTTCCTTCTTACCAGAAACAAAGTGACATCTGACCTACCTGACCCTGAGATCAGAAGCTGAGGACTCAGATGTTGAATTTTAGGGCACTCACACTGTAGTCAATCTGCTCTCCTCTGGAAGACAGTCACTCTTCAGGGACCTGAAAATTCTTTCCTCAGGTAGCACCCCCACTCCGAGCCAGCTGTCCTTCTGGGGGAGCCCAGAGCGAGACCAGCTCTCGCCCGGTGGTGTTAATATCTCACTGGGGCCTCCAAAATGTTGTACCCAGACGAGTTAGAGAAAATGCCACACTTTGAGATGAATTAAGAGTCCTTTATTAGCCGGCAACTGAGAGATTGGTAACGCTCAAAGTTCTCTCGGCCCTAAGGAAGGGGCTTGATCAACTTTTATACCTTGGTTTAGGAAGGGGGAGGTCTAGTTAAAACAATTTTACAGAAGTTAAGTAGTCAAAAAGTTAAAAGGATAAATGGTTACAGGAAAGTAAACAGTTCCAGGTGCAGGGGCTTTAAGAGTATTACAAGGTGATAGACACGGGGCTTTGGGCATTATCAATCAGGTGAATTCTTGGGGACTGTGGATATAGCTTGCCACAGTATCTTTTCAGTTAATTGCATTCTTGGATGTGCTGGAAGTCAGCTTGCACAAGTTAAGTCCCTGAGGAAGGGGCTGCCAGTGAAAGAGCCGAGATGGAGTTTGTCTGGTTCTCTTAGCTAAGGGAGAGTCTATTCAGGTGGAAACAAGGCTAGGTGAAAAAGGAAAAAACAAGGTTGAGCATTACATAAATATATATAAAAATATATTTAGCTTTTCTATATCATATAAAAATAAGATGTCAAAATATATAAACTTATATAAGCATATAAACTTAATCAATGTTTTAGTATTTTAACTTACTTGCAAATGACTGAGATATTTCATGGTTATCTCTTATTTAATTTAAAGTAAAAGAATTTTGAAACTATGATGCAAGTACCCTCCCTAAAGTCTTCCCCAGTCATCCTGGGTCTCAAGTAGCCATGTGGCACCAAAGATGGCTATGAAGGGCAGGGCCTCTCTGAGTCCTGAATTTACATAACAGATGCAAAACTCAGGACAGACAGCAGAGCTGTGAAGATGAAGCCTGGAAGATCAGACCCAACCCAGAAGACCCAGGAGGCAAAGCTGGCGCAGAGAAGGGACCATATGGGGTTTGGGTCTGCCTTGTAGCTGTTCTCACCATGGCCACCTATTCATGTTACCAGTGGAAGGTATCTGAGAACTAGTGGTGAATCTTTACAGGTCTGCAGCAAGCAAGAAAGAATGAATGACTGAGGGGCATAAGGCAGAAAAAGAAACTGAGGCAAGTTTCAGAACAGGAGTGGAAGTTTATTTTAAAAAGCTTTAGAACGGGAAAGAAAGGAAAGTATGCTTGGAAGAAACCCAAGCAGGCATGTGAAGGTCAGGTGCAGTGTTTAATCTTGATCCTGGGACTTTATAGTCTGACTCCTCTCCCGTGATTCTTCTCTTAGGGTGGGCTGCCTGCATGTGTATGCCCTTCTTATGCTTGGGAAATGAGCATATGCAGTTTGTTTAGGAGGCTGTATGCATGTCCATCTGAACCTTTCTTCCCTTTTCTAATGGTGTGTCCCCAGAAGGTCATACTCTGCCATTTTGTCTCTTAATGCACATGCCTGGGAAGTTGCTTCTCCCTCGCATCTGTGTTCAATTAACACTTTAGCATGATAAATGTGAACCATTAGGAAATGGCCTCTCCCTGGCACCACTGCCAATTTATCACTTTTAGAGAGGGAATGTGATAATTGCTGAACCATCACTCAGCATTCCTAGTGGGTGGGAGAGAGCTCTGTCCTGCCCCACTCATGCCTGTCTAACTACATGTAACATCCAGATTCATGAATTCAGAGGCTCAAAACAAAAAATGCAAGCTCACAGTTAAATCAAGAAGTACTGAATTATGTTTAACTGAAAATGTTGAAGTGGTTCCTATTTTACCAACAATTTAAAAACTAGCTTCATTTGCTAAATGTTATCATATGCACATAACACATAGACATAGAGACACAAAGACAGAAGCAGATCTTATAGTTTTCATAAAAGATTCTTATTTGCTGGCTTTTAAATAGTTTTTTTTTTCTCCATTCAGACTATCATTCTTCCAATTACATGTTTTATTGCGCTAAACAATTGTCAGGGAGGCAGCTTTAAATTTACGTCTCCAAAGATGGGACTCCTGTGAAACAAGGTAGAATATTGATATCTCAAAGGCACAGAACTTAGATCTGAACAAAGGCAAGGTCTGTTATGTAAACTTTAAATCATTGTCTTCCCCATAGTTGAAGCTCCTAGTGGGTTAGTGCAGAAACAGAGATGCTCTTTACAAATGGAGATTTCCTTTAAAGATATAAATTTATTTTACTAAAGGACTTCAAGACAGCTAGGTAAATTCCAGAAAGGTGTATTTTAGTTTATTGGGTCTTTTTAATATAGCTGTTTCTTAACTAAAATTACTGAGTTCAGGGTAGAGTTCTTTAAGCAATAGGGCAGAGAAAGCATTCTCCATGGCTGATTCAGCATGAATAGATCTAAGAAAGAAGTAAGCATACTTACCTGAGGGCCTCCCTTTTATAAACACTTTATCTACAAAAGCTTTCTTTTTCCCTTCAAGGCAGGATAGTAACTAGGCCAAAAGATTAGCAGATTTAATTTTTCTTATCAATTAGTCACTTAAGCTTTTTGTTTACCTTTCATAGTCTTTTTTTGAAAAGCAGTAACAGCATTGAAATACTTTTAGAAGCTTCTGCACATCAATAGGCATCCTTGGATGAGACTAATTTCAGAGCCCTTATTTTCAAATGAACTTCTGAAAGTGCAGTGTTGTTCATTTGAAACATTCCACTATAACTTTAAGTTACCTTTAATAAGATTTCACCATTTCTGTAAGTGTTTGCTGCTTCTAGGGCCTAATACGTATGCATCTACAAACTGGTACTCAGTTCTTCAGAAATTAAGGAACTCATTTTTACCTTGAATCTTGACTTTGGTTCTCAGATCCCCTTGATCAAATTAGGCAATGATTTTTCCCTACCTAAGTATGCAAGACAAATAAACAAAGGGAGTAGAACATAAAAATCCCTATGAATTTCCAAAACCTGGATTTTACACGCTCTGCAATATTGCTGTTGACTAGCAGTTTCTGTCTGACCCATTCAGACATAAGAGGCCCCTAATGGATCCACGCCAGTTAATTATTGGATCCAGTCTGATTCTGGACCCAGTCCAGCTTCTGTTATGACTTCCAAACCCAGTTTGGATCTCAAATGTGTTCAAACTCAGATAGCTCAAAACACAAATCTGTGAAGCTTTGGAATCTGAGAGAGAACTTACTGATGATCTCCAGTTGCTATGAGAAAGCAGTGGACACAACGGTACATTGCTTGGTCACTTGATGCTCCTAGGGGTTACTAGAAGCTTTATTTCAGATCCCATTTCTGATGCCATCTACTAAGAAAAACCTTAGACGAATAACATTTAACGGAGTTGAATTGAGCAAAGAACAATTCAAGAATCAGGCAGCCCCTGAACCAATAGGTTCAGAGAGGCTCCTCATCTATTCTTCCGAAAGCAACTTTGAGAGATTACCTAGGAGTCTTTAACTGCATAATAAGACAACCTTCATTCAAAGTAAAGTTTTACTCCTCACTTTTGTGCAACCTCCCTGCCAAGCTCAGAACTTTGTCCCAGGCCATTGTTCTTTGGGTTTATTCATTTTACCTAAAATTTTTTTACTACCCCTCTAAAATTACCAATAGCCCCCAATTTCCTCTTCCCTATGTATAGGGTATTTAGGCTTCAACCATCTAGCTCTTTTTGGAGTAACATATTTGTGGGACTCCCATGTTCATATGCATATTAAAAAATTTGTATGCCTTGGCTGGGCGCGGTGGCTCTTGCCTGTAATCCCAGCACTTTGGGAGGCTGAGGTGGGCAGATCACGAGGTCAGGAGTTCAAGAAAAGCCTGACCAATATGGTGAAACCCCGTATCTACTAAAATTACAAAAATTAGCCAGGCATGGTGGCACATTCATGTAGTCCCAGCTACTCGGGAGGCTGAAGCAGGAGAATGGCTTGAACCTGGGAGGTGGAGGTTGCAGTGAGCCGAGATTGCACACCACTGCACTCCAGCCTGGGTGACAGAGAGAGACTCTGTCTCAAAAAAAAAAAAAAAAAAAAAAAGGGAAGAAAAGTTTGGGATAAGAGTTTTAAAAAGGCTGGGCATGGTGGCTCACACCTGTAATCCCAGCACTTTGGGAGGCTGAGGAGGGTGGATCACGAGGTCAAGAGCTCGAGACCAGCCTGGCCAATATGGTGAAACCCCGTCTGTACTAAACATACAAAAATTAGGCTGGAGTGGTGGTGCACACCTGTAATCCCAGCTACTCAGGAGGCTGACGCAGGAGAATCACTTGAATCTGGGAGGTGAATGTTGCAGTGAGCTGAGATCGTGCCATTTCACTCTAGCCTCGGCAATAGAGTGAGACTCCACCTTAAAAAAAAATTGTATGTCTTTCTCTCCTTTTGATCTATGTATTGTCAGTCTTTCAGTGGGTAGAGAGGAAGATTTTACTCTGCACGCTGTGTAATGATGGTAATTTCTAAGTGACATTTTGATCCAATAAAGGGAAGGTTATATTGTAGGGTGACCTACATATGGAGGTCATCATGATTATAATGAGCCCAGAAAACCTAGGGTTACCAGTGATTCTTAATTCTCTTAGCCCTTTGGACCCAAGCCCAGCTGAGAAGGAAACCCCTTAAGGTTGCTTTTCTGATCTTATTTTTTATCTTTACACATGAGTCACTGAAAAGAATCTTTATTAGGAGCCATTCTTTATTATAGGACATGGAAGGAAATGCTATCTGTTACCTCATGTGCTGTAAACTTCTGCCGGAAACATGGCTCTTGAAAGAGAGAAGCTGAAACCTACCCTTAGTCTGAATTAAGAAAAGACAAAGAGAGAAAGGAAATCAGAAACAATTTTCTGCCTAGGATAAAAAGGAAGAAAAAAGTCTTTAAAATGGGCAATGGTACTCTGGGAATAAAAGCATAACAGAAGACAACACCTGGGCGCTCAGACAGGGAATAGAATTTTACAGCAGCTATTAGCCCATGCCAAAGAAGAGCTGAAGAAGGATTTCGACAAAAACCCAAAGGCAATATTTTTCCCTTGATATATCCTCGTTATGATTCCGTGTGTAGAATATGGTGATTTGGTTTGCAATGTTGCATGCTGTGCTTCCTTGGGAGGTGTGACTCCTTAAGGTAAGGCCAGTTTTGTTGCTGGGTGATTAGGTCTGCCAGGTGTTGCCAGAGGAATAAGCTAATACCATTCATTTACTAAATATTTACATACTCAATAATTTGAAGTTATTGTCTTAAGGATTAAGAACAGATGCACAATTTACATGCTTTTGAGATGATATTAATCTACTATTGACATTGTCATCTGTTTGGGAATCATTTATTTCTCCATAGACTCTGAGTGGTCTTGCAGGATGAAAGACATGGAAAAGTGAATGAGCATCTATGCAAAGGGCATCTCTTCATTCAGTTCTTCGCTCAAATATCACCTCCTCAGGGATGGCCAATTGCTCTTTATTCTCTTACTCTGTTTAGTTTTGTTGGGACCCAGGACACACTACTCCAAAATACAACTGTAGGAGACCAGAAACCCCAAAATATACTTCTTTGGCATATTTCAAGTTGGTTGTTCTGAGAAACTGCAAATACAGGAGTAGCTCTAAAAAGCCATCCTTTTGTAAATTAAATTTATATCTGTAGAGGAAATGTACATTAGTAAAAGTATCTGTATCAGGAAGAGGACTGCTTAGAGCTAACTTTTCTCACCCAAGAGATTTTTTATCTAATTCACAAGACGATCTTTATCCATCACACATTTCCACCCCTCACCCTCCCATTACTTGTGTTCCTACCACCCCCAGAATCCCCAAACCCCTATTCCTTTCTGTAGCTCAGGCTGATATAGGCTTCACTTATGTGACCCTTCTTCCAGTATCATATTTTCTGGGACTCCAGTGCATATGTACATAATTAAACATTGTTTTTCTCTTGTTAGTCTGTCTTATTTCAATTTAATTTGTAGCCCAGACAAAGAATCTAGAAGGGTGGAGGGAAGTCATTTTTCACTCCCCTGCAATTATATTCATAGTGTTTGTCACTATACCAATATATAGGATTTATTAATTTGTGAACTGTTGACCAGAATGTAAACTAGATGAGGAAAGGGGCCTTTCTTGCCTTCTCTTGTGTATCCACTGCCTAAAAGAGTGCCTGGCACATGGCAGGCACTCAATTAGTTTTCATTGAATGAATTGTTGAAGGAGTGAACATCCCCATAGTCTAGTATATTTGTCTTTTCTCATGTTGCTAATAAAGACATACCTGAGACTGGGTAACTTATAAAGGAAAGAGGTTTAATGGACTCACAGTTCCACATGGTTGGGGAGGCCTCACAATCATGAAGGAAGAGCAAAGGAATGTCTTACATGGTGGCAGCAAGAGAGGGCTTGGGCAGCAGAACTCCCATTAATAAAACTATTAGATCTCATGAGACTTATTTACTACCATGAGAACAATATGGGGGAAACTACCCCCATGATTCAGTTATCTCCACCTGGTCCCACCCTTGACGTGTGGGGATTATTACAATTAAGGGTGAGATTTGGTTGGGGACACAGTCAAACCATATCATTCCAACCCTGCCCCCTCTCAAATCTCATGTCCTCACATTTCAAAACCAATCATGCCTTCACAACAGTCTCCCAAAGTCCTAGTTCATTTTAGCATTAACTCAAAAATCCACAGTCCAAAGTCTCATCAGAGACGAGACAAGCCCCTTCCAGCCTATGAGACTGTAAAATCAAAGCAAGTTAGTTACTTCCTAGAAACAATGGGGTACAGGCATTGGGTAAATACAACCATTTCCAAATGGGAGAAGTTGGCCAAAATGAAGAGGCTACAGGTCCCATGCCAGTCCAAAATCTAATGAGGCAGTCAAATCTTAAAGCTCCAAAATGACCTCCTTTGACTCTGTGTCTTACATCCAGGTCATGCTGATACAAGAGGTGGGCTCCCTCAGCCTTGGGCAGCTCTGCCCCTGCAGGGCTGGGATACAGCCCTCATCCCAGCTGCTTTCCTGGACTGGCATTGAGTGTCTGTGACTTTTCCAGGTGCATAGTGGATGCTGTCAGTGGATCTACCATTCTGGGAGGTAGCCCTCTTCACACAGCTCCACTAGGCAGTGCTCTAGTGGGGTCTCTGTGTGAGTGCTCCCGTCTCACATTTCCATTTTGCATTGCCTTAGCAGAGGTTCTTCATGAGGGTTCTACCCCTGCAGCATACCTCTGCCTGGACATCCAGGCATTTCCATACATCCTCTGAAATCTAGGCAGAGTTTCCCAAACTTCAATTCTTGACTTCTGTGCCCTGCAGGCTCAACACCACATGGAAGCTGCCAAGGTTTAGGACCTGCACCCTCTGAAGCCAAAGTCTGAGCTGCATCTTGGCCCCTTTTAGCCACAGCTGGAGCAGCTGGGACACAGGGCACCAAGTCCCTAGGCTGCACACAGTAGGGAGGGCCTGGGCCTGGCCTACTAAATTATTTTTTCCTCCTAGGCCTCTGGGCCTATGATGGGAAGAGCAGGAAGGTCTCTGACATGCCCTGGAGACATTTTCCCCATTGTCTTAGTAATTAGCATTGGGCTCCTTTTTAGTTACACAAATTTCTGAAGCAAGCTCGAATTTCTCCCCTGAATAATGGGTTTTTCTTTCCTATTGTGCATTGTCAGGCTGCACATTTTCCAAACGTTTATGCTCTGCTTCCTCTTAAACACTTTACTGCTTAGAAATTTCTTCCACCAGATAACCTAAATCATCTCTCTCAAGTTCAAAGTTCCAAAGTTCCACAGATCTTTAGAGTGGGGCAAAATGCCACCAGTCTCTTTGTTTTGTTTTTAATTTTACTTTAAGTTCTGGGATACACGTGCAGAACATGCAGGTTTGTTATGTAGGTATACATGTGCCATGGTGGTTTGCTGCAGCTATCAACCTGTCATCTAGGTTTTAAGCCCCACATGCATTAGGTATTTGTCCTAATACTCTCCCTCCCCTTTCTCTCCACCCCATGACAGGCCCCAGTGTGTGATGTTCCCCTCCCTGTGTCCATGTGTCCTCATTGTTCAACTCCCACTTATGAGTGAGAACATGTGGTGTTTGGTTTTCTGTTCCTGTGTTAGTTTGTTGAGGATGATGATTTCCAACTTCATCCATTTCCCCGCAAAGAACATGATCCCATTCTTTATTATGGCTGCATAGTATTCCATGGTGTATATCTGCCACATTTTCTTTATCCAGTCTATCACTGATGGGCATTTGGGTTGGTTCCAAGTCTTTTCAATTGTAAATAGTGCTTCAGTAAACATACAAGTGCATATGTCTTTATAGTAGAATAATTTATAATCCTTTGGGCATATACCCAGTAATGGGATTGCTGGGTCAAATGGCTTTTCTGGTTCTAGATCCTTGAGGAATCTCCACACTGTCTTCCACAATGGTTGAACTAATTTACACTCCCACCAACAGTGTAAAAGTGTTCCTATTTCTCCACATCCTCTCCAGCATCTCTTGTTTCCTGACTTTTTAATGATCGCCATTCTAATTGGCATGAGATGGTATCTCACTGTGGTTTTGATTTGCATTTCTCTATAGAAAGAGTGACCTTTAAGTTCCCAACAAGTTTCTCATCTCCATCTGAGACCACTTCAGCCTGGAACTTATTGTCCATTTCACTATCAGCATTTCAGTCAAAGCCATTTAACTTGTCTCTAGGAAGTTCCAAACTTTCCCTTCTGAGCCCTCCAAATCTCTAGGAAGTTCCAAACTTTTCCACATTTTCCTATCTTCTTCTGAGCACTCCAAACTGTTTCAACCTCTGCATGTTATCTAGTTCCAAAGTCACTTTCACCCCACATTAATGGGGTAGCAGCAACCCACTACCCAGTACCAATTTACTGTATTAGTCTGTTCTCATGGATATAAATTATCCATACTGGGTAATTTATAAAGGAAAGATATTTAATGGACTCACAGTTCCACATGGCTGGGGAGGCCTCACAATCATAAAGGAAGAGCAAAGGGAAGCCTTACATGGTGGCAGGCAAGAGAGGACTTGTGCAGGGGAACTCCCATTTATAAAACCATCAGATCTCATGAGACTTACTTACTAACACAAGAACAGTATGGGGAAATCTGCACCCATGATTCAATTATCTCCACCTGGCCATGCTCTCAACACATGGGATTATTACAACTGACGGTAAGATTTGGGTGGGGACAGCCAAACCATATTATCTAGGAAAGCAAAACAGGCTTGTAACATAAAACAAAAGGTTTGAGAGTGTTAGTTTTAGAACAAAAAGGAAGGACCTGGAAATGAAGCTGATAGAATAGAAACAATGCTTCTTCTCAACTCTTCTGGAGAGATAAAGAGTAGAGAAATTGCCTTGGGCTTAGAGTCTGGAGGCCTGAATGAAAAGTCAAGGGCCTCGATTTTAGCACTCCACCAGATTTCACAATACCTGTTATGGATCTACTTTGGGTAAAGTTAATTCTCAATCACCCAAGGCATTGGAATTGTGATCATGCCAGAAAATTTTCTTAGTAAACTGAATAAAGTAGGTAAATAAAATATCATTCAAACTTTTTCCTTTTACATCAGCTTTAGAGAGGCCACAATTCTTTGGTTCATGGGTTGGGGAAAGACTGCTGTATTAAAAAAAAATAACCATGGAAATAATGTAAATGCCAGTGGCTACTATTGTAGGGAAAGGAGTAGAACATAGTGGTTAGGAGTTAGACAGCCTGGTTTTGAATGCTGGCTTCTCAAATTACAAATTTCTGCCCTTTGATTTCTTCACCTGTAAAATCAGGAAAAATGATAAGGCCATCAGAAAGATTAAATGAAATAAGATGTGCAAAGTGACTGACATTCAGTAAGATGGAAATAATATTAGCTGTTTCAGGACCTAAGGTCTGAGACAGCATGAGTTTGAATCCTTACTCAATCTTTCCTCATTTTATGATCTCAAACAAGTTGATAAACAGTTTTGTCTTTTAGTTTTAACTAAGGCGAGTAGTAACATTTACCTTATAGGCTTTTTTGGGTTATTAAGTGAATCAATATGTGAAGTGCTTGAAAAACACCTGTCCCATATTAAGGACTCAAGAAATGGGAACTATTATTAGTGCTATTACCATTTGTTGAGTATTTGTTTTAGGAAAAGTATTGTATTAGATGCCTGTCACAGCCTGTGACAACAAAGTAGGTCACATTTCCTTCCTACATGTGGATTCTAATAGCAGGAAACCCAACCAGCTTATCTATTGAAAATTAGCTCCCAAAGTGTTGCCCAGTTATTTGCAGCATCTGCCCAGGGATATCTAGCAACATCTAATATGTGCCTATAACCAGATGAGTCTTTAGGAAGTAACTGCATTTTTCTTTTCCTTGGACTCTGATACCCACTTCTTATGAATTCCCTCAAGGTATTTGGGAACTGCTTCTGCCCACCACTGGAATATCAATAGCCATGACAAATTTATTGTCTCCAGAGGCTCCCAAACCTACTCAACTCAGAACATCAGATGCCATGCAGAGGTAGGGAAAATGACCTCTTCTTGAAATCTGGGCCACATTGGTAACCTGGGCCCTAGAGTCACAAACTTCTGCTGTGTAGTCACGTCAATTTCTCCTTTTTTTATTTTTATTTTTGAGATGGAGTCTCACTCTCTCTCCCAGGCTGGAGTGCAGTGGTCCGATCTCGGCTCACTGCAGCCTCCGCCTCCTAGTTTCAAGTGATTCTCCTGCCTCAGCCTCCCACATAGCTGGGACTACAGGTGTGCACCACCATGCCCAGCTAATTTTTGTATTTTTAGTAGAGATGGTGTTTCACCATGTGGCCAGGATGGTCTCGATCTCTCAACCTCGAGATCCACCTGCCTTGGCCACACAAAGCACTGGAATTACAGGCATGAGCCACCATGCCTGGCCTAATTTCTGCTTTTAACTTCACATTCCACAAGGTCTCAAGCCAATGCAAATGACCAGATGGATCAGATACCATTCTATATCTTGTATTGTTCCAATTCCTTCTCTCAGATGTCCAGGCGAAAACAAATCTCTCATAATTACAAACAAAAGTTCCTAGCCTAGCAATAGATACAATCTGTGAGAGACTTTTTCCTCCCAGAACAGTGAGTCCTCTCTCAGTAAGGCATGTAACCTTGCTGTGCATTTAATTTAATGTAAATTGCTAAAGGCCTGTAGCAGACATTGCAGGTTATCCATCTAATAGTCGTTCTTATTTAGTAACAGATTTTGTTCAAATACTTAACTGTTATATTTTGGAGAAAGCCAGTTCCCTCCCCAGGTGAGAGGCAGGGAATCTATTGATTAGTCTGTCAGTCAAGAGGAAACTATATTCTTCTTGCCAGATATGAGTTTAGGAATGGGTAAGTGATACAATTCAACTTGTAAGATAGGAAGGGAAGTCAAGTGAAGATCAAGGGAAAAAATGCCTCTGGAAAGTAAAGTCTGCAAAGTTGGAAAACTACTAAAGCCATCCTGCAACCAAAAGGAGTTGTTGCCATGCTAAGGATGGCAAGAGTCCTCACGGTATCATAGAGCTGTTGAATTAGCCAAACCTGAAACTGCCTGCCTGTTTACTTCTTGCTATTGACTTAATAAACATACTTAATATTTAAGCCCTTGCTAGTCAGTGTGTGGTCTGTGCAACAACACCATCAATATCACTTGGGGTCTTGTTGGAAATACAGAATTTTAAGCCCCATCCCAGTCCTACTGAATCAGAATCTGCATTTTAACAAGTGCCTAGGTGGTCCACATACACATTAATGTTTGAGATGCAATGGATTAACCTCCTCCTCCTCCTCTTCTTCTACCTCTTCTTCTTCTCCTTCCTCTTCTTCTTCTCCTTCTTTTCCTCTTCTTCTTCCTCATTCTCCTCCTCCTCCTTTTCCTCCTCCTCCTCTTCCTCCTTCCCCTCCTCCTTCTCCTCCTTCTTTCTTTTCTTCTTCTTCTTCTCTTCTTCTTCTTCTTCTTCTTCTTCTTCTTCTTCTTCTTCTTCTTCTTCTTCTTCTTCTTCTTCTTCCTTCTCCTCCTCCTCCTCTTCTTCTTCTACCTCTTCTTCTCCTTCCTTTTCTTCTTCTCCTTCTTTTTCTCTTCTTCTTCTTCTCCTCCTCCTCCTCATCCTCCTTCTCCTCCTCCTTCCATCTTCTTCTCTTCTTCTTCTTCCTCCTCCTCTCATATTTTTTTGAGACATAGTTTCACTCTGCCACCCAGGTTGGAGTGCAGTGGTACAATCTCAGCTCACTGCAACCTCCGTCTCCCAGGTATGAGCAATTCTCCTGCCTCGGCCTCCCGAGCAGCTGGAATTACAGGCATGCACCATCATGTCCAGCTAATTATTGTATTTTTAGTAGAGATGGGGTTTTACCATGTTGGCCAGGCTAGTCTCGAACTCCTGACCTCAGGTGATCCACCTGCCTTGGCCTTCCAAGGTGCTGGGATTACAGACATGAGCCACCGCTCCTGGCCTTTTATTATTTTTTAATCATATGCAATTGAAAGCATTCTGGGACAGTTGCACAAGCTAGCCAGTGTCCAAGTTGAAACTTTAAAATTTATTTTTCCTTAGGCCCACTATCTTATGGTTTATGTAATAAATTACCATAGATGAAATAGACAGATGACATTTCTAGATTTTGTAAAAGATGCTTTCTTACTCAGAATGGTGAATTTACCTAGATTGGTCCCCAATCCTCCATTCCACTTTGCTTCTGTAGACAGCACAATTGGTGAAGGTTACACATTTGCCATCAATCTGTGCCATGTCTGAAATGACAAAGTGTTTATAATTTTTTCATTCTACATTTTTCCCAGTTACAGGACTAGAGAATAGAAACCAAGCCATTCTACTTGTTTGTGTTTTCACAAACTTTATTTTCTCATTGGACTGCACAGATTATTATTATTATTTTTTACAAACACTCAGTATTTGTCTAATGTTGACCTAGGTTATTCAGCATATTGGTTGACTTTAGTAAAAGATTGCTGTTGCTCACTGAGGGTGTCAACTCAAAATCATGAGATTTATAAATACGGAAAGGAAAGGCTTCCGTATAAATACGGAAAGGAGGTGCTTTGTACGCAGCCTCCGTAAATTGGCCAGAGCTGGTGTATGGTTGGTGGTCATTTATCAGGAAGGAATGCTTGTGAAACTCTCCCAGTTTTTGTTTTTCAGGGCTGGTTTCTGTTTAACTCTTAGGAAAAAAATCTGGTATCAGTTAGAGAGGAAGGGAATGTACTGAGGCATGACCAAACTCTCTTTGGCCAAGAGCAGTTCGTTCAGTCAGTCAGGGGACTTAAAATTTTATTTTTACTCCACAAGGGCCTGTTTTTGGCAAGCTAACTCTTCAGATCCCAGCTCCACAAAGACCTATTGGAATTCTGTAGCATTTGGCTGTCTGCTCTACTCTCTTTTTCATATCTGCTAATTACATGTGTATTAGTCTGTTTTCGCATGGCTATACAGAACTACCCGTGACTGGGTGACTTATAAAGAGGCTAAATTGACTCAGTTCCACAGGCTTAACAGGAAGTATGGCTGGGAGGCCTCAGGAAACTTACAATTATGGCAGAAGCCAAAGGGGAAGCAAGTACTTTCTTCACATGGTGGCAGGAGACAGAGAGAGTGAAGGGGAAGTGCCACATACTTTTAAACCATCAGATCTCATGAGAACTCACTCACTATCATGACAACAGCAAGGGGAAAGTTGGCCTCTCATGAGCCAATCACCTCCTGCCAGGAACCTCCTCAAATTCAACATGAGATTTGGGTGGGGACACAAATACAAACCATATCAGCATGCAACACTTTACAAACAACTGAAAAGAGTGGGGAATGCCATGTGTCATATAAGAGTCCTTCTCTTTCTCATCTCCTACTTTTGAGGGCAGATGTCAAATGTTCTCTTGTTACCTTCTCAGACAGTTTACAACATGATATATCCATTAGGCCACACGGAAACACAGAAGAGATCAGTTAAGAATCTTTTCAGGTTTTTTTCTGTTGACTTAGTCCAGTAAAAGTCATATGCCTTAATAGTAGCATCCAATCCCTCTCTCCTCAATGTGACCATCTAGGGAGGTCAGTTTCTTAGCATTGGCACTGGAGATGTGTGCTTAGGTGAGAATTCAAGGAGTTGTCAATAAAGGCATATAATCAACTTATTTTTTCAGGAAAGGTCAGCTAAAAGACACCTTTTTATTGTAAACTTTTTACTGTGAAACGTATTGTACATAACACACACACACAATATGAACTGAATATTTTTGTTTCCCTAAAATTCGTATGTTAAAGCCCTAATTCCCAATTTGACTGCATTTGGAGGTGAGGCCTTGGGGGAAGTGATAAGGTTGTAGGGGTAAAGTAAACTTTTCTTCTACCTCTGGAGGTTCAATAACATGAGTTTCTGAAAAAAAAAAAAAACTTGACAGTAGACACTGTCATGCATGTCCATGTGAAGAGACCGCCAAACAGGCTTTTTGTGAGCAATAAAGCTTTTTAATCACCTGGTTGCAGGCGGACTGAGTCTGAAAAGAGAGTCAGTGAAGAGAGATAGGGGTGGGCCGTTTTATAGAATTTGGGTGGGTAGTGGAAAATTACAGTCAAAGGGGTTGTTCTCTGGTGGGCAGGGGTGGGGGACACAAGGTGCTCAGTAGGGGAGCTTTTGAGCCAGGAGGAGCCAGGAGAAGGAATTTCACAAGGTAATTGTCATCAGTTAAGGCAGGAACAGGCCATTTTCACTTATTTTGTGATTCTTCACGTACTTCAGGCCATCTGGGTATATATATGCAGGTCACAGGGGATATGATGGCTTAGCTTGGGCTCAGAGGCCTGACAGACACATTAAAAGGAGAAAAGGCATACAAATTTATTACATATATACACACAGGGGCCTCACAAAATATGGCTTAAAGAAGGATTGGATGATCAAAGTTTAAATAGAGTTATGAGCCTCAGAAAGAAATGGTAGCTTGGGGTCTCTGAGGAGGGGTGGTGACAGGTTATGTGAGATTGAGGGGGGAAAATACATGAGAAAACCTGTCTTGTTATGCAGAAATGTCTCAGGTAGCAGTCCTCAGAAGAATAGGTGGTATTCACCTTTTTTAATTTTTCCTATGAGTTAATCTTTCTCATTTCATGAGATTATAAGGAAGGGGCCAAGACCATTGCATTCCTTCTGGAAGAACTTCTCTTAGTCAGATGAGGGAGCTTCAGAGAAAGCCCTCCCTGGATTTGCTGTTCCCTGGGTGCTATCAGTTTGAAGTCCAAAGTTGCATATTTTGGAGTATCATTTACTAAGCCCCAACAAGATCATGAAGGTGGAGCCCTTATAAATGGAATTAGTGCCTTATAAGAAGAGACATGAGAGAGATGATTTATCTCTGTCTACCATGTGAGAATACAGTAAGAAGGCAGTTGTCTGCAAACCAGGAAGAGGGCCCCACCAGACACTGAATCTGCTGGCCCCTTGATCTTGGACTTCCCAAGCTCCACAACTGTGAAAAATAATTTTTTTAATCAAACAGTGTTTAAGCCACTCTATAAATGATATTTAAATATACATACATACATACATGTTTTTAAAGAATAAAAATAAAATAAAATAAAGTGCCCATGTACACCAGCCAACTTAAAAATGTAGAATATAACCAGTATCTTTGAAGCCCCATGAGTGTACTCTTCACTGTTGTCTCCCTGCCTCCATCACACCCTACCAGCCCAGGGGTAACCAAACTCTTGTAATTTTGGTTAGTCATTCTCTTGCTTTCCTGTATAGCTTTACCACATATGCATGTATCCCAACACAATATGTCTGATTTTTCTCTATATAATTTTGCACTTTATAGAAATGAATCACACAGTATGCTTCTGTGACTTGCTTTTTCACCATTTTGAAATTCAAACATACTAACGTATAAGGCTGTAGATCATGCTTTCTCATCCCTAGTTCATATTTTGCTGTGAGTATAATGTAATTTGTTTATCTGTTTTGCTGTTAATGGATACTTTGTGCTTTAATAGCCAGTGCTGCTTTGGAATCTGTATGTGATTCCTGGTAATCATGCATAAAAATTTGTCTAGGGAATATATTGTAAGAGCCATTAAGGCTATTCCTGTATATTCTGCTGCTGTTTCCTGTCAAGGTTCCTGTTAGGATTGCACTTCGCTGCCCACTTAATTTAAATGTGGCCATGTTGGATTAATGAAATGTGAGCTAAGTGATGTGTGACCTTTCTGGGCAGAAGCTTTGTGACGCAATATGTGCAATGCTCTTTTCTCTCTTCTACAGTAACTGGAACTGTTCTGCCTAGCAGCTGCTTCATCAGCATGGGTCCACAAGTAAGGCTGACAAAGACATGGAGCTGAGACTCCAGTCAACCCACAATGACATTGTAGCAGGAGTGAAACAGAAATCTTTGTTGTTTTAAGCCACTTTAGGTATGTTGTCCAAAGCATTGTCTAGCTTATCCTTATACAGAAATTAGTATTGAGTGGATTTCCTTGGAAGGCATCTATTCAATTTTAATAAATAATGCCAAGCTGTATTCCAAAGAGGTGGAGCCAATTTTTTTATTACTTGCCAACAGTGGATGACAGTTCCTGTTATTTCACAGCCTTGCCAATACTTAGTATTCTTAGACTATACTTTGTTCTGATAACACCTTAGGAAATGCTGTCTATTGTTTTGATTTTTATTTTCCTGAAGATTAGTGATATATTTTTATGTTTATTAGGCATCGAGGTTTCTTCTTCTGTGAAATGCCCATTTAATTTATGCCTGTATTTCTATTGAGTGACTTTCTTAATTTCTGAGCTGTTAATCATTTTCTTTTAATATAATTTCTTTAAATCTGTCCTCCATGCCTCCTTATCCCTTCTTCCTGTCTTATTTTTCTCCATAATATTTATTCACATCTTATAGATTATTTATTTACTTGTTTGTTCATTTATTGTATCTCTCTTAAGCTATGATGATGGCTCCATGAGGTCAGGGACTGTTTTTTCCACTGGTAACTCCTCAGTGCCTAGAGATATGTCTAGCACATAATAGGCATCAAGTTGAATGAATGAAAACGTATGTGACCATTGAGTTTTTTGACCTTGGCCATATAGGTGGGTTTTGTCCTGCAATATGTAGTTCCTTGAGTTTGATGTCTTACTGGCCTAATAGGGACCAGACTGAAGGTGGAGATTCTCACTTCCACAGTCCATTGTGTCACAGCAATTGTTTCTTCCTCCCTTCTGTTTTTTAATTGAAATGTGGCAAATTTAATCTGATATTTTTAAAAGAGGGGGATAACCTTAGATAGGAAGTCCATTTGTGCACATATTATCAAAATCATTTAAAAAACAGATATTCACATTGATATAATTTTCAACCAAGTTCACATAGAGATTTTTCACATAAAATATCACTTTGGATTTTTTTCACTTAAAGAATGAAATGAACATAAAGTCTCCTCCTGTGGCCTTTTTTAGCAAACTACCTGCATGACAGACAAGTTCACAGAAGTTTTTCTTTAGCTACTTTAGACTCTGTCCTGCTAACTTAGCTAGCACAATAATAGCACACATTTGGTGAAGTTCTCCTAAAGGAGTTTGGTTAAACACTACAAGGTGTTAAGTACAGAGTGCTAGGAAATTTGTCGAGATCTTTATTATAGCCTGTGTTCTTGGAACAGAGCACTTACTCTGGTAACTATGGCTGAGCATGTTGTAAACCAAGAGCTGTAGCCTTGAAAGATTGAACGTGGCACAAATTTTATCATACTGGAGTCTATGATGAGCTCCACACTAGCGAGGGCATCTGAATACCTCCTGGAGATATTTTTTCTACTCTCCTGCCCTGCCACAGCCTTCAGTAACTGTTACTGCACATGAGGTGAAGACTTCATATGTCTCATTTAGATGTCTCTTCTCTCTCCCATCCCATCCCTAACCTGAGTATCTTGTACTTGATGAAGGTCCATAGGAAAGAGTTGATGAATTGTTGTAGATTCTTCTGTGGCTACAACTTCTAATCCATCATGGAAGACTATATGTAGACATTTAGTTTCTTCTAAGTTTGACAGGTTTCTTCTTTACCTATATATGGGAGATTCCTCCACCTTCTGCTCTTGTGCTAGGGGGAAAAAAGGCCATGGATCTCTTCTCTCCTAGGAAGGTGTAATGTAGGAACCAACCAACATTTTTTGTCACTACTATACTCTCAGCAATCTTAATACCTCATTTTTGACACCAGATGTATGGGAGTCACTTCCACATTAACCAATTCTCTGACAGCAGATGGATGTCCTACCATTCAACTTAATTCTCCTGGAGATAGCACAGACTCCACAGGTGAAGGGCTCAGTCCCACAAGACTTCTCCCTGTCTCAGATGCCAATTGCAAGTAGTAAGTTCCTGGTTACCCACAATTTCTGTCTGACTTGGCTACAAATCAAAGATTCCCACAATCCTCTCTGTGTGTTTGATCACTTGCTAGAGTGGCTCATGGAACCCAGGAAAACAGTTTATTTATTGTTGGTGATTTATTGTTACAAAGGATATATTAAAGAATACAAATAAATAGCTGGATAAAGAGATATACAGGGGTAAGTCTATGAGAAGAGGTGCAGAAGTTTTATGCCCTCTTTGGCTGTGCCACCCTTACCTCCATATGCTCAACATCTCAGAAGCTCTTTAAACTTTGTCCCTTTAGGTTTATACAGAGGTTTTATTACATAGGCATAATTGATTAAAGCAATGGCCACTGGTGATTGACTCAATCTTCAACATCTCCACCCTGATGAGGTGGGACAGGAAAAGCTGAAAGTTCCAGCCCTCTAATCTCAGGATTGGATCCTCTGGCAAGCTGTTCCCATCCTAGGATATGCAGGGACCTCCCCCATCCCCCCAGCTGTACTAGCCATCTCACTAGGCTACAGAAAGACACATCATTTTAGAGATCTCAAGGGTTTTAGGAGCTGTGTTCCAGGAAACTGGATGAAGACCAAATATACATTTCACAATATCACAATGAAGGACTCACCACTTTTCAGGAATTAGTTCATTTGGGTTTCTTTAAGTCCTTAGATCTCTGAATTGATTTTTTTTGTTTTGTTTTGTTTTTTAAATTATAGTTATTTGGCTGACATGCTTATTCTTATTGTTAGAGTGTGTATTAGTCCATTTTCATGCTGCTGATAAAGGCATACCCAGGACTGGGAAGCAAAAGAGATTTCACTGGACTTATAGTTCCACACAGCTGGGGAAGTCTCAGAATCATGGTAAAAAGTGAAAGGTACGTCTTACATGGAGGTGGCAAGAGAAAATGAGGAAGAAGCAAAAGTGGAAACTCCTGATAAACACATCAGATCTCATGAGACTTATTCAATATGATGAGAATAGCATGGGAAAGACCAGTTTCCATAACTCAATTACCTCCCCCTAGGTCCCTCCCAAAACACATGAGAATTCTGGGAGATACAATTCAAATTGAGATTTGGGTGAGGACAGAGCCAAACCATATCATTCTGTCCCTGGCCCCTCTAAATCTCATGTCCTCACATTTCAAAATCAATCGTACCTTCCCAACAGTCCCCCAAAGTCTTAACTCATTTCAATATTAATCCAAAAGTCCATAGTCCAAAGTCTTACCTGAGACAAGGCAAGTCCCTTCTGCCTATGAGCCAGTAAAATCAAAAGCAAGTGAGTTACTTCCTAGATATAATGGGGGTACAAGTATTGGGTAAATATAGCTATTCCAAATGGGATAAATTGGCCAAAACAAAGGGCACCAAGTCCCTAGGCTGCACACAGCATGGGGACCCTGGGCCCAGCCCACAAAACCACTTTTTCCTCCTGGGCCTCCAGGCCTGTGGTGGGAGGGGCTGCTGTGAAGGTCTCTGACATAGCCTGGAGACATTTTCTCCACAGTCTTGGGGATTAACATTAGGCTCTTTGTTATCTATGCACATTTCTGCGGCCAGCTGGAATTTCTCCCTAGAAAATGGGTTTTTCTTTTCCGTCACATAGTCAAGCTGCAAGGTTTTCAAACTTTTGTGCTCTGCTTTCCTTATAAAACTGAATGCCTTCAACAGCACCCAAATCATATCTTGAATGCTTTGCTGCTTAGAAATTTCTTCCACCAGATACCCTAAGTCATCTCTCTCAAGTTCAAAGTTCCACAAATCTCTAGGGCAGGGGCAAAATGCCACCAGTCTCTTTGCTAAAATATAACAAGTCACCTTTGCTCCAGTTCCCAACAAGTTCCTCATCTCTAGCTAAGACCACTTCAGCCTGGACCTTATTTTTCATATTGCTATCAGCCTTTTGGGAAAAGCCATTCAGCAAGTCTTTAGGAAGTTCCAAACTTTCTCACATTTTCCTATCTTCTTCCGAGCCCTCCAAACTCTTCCATCCTCTGCCTGTTACCCAGTTCCAAAGTCACTCCCACATTTTTGGGTATCTTTTCAGTAACACCCCAGTCTACTGGTACCAATTTAGTGTATTAGTCCATTTTCACTCTGCTGATAAAGACATACCTGAGAACGGGAAGAGAAAGAGGTTTAATTGGACTTACAGTTCCACATGGCTGGGGAGGCCTCAGAATCATGGTGGGAGGTGAAATGCACTTCCTATATGGTAGCAGCAAGAGAAAATGAGGAAGAAGCAAAAGTAGAAGCCCCTGATAAACCCATCAGCTCTCTTGAGACTTATTCACTATCATGAGAATAGCATTGGAAAAAGACTGGCTCCCATGATTCAATTACTTCCCCTGGGCCCCTCCCACAACACATGGGTATTCTGAGAGATACAATTCAAGTTGAGATTTGGGTGGGGACACAGCCAAACCATATAAGGGTGAGAGCTCTCATCTCCAGTGACTTTCTAAATGGAAGTAGAAACTCTGCCATAGATATATGGACAAACATAAGTTTATAAATATTCCAAGTAAATACTGTTTTTCTGTAAATATTCTTAGGATGAGAAATACCAAGCACCAAAACATTTCCAGGCAGATGAAATATCAAAGGATAATAGATGAGAATTAACAACCTTTAACTTTTCAGCTGTCACATCTACTCTCTGATATTAAAAAGTTCTAATTACCCACCAAAAGAGACAATACATTGATTAAATTTTATTTCTAATAGAAAAGCAAAAAATATTTATTTAAAAATATGGAGCAATATTAATTCTTTAGAAACCAATATGATGTAAATATCGGGTATAATTTTTATTCAATTTATGAAGCCAGAAATGTTCTATATTCTGCTATATATAAAACAGTAACTTAAATTTTGTTTTGGTTACAAAAGAAGCAGTAATACCTTTTAATGGCATTTCTAGAATTTCCCTAGAGTAGTTTTTTTTTTCTAATAGAGTCTAGATTATTGTGAGTTTTTGAGCTCTTGCTTTTTTCTTTCAATCATTTTGATATACATAATAAAAATGACAAAACCGTTAGTTTATAATAAGTAAAAATGTTTAAGAAACCCTGAAATTCATTGCCTAATTTTTGCATACAATGTTTCAATTATTCTAACAAAAATCAAATGGAAACATGTATAATATTACATAATGAATGTGTAATATAAATATGTGTGTAATATCTAATATAATGATAATAATAATATACATGGAGGGAGAATCATAGAAATAGAAGAGATCTTAGAAAACACCTGATGCAAAAATACTAATTTACAGAAGGAATTGAGACCCAAAAAGGAAAAGAGATGTGTCTAAACTCAAATAGCTGATTGGTAGCAAAGCTAGGACTAGAAATCAACTAGAAATCAAGTATTGTAGGTTCTAACACAAATTCTCTTTTCCTCTGCAATAAACTGCCTCTCATGGTGTAATACGCAGCTTCTTTAACTATTAGCAGAAGCTAGTTTGAGACTTCATAGCTTTAAGCAGGAGAGGCCTAAAAACTCAGTGACCATCCATGGCTGCTTTCCTCTGAGAAACCTTCCCACCCACAGCAACGACTCTGCTTCAAGCAGCCATCACGCTGAGGATACTGACTCGTATGTGAATGGACATCTGACTCAAGCTTGCACAAGTGCTAAGTTATCTGTGTTGGTAGAGCCCTGAGATGAAACAGATAGCACACTTGAATAAGATAATTGAGGAGAGTTCACGGAAAGGACTATTGACATATGAGTGGACAAACTATGTGCCTCATTATTTTGCTCACAAATGCAGGGCTGTGAGTGCCCTTGGGAATGAAGAGGCAAGGCAAGGGAGCAGTTACCAGAACTCAGAATATATGTATACAATGTATATATGTATACAATATATATATAATGGAATATACAATGTGTATACATACACAATTATATATGTATACAATGTATATATAAACACAATGGAATATTATTCAGTCATAGAAAGTACAGAAATCCTGTCATTTGCAGCAATGTGGATGGAACTGGAAGTTATTATATTAAGTGAAATAAGCCAGGCATGGAAAGACAAATATCCCATGTTCTTACTCATATGTGAGAGCTAAACAAAAAGTAAATCTCATGGAGGTAGAAAGTTCTTATTGGCTCTGATGACTGGTTGCTGGTCCTACTGGGTCTTTAGGTGACATATTCTGTCCATCAGCTTCAGCTGGGGTGGTTACCAGAGGCAGAGAAGGGTAAGCAGGAGGGGGTATGAAGAGAGTTTGATTAATGAGTACAATAATATAGTTAGATAGAAGGATAAGGTCTGGTGTTTGATAGTGCATAGGGAAACTATAATTGACAACAATTTATCATATATTTCAAAATAGCTAGAAGAGAAGAATTCGAATGTTTACAACATAAAGAAAAAATAAATGTTTAGAATTTAATTATTATACATTACATGCATGTATCAAAATATGACATACACCTCCCCAAATATGTACAATTACTATGTATCAATTTTAAAAAAGAAAAACATAAAAGAAAAGTCCAGGATAAACTGAATTTAAAAGTTTTCAGATTGACAGAATTGTGGATTAAATCTTATATTCAGAGAATTGGTAATTGCCCTTAGGCCTTTTCTGAACATTTCTTCAATCCAACAGGCCTCTCTTCCTCATGAAGATACTTGAGTTAGATAAAGAAGCAAGGATGACAGTTGCTTCTGAACAGTGCCAGTGAAGGATGAAGGAAGTTCCACATCAGGGTTGGGAGCCCTGACTGTGCCAAGAGAAAGAACACAAGTTGTACCGACTGTGAAGGCTCCAGGTGAAGCTGATGCAAAGACAGAATATGCCACCTAAAGACCCAGTAGGACCAGCCCCCTGTCATCACAGCCAATGAAAAATGGGGGATCACACCAGAATGTTTCATCAGCTGCCTCCTGAAACCTCACACTGCCATAAAGTGGAGTAGGAGGCAAAGCAAGACCCTTCTGAGGAAAACAGCCCCAAGGCAGTTTAACCTCTGAACTGATGCCCTCTAACTGTTTCTTACCTGAAGTGACTAAGTCATGCTGAAATGCAAGATTAAGAGCTGTCTACTCTTAAATGAATAAGATAAATTCAGAGCTAAGTTGAATTCAGTTATGGAAAAATGAAGTTACATTTCTGACTAGCTAGCTCTAAGTGTGAAATTATAAATCTATGAAATTTATAAACTTTGTTATAGAACTGTTGTTATCCTTATTACCATGAACATAACTACTTTTAATACAACTTTTATTGCTAAGTAAATCTGTATTCTGTTTGAAAAATAAAAATAAAAATAAAAAATTCACTGTGTTTAGTCATTTAGGACTAATGATGACCTCAGAAAGATGCAATGTGGGAACAGGTGTTTGTGTTTATGAAAGCCAGAAGGGAGTGAAGAATGAATGTGTGGAAAAGAAATTACTGGAGTTGGTGGAGACAACTTTCTTGAAAAATGTGTGCTTAATTAGAGTTTTGGTTATAGCTGTTTTAGTTAATACACTAGCAGCTTGATATCATGAAGATGTCAATTCTACCTAAAATAATACTTGTTTTTAAATTTTTGTAAATCTTTTAAATAAGGTTTGATTTATGTACAATAAAATCCATAAATATTAAGTGCACAGTTAGATGCATTTTTAGATATGTTTAAACTATGTAACCACCACCCAGATCAAGATATAAAATATTTTCATCATTCCAGAGTTACCCTCATGTTCCTTCCTAGTCATTAGCCTTCCACAGAGATAACTACTATTTTGCTTTCTGTCACCATAGATGAGTTTTCTGTTCTGCTTTGAACTTTGTATAAATGGAATTATATAGTATATACTCTTTTGCGTCTGATTTCTTTTACTGATTATAATGTTCTTATTCATATATGCTGTTGTATGTATTAATAGTTCTATTTTTCCCTGTTTTTCTTTCTTTTGCTTTGAAGCATCCCATTGTATGAATATGTTTTGATCCATTCTCCTCTTGGTGGACATTTGGGCCATTTCCATTATTTGACTATTATAAATAAAAGCTACTATGAATATGTTTGTACATATCTTTCAGTGGAAAAGCCACAAATTTCTCTTGGTTATATAATTAAGAGTGGATTTGTTGGGTTATCAGGTCATTTGACTCTATAAAATGTTGCCGAATTGTTTTCCCAAGTGGTTGAACAAAATTATTTTCTCTTCAGCAATATAAGAAAATTCCAGTTTCTCCATACCCTCACCAACACTACATATTACCAGTTTTTAAAAACTGTGGCTGTCTCAGTAGGTGTGACGTGGTATATCAGTGTGGTTCTACTTTGCATTTCTCTGATGACTAATCATTTTGAGCCATTTTACATGCTTATTGGCTGTGTCTTTTGTGAAGTGCCTGTTCAAGTATTTGCCAATTTTTAAAATTGGCCCTTTTTTCTTATTAGTTTTAAAAGTTTCTTCAATAGTCTGTATACAAGATCTTTGTACTATAAATCACTTCTTATCTGTGGATTTCTCACTCACATATTTAATAATTTTTCTGAGGTCACAGAAATGGTCTTCAATTAAAGAACCTTTTTTAAAAAATGCAAATGGTTCCATATTAATAGAATGCAAGTGGGTGTTTGGGCTGGTTGCTGCTTATGGCCACCTCATACAGAGTTCCCAGCATGACATGAAACTAACTCACAAAGCTATCATTATATTGTCAGAGAAACCGTGCTCTATACCATTTTCATTTCGAAGCAGGAATAAAAAGTTGCCTTGTGCATCCTGACCAAGAAATATCTTTGATTATGATTAATGCATTATGTCAAAATGTAGGCTAGTTAAACTTTTGTAAAGTTGCCTGGAATGTCATTTGTTAGGTTATAAACACAAGATCTAAATGAAGGGTTTTATGTGTTGTGTACAAATCTTAATTATTTTGAAATGGACAAACTTGTCATTACATTTGTAACCTTGTACAGAGGATTTTTCACTGTGTGCCTAGCTTGGTGTACATTCAGCTAAAATTGAAAAAAAAAAGGTGCATGAAGAGTTAAAATCAAATTAAAGTATATGTAGACATGACTATTTTATATTACATGACCCAATCCTGTATTTATTTCTACCCCCTTTTTGAAAGTATTTATAAAACTAGTTGAGGACAGCTGTATTTTTTTGTTGAACTGTTTAGCAGAATTGTGCCTTTTTGTCTGTGAGTAAATGCTATACATTTTGCAATAAAAAATGAAATTTTCTATTTTAATAAAGTGTAATAGAATGTTTTTGTTTTCACTTTTATGCTTTATATGTCTTGTGTCTTGTTTAAGAATCATGTTTTACTCCATGGTCATGAAAATAGTTTTCTATCTATTACTAGAGCTTAATTTATTTTTAGTTTTCACTAGGTCTATGTTCTACTTTTGTGGATGGTTTGATATAAGAGTCAAAGGTTCTATTTTTTTCCCATATGAGTTCCAATTGCACTAGTACTATTCATTGAAAAGACCATCTTTTCTCCTCACTGAGTTAAAGTGATTGTTGCATAAACCAAATGACCATATTTGTGTGTGTGTGTGTGTGTATTTCTAGCCTCTCTGTTTTCTATTGTTCTATTTGTTTATCTTTATTTCAAGACCAACGTGTCCTAATTACTGTGGTATTACTAATATGGGCAGGAGGCAGAGAAATACTGGGTAGAAAAGGGTGATCTCCAGTTAGGGCCACGCCCTCAAGCCTGGACCTGCAGCCCAAAGTCAGAACGTGCATTCCTGTCCTCTTGCCCAAATGTTGCCTTTTCCAAAACCACTCTGTCCTGCCCCACTCTCCATCCTGTACCCATTAAAACTCCAGGCCCCACCAATGGACTGGCAGAGCGGTAGAGAAGGAGAGAAGCAGCAGCTAGACATTGGGGAGAAGCTGCTTGACTTCAGAGGGATGGCTTGATGGTGGGACCTCGGAGAAGAGCTCAGCCAGGGATGGCCAAACTCCAGGGGAAGACCACCTTCCCACACCATCCCCTTTCCAGCTCCTCATCCCACTGAGAACTACTTCCGCTGCTCAATAAAATCCTCTACATTTACCACCTTTCAATTTGTTCGTGTGACCTGATTCTTCCTGGATGCTGGACAAGGACCTGGATGTGGTGCAAGAGGCTGTCACACTGACCCTCCACTGAGCTGTTTAACACTTAGGCCATCCTCGGATGGCAAAGCTAAAAGAGCACACTGTAACACATGCCCTCTGGGGCACCAGGGGTCACAGGCAACCCCTAGACACTGCCGTGGGCCTGCACAGAGTTTTGCTCCTGCTGGTTGCACAGAAACGCTCGTCCTGGCCTCTGCACCCGCTCAGTTACATGCTCCCCATCTCACAAGGGATCGAGAGCTGCAAGTTCAATAAACAAGTCAACCCCTTTGTGAATCCCATGAAGGGGTCAAGGGAAGTATCCCATTTCATTACAACTTTACAGTAAGTCAGAATCTGGTAGAGGAAAATCTCCAGCTTTGTTTTGCTTTACAACTGCCTTGTCCATATCTATGTTCTTTGTATTCTCCTATATATTTTAGAACTATGCCTGCCAATTTTCACCTAAAAAAACCTAATGATTTTAATTAGGCTTACATTGAGCCTGCAGATCAATGTGGGGAGGATAGACAACTAAGCCATATTGCATCTTCCAATCCATGAATATATAATATCTCTCCATTTATAACTCTTCAGTTAGGTCTTTGATTTCTTCTTTGTTATTTTAATAATGTAAGGGTTTTACAAGCATTTTTATAGATTTATTCCTAGGTATTTGATGTTTTTTATGCTAGCATAAGTGTTACTTTTAAAATTTTATTTTCTAATTGTTGTTGCTATTATATAGAAATACAGTTGATTTTTAAAATTTTGACCTTTGTATGGAAAAAAAAACTATTTTTTTTCTCTGCTCTCATACCACAACAATCAACACAGAAGACTTCTGTTACTGAATGTGTGGGGGTTTCTCCCCACCAAGCAAGCAATCAATTCTGCTGTGGACATCATTTGGTGTTCTCCAATCCAGTTCGATTCTGACATTATCTGCCTAGAAATAGTGTTAGATCCCACAGGTTAAGGGCTCCATCCCACAATACTGCTACCACTGTCAATGCCAATCACAGCCTTCAGATTGTTTACCCATGCTTCTGACTAACTGGCTGTAAATTGGGGTTCTCACACTTCCCCTCCTTGGGTTTAATCCCCTCCTTGGGATTAATTTGCTAGAGTAGCTCACAGAACTGAGGGAAACACATTTATCAGTTTATTATAAAAGATATTAAAAGATACGAATGAAGAGATGCACAAGATGAGGTGTAGAAGAAGGGTGCAGAGTTTCCATGCCTTCATCAGGTACACCACCCTTTAGGAGCATCAATGTGTTCAGCTACCCATCTTCATGAGCCTATGATGAAGACTTCATTGCATGGGCATAATTGAAGCAGGGACAATAGTATATAAATATTATTGGACAAAAAGGTTATTGTTACAGGTAGTTAGGCATAAGCATGGCAAGAGAGGGCTCTCTCCCTATCCACTTGAATGTCGGGTGACGGTTTGGCAATTATCACATTGCCTCTCTAAAAATAATTCAGCAGCCATCAAGCTCCTGATAGTCCACACCTGTTATCATTAAACGTGTTAAATGAATGCAGACCCCAAGGAGGAAAAGCTTCCTGGGCATGAGTGTTAAGAGACAAAAGGGTGAAATAAATGCGATCTTCCAGGTATACTCCACTGGAAAAAGGAAGAAAGCCTCAGATGGTCATGCATATAACTCCCTAAATACACTGCGTGTGCTCACTTCCCAGGTTAAAGAGGGCTCTGCACCTGGGGAAAGCCCACCCTAAGGGAAGAATTATGGAAACGAGGCAAACTTATAAAAGTCCTAGGATCTTGGTTAAATGGGGCACTTGACCTCTTTTTAACCTTCATGTGCCCACTTGGGTCTCTTCCAAGTGCACCTTCCTTTCTTTCCTGTTTTAAAGTCTTTTTTAAAATTTTTTATTTATTAATTTTTTGAGACAGAGTCTTGCTCTGTTGCCCAGGCTGGAGTGTGGTGGCACGATCCCCGCTCACTGCAACCTCTGCTTCCCGAGTTCAAGCAATTCTCCTGCCTCAGCCTCCCAAGTAGCTGGGATTATAGGCACCCACCACCACACCCAGCTAATTTTTGTATTTTTAGTAGAAACGGAGTTTCACCATGTTGGCCAGGCTGGTCACAAACTCCTGACCTCGTGATCTGGCCGCCTCGGCCTCCCAAAGTGCTGGGATTACAAATGTGAGCCACTGCGCCTGGCCTAAACTCTTTTTCAATAAACTTCCACTCCTGCTCTGAAACTTGCCTCAGTCTCTTTTTCTGCTTTATGCCCCTCAGTCGAATTCTTTCTTTTGAGGAGGCAAGGACTGAAGTTGCTCTGGACCCATATATATTCACCACCAGTAACTCAGGGTAACTTGGGTGTCTTCCACCGGTAATATTATGATCTAATACTGACAGAGTAAGTGTGGAAATCTGGGAGCAAGACCTGTACAGATTTTTCTTGGCCTATCTGTGTGGCTTTCCTTCCTCCTGGAGGTGGGACAGGACTGCTTCTGAAATGGAGTTCTTACGACCTACAATCAGACAAAAGAATTTCTTTACAACCAGTTCTAAGACAGAAATGTGGGAGAAGATTAGAGTATATTTTTAGCTTCTATGGGCTGCCTTGGGGAACAAAGTAGCAGATGCAAGAAGGGCAGAAGAAGTTCAGAGAGAGAGATTCTGATTTTTGAGGCCTGCTCCTGAGGCCTAAAGCATTCCAATATTATAACAATTATAACAAAATACTGTCTTTCACCTTTATTACTCTGAAGCTTTTCTGAAGCCACTTCAGGAAACAAAGACAAAAGACCAAATGCTTTAACAAAAGATATGCTTGTTGCTTTAGTCACTTAGGATATAACAAGTGTTATCATAGTTATAAGCCAGAAACTGTGGACAAAAATCAATTTATATATGTATATATATCATAATATCACAACCTTATATTTCTAAATTCACTTATGATTTATAGCAGTTTATAAATTCTATTGGATTCCCCGTGAAACAATCACATTACCTGAGAATAAAAATATTTTCTTTTTCCTTTTTAATCTGTAAGCCTATTGTTTCTTTCTCTTTCATTATTTCCTTGGCTTGTACCTCCTGTTGAGTAGAAGTAGTGATAGTGAACATCCCTGTCTTGTTATCAGTCTCATCAGTTTCACGGTGAAAGCATTCAATATTTTGACATTAAGTAAGTGTGGAGGTGACTGTCCCTCTGACACCCTCTTTTAAAGGCCAGGACCTTCAGTGAAAATAAAAATGAAAATTCTTTTCACCAGTATGAAGAACAGTGATAAAGGAATTTTTATCGTGGCCACAGCTCTGGGTAGGATGCTTAGAATTTATCGTAATCACATGCCTGTATCATATAAGTTGTGATTTGAATTCACACTACCTACATGGTAGAAATTCCCCAAATAGAAATTAACTTAAAAGTTGGTTTTGGGGACATTTAGCATAATCAAATACAAAGCCTCTCTGGAAAGAAGTATTCCTGGCCCACATGGCGTAAGATTTTCATAGATAAAAGCTCACTGAGGATGAACTCACAGTTTAGAACTACAAACCACAGGAGAAAAATATCCAATATTATCAAGAGTTATTAGACAGAATGAAATAGGATCTTTAGATGTTCAAGAACTATATATTACCTGATGGACACCAAAAAATACGCATGTTAAAAAATAATATAAATCTGACTAAATCAGCTCATTATGTGTCTCAGGGATAGACAAAGAAATAAAAACACAAAATTTTTCATCTTGAAAAAGCAATGAGTTAGTAAATACTTTTTTCATTTCTGAAATTAGATAAAATCTGGTTTACATACGTTTTTGCAAAACTTAGAAGTTGGTCCTAATAAAATTAAAACAGAATAATGTATATATTCCAAATTACTATTGAAAAGAAGAGCAAATAATAAATAAGAAAATAATGACTTACTATGTGCTAGTTGCTGTTCTAAGTACTTTATATGAACTAACTCACTTAGTACTCACAAAATCTGTACTATCTGCATTTGACTCATGAGAAAACTGAGGCACATGGTATGTAAATAACTTGTCCAAGATCACATAAGATTGAAGCCCAGAAAATCTGAATGTATAACCCGCTCTTGTAAGGAAATGCTGATGCTGCTTCCTAAGAAACTGTTAAGGGGAGAGAGGAGTATCAAATAAAAATAAAAGACAAGAAGCATAAAATCAGAAAACCTATCAAGTATATTGACTATGATTCAGAAACCAGAATGTATTAGTTTTCTATTTCTAACAGATTGCCTCAAACCTAGTAGCTTAAAACATCACATATTTATTATCTTATAGTTCTGTTGGTCAGAAATCTGCCACAGATCTCACTGGGCTAAAATCAACGTGTTAGGAGGGTTGAATTCCCTTTTTGGGACTCCCAGAGAGAATCTGTTTCCTGCTCCTTCGGGCTGTTGGCAGAATTCAGTCTCTTGCTGCTGTAGATTGTAGGCTGAGGCCCCCGTTTCCTTGCAGGAGGTCAACTGAGGGCCATTCTGAACTGCTAGAGGCTCCCTAATTTCTTGATTAATGGTCTACCTCCTCAACTTCCAAGCCACAGTTGAGTCCATTTCAATCTTTAAATTGTTTTTGCCTCTTCTTAGCTTTCATCTTTTGCCTTTTAACCAGATTTCACTGCTATGTATCTAGGAATTAGGGGCTGATTAAATTATGCTACATCCACATGAGGAGATTCTAAGTAGCCATTAAGAAATTTTGGCCCAAATTTAGTTTTTTCCCAGTTTTTACAAGCAGTTTTTGTATTTGAGTTCTAAACTACAATATTGACATAATTTTTAAAATTCTGAGATGTTTTGAAAAATATGTTCCTAAATATTGAATATAATTTTAAATAAATAAGCTCACATTAAATACAATGAGTATGGAAGGATAATTTTATATATATATATATAAATGCTAAAAAATAATAATTAGTTCACTTGGCAATTATTTCAATTTTTCTAGAATGGAAATTTCTTTCTTTATATAATAAGATTATTTAAAGTTATAATTTTAGAATGATGGTGACAGGAAATGCTCATAATATACCATCAAAACTCAAATCAGAAAAGAAAAATGGGTCATTTTATTTTGTTACACTGGGTGGTCTTTTTGGCATGGATGGTCTTGATTATGACTGGCTTTTATTTTCTGATTTATACTCTTTTGTAAAAGAAAATTATTAAATAATCAAACTTGTTAAAACAATATCTACATAAAATGGAGCACAGGTTTGAAAGCATTTTTACTTACATTATTTTCATTTAAGCCTCACAACTCCAGCTCTTCCCAGCATCCTATGAAGCCTCACCACAAAATCATGTGCATGTCTTCTTGAGGACTGCTGTCATTCAGGAAGGGAGTTGAAATTACATCACTTTGGACACCATATTCTTTTAGTAGCCCATTTTTAAAAGAACAAGTGCATGGATCTATCTTAGTCCGTTTAGGCTGCTGTAACAAAATACCACAAACTTGGTATCTTACACACAATAGAAATTGATTTTTCCAGTCTGGAGGCTGTAAGTTTAAGATCTGGAAGATTTTGTGCCTGATTAGGCCTACTTTTGGATCATAGAACAATAGCTTCCTGCTGTATCCTCACATAGTAGAAGGGGCAGGGCAGCTCTCTGGGGCCTCTTTTATAAGGACAGTAAGCTAATTCATGACAGCTCCTCTTCATGACTGAATTACATCCCTATGTCCCCACTTCCTAAATTCATCACATTGGTGATTAGGATTCAACATATAAATTGTCAGGGGACACAAACATTCAGACTAGAGCAGCATCTTTCAATTTTTACTATATTCTATTTAAATGGCTTTACAACTGTTATAATCAAATCCATACAAAGCATTAAAAAACATCCACTAACATGGAAGTATTTCAACAACATAATGTTGCATATAAAAAGCAGATGGCAAAGGAACATACATAATACAAAGCTGCCTATGTAAAATTATCTTTCTATGGATCTAGAAAGGCATATGGTGGTATGCACAGAGAGAGGTCTGGAAGAATGCTCACCAAAATGTTGATAGTGATTATTTCTGGGTGGTAGCATTTCCAGAGATTTTTGCTTTCATTTTTATAGCTTTTAAAAAATTTTTATTTAAACGTTTATAAACAGAAAAATTAAAGACTAAAAAAGGCCTAACTCAAATTTTCTTTTTAAGTATTTTATGTTTTTAAAAGGAGTGACTGGTATAAAACACCAGAAGAGCTCTTAATGTTTAATGATGAGATTTAAGCAATTGGTGGAAATTGGGAGCAGCAGCTCTATAGCTTCAAAGGCCTTCTCAAACCTCCACAGCTTAGGCTTCTATTAATATCTCTGCTTGGCTTTGGGAGACAGAAGGTGAAGAAACCATAAACATTTAGAGTTGATAGGGGTATAGAGAAGAAAACAGGATTAATAGGAGATACTATAACCCTGAGAATCCAGGTATGGTGGGATCTCAGCTCCAAGTTGACACAGGAACACAGTTCTCCACAACCAAGCTATGGACAAATCTTAAGACTTCAGAGACCTGAGCAAGCGGAAGGTATCTTAGCAGTGACTGTGTCCAACCCTTTCCCATGGTACATGGTCTCCTTAGCAGTGGATCTGGTAAGTGACCATTCAGCCTTTGTTTGAATGCCTGTAGGGATAAAAAAATTCACCATCCCACAAGTATATTCATTTGATCTTCAGATGGCACAGATTGATCACATGTTGATTCTTTATGTAATCTGATTTCTGCTCCCTGTGCCTTCAGCCCTCTGACCCTAGATCTGGAAGAAGGCCACATGTCTCTTTTATAGGAGAGTTTTAGATATTTGAAACATACCTCAGGATCCATTTTTCTACCTTGTTTCTGGAACAGAGCCTCATTCTCCAGCTTAAATATCCACCGCCATGGTCATAAGTCTCATGCACATAACTCAGTTTATCTTTACTGTCTGTTCAGCACAGAATAGAGTGACAGTTACCACCCCCACCCCTTTTCTGGAACTTTGGATTCTAATTCAAACAAAAATCACATTAGTTTGGGGACAGGGGCAGCCTTTTCACATGACTAATTATTTAAACTGACTTTTTCAACTAAAAAAAAACCTTATAGGCCAGGCGCGGTGGCTCATGCTTGTAATCCCAGCACTGTGGGAGGCCCAGGCAGGTAGATCATGAGGTCAGGAGATCGAGACCATCCTGACTGACACAGTGAAACCCCATCTCTACCAAAAATACAAAAAAACAAAAACATCAGCCGGGCATGGTGGCGGGTGCCTGTAGTCCCAGCTACCCGGGAGGCTGAGGCAGAAGAATGGCATGAACCCAGGAGGCAGAGCCTGCAGTGAGCCAAAATCGTGCCACTGCACTCCAGCCTGGGAGACAGAGTGAGACTCCGTCTAAAAAAAAAAAACTTTATCGATAAGTGATATTATTCAGTCAGCTCTCTCCTACAATTATACAGACAGTTGTTGTTCTTAACTCAGATGCTGGCCTTTCACTTAAATCTATTGAATATTTCATATTAGAATAAGAACATCATTCTTTTGAATACTGAATCTGTCGTCTGATGTTTTCTATCTTCCCCAGTTAGAAGACATCTTCAAATTTGTTACTTATGTCCTGTCTTCATCCAAATCATTGATGAAATGTTAAATGAAGCAAAGCCATGAATATATTTCTAAACCATGAATAAATTATTTGACATTTTTTTCCATCCGTCAGCCCATTGGGGATCTACTTGGGTTTATTGCTAACATTGTCCTGAAAGTCTGCATTTCTAACAAGCCCATGGGTCAGTGGTGCTGGTTTGCAGATCACACTTTGAGAAGTAAGAATGATCAGTTGGGTAGTAATGAAATTCACATGTACCTTAAAGCTCCCTATGTCTGCAGCCCTCTGGTGCTATATCTGGAAGAAAGCCACATCACTCTTTTGATAGGAGGGAAGCACAGATCCAGAGCATTGATTCTCAACTTTGCTTATACATTTAAACCACCTAATAAATACTTAAAAACAACACCCAGAGATCCCTGTTTTTAAAAAGCTGACCAGGTGATTCTGATGCACAGTGAAGATTAAGAACTAGTGCTGTAAACCTAAATGCATAGCATGATAGCAAATATTGCACTTATAAATAATTCACATTGCCTTTGTTTCTAATTTCACTTAGAAAGGGAAAAGAACCGCAAAACAAAAATTGTGACTATTGTGTAGAAAGGCTGGTGCTACAGCTGAAAAAATACAAATCAAGATTCTGATGGGAAGTACACAGGGATTTGAACTAAATTGTGCCACCTGAACCCAAAATCAAATTGGAAATCTCATCAGCATAATTTACCCAATATGATTTCCAAGGCTTCAAGTTAAGTTCTTCAATAATCAACTTAGGAAAGTGTTAGAGGTGACATACATCCCAACTAGAATTGCCTAAGTATCAACAGACCCAGAGGCCATCAGTCAGAAAAATTTAGGCACACAATCTTTGGAGGCATAGGAGTTGAGAAAGCAATCATCAATTTTTCTTAGTGTTAGCTCCATTACTTCAGAGCAGGACAGGTCAGTCTACATTCAATTTAGGCTGGAAGACTTTGTAAACAATCAAAGGCTGAAAAGTGTCAGTGCTTACAGAGTCCTGATGTTAAAATACCATCAATGACTTCAATTATGTCTTTTCTTCCACCATCTGGACAGGACAGTAAATTGATTGGGGATGGCTGCTGGCTGCATTTCATAGAACAACACAAAATGCACTGAAGCCTGTGAAAGTGCAATTTTCTTTGTTATGACAACAAGGTGGCACAAGGCACATGAAGAGGGAGTTGACCTTGCCATAGCTCTCTGGGTCTCCTTGGGCTGCTTCTTGTGCATGACTGTCTATGGTGCAAGCATGTGAGAAGCCCATGGAAGTCTCTGCTGGGCTTTATTTCTGTGCTACACATTACAATGGGCAGGGCTGGCTCCTTATAAGTAGATGAGATCCAAACATCATGACACAGAAAAGACAGAGAAGGAATGGAAATCTAGAGACCTGGACTTACTTAGACCTAGATCTACTGCCTAGTTTGAGAATGTCAACACTTCTCAATCAGGTTCTGCTTTTGTAAAATGAAATAAGTAGAAGCCTTTTTGGCCCTAGCATGACATGAGTTCTAGTATTAATAATAATGGTAACAATAATTAAGCTAACAATTATTAAATACTTACTATGTGCTAGAAACTACTTGTTTTTTTTTTGGTAGAGATGGGATATCATTATGTTGCCAGGCTGGTCTCAATCCCCTGGTCTCAAGAAATCCTCCCACCTTGACCTCTCAAAATGCTAGGATTATAAGTGTGAACTTCTGTGCCCAACCTATTCTAAATACTATATAGGTATTCACTTACTCAACCATTTTTAGTAGATACCATTTTATGCCAATTTTATAAATGGGAAAACACGGTTCACAGAGGTTAAATGACTTACTCAAAGCCATACAACTCATAAGTAGAAGAGAGACAAGATTTTAACCCAATAACCCAATCTCAGAACCTGAGCCCTTAGCCACTGCATTCATTTTCTCATGCTGATATTTGCATTTACCATTCTCTGAACACGGAATTGTGAAAAAAAATTTCCACTTATGATCATATAAAATTCTCTAACTATAGCTAGATAGCATGAGCCAAATTGAGCAAGAAAAGAGGCAGAATTCAGCAAAGGAATCAGCTAAGTTCCTCAATAGAATTGTTTGTTTCCATAGCTCCCTCTCTGTTCAGCTTTCCACCCAGCTCTCTCATGGCAGCTGCTGTCTGATATCACTGATATTCTTCTTTCACCTTCTCTTCATTGCTTCCTTTTCACTCAGCAGGCTTCTCTTCACTCTTTTCTTTTCACTATGGATTTCATGCTCTGTCACATCAACTATTGTCTTACCAACTCCTTTGCCTGTTTTCTTTCCATTGACTCATCTAGGAAAAAACCCAACCCTCAATGAATCCACGTGCCTAGTTCTCTGAATCCATAGTAGGCTGATGGAGAAAAATCACACAATTTCCTAGATGGGCTTCACTCAAAAATCACAAGTGCTGACTTGATCAGCGCCCTTTGTGCCACAGGCAAAATTTCTATCAATCCCTAATCAACCATTCCTCCATTCACTGAAAGAACTATTTCAGATCGTCTTTACTTTTCACAGCTCTAATTCTGCTTCTTTACCCTTGTCCACAGCAGACAGTCTCATTTCATTCTCAGAGAATATAGAATCCATTAGACTGTACCTTTCTCAACTCCTCGACTAAACCTGCAAATTCATCTGCATCCACACCCACTTTCCTCATTTCCTTCCATTCAGGAAAATAATGAGTCTCTTTCCCTATGTAACATTAATTCTGCACAGTGTGCTAGTGCCCTGAATTTTGTCTTCCTACTTTCTTGAGGACATGGATCTTTCAGGTACCTACCTCCTTTCCCTGTATCTTCCATATTTCACTCTCTAATGGCTCCTTTCCCCTGGCATTTAAACATGCTCAAGTGTGCTCATCTCAAGAGGAGATGAGGAGATGCTCCATCCCTCTATCAAATATTGAATTCCTTAGTCTTAGTCATCCCTCCACTCCTCTTCCTCCTTCTTTTCTTCATTTTTGTCTTCATCTTCATCTTGTTCTGTTTTTTAGAGATGGGGTCTTGCTATGTTGCCTAGGCTGGAGTGCAGTGGCTATTCACAGGCCCAATCTTACTGCTAATCAGCAAAGGAGTTTTGACCTGCTCTGTTTCTGACCTGCCTAAGGAGGTTCACCCCTCCTAAGGCAACCTGGTGGTTCTCCGCTTTGGGGAGGTCACCATATTGATGCCAAACACCTGATTGGTATAGCATACTAGAGCCCAGAACTCCTGGGCTCCAGCCATTCTCTCCCTTCAACCTCTCCAGTAGCTGGGACTACAGTTGCACCCACTGCGCCTGGACAAACTTCTTGACAGAATTATCCTCCTTTGTTGTTCCCACATTCTTTTTCCTACCTATTCCTTCTCACTGCAAAATGTCTTCTGATTTATTTATTCTTTTCCTTTTCAAGCTTAAAACATGTATTTAAAATATAATTTACAAAAGCTTATATGCTGACTCAGGAGCCCACAGTGCAGGGTGAGGTGGGGTGGGCAGCTGCCCACTATACCAGCAGAGTAAGACTGCACGGGTGTATAGTGAACCATCAGCACTTCTGGCCTCCCTCCAATGCCCTCTTTTCAGACATCCAAGGGGTCCATGTGCACCTCTGGGATAACACAACCAGAAAACAGGACCCCAGAGGTTTCTTGAGTCTCTGCTTACCAGAAAAGCTGAGTGTGTAGCCCTGCCAACCCATCCCTGAGCAGTGTATCCTTAGATAGGCCAGAGCAGGGTATGGTGGATTCTGGAAGGGGCTTATGGTAGCAGATGTAGTTTTATTTCCCACATATAGGTGGAGATCACCCTGATTGAGTGGGCTGAGAAGGATTGGTCACCAGACCTGGACCACCAGCTCCTTTGCTTATAGGCTGACATCAGAGCAGTGGCTCATGGGAATCAGTTAGCCTGAAGGTCTGAGGCCTGGCTCGTGGGGTTAGAGAGGAGCTGGGGAAAAGGGACAGCAGCATGAAGGCAAATAAAGGGGTGGTAGCCTTAAGCTTCTGCCCCCCATCCCCTTGGAGTTTTCTAAGCTGAAGTCTGCAACTTACTAAAAAAAAAAAAAAGAAAGAAAAAGAAAGAAAATTATAAAAGAAAAGAAAAAAAGTTACAGACTACCACCTCAAGAAAACACACATACACACACACACACACACACACACACACACACACACACACACACACACAAAATTGAAACTATTTCATCATCTCCCCTCCCACCTCCTACCAAAACAATGGTTTTATCTTTTCTTTTAAAATTTTTGCCTGCAACCTCTCTATCTGGGAAGTCCAGGGAATTACTGCTGGTGGGTGTTGACAGGCACATAGTGGGCAAAACCCCATCTTTGGCCAGAGGGAGGTGGGTGTACTAGTCCCTGCCCTATCGTCAATCTGCAGACACCCAACAGCCAGCCTTCTCTTTGGCTCCCTCTAGAGTGGTGGGGGCAAGGCAAAAACAGGTGGTCCCAACTGCTGAGCCATCAGCACTGCTGGCCTTTCCACCTGGTCTACTTCAGCACACTTCTCCAATTGAAATGACAGTCTCGTCTTGGGCCAGAAACTACTCTTACATGAGGGATGGACATTATACATTTAAGATGTGGACACTTGGTCAGGGCAGTGGAACCATAAAGATAGCAGCCAACTTTTTTCCTTGCCCAATCCTGGGGGTCATTCCCCTTCTTACTGACTGAAACTCTGTTCCAGCTCTGCTCATGAACAGTTCCTGGCTTCACACAGTTATAAGGCTGTCCAATGGACTAGTAACTGACTCAACTGGTAGCTGGCCTTTCCTCCTAAGGGGAAGATGTTGTGGAACATGGTTTGCTGGTTTTGGCTGGCCTGCCGTTCCCAAAGGGCAAGGCTGAGAGCCAGGTGAACCAAAGGTGGAGTGAGCTGTGAAACCTGCCCACCTTGGGCACCCTAAATGCTACCCTAATTGCAAAACCACACCAACCACTCTAGAATGTATTTGCTGATTAGGAGTGGGGCTGATTAGTCTGGCTGGCTAAGGGATAAGGCACAGTGCAAGGGAAGGAATCAGAAAGCCTGAGAGGAGCCAGGTTGTACACACAGAGCTGCTCTGGGCAGCTTTCCTTCTAACCTCTTCCACCTCAAGGAGCCAAAGCAAATCTCCAGAAGTCAGGGACAGAGGAGAAACAGCCTCGATTCCAGGCCTTCACTCTGGCAAAAGAGTGAAGGGTAGTCTAGGCCTCTGGAGAACCACTCTGTTATCAATCTGGAGTGCAAAGCTTTGATTTTCTCAATTTTATTCAGAATGGTCTGCTCCCAAAGTATTGATTTCACAGAGGAAATGTGCCAGCTATAGTTACCGAGCTGGGGCCATCAATGGAGATGAAGCACCACAGATCCTTAAGAGTTCAAGCCTTGTTGGAGTCGGAAGACCTATTCACCCTCTGACCATACCAGGCAGATGGCTGAGAGTCCTGGAGCAAGACTCTTCTGGTCTTCCTTGTGCTGACAGTGAAATACTGAACAAGTCTCACATCTTTTTCTTCTAAGCCCACGAGTGACTTCCCACTCTCTGAGACTTCCTGCTCTTTTCTAGAATTAGTAAACTTGGCTGGTAGAGAACCACCCTAAACAGTATAGGAGGGGGAAGTCTGCTCATTTTCTCTATCTCCCAAACTACCTCCCCAGGCTTTCTTACCCTGTAGAACTCGCTTTGTCTCTAGGCAAGGCCAAGATGCTCTGGAACTTAGCTGGGGTAGGGAGGTCTAGCCCTGGTGTGCTAATTTGTCTTGGGGCTACAGAGCCCTGCCCCTTTTCTGGGAGGCAGTAGGAATACCGAAGCTAAGCTCACTCAAATCCTGTTGGTTAGTGTTTCTAGTGAATTTGCCAAAAACACTTTTAAGTCAACTACCAAACAACCCTTTCTCGATTAAAAATTCATTAAACTGCTAAAATCCCACCCATGCACTTTTTCTTACAAATCAAATATTTGTATGAAAAAATGAAAATAAGAAAAAAAAAAAAAAGAAAGGGTGTTTTCAAATGGAACTTTTGAAGTGATTAAGACACCCACTTGGGGGTGAGTGGGCTGGAGTTCATATCTGTGTTTTGAAATCCCAAATTAATGAGCATAACAAACTGTTATTGGTGGCACTGGCTTTACTCCAAGTGGCCAAGTGGCACTGTTTGACTCTCTACCATAAGTCTTTGATAGGTCCCTCCAACCCTTCCCTGATTCCCACCCTTTCCCTATCCATTGACTTAGAACAGCCCTTGTAGATGTGCCAATCACAGGGGGAAGACATAAAGGGAGGAGGGCACAGTACATGAGGTTCAAGGTCCCAATGGGCACAACAAGGAGGAACACAGCACAAGTAAGTTAGGTGTTCTCTGCTCTAATCCAGCTGTTTGCCAGGTCAGTGCAGCCTGTGGAGGATGACCTGGGAGGCAGTGAAGTCATAAGGCACCTTTTCTTGCCTTAATTTAACTGCACTGTTTGAAGCCTTGTGACTCATCAGGACCAAAGGGTGTCTGATCACTTTATTGGGCTGGCTCCTGTCTTTTGGTTGGGCTATCCTGGTTGGCCTGTCAAGCATGAATTTCTCCTGCTCCTCCTCCAGCAAGGCCCAGGATCCACCTCTGGACTGCTGTGTGCTCTGTCCCTGCTGTGCCAGGGACTTGACTGGGAGGGCTGGCCCTGCACTGTGCTTGGGACTTGACCAGAAGGGCTGGCCTCTGCTGTGCTGGGGGCTTGACTGGGAGGACTGGCTGCTGGTGGAGCAGAGGCTATTGACCCCACCACTCTGGCGGGCCTCTGGAGTATGTGGATCTGTGGAGTGGGCCCCGTGGGAAGACTGTTGTCCTGAATCACCACAGGTACTTTGGGAGAAGATTTGGATTTCCCAGTTATCTGCTGCCTCCTCTCAACTCTCAGTGACTTTCTCGTTTTGCATCTACTTGCTGCTTTCTCTCCTCCCTCCATTCTTTTTTATTCATATTTGATTTATCAGTCACTGTGTTGACACTGGAGACCACTGAATCCTCATGAAAATGCTTTTTCCCCCTCATATGTTTCCATGTCACCACCCTCTCATCACTTTCTTCTTAATTCCCTAGCATTCCGTCTCAGTCTTTTCAGAGCTCTGATCTCTTCATACTCTTCCTGGGCTGTCTCATCTCTTCTCATGGCTTCAATTGTCATGTTTATGCTGGTAAGTCAAGAACATATATTTGCAGCTCAGACATCTCTACTGGGCTTCCAACTCACACATCCAACTACTTGGGCATCTCCACTTAGAAGTACCATACATGCTACAAACCTGCCCCAAATGAAATGGAATTCAATATCTCCTGCCTCAGACCTATTGTTCTTTTGTGTTCCCTAATGGTAATGGCAGCCATCTCAGCAAGAAGCTTCAGAGTGGTCATCATCTCTTCCTTTACCTCAATCACTTACATCTATTAATCAGTCTCCAAGTGTGATTGAATCTATGTCCTGACTCACTTTCTCCATTGTCACTGCTACTACCCCTTTTCAGATCACCATTTTCACTAACTTGAACAACTGAAACAGCCTGTTAACTTGTTTCCATGCTTCCCATCCTGACCTCCCCTTTGTTTTCCACATTGCAGCTAGATAACATTTCTAAATACAAATCTATTTTTCTCCTCTTTTTAACACCCTTCGATGTCTGCTCTTTACCTTGGAATAATGTCACTTAATCAAGCATAGATTTTCCTAAAGGAAAGGAAGCAAGAGAAATGTGTCTCTTCTCTTCCTACACAGGCCTATATTTAACCTAATGTGTTTGTCTGAGTGGTTAGATTCCATGGAGATTGGTGCCATAGAAATCAATGAAAGAACCAAACAGTGCAGGCAATGGCACAAGCATGCAAAGGATGAATAGAGAAAGAAAGTGAGAGAAAGGAGAAGAGAGAGTGAGACAGAAGAGGAGTGATGGAGAAAGAAAGCAAGAGCAAGAAATAGCTAGCAATAGAGGACACAAGAGCAAGTGCCTAAGAATCTTGAAGGTGAAGCGCCAGGGCAGACAGGCAGTGGGGCAGCAGCCTCCTTGGCAACCAGCACCCTCTGGCAGTGGCAGTGCTGCTTATGCAGTCCACCCTGGCCCCATGTATTTCTCTGGGGAGGTTGGGGGGGAATTACAATTGGCCTCAGAGCATCTTCAAGGTTCTTAAACAGGTTGTCAGATATGAGTGAGCTCACAGCAGAGATGGACCCTGACATATTCCAAACTGCCTCAATCTGTGGTGTAAGTAGGGGAATGTCAGAGTAGGAAATTAAGATTTTTTTTTTCAAAAACAAAGTATAAGTACTTGAACTGAAACAATAAAGAAATACAGTTAAGGTTATTTTATTCTCAAATTGTCCCAATTTCAAAACATAAATTCGAAGTTTGCTTTGAGTACATATGCAGACATAAGAGCATGAACATTTTTCCTTCCAATTAACTACCACAGAAGTATATATCTGTGCCAATGCGACTTGCTTGGTCTGCTGAAAATAAAGAAGCAAAGATCAAATTGTGGTTTGTTTTTTTTTTTCTACAAAACTTGTCAGAAACTAAAACTTTGACCATCCATGTAGTCTTATTCATAAAGGCTGTCTGAAATGAAATATACCATTTTTTCCCTGGCTTCCTCAATGAAAGACGAATCTATAAAGGAAGTGAGGAGGCTGAGGAGAGAGAAAATATTTTAAGCAACAACTGAAGTCCAGTTCTGAAATGTGTACATTTGTAAGTCTGAACTGTCATAGTACATGAAGGACCAATAAAAATTACAAGTATTAGAGGTGTCATTACAGTGCACCTTGTTATAATTCAGATTAAAATCCTATAAGATCTTAATGATACTAGCTACAATTTTTTCAAGTGCTTACTAATGTAGTCGCTGTTTTAAGTGTTGTGAATCACGATTTTATTTGATCCTCTCAATAAACCTGACTTTACCAATGAAGACTCAAGGCTCAGTGAAGTTAAACAGCTTATACAAATACACACCACAGAAAAAGGTGGGGCTGACATTTGAGTGACAGCAGCCTGACTCCAGAACTCTTAAGTGTTACACCACATCCCTTATCTCCTGAAATATTCTTTGCCTAGGAAATGTGATGTATAATTTGCTTAGCCCATAGAAGGGGTGCTTATGAATTATATTGCCTAAAAGCTGCAAAATAAATAAGTTCCAGTCTTCAAAAAATTAATGTTCATCAAATATTAAAATTTAACTGTGGAATGGGAAGGGAAAGAATGGAAAGATGGAAAATAACTATATAAAGAAGCACATGGAAGGCATTCTGTTGGATATTAGTTTTTTAAACTCAATCCCACTGATTTGTTAGCACAGCTTTTTAACTTTTTAGCTATTTTAAAATTTTTAATTTAAAAAACAGCTTTATTAAGATACAATTCACATATTATAGAATTCACCCATTTAAAGTGTGTAATCCAGCAGTTCTTAGCATGTTTACAGTTGTGGTGATGGTAGCACAGGTTTTTGATAAGAAAGTCTTTCGGATCTCTCCTCCCCTAGAAACAGTATCAAAAGCCATGACTATTTGCATATTAAATAAATACACAAACAGAAGTTCATTATGTCAGTGTTGTCCATTCTCTAAGCCAAATAGCCTGCTGTTATGACAATTGGATTGGGGTGTGGACTGTCACAGGATTAAAGTGTTCCCAGGTGAGGCTGTACCCTTTCCATGAGTAACAACTAGCATTGATTGTCAGTCAACAGTACTTAGAACTGCTCCCCACATTGCATCAGGTAGTTAGATCACAAGTCGTAGGCTTGGTTTTGCCTATGATGAAGTCTACTATTTGTAATCCCGAGTATTAGATCATTTGTTAGATAGTCCTCTGTACCCTTGTCAAAGCACATACTATTAATACTATGATGATAAGCACCTCAATGTGGTTTCTTATATACATTAGGTAAAAAATATTTGTTACATAAATTATGAGAGTCACTACTATTTATTGAATATGTACTTTGCCATGTACTTCACAAATATCTGCAAATCTCAGAGGAATCATGCAAAGAAGGCAATATCATAGTCACTTTTCAGATATGGAAACTAAAGACTCAAGACTAAATGGCTAGTGTCTTGGAGAGCAGGGATTTAAAGCTTATTCAGGCTGATCTGGTTTGCTTATTTCTACTATGGAAGGAAAGGAAGGGAGGAAGAGAGAGAAGGAAAGAAAGGAAGGGGGAGAAAAGGAGAAGATCTAAAAACTTTTCTTGAACTTGCACAACTTCAGGATTTCACCTCTGACATGCATTTTGACAACAATTATCAAAAGAGGAAATTATAATTTGTGAGTTTTCAGTTAACCAAATTGTTTGCATGACATGCAAAACATTGATCAGACATGCCCACAATAAGTGAAAAGAAACACTGTAGGCAGATGTTTTTCAAAAGGCAAATAAGGGTAAGCAGAGTGTTGAAGATATTAATTTTCATAATTGCTGCCTTTGTTGTTTTGCTTCATTGTTCTTCACCCTGCCTGGTCTAAAAATACAAAATAACATGAGGGAAATTAGTTTTCAGGGCCAGTTATTTTCTTAAAAGAGATCAGAAAAATAAGAATCAAGGGTAGAATTTCTAGAACATCTCTTTTCCCCTATAGTTTCCACACCTGGCTTCACAGTGGGTATATGTGCCTCTACCTCAGCTTGTCCCACTGACAGGCCACTGGCCATCAAATTCAAAGACCAAGAGATAAACTCAAAAGGAATGCAGCCTAAGAACAACTTGATGTTTGGTGTACTCCAAATTTGTTTTCCTCTTAAAAAATGGCTTCCATACATTTCTCTTTTTTCAGTGAACAATAGCTAACTTCTAAAAGAATAAATGTGAGCCTTCTTGGTCAAGAGCTTGGGAAGAAGAGAAGGCTTTGCCATCTGTGAGTAGCACATTATAATAGAATTGCTCTGGGAAAAGTTTTTCTGTGTTGCTTGCCTTTATGAGATGACATTTAAATAAAAGTACTGGTTCACTTTTTATTAATCTTTGTACATTACAAGGCATTTTGAAGGAAAATGTGGTGTGAATAGCAGAATCACGTGCTGTTTGTACAGATGGAGAGCTTCGCAGGCTCTGTGTGCCCATCCGTGGTGGCTGTAAGCTATCGAAGGAAATTGGGATCCTGGGGCTTCCCCCCTATGCTGTTTATCTCACAAAAATTCAACACACAGATGCATAGTCATTTCCATAGTCTTTTCATTTCAAGATCTCAAAAACAAGTTTCTATAGGTATATGTTGTGTGTGGGGGGGCAGCTGGGGTATTAATAATGAGGGAGGGGAGAGGGAAAGAGAAAGAGCACAAGAGCTCACAACTTCGGGTAACATTTTTGAAATTTAAAGCTATCTAATGTTCAAACTTAAGATTTTCTGGCTGGGTGTGGTGGCTCACTCCTGTAATCCTAGCATTCTGTGAGGCCGAGGTGGGCACATTGCTTGACCCCACTTCAAGGCTAGCCTGGGTAACATGGTGAAATCCCATCCTTACAAAAAATACAAAAATTAGCTAGGTGCGGTTGCATGTATCTGTAGTCCCAGTTACTCAGGAGGCTGAGGTGGGAGGATCACCTGAGTTCAGGGAGTCGAGGCTGCAGTGAGCCATGATTGAGCCACTGCACTCCAGCCTGGGTGACAGAGTAAGACCCTGTCTCAAAAAAAAAAAAAAAAAAAAAAAGAATTCCTTTGCCTGGAGATGATGCTGATCTTGATTACCCAGTTTCCTTATAAACTATCATGTTAGGAATACATTCACTCACTTACTAGCTGAAGACATATCTAAGAAAATTATATCCTAAACTGGAAAAAGCTGACCCAATTCATGTAGCAGAAGGCTGCCCCTCCCTAACTTAGCTGACCAAGCTGAATTCCCAGCCATAATAGGAAGAATATGTTTGTCTCCTTGAGTTACTTCTGCCAAGGTTGCTGAAGTGGGACTTTGGTGTTCCTGATAAGAACCTGACCAGATGCAGCAGGCTAAAGACAAGATAGATTCCAGTGTTGACCTTCCCCAAATTTTTCCACATTATAATACCAAAATCACACCCAGGGATACAGAATTAACATGCTAATGAGACATGTGACCCACAGAGAAGCATGTGCTAAAAGTTCCCCACTTTTTCATGCCTAGACGTTGCTCCTTTTTCTGCCTCAACTTCTTAAAATGACAACAGCCACACTTTTCAGAGAGCTAGCACCAGAATTCCATTCCCATGCGCTGCTCTCTTGCATTGCCCGAGCTGCAAGCCTATTAAGCTTTGCTTGAGAAAAATTTCGGTTTGGCGTGGTGTTAATTTCTATTTACATGAGAGCCAAGAACTTAGGGTCCAAACTGTGATAACATAGGTTTTCCTTTCTTACCCAGCCTGTACTCAAACTTCCTTATCTCTTTTTATATTCTTCCTTTTAGCTTGCAGTTTACTACCCAAGGGTACTCACCTTACTTTTAAAATGGAAGTAGACCATTTGCAATGGGAAATCACGTTTTGCAAATATTAAATAAATGTCCCTTACCTTTCTTTTAGAATCTTAGTATCTTGTAGACTTCTATCTTCTGAGCTAACCTTGAGGTTTAAGTCCCAGGGCAAAACAGTAAGCTTAAATAGCAGGCCAAAGGCAGAGTTTTCCAAATTATTTAGTTTATCAAGAACTAAGCCTTGAGATCTCAGATGATTGAGTTGTCTCCCCTAAGGGGGAAGGGACATGGCTACACTAGGCAGTGTAGCTCATAATTAATATGCAAGTGGAGATATTTATAGGGTAACTAAAGGGAGAGAGAGACAGAGAAATGGAGAGACAGAGAAGAAAAGATGAACCTCTAAGAATATGGGGTTTGTTTGAGCCTTTTCTCAAGGTGTATTTATTTTCTTTATGATTTCTGTGTAGGCATTCTACAGATCCCTTGGGTTATTCAGGGTAAGATTTAGGACTGTGTATCCATTAACAGACAGAACAAACAAACAAACAACAATAATGATAAGATTAAGGGGATGTAAGGGTAATCCTCTTCCCTTCCCTGAGTTCCAGCATGGATCCTCAAATTAGGAGCTTCCAACTCTTGTACTCTTTTAAGAAGATATTAGGAACATAGCTGGTGTATGACTTCCTGCCCCCACAGAAGGGGTAAAAGCCTCACCTAGGGAAACCAGTGAGAGGTTAATACCATTGGGTTGGCATTTCATCTCTGGGCAGGAATGCATTAGCAATCACCACTCACTTGTCACTCTGCCGCTTATAATTTAGCTTGTGCTTCTTGTCCCATGGATCAGCAAGGCTCCAGCTCTCCAGCACCTCTCATTTCCCATGCAATAGCCAGAGCCTTGTGCCTTCCCAATCAGAGTCCAATTTAAGCTGTTTGTCACTACATCCAAACCATTAATGGAACAGATATTTTGGTCTTATATGGTCCCTTGTGTCTGTTGGTTGTTCAGAACCCAAAAGAGAGATGTCATCAATCAAACCGCCAAATCCCCAAAATGGAGAGCCAGATTTCCACTTTGTTTTTGCAAAAAACTGAACATTTTCTCCCTTCCTACGGGCTATTTCTAGTGTTCTAATTTCCCTTGGATATGCTGGCAGATGTAAAACTAGATAGGTTAAACCTCTTATGTATTCATTCAGGCTATGTAAAACCCTCAACAAGATGTTCTTCCTCTAGTGGGTCCACAGATGGGGTGCAAGGGCCCATGAATCTCTTAAATGCAGGAGCATATGTACTTTTTTCCAGCATATATAATTATTTTTCTAGGGGACAAAACCTTTTCACTGATTCCTAAATACTTCCATAACATAAAAAGGTTCCAATGGGACCCTTGAAGAAGAAACAATTATAGTGTAGGACAGATGATCCCAGACTTTGTTGCCCTTACCATCTCAGTGTTTTGATGTGCCCCTAGGCTAAAAAGTAAAACCTAAATGGTTCAGCTTGTTAAGTAGCTAGGTCCAAGTAAAAGGTAGAAGGAGAACATGTGGTGAGAGGAGGCTGCTGAGTAGGTATGCCCCAGTGTATGCAAGATCTTTTAACTATGTCAAACAATTTAAACTTTATCTCCTGTTTAGAGGATCCTTTGAAGCGGTCTACAAAGTACAGTAACATGATCAGATTTGAGCATTAGCAAGCTCTGTCTGGCTGTAGAGTAGAAAATGGGCTCAGGGCAGCAACACTGAAGGTGACAAGGCCAGTTAGTCTCCAAGTATGCCAAATAAGAAGCAATAAGTGGGACAATGTAAAAGGGGGGAAAAGAGGAGTACTAAGTCTTTCTCCTCTCTGTCTTTGAACAATTCTAACTTCCAATAACAATAATAAGAATTGTCTGAGTGAAGCCTCATCTACGTGCTAGACCTAGGCAAGGACATTGTACACATTATGGCAAATTCTTACAACAACTGTGCAAAACTGGTATTTTTTATTTTAAATTAACTAATGAGAAAATTAAAGCAGTCCTTCCCAAGTCAACTGGTAGGGCTTAGTTTTATGAGTAGAGTCGAGTCTAATTTACTCTTGTATCATTTAGGATTCAGATTAATTTTAGAGCTTTATTGCTGCCAACTTCCTATTCCTTTCATTACTACATTATAATGTTGCATTTCTTACAAAACAACATGAGAAAGTTTTGTAAACTATCCCAGTCAGATATCTAGAAAGTGATGAAGCCAGGATTTAAAGAAAGCCTGCCTGATTCCAAAGCCGGTTCCCATTCTAACACCACATTGCCTCTCAATAATTTTCCTTATATGTTGCTTGAGTCTCATTGGAATGTAAAATGAACTAGGGCAAGATTTTAGTCTACTTTGGCACAATTAATGCCCAGAATAGTATCTGGCACATTGTAGATACTTAATAAATATGAAGTGAATAAATGAGTGTTTTTTATTCCCTCCTCATGAGCTGAGTTCTTTGTAGAGAGCTTGGTAGGTGCTTAATCAATCCTACTCTGAATGTACAACCTTCTCCCAGCTTTTGCTGTCTTTGCTGAAGACATATTTTTCACCGTCTTACCTAAGAAACAGACTTGGAACTACTCCCACTCAAGATTATAGACACTCTGGCTTCTAATATCAGAACCCTCCCTAGGTTCACCAGGCTATTATTATCATAATATTTATCCAAATTTTTCCTTTATATTTCTGGATTAAATAATGTTTATGGCCCTAAAATATACAAATTAGAATATGTCAGGATCTTCTAAAAATTATATGTAATATTATAAATCAGTCCTCCCTATAACTTCAAATGCCAAAAACTAAGGAAGTTTGGCTACCTCCTGGTTAGGAATACTCAATCTGGAAGTGTGCCAATCACCAAATGCTAGAAGCAGAGAAGTGGACTCATGGCATTTGGGTCCATGCTAATTGGCAAGCCTGGACATAATTTGATACTGCTTCCTACTGGCACCATGGCTCCTGTCCCACCCAGCTGGTGACTGGGAAAATGTAGTCATAATAGGCAGAGCAGGGTGTACCCGAAGTATCTCTGTGGAGAGAAGGCTCCGTGTTATCAAAGAGTTCATCTGTGCCCAAGGGTCCTGAAATAAGCTTGGCCCTTGCTTATTTTTTATTCACTTCAGGGCTAAAACCCTAGGACATGCCTCTAGAGTCTTAAGAATGCCAGTATTGTCATGGTTTAAACCCAAGTGTTACATGGGTATCAGCAGGGGTGATAAACAGCAATTCAGTTTGTACTACCTGAAGTTGGAAGCACCACCATGAATGTGAGAGGGATGCAGCACTCGCTTAGTGGAGAGAATTAACTGAAGTGCAAACATCAGTGCCCATGCTGAACAAGTAGAACCTGTAGGGAGGGCAGGCAATGTGCTTGCATGAGTTATGTAGCTGGTGTAGGCCAGTGACCTGGATCTTCCAGGCCAAGATCTTCTACCTGTTCTAAATACACCCCTCAACCCCATACACACACATGCACCATGTTTTGGTGCCGCTACTCTGCTACTAGAATAATACACACAGGCTAGTCTGCTACTAAAATAATTATCTAAATATGCACTTGCTGATTCTTCAGTCCTTCCCAAATCTCCTGGATAGAGCTTGGTTTGGTGAATGCAACAGTGTCCATTTTGCCCTTACTTCCTTTAAGATTCAAGTTATTTTTAGAGCTTTATTGCTGCCAACTTCCTATTCCTTTCATGACTATATTGTCATGTTGTCTTCCTTACAAAACAACATAATGATGATATTAGCATAATCTTATCTGTTGATTTCAAGGGCTAGGAGTACCTGGTTGACCTTATATGTATTCTTATCCTGGATTTGTGCAGAGAATCATGTTGCTGACTTTGTATCTAAATTACCTACTCTCTTAAAAATCATCAGTTTAACTCTTCAGGTTCATTAGAACAGTGATTTAGGGGTATTCAGTATAGTAAAAAAAAAGTTCATTATGTTTTGGGAGCTAGCTTTTGACTCTGTGATGAAAGTCTGAAGCAGAGTAGTTCAGAATACCAGATAATGTGAGCATTAGTAAAAAAAATGTATAGATCCTGTAGTACAACCTCCTCATAAAAATCTCAGGTTCTGAGGAGAGAGTTAAGTTCACACAGCTGGCTGGTAGATATCTGGGTCTCTAAAATCACCCCAGGCTAGACTAAATATTAAAAATATTTAACAACAGACAGGACACTAGCGAATGACAAAGCCTCTGGAATCTACAGATGGCTGGTAACAATGAGTGCTAGCTGTGTATCATTCATGACCCAGACTGGTGCCTTCTTTGAATCTCAGAGCCACTCCACTCATCATCACACTGCAGAGCTACGCTGTCCATCATCATTTGGTTCCCATGTTCCTAAAAATCTTCAGGTCTTCTCCACTTCTCCCTGGGTGCTAAAAGGGCAACTACAGAGATTGTGAATTTAACCAGCGTGCCTGAGTAAATTGTTTTAAGGCATTTTCTTTTCCTGTAGTTAGAGGGTCTTTTGTTCAGACCCAGATCCTTGGTATTGAACTAAGACTTCCTAAATTTGGTCCAATTTCTCCTCATTGCCACCTCCCACACCATTTTGCAAATGAAGAATCCAGGGCACAAAAATCCTAGTAAGTTAATAGCACCCTTGAAACAGAATCCAGATTTCAGAATCTTCTATCTGTTTCTCTTGTCAGCGCCCATATTGTTCTAAGGCTATTTAATAAGATATTATTCGATTTAATACAAAGAATAAAAACAGCAAACAGTCTCCCTCTCTTCTTTTCGGCATTCCATTTTCCCTTTGTACATCCTCCCCCAAAGAAGTTTTTCTTTTGAAAAGACAAAGTTAACACCCATTTCAAGTGCCCATTAAGAAGAACTTTCCTCCATTGGCTCTGCTAAGCTAATGAAGGGTAATTGCTGTCACCCGCAGACCACAGACTTTAGTACCAGTGAGCCATCAGGCTGATGCTTCCCAGCATAACAACTTACTTCTCTCAAGGGTATCCCCAGGGAATCTATAGTGGCACTTGAAAAGCACATAATTAAGAGCAATAAATAGCAAAATCCCCTAGAGAAATATAAATTATTCATAATAATAACTGTGCAGAATGGCTGAAGGAGGGGTGTTTTTATTTCGTGCAAGAATTTTCTGAATCTGCTTAAATATGTTAATATGTTTTAAAATCTCTCATTTAAAAGACAGTTCTTCCTTTAAGCCAAACATAGTCACTCCTCAAGGATCCTTTAAAAGGCCAAAGTATCAAATTTGGTATAGATTTTTTTCCTCATTCTTCTTTATATTAGTTCTCAAAATATTTTAATCTTATTATACTACTCAGGTCCTACATAACTATTGTTTATTCTTCAGGTTCAGTAGCACATCTTAGGCTTGGGAAGAAAGATGGGATTTGGAGGAATAAAGTAAATGGCATAACTCATTGATCTGAAGTATAATTCAATTTTTAGTTGGGTTCCCCTGAGCAAGTAACAACTGCTGAGCCTCAGTTTCATCATTGATAATTCTGGCAGTAATCCATTCTTCATCACAGGGCATTGCAAGACTTGAAGGAGATGATATGCATAAGTGTATTTTTAAACAATAAAATGCCAAACAACTAGTTAAATAAAGTGTAACCATTTCTGCTGCTTCTATGCATTGTGTTCTACAAGTGTCACTGAATCACTTTTGAAACTTAATTTTCCTCATCTTCAAGATCTTCTTGAGAAGTCTCAGTGATTCCTAGTAGCTTAAGAATCTTTATGTGAAGAATTTTTATATACATATATCTTTTCCTCTCTTGATTGGATTGTGTTCTAGATTTGGGATGCAGACAATATGCAATGTTGGGAGACTGGAAAGGACAATCAGTAAAAAAGAGTACAGGTGTTTCTCCAACTGCTTTTGGTATAGATTCTTGCTATTACAATCTTAAAAGTCCTTTCTCAATAATGTCCAGGGGACTGGCACCTTCAGGCCATGATTATAGTCTCTGCTCTGAAATGTTCCCCATCTCTCTACTTACGTCAAGGCATCCACTGAAATTTTGGCAGTGTGGAGGAGCTGAGCACAAAGTGTGTTCTCTGCAGGTGGACACATCACAACAAGAAAGGAGAGAGGGAAAGACTGAGCCAGGAGGCATACTCAGATTCTCTCTTTAAACTTTCTAATCAAAGAAGTAAATCCTCTTGCCTCAGGGAGGGCAGCATAAGTAATGAATGTTAAGGGAAATAGCTTTCTTCATGGAAATCAGAGGTAGATGATAAGCACCCCACTCCAACCTTGATCATGAATGAATACAGGATCCAATCTGAACTATTTAGTGATTTTTCTCTAGGCACAGAGGAAGCAGAGAGTTGGTTTCATACAAGATTTTGTTTTTAGCAGACAAGGTGACAGAAAGAGAGGCACTTGACCTTAGATTACTGGTAAGAGGGCTGTTGAAATTCTGGACAATGGAATCTAGGTTGGATAAGAGTGGAAGATAAATGCAGTAAGACAAACTTGAAGGAAGAATCAATTGCCTGAAGGTCCTGATGAAGTTGGAGAAAAGTTTCAGTGGGTATAGTCCCACAAATAAGCTGAAAGGAAAGGAGGTTTTATTCAGAAGGCTGAATTAGTGGTTATGAAGGTGGCAGCAATGTCTTGAATGTGACAGTGGGATTGGTAGCAAAGATGAGTGGGTGAGAGGTCACAGATGATGAAGCAGTGAAGGAACTAGGAAACTTCATGTGCTAGACATTTATTTATCTGTCTATACTTGCCTCTCACTTTCCTTTTCTTGTTATGAAATGAACTTTTCTAGGACCTATGGAGCCAGGTAGAGGTTAGTTTTAGCTACCACGTTTTTGTCAAGGTTCAGATGATATAAATTATATTCAAGTTAATTTCCATAATAATTGATATAAAGGTGATCCTTTAAGTGTGTCTTAACAATAGCAAAGCCATTTGAAATCTGGGGCACTGTGAAACGAATATCAATTAATGGTTTTTTTAACTGTTATGAATTATTTATAACACTTGAAATAATATACATTTAATATAAATTTAATGGTTGTGATAATATAACACAAGAATAAAAAGATGATACATTCTATAATATTGAATTTGAAAGTTATTTTATACTAATAAGTCAATGAGGAAATAGATTAAAGTGGATGAAAGTCTAATTGTGATTCCAAGGACATGTCCTCATAGAAATGCTTTCATAGGTTACCAAACCTCCTGAGAACTATAAGACACTGCTTGACATACACCGTTGGCAAAAAGGACATCAATTGATAGTCCCAAGAGATTCTAGCAAAGCTAAGATAGCAAAGCATCAACAGAGACACAGGTCTTCAAGAAAGCCACACTTCAGTTCTGTATAAACTCCACCACACCATAAGAACATTCCATCAAAGCCACAGTATAGATACAACACCAAAAGCACAACTGATGAATGAATTGATAAGATAAACTTTATTAACATTAAAATTTCTGCTCAAAGACATCATCAAAAGAATAAAAAGAATAAGTCACAGGCTGGGAGAAAATATTTGCAAAGGACATATTTGATAAAGGACTGGTTTTGTTGTTGTTGTTTTTGTTGTTTTTTGAGACGGAGTCTCTCCCTGTCACTCAGGCTGGAGTGCAGTGGTGTGATCTTGGCTCACTGCAACCTCTGCCTCCTGGATTCAGGCAATTCTCCCTACCTCACCCTCCTGAGTAGCTGGGATTACAAGCACCCACCACCATGCCAGGCTAAGTTTTGTATTTTTTAATAGAGATGGGGTTTCACCATGTTGGCCAGGCTGGTCTTGAACCCCTGACCTCAGGTGATCTGCCTGCCTGGGCTTCCCAAAGTGCTGGGATTACAGGAGTAAGCCACTGTGGCTGGCCAGGACTGTTCTTTAAATATACAAAGGATTCTTAAACCTCTACAATATGAAAAAACAACCAGATTAAAAAATGGGCCAAAGATTTCAGCAGACACCTTACCAAAGAAGATATGCAGATTATGAGTATGCATACTTTAAGAAGCTCCACAATATATGTCATCAGGAAAATGAAAATTAAAACAACAGCGAGATGGCATCACATATCTATTAGAATAGCTCAAATCCAGAATGCTGAAAACACCTACTGCGGGTGAGGATATGGAGCAATTGAAACTCCAATTCATTACTGGTGAGGATACAAAATAATACAGCCACTTTGGAAGACAGTTTGAAGGTTTCTTACAAAACTAAACATACTCATGCCATATGAATCAGCAACTGTGCTGTTTAGTATTTATGCAAATAAATTGAAAACATGTTCACACAAAAAACCTGTACACAAATATTTATAGCAGCTTTATATTCACAATTGCCAAATCTTGGAAGCAGTCAAGATATCCTTCAGCAGGTGGATGGATGGACAATGGAATATTATTCAGGGCTAAAAGAAATGCGCTATGAAAAAATATGAAGGAAATTTAAATTCATATGACTAAGTGAAAGAAGCCAATGTGAAAACACTACGTACTGTATGATTCCACCTATATAACATTCCGGAAAAGATAAAACTATGAAGACAGTAAATAGATCAGTGATTGCTAGGAATTAGGGTAGGGAGGGATGAATAGATAGAACACAGAGGATTCTCAAGGCAGGGAAATGATTCTTTATATCATAATAATGGATACTTGTCATTACAAATTTGTTCAAACCAATAGAATATACAACACTAAGAGTGAACCCTAACGTACACTATAGACTTTGGGTAATAATAATGTGTAAATGCATCATTTGTAAGAAATGTACCAATTTGGTGGAGGATATTGATTATGGTGGGGGCTTTGGGAAGGGGGCAGGGGTAGAGGGTGTATGGGAAATCTCTGTACCTTCTGCTAAATTTTGCTATGAAGCTAAAATTGCTTTTAAAAATAAAGTATATATATATAATATATATATGTATGTGTGTGTGCGTGTGTGTTTTTTAAATACCCACAGGAATCTGTTAGTCCCTTCTTACTAGCTCTAATCCCTCAGGAAAGATCTCTAACCAGTGGTAACTGGTGACTCACGACTGAACCATATACATGTCTGTAGTTGGTGATGCAACTTTGTGACAATGCTATTAAAAATAGGAATTTCATGTCACACTCCCAAATGTTAAATTGCTTAATTTGACAGAAGTGTCTTTTTGATAGGCAGCTCTGATTTTTCAGCCTTACCTCGGGAGGACTTATCAGATCAATAAAAGGAAAGAAGAAATATTTCTTGTCTGGGTATAACATTTTCTCAAGTAGAGATTACCTTTCTAGAATAGAATGGAAAATGTTTTCTAATTAAGAGGCTTTGAGAGGTTAAAATGTGTGTGGGCAATGAGAAAGGGATGCTATGTGCATCAGGGGCACCAGGATACAGAGTTGGAGATGCTGAGTTCTGTGGTCGTGTGCTGAGCAGGTTCAGGTGTTGGTTGGGATTAACCTAATGTGGGTTTTCCAACAACAACAACAACAACAACAACAACAAGTTTTTTCTAAGCCCTGTATGTGCCTTGCATGTTCTCTTATTATTTACAGATTCCTCATATGAGTACACTTTGAAGAGTAAATGAAGAAAGTTTACATTTCTTTTGGTACTTACTATACGTATATAATATTTTCTCTATTTAAGCTCTATAAAAGTATATAATATTCTTTCTTTAGTGAAGAGAAGCATCAAATCCCCAATGTCTATGTCCTTTTCTACAGATAACAAGTTAATCCAAAAAAAGAGATACCTCTTTACAAATAAGAACAAAAACAAGAAGTTAAAATTTTGAGGAGCTTGAGGTATGAACGAAAGTGAGAACTATGTGTTGGGAGAAAATGTCATCATTTGATAACATCCGTCCTCATCTATTTATTTAATATTTAATATATCCCAAATTTGCATACCACAAAACTCCTTTTTCTTTTCCAGCACAATAGTAGATAGTCTAACAAAAAAGTCTGTGACAGATAGGTAACCAAACACCGCATATTCTCACTCATAGGTGGGAATTGAACAATGAGAACACATGGACACGGGAAGGGGAACATCACACTCTGGGGACTGTTGTGGGGTGGGGGGAGGGGGGAGGGATAGCATTGGGAGATATACCTAATGCTAGATGATGAGTTAGTGGGTGCAGCGCACATATACATATGTATATGTATACATACGGCACATGTATACATATGTAACTAACCTGCACATTGTGCACATGTACCCTAAAACTTAAAGTATAATAATAATAAATAAATAAATAAAAGATCAACCCCCCCCAAAAAAAGAAAAAATTTCAGAAAGATAAAAACCACCCAGCTTCATTGCTTTTCTTACTCTAGAACAGCTAGCCACCTATTCACCCTTTCTATTTTTGAGCAAATCAAGCATCTGTTTTATTCGGTATTTACCAGCAATAAGCTCAGAACTGAAGATTTCAGGCAGTCCTCTGCCTGGATGACCTGCTCCATGAAGCAACTGGTGCTCATCTCTCCATCGCCCCTCTCCTACTGCCAGAAGTGAGTCTGTTCTCTTCACCTTCTCCCACTACCAGCTCCCCCAGCTCTGCTGCCGGGCCCTTAGGAGAACACACAGCCCACAGGTTCTAAGTGATCTCTGAGAAGCTCAGGGGCTTAAGGTTCAAGTGATCTCCAGACCAGGTCTCTCAGAGGAGCTACCAAATGGATTAAATAGGCTGTTGAGGCTTTGTCTGGAAAGCTATTCACCAATTATAACATGTGAGTGCCAATAAATGTTTATAACAGAGCTCTTTTTTATATTGGTAATCGCTTTCACCTGCATTTGTTGTGGGACTTTGTCTCTCTGTGGAAGGAACCTGTAGATGAACTTGGGAAGATTCAACTCAGCCAAGTAAAAAGTGTGTGTTAAACTTGCTAATTTTTAATATTAAGGCATACTAAATTCTGAAGGTGAGCAGGAATACTTTGAAATCTCCACTCTCCATTCACTGTCAGGTAGTTGATACTAAACTTAACTAAAATAGCTTGAATGCTAAGATTTCTGCATTTAGGCTTTCCCTTAAAAAAAAATTGTCTAGTCACTTACTCTTGATTATCTCTGTTTTTCTCACCTATAGGTCTTTAATCCGGAAAGAAAATCCTAAAAATGTGGACTTCCCTCTAGTACATAAACATTAAGCAACTTTGGGTCTGAAAGGGGTAATGCCAATCTCAATTTTACAAAGTGATGTTCCTCATTAATAAAGAATACATGAGGCCTTAGGGAAGTGCTTGTTATAAGCGAGCCCTCAATCCAATTGTACATGATTTATTCTAATGTGAGCCTGGGTCAAACATACAAATGTGATGTTTGGGACATCTCATTGCTTTTTCCTGCAGTTTTTTGGCTTATCTTTTTGAGGTTAACCTAGAATGCAACATAAACCATATACAGACTGCTGGGATAAAAATTCTGAACTCTTACCTCAGGGCACCTGATGATTTGGGTCAAATGAATCTCTTTCTTTGACATAATTTGTTATAATTTAGGAGACCCAGGGCACCCAATCTGTCTCCAGTCATGCTGATAGCTTCATCAACTTCCTAATAAGTGTTTATATAGATGTAGTTGTGTAATACTATCTGATGCCACTGAGCACCACCACTCCCTTCTTGAATTCCCTCTGCCTTGAACTTCCAAGTTCCTGCCTCTGGAGTATTCAGGACAGCTCCTCAGTTCCCCTGAGTGTAAAGAGAGTAGGTGGTAATTAATGCAGTGTCACTTCAGGTACACCAGAGAAGTTCCCTGCAAGCCTTCTTAGACTTCTCTTCCTACATTCACTGTCTTGGCATAGCCAACCACTCTAGAGGACTGTTTACTTAGAGTTGAAAGATATACAGCAGAACACGTATGAAATCTATGAAATATGCACCAAGATAGCAAATGCGTGATATCAGTGGCATAAAGGCCTCCTGACTCCCCCTGGAATACACACAAGCCTCTGTGACCATGACCATCACTGCCTGCCACTGTTTCCTTCTACAGTATCAGATGGGGGTGCTTCCTTCTCAACTTCTGCCCAGCTCAAGGCCAACAGACACTCTGCTTTTGAAAGGATTCTAACTCTTAATCTGTGACCAATTTTCATGTTAGAGTTGATGTTTCTCTCTCAAAGAAAAAAATGATGAAAACAAGTGCGAATGATCATAAAAGTATGCAAGATGATAAGTATTAATTGTGTTAAACCAAAATCTTGGGGCATCAGAGAGCATGCATTTTTCAGTTCTTTTTCCTAATGAGCCATTCCCTGTCTCCTATTCAGACAGAAAGACATGGGCAGGCATTTGCTCAAAGGAAATGGTATTTCATTCAATAGTTCTTTACTTGGGAGATTCAATCTCTGGGCACCAAGAGCGAGGGGGGAAAAAGGAGAAGAAGTTGGCCCCTCATATTCATGGGTCCTACAAGGCTGACTGAAAGACTTGAGCATCCATGGATTTTGGTATCCTTGGGGGGTCCTGGAACCAATCCCTTGGTGATACCAGAGATAACTGTACAAGGAGATAGTTTAACATGCTGGCCACTGCTTCTCAGTAGGTCAAGAAAAGACACAGGTGTTTATACTCAATCACGCAGGATGACTCCAGACAGGCTATGCAAAAATGTCACAACACTGAACATCCTATTAGTGCAGAAAGGAAACAATGGTGATATGACCTTAAATTCTCATAGAAATTTACCGCCCCACATGCTTTTTGGATGCATGCTTCATAGAAGCCATACAGATTTTCTTCTGAGGCCTGCTATTTATTTGCCTGGATTGCTCCTGTCAACTATGTCCTATTGGTTAAAGTTTTCACCATAAGAAACTAACTTTCCCATACTTACATTTCACAACATCCAGTCCCTTTCCTTTGGTCACCTCTCATAAAGTTAGATCCCACTTCCTGAAGAGTGCTGTAGTGTTAAATACACTTCTGAATGTGGCAGAAGGAGCCAGAGACTGTAGGAATTTGAAAATTTGTTGGCCACAGCAACAAAGGATAAGAGGGCTGATGTGGGGCTGCCAACTGAGAGTCTATCAGAGAAGTGAAGATGATAAAATCTGACAAGGCACACAACATGTTTCTAAAAGAAATAATTTTACATGTAACTGAGCAAGGAAGACATGCTTGACTACTAAATCCTCACTTCTGCCACTGATCCTGACATAGTTGGTACTTATAACTTTGTTCACCTATTTCCAATTCTATAACCCTTTGCTATCATTCAGTTAAGGTTCTTACCCTAACAAACTAACCCAAACCTTCATTCCTGGAGTACATGATCTTAGTAGTATTGTCTATTTGAGGTTACTTAAACTTCAACTGTTACAAGTGGACATAAGAATACTAAAAGCCCCCTGACAAGATTCCCTGTGTTCTAGTAGCACTCATTACTATCCCTGTTATGTAGCAGCAACCCTGTTATTCATGATTTATTAGATCACTTCAGCCAAAACTGGATTTTTAAAAAACTGTTTACTCAAATACATGAAGAGGAAGTACAAGTGGTTGAGTTCATGCATAATGTCCTACACAGCTACCATCATGATCCAAATGAACAAGCACTGGGGCAGCTGGGCAGAACTACTGAAAGACACACATAGCATAGGTTGCCTTTGCTCCCTGATTATTGAGAACATTCTCCGCAGAGGGATTCTTTTGATGAGCATCCACAAACACCCTCTTGACCCATTCAGAAGAAGTTTATCGCTGTCTTCTTTCTCTAACTTCTTCGTTGGTCATCCTCCATTATTTTTCGTTTCAAGTCCCTGACCATTCAGGAAAACAATTAGTCATTACCCATGAATTAATGTGCATCCTTACCTCTAGTTATTTCTTTGTGAAGGCAAAGAGGACACTCAGATGTATCAACTCAATATTCTACCCATTAGATGGGTAGAACAACCTTCAGAGCCACATTTTAATGCGTTAGTAAATCTGTAGCAGTTCATTTCTGTGTGGTGCCAGGATATCTACAAAGTCCCCTATAAATGGAAACCAAATTTTTTTTTCTTAGTCAAGTGATCTTAGAGAACTTCCCATTAGTCAGTAAGTATGGGTCAAGGAGAGTTGGTAATGTGTCAGGATTAGGTGCACTAGAAGCATTAACCACCAGTTCATGCACTTATTTGTGACCCTAAGACTTCTCCAAGCCTGATAATGTTTATGTCACTTCTATTTTACAACAGAATACCTTCAGGAATCTCAAATTATTGATGACATATTGGATAACATTTCCTGCGTGATGGAAAACTCAAGTCAAAGATCACTTGCCATTTTTTTTTCACTGCCACGCATGCTATACCAAGATCTAGTAGCAAATCAAGAGAATATTTTCTGAAAAAGCCATGACTTTGTTTTAAAGCTCTAGAACCTCTGCTGTGATTATTCTATTATGACTGCTATTGGATCCATACAGTGCATCAAACTCTCTCAGACATATTGAGCAACACTGACTTTACTGAGTCATAAGGGCAGACTCAGTGTACTGCAACCTGCATAACATTTTCTTGCTTAGAGCACACCCAAAGCTAGTGATCTTACAGATTTAAAAAGTGGATCAGAGAAGTACAAATACACTCTGGAAAGTGACATATATTACCTCCCAAACAGAACAGAAGAATATTCATTAAACAGCGTGCCTCTTTTTTTAGGTCAAAAAGTATAAGATGCAGTGACTTATGTTTCACTTTGGAGGTGATATTCCAATATGTTCTAAATAACTCTACATGAAGAAGCTGTCCTGAAGTGGCATTCCCTTGAATTCTCAAAGAGCAGTTTTTGTTTGTTTGTTTTTACCTACACCCTGGATGCATGTATCTTACAAGCCATAGAGAAATCCTCCCAAGTTAAACTCTCCACCAGATCTTAGCAATATGATTTCATTTAAGTCATTATATAGTATTATGTCTTGTGGAATAATGTAATGTTCTTGGTTCCTGTGGACCATTATAACAAAGAGCCATAGAGCCGATGTAGCACTGAGGCAAAATGTGCATTGCTGAACCTTTCAGGTAATGCCACTGGATCTGGTATTCTCTGACTATTGAATTAGGGAAAATAATAATAATGTTTGTCAGATCTATAACTGCATGACAATTGTCAAATGATTTGTCTATTTGTGCTAGCAAAGGCATGATATCTAAGACAGCAACTGTAACTCAAGCCACCAGCTAATTAGACTTCTGGAATAAGTTGTTATTAATCCTACAATTTTTGCACAGGTCAAATGGGTAGGCAAAAAAAGAATGTGATGACAATCACTGTTTCCTCTGTTCCATCCCACATGTCTTTTCAATTTTGTTATGAGGTTCAGAAGATGTCAGGAACTTCCATTTGAACTTCCATTTGGCATGCTATACTAAATCCATAGGTTAAAGAACAAAAATAGGGATGCTGTGGGCAATGAGCATAATCATTAATTGTATACCCAGGAACACAGGATGGTCTCTTGGACCCACTCCATACACTTGAAGATGCTTCTCATTACAGATGAGAAAACTCAGGTAAAGTAACTTGCTGAAGTCTAAGCAAGCAGTGGCAGCCAGGATGAGAGACCATGTCAGCGTTTCCCAGGACAATGCTATTAAAAACTACCCTAAAGTGATTTCTGTGATTTAAAATAGTTATATGTTTAGTTTGTGGACTGTGTTGTGCTTTTGAATGTTTCAAAGTGTTTGTCCTGCTCCTGAGAAGTAAATTCCCTTCACAGCTGTGGCTCACGGAAACAAGAATAGTTTAAAAGAGAATATCCCTATCAATGGAATATTGCATTAACTTAAGAAGCACTAAAGTGATGCAGTCTAAACAAAACAAGTTAACATTGTCACTAGAAGTCATCTGTGATTTGCTTAGACTGCAACACTTCAGCGCTTCTAAAGTTAATGCATTCTCTGTCACTTCTCTGCACTAACATATAGTCATTCTAGTCATCACAGGGACAAGGATATTATCTACCTTCTACTATCCTCTTGGTGCAACTAATATATCATCAGACTGGAAATCTTAAGGTTCATGGTGCATATCAAAACTTATATTAAACTGCATAGTATTCCATGGTGTATATGTGCCACATTTTCTTAATCCAGTCTATCATTGATGGACATTTGGGTTGGTTCCAAGTCTTTGCTATTGTGAATAGTGCCGCAATAAACATACGTGTGCATGTGTCTTTATAGCAGCATGATTTATAATCCTTTGGGTATATACCCAGTAATGGGATTGCTGGGTCAAATGGTATTTCTAGTTCTAGATCCTTGAGGAATCACCACACTGTCTTCCACAATGGTATGTCCTTTCTAGAGACATGGATGAAGCTGGAAACCATCATTTTCAGCAAACTATCCCAAGGACAAAAAACCAAACACCTCATGTTCTCACTCATAGGTGGGAATTGAACATTGAGAACACTTGGACACAGGAAGGGGAACATCATGCACTGGGGCCTGTCATGGGTGGGGGGGAGTGGGGAGAGATAGCATTAGGAGATATACCTAATGTTAAATGACGAGTTAATGGGTGCAGCACACCAACATGGCACATGTATACATATGTAACAAACCTGCACGTTGTGTACATGTACCCTAGAACTTAGAGTATAATAAAAAAAAGAAAAAAACCTTATATTAAACTCATTTCTAGAGCTGAATACCATTTGGAGCTTGTGAAAAAGCAACATATTCTGTTCTCAATCTTGGTATGCTTTAAGCATTTTACAAAGCCTTTTCTCTTTCTGTTATTGGCCTGAATTGTCTTTATAATTTCAAGGGAATATTATTTATTTATCCATTAATTTCAATATCTGCATCAAGTTTTCATTCCAGTAATTTCATACTAACAAAGTAGATGAGAGGCTGAAAAGGCCAGAGTCACAACCACTCAAGTTCATGTCTGGAGAAAAGGACAGCTTCTGAGGCATATGGGAGATGTCACAATGACACAGTCTCAATCTCCATGCCTGGAGCTGCCTTCCAGGACCATACGAACCTGCCCCACCCCTGTGAGTCTCTTCTCTGTCTTAGATATTGGAGAATTTAGCTCAGTCTTTATAAAAACCATATTTACCAGCTCCTTATGTCCTTGAAATAATGAGTTCATGAAGATGCCACAGAGATGAGAACAAGTTGGATATCAGACTTATCCATCTTAATTGCCCCAAAATAGCTTTATTCACTGTGTGATCTTCTAAGTACCACATTTAAACAAAGGACAGCAGGAGAAATATGAAATGGGAGCAAGACTAGAGGGTCAGATTAGTAGTTATGCATAATTTCTATCAAGTATAAACTTCAGAACAAAGAGAAATATAAATCTCCACAGTCTTGTGATTAACAATTTGAATCTCCAGCACTATATTATTTCTGCTTTATGCTACTTCTTTCTTATTACTCCCTCTATAATTCTTTTGCCAATGGGGAAAATTCCAAGAATTACCCTAGGCTGGTGTTTCTCAAACTATGATGTACATATAACTCACCTGGGGATCTTATTAAAAACCAGAATCTGATTTGGTATTCAGGTAGGATCTGAAATTCTGCATAACAAGCTGCTAGATGATGCTGATGCTGCTGGTCCACAGATCACGGGCTACACCTTGAACAGTGAGGTAGGGGACAAACTCATGGGGAGAGGGAAGATGCTTTTCTCACTGTTGTCTCCACTTTCCTGCTCACCCCCTACCTCCACCCCAGGCCTGAATACCAACAAATAGCTCAGCTAGTGTTTGTTAGCTCATCAGGCAACGGGCAAACATTATGCATAGTCATAGCTTTGGGGCATAGTAACATCCTATTGGATGTAACATCTGTCCAGCTGCACATCAAGTCCTGGCAATTCTCTCTTCTAAATATCGCTTACATGTTCTCTCCTTTGCATCTGTACTACACACCAGTTTTTTGACTGGTCTTCCTACTTTTCCAGCCTCTCTTCCGTCTAATCAATTCTCTTCACTTCTGCCAGAATGATAATCCAGAAACTGGATTCTCACTGCCCCCAAGGCAAACTCTAAGCTCTCTACCCCTATAGTTTGAAAAACCCCTTTTCCTTCTGGGTGACGTCCAGACTTCCAGGCTGACAGCACACAACTGCCTCACTGCCTCACATAAATCCTGGGTCCCTGCTATCTGAAAAAGTTCATGGCTCCTAGAAGAGGCCATGTTCTTTCCCTGCTTTGCACATGCCTTATTTTCTCTTTGAAAGGTTCTTCCCTTCTTTCATCCCTTCTCTTGATATTAAACACTTCCTTCAAAACCCAGCTCCAATGTTGTCTGATTATTAAGGCTTTTCTGAATTTCCTTCTACTCTCAGGTATGGTACAGTTGTGTATTCTCTCCTGTATGCCCATGCTAAACCATATGTGTCCTTCCAAACACATGTTTTACAGTGCTCCATTAGATTCCTTTACCTAGCGGTCCATGTCCACTAACACTGTGGGTTACTTGAATAGAAATGGTTTCTCATTCATCTTTTCTCCTGCTAAAGTAAAAAACAGTGCTTGTTATATAGTAGCTGTTCAATATTTTTTTTTTTTTTTTTTTGCTGTGTAAATCAGTGGGGAGCTACATAACTGTAGAAACACATACCAACAACTTTCTCACCTAGGGGCTGGGGGCTGTAGTGAAACCTGCTTCCCTACCATGATTTCCTCTCATAGCACTTTGCCTGGCCTCTAGCATGGAGAAGACCTTCAGTGGTGGGAAGAGGAAGGAGTATAAAGAAGCACCGAAGGGGCCCATGAAGCTCCAGGCTTCACATGAATGTTTGGGTGTCTCATCTGGAAATGTAATTGAGGACAGTTTCAAAGATGTCACACCAAAATTATTTTCAAGAGATTAAATTTGGAAGAAAGAAAGAAAAAGGAAGAAAGAAAGAAAGAAAGAAAAGAAAAAATAAAAGAAAAGAAAGGAGGGAGGAGAAGAGGGATATGAGAGAGGGAGAGAGAAAAAAAGAAAGAGGAGGAGGATAAGAGGGAGAGAGAGAGGGATGGAGGAAGGAAAGAGGGGCTGAAGGGAAAGAGAGGGCACGAAGAGAGACAAGGAGAGATAGAATGAGAAAGAGAAAAAGAAAAAGAAAGGAAGAAAGAAAGAAAAGAAAAGGAAGAAAAAGAAAGGGTGGGAACAAAAGAAGAAAAAAGAAAGAGGGAGGAGAGAGAAAGAAAAGGAAAAAAGAGAGGGAGTCAGGGAGGAAGGAAAAAAGAGCAGGCAAGTGAGCAAGTGAGCTTAAAAAGTAAAGATTTATTCGTTTTTTCCCCCCAAACACGATATTTGCAATCTTTGTGTGAGATGTGGGAGGCACTTCACAGGACTTATCTATGACTAATGATTATGTTCTCCTCTAGGAAAGGTGTGATGCATGTAGAGTGGGTTCAGTCTCCTCTGAAACTGTCATTTCTCAGTTGGATTTAAATTCCCACACTCCTGATGGAGCTCCCTCCTTTCTCTGCTCTCAGCAGACTAGAATGTGTGCTGGGTGCATAGCCACAGTTCATTCCACTGTGGATCTGCCATGAATTCCTACAGGAGAGGCTTTTTCACTCAGTGCCCAGGGGAATTTCTTTTCTTGAAGGACTTGTTCTGAGTGGGAAAGTTCTCTTGACTGGTTCTGGCACTTGTTTGGGTGTCTCCACTTATCTTACTTCCCGTAATCCATACGAAAAGCACATCTAAAACAGACAGCATTTAAGTATAATTTATTTTCAATGCTGTTCAATTGCAATTTTTTTCTTCATACCAATCAGGTTATTAAAAAATAGACAACTTAGGCCGGGCGCAGTGGCTCATGCCTGTAATCCCAGCACTTTGGGAGGCCGAGGCGGGCAGATCACGAGGTCAGGAGATCGAGACCATCCTGGCTAACACGGTGAAACCCATCTCTACTAAAACTACAAAAAAAAAGCAAAAAAAAAAATTAGCCAGGCATGGTGGCGGGCGCCTGTAGTCCCAGCTACTCGGCAGGCTGAGGCAGGAGAATGGCATGAAACTGGGAGGCAGAGCTTGCAGTGAGCCAAGATCGTGCTACTGCACTCCAGCCTGGGTGACAGAGCGAGACTCCGTCTAAAAAAAAAAAAAAAAAGAAAGAAATAGACAACTTAGATTTGCTCTAAGGAATCTCCTCATTTTGTGGATGAAGTGACAGACCTAAAGAAAGAGGATCTGAGAGAGGTGACTCTGGCTGGTGACAGGGCTAGGACTAGAATCCATATTTACTGAGTGCTGGGCAGCCTCATCTCTAATGTGTAGAATCTATTGTGTACTTTTTATTGAACTATGTAGTTTTGTAGTTTGGAGTCAGAAGACCTGTGTTTAAACCCAAGACCTATGATTTTCTAGTTTTTCCAGTTCTTATACTGAATCCAGTATTCTCTTCTATAAAACAGGTATAACAGTTACTATTCCCACAAGGTTATTGAGAGAAACAAATGCAATTATGAATACAGATTCACTTTATAAAGACATCATATAAACACTAATTATTGTTACTCCTAGCAGTTTGCTAAATTTTTGCATAAAGATTCCAATATATTTTTGTGCCAGCCACAACACTAATACAAACTGATTTTAAAAGTACTTAAAAGTTCAAAAGTGCACCTGTGCCCTATATAAGATGATGGAATTTCTTAGTGAGCTATAAAGTTGTCCTTAGTATGTCTTTTTACAGATGGCCATGCCTCAACACACCTCTTAATCAGTGTTGAGTATGTCATTTGTTTTGAGAATTAGCCAGCATGTTCCAGACACTGGTTCTTGTCATCTTATCCTACATCATTTTTCCCCACTTTGGGACAGTTAATGCCAAACAGAATTCTAAGATTTTGTCAAAGAAATGATCCATGGGAACTTCCCACACCAAGTTTCCTTGGAATTCAACAATTCAACAGAAGAAGTTTACCAAGTACCAACTGTAAGAATGAAAATTCACACTTGCACAGGCTCTAACAATATGTAGTCTGCTCTGGCTGCTATAGCAAAATCCCACAGGCTGGATGATTTAAGCAACAGAAATGTATTTTCTCACATTTCTGCAGGCTGGAAGTCTATGATCTAGGTACAGGCAAATTCATTTCCTGGTGAGGGCTCTTTTTCTGACTTGTAGATGGCCACCTTCTCACCATGTCCTCACATGGCCTTTTCTTGGCACATGTGGAGAGAGCAAGCTTTGGTGTCTCTTATAATGACACGAATCCCATCAGATCAGGGACACACCCTTATGAGCTTATTTAACCCTAAGTACTTTCCTAGAGACCTCATCTCCAAATGCAGTCACACCAAGGATTAAGGCTTCAACATGTGAATTTGCAGGGACACAAACACTCAGTCCATAACAATCACTAACAAAGCCATCATCCCTACAGTCTGCAGAGATCACAAACATCTTTTCCCATTTCACGGAGACATCTCAGTGATGTTAAGTAACTTCTTCAGGTTCCTTGGCGGCAAGTTCTGATGCTAAATGCAGTGTGTTTCTTATTTCAACACAAACTGTTGCCTGTGGCTATTCCTAAGGTTTAAAAGAAATCATAATACCTTGCAGATGCAGTATCCAATTCATGGGTACAAATAAGGGTGGGAGAAGGTCTGTCATTCTGAGAACACTTTAGTCCCTAATTTGTAAATCCTTATACAGTATATTATATGTAAGACTATTAGCATCGATGCTAAAGCAAAACAGTCAAATGAAAGACATTAAGGATAGCTGGTCATTATAGTTGTTTTTGTGTAATACACATTTCTCTGTGATGTATTACCATGAAGGAAGGAGGAAAGTGCATATTGGTGTTTCTTTCAGCCTCCACAAGGACAGGCTCAAAGTTGGAAGCTGAGGGTGGGAAGCAAAGGACATTTTGCCTGTGAATCTCACTCTATTTGGTAGATGTGGGCAGAGAGAGCTGTGAAGTTTAGATGTAGTTCGTGATAATGCTTGCCAGCTGCTGCCCAGATGGGATACACTTCCAACCTCCAATAATATCTTTGTTTTCCTGTCTCATGGCCTCCATTTACCCTGGGGTTGACACAGTGAAAGCATCACGATCTTGTATTGCTTTAGACATCTGGTGCAAAGAGAAATTTTCCCTGGGTTACTTGAAAACACACAAGATGTAGTTTGGCTGACCATAAGAGTTTGGAGCTAAAGTTCAGCAATAAAAGTATAAGAAGTTGACAGAATGGTGGGAAATACCACAGCTCAGACACTGCACATCACACATACCTGGTTCTACCAGCTGTCAGCACTTGTCCTTTCTTCTTCCAGGGCCATTTCCTACTCCTCACAGGAACCATATAAGGGCCAGAAAATGGACTAGGAAGCTTCACTGGGAATCACATGGCCTTGAGACTTGTTAGTGTCTTCATCAAGGCAGTCCTCGAATATCCACCTGGGCTCCATATAACCTGGCCTGGTCCTCACTTTAATGAGCATCCTCTAGTTCATCTGAGCTAAATTCAAGATCAGTGACTCCTATTCTCTTTCTGATTTTAAGCTTGCCCTGTTGCTGAAGATTTCTCTTCTCTATCTGGGAGAAGCAGTCCTGGCTATACCGCTTGTATAGTCCAGGGCAAAATGAAAATGCAGAAACCCCCTTTTCCAAAAGCAGGAAATAAAGTATTGTGAAAAGTACTAGAATATAAATATATTTATTTCTGTCTCTTTCTGTTTATCACGGTGTTTTTTTTTAATATTTAATGTTATTCTAAGTAGAGAAAAATTAATATTTTAAATTATTAGCTTGAATGTTACCATTCATCTTTTTATTATACAATGCTAGGTTTAAATTCAAGGATAAGAGCATTTAACTCATTTGCGGATCATCAAAATTACACAATTTATATTTCATGACATATACATGTGTATCTTTTTTGTTCTTTCCAGAACAGTGGAAGCACTGCACAAAGCCAAATCAACTGTTCTTCTTTTACTTCTTTGTATACACACATTCTACCTAGCCTCTTTACCCTCAGCTTACTAATGAGAAAGAATGAAATAAGAAACTATAGATTTCCTTATCTTTCCCTTTTCTTGAATATCATCATTAAAGAATGAAACAAGAAACTATAGATTTCCTTTTCTTTCCCTTTTCTTGAATGTCATCATTTTCAGCATCAGTGATTGACTAATCCAAGGAAGTAACATGAATAAGAAGGAATATGATGGAGTTCCTTGATCATTCCTGTTTCCACAAATGCTATTGCCTTCCTTCTGCATTCGAAGCAAGTTCTGATTAGAATGGAAAGTGTGATCTATTACAATTGTCATATCTGCCCCTTAGTAATTGCTGTGGTTTCTATCCGTGTCTCTGCCTAAATTTCAGGTCAAATTGTAATCCCCAGTGTTGGAGAAGGGGCCTAGTGTGAGATAATCAGATCATGGGGGCAGAGTTCTCACTAATGGGTTAGCACCATCCTCTCTGTACTATTCTTATGATAGTGAGTGAGTGAGTTATCATGAAATCTGGTTGTTTAAAAGTGTGTAGCTGACCCACTCTTCGCTCTCTCTTGTTCCTGCTACAGCCATGTAAGATGTTCCTGCTTCCACTTTGCATTTCACTATGATTGTAAGTGATATGGTTTGGCTGTGTCCCCACCCAAATCTCATCTTGAGTTGTAGCTCCGGTAATTCCCATGTGTTATTGGAGGGACCCAGTGGGAGATACTGAATCATGGGGGCAGTTTCCCTCATTCTGTTCTCACGGTAGTGAATAAGTTTCACGTGATCTGATGGTTTCATAAGGGAGAAACCCATATAAGATGTGCCTTTAGCCTTCTGCCATGATTGTGAGGCCTCTGTAGCAAAGTGGAACTGTGAGTCCATTAAACCTTTTGTTTCTTTATAAATTACCCAGTCTCAAGTATGTCTTACTAGCAGTGTGAAAATGGACTAATACAGTAAATTGGTACTGGAAGAGTGGGACCCTGCTGTAAAGATACTCAAAAATGTGGAAGCAACTATGGAACTGGGTAACAGGCAGAGGCTGAAACAGTTTGGAGGGCCCAGAAGAAGACAGGAAAATGTGCAAAAGTTTGGAACTCCCTAGAGACTTGTTCAATGACTTTGACCAAAATGCTGAGAATGATATGGACAATGAAATCCATGCTGAGCTGGTCTCAAATGGAGATGAGGAACTTGTTGGGAACTGGAGTAAAGGTGACTCTTGCTATGTTTTAGCAAAGAGGCTGGTGGCATTTTACCCTGCTTTGAACTTGAGGGAGGTGATTTAGGGTATCTGGTGGAAGAAATTTCTAAGCAGCAAAGCATTCAAGAGGTGACTTGGGTGCTGTTAAAAGCATTCAGTTTTAAAAGGCAAACAGTGCATAAAAGTTTGGAAAATTTGCAGCCTGACAATGCGATAGAAAAGGAAAACCCATTTTCTGAGGAAAAATTAAAGCTGGCTGCAGAAATGTGCTTAAGTAATGAGAAGCCAGATGTTAGTTGCCAAGACAATGGGGAAAATGTCTCTAGGGCATGTCAGACACCTTTGTGGCAGACACTCCCACCACAGGCCCAGGTGCCTGGGGAAAAAAATGATTTTCTAGCCTGGGCCCAGGCACCCTATGCTGTGCGCAGCCTAGGGACTCAGTGTCCTGCATCCCAGCTGCTCTAGCCATGGCTAAAAGGGGCCAAGGTACAGCTCCGGCCACAGCTTCAGAGGGTACAAGCCCCAAGCCTTGGCAGCTTTCATGTGATGTTGAGCCTGTAGATGCACAGAAGTCAAAAATTGAGGTTTGGGAACCTCTGCCTAGCTTTCAAAGGATGTATGGAAATGCCTAAATATCCAAGCAGAAGTTTGCTTTAGGGATGGGTCCCTCATGAAGAATCTCTGCTAGGGCAGTGAAGAAGGGAAAAGTGGGGTTGACACTGCCACACAGAGTCCCCACTGGGACTGCCTAGTGGAACTGTGAGAAGAGGCCTACCATCCTGCAGACCACAGAATGGTAGATTCACCAATATCTTTCACTGTGCATCTGGAAAAGCTGCAGACACTCAATGCCAGTGAGTGTGAAAGCAGCCAGGACGGGGGCTCTACCCTGCAAAGCCACAGGGGAGAGCTGTTCAAAACCATGGGAACTCACCTCTTGCATCAGCAGGACCCAGATGTGAGACATGGAGTCAAAGGAGATCATTTTGGAGCTTTAAGATTTGACTGCCCTGTTGGATTTCAGACTTGCATAGGACCTGGATCCCCTTTGTTTTGACCAATTTCTCCCATTTGGAATGGCTGTATTTACCCAATGCTTGTACCCCCATTGTATCTAGGAAGTAATTAACTTGCTTTTGATTTTCCAGGATGATCGGTGGAAGGGACTTGCTTTGTTTTGGATAAGACTTTTGGACTGTGACTTTTGAGTTAATGCTGAAATGAGTCTCTGGGGGACTATTGGGAAGGCAGGACTTGTTTTGAAATATGAAGATATGAGATTTGGGAGGGGCCAGGGGTGGCATGATATGGTTTGACTCTGTGTCCCCACCCAAATATCAACTTATAACTCCCATAATTCCCACTTGTTATGGGAGGGAACTGGTGGAAGATGATTGAACCATGGGTTGGATCTTACCTGTGCTGTTCTAATGATAATGAATAAGTCTCATAAAATCTGATGATTTTGTGAAGAGGAGTTTCTTTGCACAAGTTCTCTCTCTGCCTGCTGCCATCTGCATAAGCTGTGACTTGCTCCTCCTTGCCTTCTGCCATGATCATGAGGCCTCCCCAGCCATGTGGAACTGTAAGTGCAATAAATCTCTTTCTTTTGTAAATTGCCCAGTCTTGGGTATGCCTTTATCAGCAGCATGAAAACAGAGTAATACACTTGGGTATGTCTTCATCAGCAGCATGAAAATTGACTAATATAGTAAGTTTCCTGGTGCCTCCCCAGAAGCTGAGTAGATGCCAACTTAATGCTTCCTATACATCTTGTAGAACTTCTTTCTTTTATAAATTATCCAGTCTGTTAGGTATTTTTTTATAGCAGTGCAAGAATGGACTAATACAAAAAATTGGTACCAGTAGTGGGGCATTGCTATAAAGATACCTGAAAATGTGAAAGTGGCTTTGGAACTGGGTAATGGATAGAAACCGGAAGAGTGTGGAGAGCTCAGAAGAAGACACGAAGATTAGGGAAAATTTGTAACTTACTGGAGACTTGTTAAATTGTTGTGACCAAAATGCTGATAGCAATAAGGACAGAGATAGCTAGGCTGATGAGGTCTTAGATGGAGATGAAGAACTTCTTGGGAACTGGAACAAAGTTAACTTTTGTTATTTATTAGTAAAGAACCTGGTGGCATTGTGCCCCTGCCCTAGTTATCTGTGGAACTTTGAACTTCAGGGTGATGATTTCGGGTACTTGGTGAAAGAAATTTCCAAGCAGCAAAACATTCAAAAAGTGATCTGGCTGCTTCTAATTACCTATGATCATTTGTATGAGCAAATAAATGATCTGAAACTGGAACTTATATTTAAAAGAGAAGCATAGCATAAAAGCTTGGAAAATGTTCAGTGTGGCCTTGTGGTAGAAAAGAAAAACCCATTTTCAGGGAAGAAATTCAAGGCAGCTAGAGAAGTTTGCACAAGTTAAAAAGAAGCCAAGTGCTAACATCCAAGAAAATGGGGAAAAGGCCTCCAAGACTTTTCAGAGACCTGTGTACCAAGCCCCTCCCATCACAGGCCCAGATGCCTAGGAGGACAATGATTTCATGAGCCATTCCCAGGGCTCTGCTGCCCTGCACAACCTTGGGACATGGCTCCCTGCATTCCAGACATTCCAGCTCCAGCTACGGCTCCAAGGGACCCAGGTACAGCTCAGGTCACTGCTTCAAAAGATGCAAGCCATAAGCCTTGGTGGTTCCCGTGAGGTGTTAAGCCTGAAGGCACACAGAGTGCAAGAGTTGAGGCTTGGGAGTCTTTGCCTAGATTTCAGAGGATGTATAGAAGTGCTTGGATGTCCAGGCAAAAGCCTGAAGTAGGAGCAGAGCTCTCGTGTAAAACCTCTACTATGGCAGTGCAGATTGGAAATCTGGGGTTGAAGCCCCCACACAGAGTCCCCTCTGGAGCACTGCCTAGTAGAGCTGTGAGACGAGGGCCATAGTCTTCCAGACCCAAGAATTGTAGGTCCACTGACAGCTTGTACCTCATGCCTGGAAAAGCCTCAACCACTCAACACCAGCTCTTGAAAGCAGCCTTAGGTGGGGAACCCTGCAAAACCACAGGGCAGTTTCGCAAGGCTCTGGGAGCCCACCTCTTGCATCAGTGTGCCCTGGATAAGAGACATGGAGTTAAAAGAGATTATTTTGGAGCTTTAAAATTTAATGACTGACCTGCTGGGTTTCACACTTGTAAGCACTTTGTTTTGATAAATTTCTCTTTTTTGGAATGGGAGTATTTACCCAATGCCTATATCCCCATTTCATCTTGGAAGTAACTAGTTTTTTATTTTACAGACTCATAGGTAGAAGGGACTTGCCTTGTCTCAGATAAGACTTTGGGCTTTGGACTTTTGAGTTAATGCTGGAATGAGGTAAGACCTTGGGAGACCATTGGGAAGGCATGACTGTATTTTGAAATGTGAGAAGAACATGGTATTTGAGAAGGACCAAGAGTGGAATGATATGGTTAGAATCTGTGTCCCAGCCGAAAACTTATATCACATTTTAATCTCCATTGTTGGAAGAGGGGCCTGGTGGAAGGTAATTGGATCATGGGTGTGGAGTTATCACTAATGGTTTAGCACTATCCCCTTGCTGCTGTTATTGTGATAGTGAGTGAGTGAGTTAACATGAGATCTGGTTGTTTAAAAGTGTGTAGCAGCCCCCACTCCTTGCTCTCTCTTGCTCCTGCTCTGGCCTTGTAAGACATGCCTGCTTCCCCTTCACCTCCTGTCATAATTGTAAGTTTCCTGGGGCTTCCAAGGAACTTCCAAGGCCAACCAGGTGCCAGCATCTTGCCTTCTATACAGCCTGTGGAACAATAAGCAAATTAAACATCTTTTTTTATTAGTATACTTTAAGTTCTAGGGTACATGTGCACAATGTGCAGGTTTGTTACATATGTATACATGGGCCATGTTGCTGTGCTGCACCCATTAACTCGTCATTTACATTAGGTATATCTCCTAATGCTATCCCTCCCCGCTCCCCCTACTCCACGACAGGCCCTGGTGTGTGATGTTCTCATCCTGCGTCCACGTGTTCTCATTGTTCAATTCCCACCTATGAGTGAGAACATGTGGTGTTTGGTTTTCTGTCTTTGTGATAGTTTGCTGAGAATGATGGTTTACAGCTTCATCCATGTCCCTACAAAGGACATGAACTCATCATTTTTTATGGCTGCATAGTATTCCTTGGTGTATATGTGACACATTTTCTTAATCCAGTCTATTTTTGATGGACATTTGGGTTGGTTCCAAGTCTTTGCTACTGTGAATAGTGCCGTAATAAACATATGTGTTCATGTGTCTTTATAGCAGCATGATTTATAATATTTTGGATATGTACCCAGTAATGGGATGGCTGGGTCAAATGGTATTTCTAGTTCTAGATCCTTGAGGAATCACCACACAGTCTTCCACAATGGTTGAACTAGTTTACAGCCCCACCAACAGTGTAAAAGTGTTCCTAATTCTCCACAACCTCTCCAACACTTGTTGTTTCCTGATTTTTTAATGATCATCATTCTAACTGGTGTGAGATGGTATCTCATTGTGGCTTTGATTTGCATTTCTCTGATGGTCAGTGATGATGAACATTTTTTCATGTGTCTGTTGGCTGCATAAATATCTTCTTTTGAGAAGTGTCTGTTCATATCCTTCACCCACTGTTTGATGAGGTTGTTTGATTTTTTCTTGTAAGTTTGTTTAAGTTCTTTGTAGATTCTGGATATTAGCCCTTTGTCAGATGGGTAGATTACAAAAATTTTCTCCCATTCTGTAGGTTGCCTGTTCATTCTGATGGTAGTTTCTTTTGCTGTGCAGAAACTCATTGGTTTAATTAGATCCCATTTGTCAATTTTGGCTTTTGTTTCCATTGCTTTTTGTGTTTTAGACATGAAGTCCTTGCCCATGCCTATGTCCTGAATGGTATTGCCTAGGTTTTCTTCCAGGGATTTTATGGTTTTAGGTCTAATGTTTAAGTCTTTAATCCATCTTGTGTTAATTTTTGTATAAGGTGTAACGAAGGGATCCAGTTTCGGCTTTCTACATATGGCTAGCCAGTTTTCCCAGCACCATTTATTAAATAGGGAATCCTTTCCCTATTTCTTGTTTTTGTGAGTTGTGTCAAAGATCAGATGGTTGTAGATGTGTGGTATTATTTCTGAGGCCTCTGTTCTGTTCCATTGGTCTGTATCTCTGTTTTGGTACCAGTACCATGATGTTTTGGTTACTGTAGCCTTGCAGTATAGTTTGAAGTCAAGTAGCATGATGCCTACAGCTTTGTTCATTTAGCTTAGGATTGACTTGGCAATGCGGGCTCTTTTCTGGTTCCATATGAACTTTAAAGTAGTTTTTTCCAATTCTGTGAAGAAAGTCATTGGTAGCTTGATGGGGATGGCATTGAATCTATAAATTACCTTGGGCAGTGTGGCCATTTTCATGATACTGATTCTTCCTATGCATAAGCATGGAATGTTCTTCCATTTGTTTGTATCCTCTTTTATTTCATTGAGCAGTGGCTTGTGGTTTGTAGTTCTCCTTGAAGAGGTCCTTCACATCCCTTGTAAGTTGGATTCCTAGGTATTTTATTCTCTTTGAAGCAATTGTGAATGGGAGTTCCCTCATGATTTGGCTCTCTGTTTGTCTGTTATTAGTGTATAGGAATGCTTGTGACTTTTGCACATTGATTTTGTATCCTGAGACTTTGCTGAAATTGCTTATCAGCTTAAGGAGATGTTGGGCTGAGACGATGGGGTTTTCTAAATATACAATCATGTCATCTGGAAACAGGGACAATTCAACTTCCTCTTTTCCTAATTGAATACCCTTTGTTTCTTTCTCCTGCCTGATTGCCCTGGCCAGAAATTCCAACACTATGTTGAATAGGAGTAGTGAGAGAAGGCATACTTGTCTTGTGCCAGTTTTCAAAGGGAATGCTTCCAGTTTTTGCCCATTCAGTATGGTATTGGCTGTGGGTTTTTGTCATAAATAGCTCTTGTTATTTTTAGATACATCCCATCAATAGCTAGTTTATTGAGAGCTGTTGGCATGAAGCACTGTTGAATTTTGTCAAAGGCCTTTTCTGCATCTATAGAGATAATCATGTGGTTTTTGTCTTTGGTTCTGTTTATATGATGGATTACATTTATTGATTTGGACATGTTGAACCAGCCTTGCATCCCAGGGATGAAGCCAACTCGATCGTGGTGTATAAGCATTTCGATGTGCTGCTGGATTCGGTTTGCCAGTATTTTATTGAGGATTTTTGCATCAATGTTCATCAGGGATATTGGTCTAAAATTCTCTTTTTTTGTTGTGTCTCTGCCAGGCTTTAGTATCAGGATGATGCTGGCCTCATAAAATGAGTTAGGGAGGATTCCTTCTTTTTCTATTGATTGGAATAGTTTCAGCAGGAATGGTACCAGCTTCTCTTCATACCTGTGGTAGAATTCAGCTGTGAATCCATCTGGTCCTGGACTTTTTTTGGTTGGTTGGCTATTACTTATTGCCTCAATTTCAGAGCCTGTTATTGGTCTATTCAGGGATTCAAATTCTTCCTGGTTTAGTCTTGGGAGGATGTATGTGTCCAGGAATTTATCCATTTCTTCTAGATTTTCTAGTTTATTTGCATAGAGGTGTTTGTAGTATTCTCTGATGGTAGTTTGTATTTCTGTGGGATCGGTGGTGATATCCCCTTCATCATTTTTTAATTACATCTATTTGATTCTTCCCTCTTTTCTTCTTTATTAGTCTTGCTAGCGGTCTATCAGTTTTGTTGATCTTTTCAAAAAACCAGCTCCTGGATTCATTGATTTTTTTGAAGGGTTTTTTTGTCTCTATCTTCTTGAGTTCTGCTCTGATCTTAGTTATTTCTTGCCTTCTGCTAGCTTTTAAATGTGTTTGCTCTTGCTTCTCTAGTTCTATTAATTGTGATGTTAGGGTGTCAATTTTAGATCTCTCCTGCTTTCTCTTGTGGGCATTTAGTGATATATATTTCCGTCTACACATTGCTTTAAATGTGTCCCAGAGATTCTGGTATGTTGTGTCTTTGTTCTCATTGGTTTCAAAGAACATCTTTATTTCTGCCTTCATTTTGTTATGTACCCAGTAGTCATTCAGGAGTAGGTTGTTCAGTTTCCATGTAGTTGAGTGGTTTTGAGTGAGATTCTTAATCCTGAGTTTTAGTTTGATTGCATTGTGTTCTGAGAATCAGTTTGTTATAATTTCTGTTCTTTTACATTTTATGAGGAGTGCTTTACTTCCAACCATGTGGTCAATTTTAGAATAAGTGTGATGTGGTGCTGAGAAGAATGTATATTCTGTTGATTTAGGGTGGAGAGTTCTGTAGTTGTCTATTAGGTCTGCTTGGTGCAGAGCTGAGTTCAATTCCTGGATATCCTTGTTAACTTTCTGTCTCGTTGATCTGTCCCATGTTGACAGTGGGGCTTTAAAGTTTCCCATTATTATTGTATGGGAGTCTAAGTCTCTTTGTAGGTCTCCAAGGACTTGCTTTATGAATCTGGGTGCTCCTGTATTGGGTGCATATATATTTAGCTCTTCTTGTTGAATTGATCGCTTTACCATTATGTAATGGCCTTCTTTGTCTCTTTTGATCTTTGTTGGTTTAAAGACTGTTTTATCCGAGACTAGGATTGCAACCCCTGCTTTTCTTTTGTTTTCCATTTGCTTGGTAGATCTTCCTCCATCCCTTTATTTTGAGCCTATGTGTGTTTCTGCACGTGAGATGGGTCCCCTGAATACAGCACACTCTTGGGTCTTGACTCTTTATCCAATTTGCCAGTCTGTGTCTTTTAATTGGAGCATTTAGCCCATTTAGATTTAAAGTTAATATTGTTATATTTGAATTTGATCCTGTCATTATGATGTTAGCTGGTTATTTTGCTCATTAGTTGATGCAGTTTCTTCCTAGCCTTGACGGTCTTTACAATTTGGCATGTTTTTACAGTGGCTGGTACCGGTTGTTCCTTTCCATGTTTAGTGCTTCCTTCAGGAGCTCTTGTAGGGCAAGCCTGGTGGTGACAAAATCTCTCAGCATTTGCTTGTCTGTAAAGGATTTTATTTCACCTTCACTTATGAAGCTTAGTTTGGCTGGATATGAAATTCTGGGTTGAAAATTCTTTTCTTTAAGAATGTTGAATATTGGCCCCCACTCTCTTCTGGCTTGTAGAGTTTCTGCTGAGACATACGCTGTTAGTCTGATGGGCTTCCATTTGCGGGAAACCTGACCTTTCTCTCTGGCTGCCCTTAACATTATTTCCTTCATTTCAACTTTGGTGAATCTGACAATTACGTGTCTTGGAGTTGCTCTTCTTGAGGAGTATTTTGTGGAGTTCTCTGCATTTCCTGAATTTGAATGTTGGCCTGCCTTGCTAGGGTAGGGAAGTTCTCCTGGATAATATCCTGCAGAGTGTTTTCCAACTTGGTTCCATTCTCCCCATCACTTTCAGGTACACCAATCAGACGTAGATTTGATCTTTTCACATGGTCCCATATTTCTTGGAGGCTTTGTTCATTTCTTTTTACTCTTTTTTCTCTAAACTTCTCTTCTCACTTCATTTCATTCATTTGGTCTTCAATCACTGATACCCTTTCTTCCAGTTGATCTAATCAGCTACTGAAGCTTGTGCATGTGTCACGTAGTTCTTGTGTCATGGTTTTCAGCTCCATCAGGTCATTTAAGGCCTTCTCTATGCTCTTTATTCTAGTTAGCCACTTGTCTAATCTTTTTTCAAGGTTTTTAGCTTCTTTGTGATGGGTTTGAACATCCTCCTTTAGCACAGAAAAGTTTGTTATTACCGACCGTCTGAAGCCTTCTTCTCTCAATTCATCAAAGTCATTCTCTGTCCAGCTTTGTTCTGTTGCTGTTAAGGAGCTGTGTTCCTTTGGAGGAGAAGAGGTGCTCTGATTTTCAGAATTTTCACCTTTTCTGCTCTCGTTTCTCCCCATCTTTGTGGTTGTGTCTACCTTTGGTCTTTGATGATGGTAACGTACAGATGGGGTTTTGGTGTGGATGTCCTTTCTGTTTGTTAGTTTTTCTTCTAACAGTCAGGACCCTCAGTTGTAGGTTTGTTGGAGTTTGCTGGATGTCCACTCCAGACCCTGTTTGCCTGCCACCAGCAGAGGTGGCAGAACAGCAAATATTGCAGAATGGCAAATGTTGCTGTCTGATTGTTCCTCTGGAAGCTTCATCTCAAAGGGGCACCCAGCCTTATGAGGTGTCAGTTGGCCCCTACTGGGAGGTGCCTCCCAGTTAGGCTACTCAGTGGTCAGGGACCCACTTGATGAGGCAGTCTGTCCATTCTCAGATCTCAAACTCCATGCTGGGAGAACCACTACTCTCTTCAAAGCTGTCAGACAGGGACGTTTAAGTCTGCAGAAGTTTCTGCTGCCTTTTGTTCAGCTATACCCTTTCCTCAGAGATGGAGTCTTCAAAGGCAGACAGGCCTCCTTGAGCTGCAATGGGCTCCACCCAGTTCGAGCTTCCCTGCCACTTTGTTTACCTACTTAAGCCTCAGCAATGGTTGGTGCTCCTCCCCCAGCCTCACTGCTGCCTTGCAGTTCTATGCCAGACTGCTGTGCTAGCAGTGAGTGAGGCTCCGTGGGCGTGGGACCCTCCTAATCATGAGCAGGATATAATCTCCTGGTGTGCCATTTGCTAAGACCATTGAAAAACTGCAGTATTAGGGTGGGAGGGTCCCGATTTTCCAGGTACTGTCTGTCATGGCTTCCCTTGGCTAGGAAAGGGAATTCCACAACCTCTTGCACTTCCCTGGTGAGGTGATGCCCCACCCTGCTTCAGCTCACCCTCGGTGGGCTGCACCCACTGTCTGACAAGCCCCAGGGAGATGAACCCGGTATCTCAGTTGTAAATGCAGAAATCACCCATCTTCTGCATCACTCACGCTGGGAGCTGTAGACTGGAGCTGTTCCTATTCGGCCATCTTGGAACCTACTCCCAAATTAAACCTCTTTTCTTCATAAATTACCCATTCTCAGGTATTTATTTATTTATTTATTTATTTTTTAAGATGGAGTTTCACTCCCTTTGCCCAGGCTGTCAGCTCACTGCAACCTCAACCTCCCAGGTTCAAGCAATTCTTCTTCCTCAGCCTCCCAAGTAGCTGGGATTATAGGCACCCACCACCTCACCTGGCTAATTTTTGCATTTTTAATAGAGACAGGGTTTCACTATGTTGGCCAGTCTGGTCTCAAACTTCTGATCTCAGGTGATCCACCTGCCTTGCCCTCCCAAGATGCTGGGATTACAGGTGTGAGCCACCACGCCTGGCATCTCTGATATTTCTTTATAGCAGCCCTAGAATGCACTAATTATTCATATATGAAACAAATTTACCTTGTTTTCATTTTGAGTCTCTCTGATGTCCCATGTACCCAGTGTGCATCAGGCACCCTATGGTCATGAATGCCCCATGCTTATGGAGATCTTTTGCTCATGGGCATCCTGTGCTTATGGACACCTTTCCTTATGGTGCATCCTGTGCTCATGGGCCATGATGTGTGGTATATGCAAATAAAGAAGGAAGTGATTAAGGACATGCATATTGTACATATCTCCTCTCTTCATGTATATCCTCCATTGCCCCACTGGACTTCACTTAAAAAAAAGTAAATGAAAAGATGTAATTACAAATAATTTCATGTAGGTAACAGCAAAACACTAAACCTAGTGTGAGACTCTTTTGAGGGGACCTTGTGCAACTGCATGATTCCCTTCCGCCACATTATAGGGTATGAGATTGAAGAAGAATACGGTCACCAGGAATGTACGGGGAATGCTTTGGGAGCACTCCCTAGTAATTTACGTCCTTAGGGAATATATTTGTACCTAATTTTGGTGGTATAGTTCATTCCTTACCATGTGATGAGGCACTTTCTACAGAAGAAGCAACACACAAATACAAACAACTGGAACCATTAATTGAACATGACTCTTGGGCTACATGTGATTTTTCTCCTACAACACAATGAAAGTTCTTTTAAAAGATGCTGATGTGTTAAAGAAATATTGCAGGATTCAGGTTACTGTTTCTCCTAATGAAGCAGAGAGAGTTTTCCTTGTGAGATTTGATGAAATAAATCAATTCATTTCATCTGCACAGATAAAATGTTATTCAAAAAGCACAGTTGTGAGATAAAATCCTTTCTTCTCTGATTCTCTCTCTTTTCTTTAGAGAACCTTTGAAAATTCTTTTTAGTTTCTACTTCCAACTCTTTCTGTTCCCAATGGATTAGCAGATTTTAGTCTGAATTCTTTTGGTTACTGTACAAAAGTTTAACTTCTATTTTCTTTTCATAAAAGAAAGAAACTAGACACCCTGACACTGCCTTTAAAATAAAAAATGAATTGTATTATTTATAAAATTGACTTAAACTTCAACAACAAGAAAACGGACCCGAGTTTAGGCCTCCATGTAGTAGGTAGAATATTAGACATCTATTTGAGTGCAAATCATCATATGGTGTTAGCAAATAAATATAAAATTATTATTTTTTATAAATCAGCAAATAATAGCATAGAATTTTAGGTATTCATAAATGATAAAACAATATCTTACTACTTGTTTGAGTCTGTCTCATGTTATAATAAAAATATACCCAAGACTGACTAACTTATAAAGGAAAGAGATTCCTTTAGAACAGGAACCTCTTTGACTTTTTTCCTCCTTGACTCACAGTTCCACATGGCTGGGGAGGCCTCACAATCATGGCAGAAGTCAAAGGAGCAAAGTTACGTCTTATATGGTGGCAGGCAAGAGATAGAGTGTATGTGTGAGCTTATAAAACATCAGATCTCATGAGACTTATTTACTATCACAAGAACAGCATAGGAAAAACCCATCCCCATGATTCAGTTATCTCCCACTGGGTCCCTCCCACAACACATGAGAGTTATGGAAGCTACAATTAAAGATGAGATTTGGGTGGTGACACAGTCAAACCATACCATTCCACGCCTGGCCCCTCTCAAATCTCATGTCCTCATGTTTTAAAACCAATCATGTCTTCCCACCAGTCTCCCAAAGTCTTAACTCATTTTAGCATTAACTCAAAAGTCCACAGTCCAAAGTCTCATCTGAGACAAGGCAAGTCCTTTCCACCTATAAGCCTGTAAAATCAAAAGTAAGTTAGAAATACAATGGGGGTACAGGCATTGGGTAAATATACTCATTCCAAATGGGAGAAATTGGCCAAAACAAAGGGGCTATGGGCTCCATGCAAGTCCAAAGTCCAATAGGGCATTCATTAAGCCTTAAAATTCCAAAATGATCTCCTTTGACAACATGTCTCACACCAAGGTTACGCTGGTGCAAGAGATGGGCTCCCAGAGCCTTGGGATGCTTTGCCCCTGTGGCTTTGCAGGATACAGCCCCACTTCTGGTTGCTTTCATGAGCTGGTGTTGAGTGTCTGTGTCTTTTACTGGTGCACAGTGCAAGCTGTTGATGAATCTACCATTCTGGGGTCTGGAGAACAGTGGCCCTCTTCTCACAGCTCCATTAGGCAGTGCCCCAGTGGGGACTCTGTGTGGGGTCTCCAACCCCACATTTCCCTCTGCACTACTCTAGCAGAGGTTCTCCATGGGGGCTCTGCCTCTGTAGCACACCTCTGCCTGGACATCCAGGCATTTCCATACATTCTCTCAAATCTAAGCAGAGGTTCCCAAACCTCAATTCTTTACTTCTGTGCAACTGCAGGCTCAACACCACATAGAAGCTGCCAAGACTTGGGGCTTATACCCTCTAAAGCCATGGCCAAAGCTGTACCTTGGCCCCTTTTAGCCATGGCTAGAGCAGCTGGGATGCAGGACACTGAGTCCCTAGGCTGCACACTGCAGGGGGTGCCTGGGCCCAGCCCAAGAATTCACTTTTTTTTCTCTAGGCATCTGGACCTGTGATGGGAGGGGCTGCCACAAAGGTCTCTGACATTCCCTGGAGACATTTTCTCCATTGTCTTGGTGATTAACATTTGGTTCCTTGTTACTTATGCAAATTTCTGCAGCAGGCTTGAATTTCTCCCCAGAAAATGTGTTTTCTTTTCTGTAGCATTGTCAGGCTGCAAATTTTCCAAACTTTTATGCTCTGTCACCTTTTGAATATTTTAATGCTTAGAAATTTCTTCCACCAGATGCCCTAAATCATCTCCCTTAAGTTCAAAGTTCCACAGACATCTAGGGCAGGGGCAAAATGCTGCCAGTCTCTTTGTATAGCAAGACTAGCCTTTATTCCAGTTTGCAGTAAGTTCTTTGTCTCCATCTGAGACCACCTCAGCCTGGACCTTATTGTCCATATCACTATCAGCATTTTGTCCAAAGCCATTCAGCAAGTCTCTAGGAAGTTCCAAACTTTCCCACATTTTCCTATCTTCTTCTGAGTCCTTCAACCTGTTTCAATCCCTGCCCGTTACCCAGTTCCAAAGTCATTTCCATATTTTCAGGTTTCTGTACAGAAGAACCCCACTCTACCAGTTCCAATTTACTGTATTAGTCTGTTCTCATGCTGCTAATGAAGACATACCTGGGACTGGGTAATTTATAAAGAAAAGAGGCTTGACTGACTCACAGTTCCACATGGCTGGGGTGGCCTCATAATCATGGTGGAAGGTAAAAGAACAAAGTCATATCTTACACGGCAGCAGGCAAGAGAGAAACTGTGCAGGGGAACTCCCCTTTATAAAACCATCAGATGTCATGAGAATTATTGACAATTACAAAAACAGCATGGGAAAGACTGCCCCCACCACCCAGCCCATGATTAAATTGCCTCCCACTGGGTCCCTCCCATGACACGTGGGAATTATGAGATCTACAATTCGAGATGAGATTTGGGTGGGGACACAATCAAACCATATCAATACTCATGACTTTTAAGTTCAGTTGGGTGAGCTTTCTGTTTTATTCTCCAGATTCTTATATCAACAAAATGTCTAATCACTATAATTGCCTGTGAGTATTAGGTTGCATTTCAAAAGGGCAGGGCCAAAGCTGAATACCCCAGCACTTAGTAGATGACAATTGAGTTTCCTTTGGTTGGAATTGTTGGTACTCTTGCTCTGTTACATACTTTTTGGGCCCTGCACCTTGTAGTTACCTCTGCTCTTAGACACTCTTAAAGAAAAATAAGAGGTATTGGTCCTTCCAGGTGAGTTCACTTTTTTTTCTGATATTTTTTAGAAGGGAACTTCCAAATTGATAATCTTTTTCTTTTCAGTGATGCATTGGTGAATGTTAAACAACCAGCACTAGGGAAGGAAGAGGGATGGAATGAAATGATTTGTATCTCTTGCTGAGTTCTATAATGTAAATATTCCTACCATGGCTGATTCTGAGTTACCAGTTGTCATCACTGAATGGAGAGTTGGAAAGAAATGCTAGCAACCAGGTATTATGAGGTGGTACAGGCCCACTTGAGCACACACAACAGCTACCTTGATTTTAGAAAATCATTAGGAAGATACTCAAACAAATCAGGAAGTTAAGTAAGTCTAAGTCAACCCTCTTGAAGAGGGCAATAAATCTGCTGACAATATCCTGCAACTCCGTCCATTGGGATATTCTGTACAATTTTAAATTTGTATTTTACTCGATTTGATAAAATAGATGCTTCTTCTTCTCTACCCCAGCAATTTATCAGATTGTACTTTTTTCCCTAAATGTTCTAATCTGTCATGTTTACATATCTTAGGTTTTTCTAACTTAATAATGACTTTTCCTTCTAAAGCAGAATGGTAGTAAATCTTATAAAATAAAATTTAATAGAGATAAGTTTAAGATTTTGAACTTGCTCCAGAAATCCAACCTCTTGCTTACAGAATGGGGGCATCAGAATTTAGCAATAGTACCAATAAAAATGACTTGGGCTACTAGTTTAATATATCCATATCATGATATAGCTGCTAAAAACAGAGCAGGATTTTAGCCTGCCTTATTAAAGACTGTTATCAATCTCTAACAGTGGTTCTGAGGCATGACTGCACCCTTGAATGACCTCCAAAATTGCAAACAATCCTCATGCCCAGACCGTATCTGAATTTCATCTCTCACAGACTCAGACATCAGTATTTTTTAAAACTCCCCAGGTGATTCAAATGTGCTGTCAACTTGGAGAACCACTGATCTAGCACAGTGTTTGAAAAAGTTAGTATGAGTTCGTATGAGTCATCTGGAATTTCATTAAAATACAAATTCCAATTCAGTAGACCTGGAGTAGGGCTGTGAAGTTTTCATTTCTAACAACTTCCTGGGTAATTCTACTGGCTCACAGGACAATTGTTGTAAGGATTTAGAACAAGGGACGTGTGCTCTGTTCAGCAATTAGTGGTCCATACCTGGATTATTGAGTTAATTTCCTAGAGTGACATAGGAAACTCAAACACATTCATAGAGACAGGGATGATGAAGATTTTACCTCTTGTTCTGCAATGCGCAGTTGAAGTAATTAGAGCTATTTAGCTAGCTGAAGAGAAGACATTGTGGAAACATGATAGCTAGTTTTAGAGAACTGAAGAGTGATTACATAAAACCAAGATTAAGTTTGTTCATTCTTCCTCAAGGAATAGAACTACAAGTAATGGGTAGATGCTACAGCAAAGCAGAATTTGGATCAATATACAGTAGAATATAGTAGCCAGAGCTCACCAAAGATGGAATACATTGCCTTGGGAAGACATGCATACTCCATAACAGGATATGATTTGGTGATAACTTTGTGAGGCTTCTACAGAAATAAATTAAGCATGGAAAGGGAGATGGATCACTCAAGATGACATTTAACACACTTTCCAAAACTGAGTCTATGATGCTCTGCATTTTTTTTCAGTCTAGTGTCTGTAGCTTCTAGCTATGGTAGGCAGTCAAGTCTAGGATTTTAACAGTACCTACAAATCAGGGATTTCTTTCCCTTACTTTTCCATTCCTTCATGAAATTACAAAGTTTTGTTTACCTGAATATTCATTCAGATACCGCCCTTCCCCTAAGCCCCCACATATTTTCTTGTTTCATTTTGAAAATGTGCTACTTCCGTTTTGAACTAAACTGGAAAACTCTTAATGATTATGTAGCTATTTCGATTCAGGCAACTAAAGTTGGTATTCTGATTAGTCTAAGCATCCTTCCTTATCACATCCCATTCTGACTCTCTCATTTGTTGATGGTGATAAAGGCATTCAATTTATAAGACTACTTTTTTTCCCAAACTGGTAATTATTTTAAAGGTTCTCCCTAATTTATTTTTCTTGTTTATGCTTGCATCTGGGTGACGGCCTGCAATTCTATATACTCAATTATCCCAAGAAATAACAGAGTACCTGAAGAGGTGAAACACTTGCTTAATAGTCCTAATCAACATATTTGGTTTATTTTTTTATGAATTCAACTAGGAGTGGACAAGTCAGTACAACCTCTTATTTAAACTAATTTATGGTTGGTTATGTATGATGGCTAGGAAGTAATATTTATGAATGTCTATACAGAATTTTTCAGTAAAATCAGATACTAAAGTGCTAGAATCATGCTAATAGACTGGTAACTTAATATGGCAGCATAAAAATTAATGTGGTTTCTGAGCTGTGGGTCTCATAGATCACTGAGACCTGGAAACATTTACAGTTTTCTCCTTGGTTTTCCTTCCTAACATCATGAGTTATTTAAAACTCCCTGCTGTTTCACAAATCAGTGTTTTCCTTTATTTCAGTTTAATTCAGTTTGTTCTAACCTCACTTCTCACAATTTTATGAAGCTGTTTTGAACCTCAGTTTTAATAAAGTTTTCATATGCAATTATTTCCATGTCAAGACTTTTTTATGTGGTTGACAATATAATCAAAGACTTCTTAAGAGATTTCAGGTGTTATTATCCATAGAAACATATATTGTGTTCTCAAATAGTGAGGAATAGTGAACAAAATTGTAAGTCTGTTCCCAGTGATATTTTTCCACAAGTGGCCTCACATGTGAAGAAACTGGATGTAATACTATTGTCATACTCCTTCTTTACTTTAACCCTTAAAAATCACTCTTGTCCATTCTACAACAAATATCATTAGCCTCTATCTAACAAAAAATCAAAAATTTACATAGGAAAATAAATAAAGACTAAACAAATAGAGAGCCACACCATGTACTTAGGTAGAAAAACTCAGCATCATAAAGATGTCAATACTATATAAGTTCACCTATAAATTTAATGTAATACCAACAGGATATTGTCCATTAGACAAGCTGACTGTAAAATACATATGGCAGAATAAGCAAGCAGGAATAGTCAGAATAATTATGAAAAATAAAAGAAATAAAAGGAAGTAGACATACTAGATACGAGAACACTTTGCAATAGCTGAAATAATTAAAATAGTGAAGAACTAAAACAAAAATCATTATGGTACAGGCTGTTCATTTTTACTAATAATTTTACTGGAAGTGTCAATGTACCCATAGTTTAAAAATACATTTTCTAGCATTTTGTTGCAGACAGTGGGTGGACATGTGACTAAATTTGGGTCAGTGTAGATTAACTAGAAGTTATTGGCTGGGTGTATTATTTTCCTATTACTCTTGTAACAAGTTACCACAAGCTGAGTGTCTTGAAGCAACACAAATTTATTACCTTACAGTTTTTGAGGTCAGAAGTTCAAAATACGTCTTATGGGGCTAAAATCAAGTTGTCAGTGGTGTTGTAGTCCTTCTGGAGGTTCCAAGAGAGAATCCAATCCCTTGCTTTCCAACTTCTAGAAGCTGCCTGTATTCCTTTCCTCATGGTCTCTCTCTCTCATCTTCAAAGCAAATCACTCCAACCTTCGCTGCTGTCACCACAAATGCCTTTCTAATCTTGACTCTCCCACTTCCCTATGTGGATCCTTTTGATTACATCGGGCCCACCAGATAATTCAGGATAATCTTCCTATCTTAAGAACCTTAACTTGACCATACTTTCCAAGTCCCTTTTGCCATAGAAGGTAACAAATTCATAGATTCCAGGGAATAGAACATTTTGGGATAGCAAGATTCTGCCTGCCACAGTGGCCTTTTGAAAAGCTTCTTAGAAGAAACCTGAGAACTCCCAATGCCAGCCATGATGGCAAAAAACTGAACTTGACTTCTTGCCATAAACAGCTAGAAAACTGGAAAAAATATCTAAAGCAAGTGCTTTCAGTTATGGTAAAATATGCAGCACCAGACGGATCTCTGAGAAAGGGACACAGATTAAATGATTATCGCAGTCACCCTAGATTTCTTTCTGGAGGTAGTTTCCAGACCTGTGAAGGCAAAGGAAACCAGTCTTGGGGACTCCGAATTAAAGAGACAAAGATTGGAGTTCAATAGGCCAAAAGTGACAAGAAGTTCCAAGGATGAGTTCTAAAGGTGAAAAAGCTACACAGAAAATGAGCTTCAAAAATTTGTGTAAGGACCATCTTGAGTCCTTAAATAATATTAAGCCATGCATGCAGAAAGTGAAATTTCACAAAGCTAGCCAAAAAAACTACCAGGTACTTGTGAGATGAACAATAAGAGGATGCATACAGCATGGAGATTTTGAGTTCGAACTAGGAAGAGTAGAAGTCATTGGTGGTTACCAGGTCATTCAGTGGAGACTCTGAGGATCACACCTTAGCAATGGTACTGAACTATCACTGAAGTGGAAATTACTTTGGAGAAGGAGAGAAAAAAGAAGAAATAAAGGGAAAAAAGTAGGTGCATACAGATAAGAAAGAAATAAAAATAAAAAGGCAAAAATTGTCAGGAAACTGAGTCAGCTGTATTAGCAATTTTGCAAGTTTTCTCTTTCTCCACCAAACTTTCACATGATTGCTGGAGCTACAGCAGTTAGATTACCACTGTGAAACACTTGAGGCTAAAGGCTGAAAGCCAGCAATAAGGTTTTCAGAACAGTGATGGAGAGAGCTTGATATATTAATGATATTGTTGGACCATGCAATGGTGCTGCCTGCTTGCACCAGACTTTACGTTACATGAAAGAGAAATAAAACCATCTTGTTTAAACAACTATTATTTTGGTTTTCTTTTACACGAAGCCAGACTAAACCTCAACTTAATCACAGATTAGTACAATACTCTGAAAAATTTTTAAAATAGGTGAAAAATATATACAATGTTTGGTTAAGAAGATATGGGATAAAATGACAATAGTGGCACTTCGAGTTAGTGAAGAGAATTTAGATAATTAAAAAAAAGTTACTGGGAAATTGGATAACCATCTGAAAAAAATGTAAAGTGAGATCAGTATCTTACATTATTCAAATTGAATTTAATATGAATCAAACATTTAAATGTAAAAAGTGAAACTAAAAAATTGCAGAAAGAAATCAGGAGAATTTAAAAAATAATCTCAGAGAAAAAGATCTTTCCAAGTACAACACAAAATGTAAAAGCCATAAAATAAAAGATTGATAAATTCAGTTACATGAAAGTAAAGAAAATGCATGGCAAAAATACATAGGCAGAGTTAAAAGAGAACTAACAAGCTGGGAAAAATATTTGCAACTGATATCACGGCAAAGATATATTTTCCTTGATGTACACATATAGAGAGCTCTACAACCAATAAATAAAAGACCACTGATGCAACGGAAGAGTAGAGGGTGTGAACAGATAGGTCACAGAGAAAAAGCAAATGACTCCTAACCATATGGAAAGACATTTGATTTTACTCATGATCAGATTATTACAAGTTAAAATTAAATGGCATAGCATGTTAGCACATCAGATCAACATGGTGGTAATGAGAAATAGGATTCTACTCTCATACATTGTTAGTGAGAGTATAAATTGCTTCAAACACAAGTCCAGAAAATATGGAAGTATCTTTTCAAATTAAAAATGTACATACCTTTTGATTAATCAATTTGATCCCTAGTTATTTAACCCAAAATACACTCTCAAATGTGTGAAAGAATTTATTCCTTCATTCAACAAACTGCCTACTCTATTTAAAGCACTCTTCCAGTCACTCTCTCTATAAAAGTATTTACTGGATATCACATATTTTGTGATAAAAATTAGAAAAATCGAAGTCTGCATTAATAAAGGGCTGATTAAATAAATTATAATACATCAAACAATGATAAATTATGGACCTATTACAAAGAAGAAAGCATAAGCAAATGTGGTGATACAGAAAGATTTTCTGGAAATCTTTCTGAGGGCAGGGATTTTTGTCTTGCTTGCTTCTGTATCCCTAACACATAGAACAATGTACAGCACATATTAGACTTGCAATAAATATTTGATGAACTAACAAAGAAAAAATACAAGGTGCAGAATGGCACACTACAATTATATGTGAGAAAACATGAATAAATATATACATATATTCACTTCTAAATGATTAGAAACTGGTAACAGGGCTTGCTCCTGAGAACAGTGCTAGAACATGTGGGATCAGAAAGGGAATTAGGCTGCCTTTATACCATGCAACCTTTTGTAACTTTTGAATGTTGTGCCATGTGCATTAATTACCTTTTCAGAAGAAAAGTACACTCATTCATCACATTTGAATCTCTTCAGATCCTTTTTTCCTTCCCCGCAGGTGCTGGCCTGAGTAGGAATTATCATTCCTTGGTGGTTTCTTACATACTTTAAGCAAAATTTTAGGCAGTTTTCATAAATATATTCCTTTTGCTAGCATTTAAAAGGGGCATGTCTGTTAACCCTGCACCTACTCACAAACGATTCAATTGAGATGACAAAAAGTGCAATGACTCATCTCCAAATAAAAAGATGTGTGTGGGCCTTCCAGGGCCTTGTGAAAAGACAGTGACCTTCATGGCCACCCAACAGTTTTAGCAGGTATTATTTGTTGGGTCAGCACTTCTCAGAAGTATTCCCATTCTACTCCCACCTCTAGACATGCACACTCATGCCATCCCACATGCATACTGCTCCCAGCCTGGGCCCACCTTCCACAGCTGTGTTTCAAAACACCCCATGATTACATCTCTCAAAGCTCTAATTCAGGACTTATAATTTCTTATATTCTTATCTGTCTCCCACATTGACCGAGAATCAACTCCTTGAGGCAGAAACCTGGTTTCAATGTTTTATAGGCCTGACATCTAGCACAGTGTCCAGTTTAGTAGTTCTTTAGTAAATGCTTGATAAATGAATACATGAAGGAATTAATGAATATTTCAGATGCCTTTTGTAAGGAAATTCCAGCCCCATGGGTAAGAATTTTAGTGACACTGTTGAGGCTTGACCAGATCAGTGCTACTCCAAGTGGGGAAAGGACCCAGTTCAATGGGTCAATGTAAACTGCATCTGCTGGAGAGGACACCGTCATTACCAGAGAAATAGTGCTAAGACTCTGATAGAAAGAAAAGCAAGACACAGATGCAGTGGGGAGAAGAAGTAAAAGGGTTTGGACTCCACAGGAACATGTCAGATGCACAATGTAAGAAGAACAAGTTCAAACCTTTTAGCAGGTTGACCCTGAATGCACCAAGAGAGCTTGGATCTCAGCTATCGGGGGGCCAGAAGTTCAAGGAAGACAGGATGGCTACTATATGCAAGTCTGAGCTGGCAAAGAGCCAGTTCTGAGATGCCAAGATCAGCACTCTTATCCTGCTGTGTAAAGAATTGTTCCCACACACACCATCCTACCTGTGCAAGATATTGCTGACATTTCCCTATTTTGCACATTGTTCAAATCCAGATCACATTGCGATTTTTCTAATGGGGCTGGGGAAGACTGAACATTCAGATTTCAGTAGTTGAAGTTTGAGTCAGTACCATTAAGTGTTGTATTGAATCGTTCCTAATGATTTTGTGGGTGGTAGTTGTGCCTCCTAACCACATTAAGAGCTCTTTCTGGGCACAACCATTTCTTGGCATCCTTTGTAAGTCTGCAGTGTGCTGGGCACATACTGACTGGATGATCACTTGCTGATTGACTAACTGAAATATGCATCTGCCCACAGACAAGACTTTTTTGGGCACAGTATTCTTGCTAAGATAATGAATTGTATTTGAACTCTGTCATTTGCAAATCCTTTTCACTCTGCTATGGAATTTACCTTTTTAGATTAATGTACCCATGTACCAGAGTAATGTTAGGTCAGCTCTCCTTGGTAGAGACTGTTTTTCACTAAGATTCATATAATTTTCAAATTCTACTTATGCAAGCACTTTATAGGATAGAAATTTATTCTGGACTTCAGTACAAATGTATTGGTTGACAGTATTCTGATAAGGCATGAACAGGGAGACCCAGGCCCTAGCCTCAGTCTCCTGCCAGCTAACCATGAGAATTGGGCAGGTTCTCCACCCACCACCTCCCTCATTCCTAGCCCTGGCCTCAGTTTCCTTGACCCTAAGTAAGGTCTGGGCTGAATGATTGCTAAGGTCTCTTTTAGCACCACTCTTCTCTAAGGTTATGTTATAATGGCTTTATCTGTGCTTCCCTTTGCTATTAACAGTACACCCTGCCACCGAAGTGTTGGAGGAATATAAGACAGTCCATATTTAGCTTTCCTTACAATGTCAAAAATTAACTTTAAATGCTGGGGAAACAAGCTAAGGAATTTTCCTCCACCATATTATACCTGCAAATTACATTACCATGCAGGTGATCCAGAAATCTTACAGGTAATAATTTTGTTTACATAAAGGTATCCAGTATCACTGTTAAATATGCAAAAGTTTGGGCATGAAGGGTAGCATGTTCATGTTGGCGGGATGTTTCAGGCTGATCCCTGCATGGGAAAGACCCTAGGGGACCAAACAATGGATGTAGCTTTAAACAGGGGAAAGGACAATGAATTTACACAGCTGTATAATATCTGGGATATAGTTTCTTCATCTGCAAGACAGGAATAATAAAGTCCTTTCTAAAATATAATAATGAGTTTTTAAAATTTGTATTGAGCATTCTTACTGTATTATAACCTTTTGGCAGAGGTGGAGGCTCATAAAAGAGGAGCAGAGGGATGAAGAATGAAGATAAAGAATGTTGGTGACTGCATGAGCAGCTTGAAGCCAAAAATAACAAGCACTTCAAATAGATGCATTTTTTACAACAACAATATTTTGATATTTTCCAAATAATTATGATGTCAGCCATGTCCTAAGTCTGGAAAGATTACTACTATTCACATGGTTTGAACCAATACAGATGTTGCTGAGGTGTACACGCCCACACATAATCTGTAGATGATTGTGGTGATAGTGTGATCAAGGCACAACCATCAGATCACACAAATGAACACACAGAAATGAATGAGAGGGACAAGCCCTTCTAGTTGGAGCCTATGTTTCATAGTCACCCCACAGAAGTGGGATGGATCTACCACCCAAATTTGGGTCCACTGTCACGACTAATGATGGCACAAATATATCAAGCGGGTGTTAAGAGATTCATTACTCATACATGGACACTTTCTGAGGAGAGCAGGGCAGACACTCAAGCTGGTCTGAAAGTAGCTTGAGCAAGCGGAAAGACAGTGGGAAATAGTGATCTTGGTTTTCTTTGTGGGTAGGGGTGCAATCTGGGTCTTACATGATTTGAACTTCCTACTGGCACCAAGGGAGGGAGCACACGGGCTTTCTTTTTGGCTTACATGGATATAGCACCAAAGGGGAAAGGAGATACGAAGCTTAAAAGTTATCAGTGGCCAGATATCAAAAATAGAGTTGGGCTTTTCATTTTAGAGCTTTATTATAGATCCTATTTAGACTTTTTATATTTATTATATACTCATTGGCTAAGTAAAGGAAATGCAAAGAAGCCTTTACGACAAACTCAGTCTCTTTAATTTTCACTGCATATCAACTCTGCTCTAACCAATTCTGATGTATCTAAAACATTTGGGTCTCTTTTCTCAGCCAACATCCCAGAACATCTATACTTCAGATATTCTATAGAAAGTTCAGTCTTAAAATTTCTATTTCATTCCTGGCTAACTGTGTTAAGATAAATGTTAAAATGATTTGACTCCAAGTTCTGTGAATTTTCTCCTTGCATTAAGGTGAGGTACCTGAGTACAATATTTCGACCAAATAATAGTAGTTTAGCTACCTTGAAAATGTCTCTACGAAGCTGCTGCACTTTTTGATTTATTTTTGATTGAGTTAGTATTACTGTGGCTGCATAAAAAATAATCTCAACACTTAATGGCTTAAAAGAACAATAGTCACTTATTATTCCCCACAGATTCTGTAGGTAAGGAACTCAGAAAGACCTCCCCTGGACAGTTTCCACATGCAATTGCAGAGGTATTTGTCTGGGGTCGGGGGTAGTCATCCAAAGGCTTAACTGGGATTAGAGCATCCACTTCTACTAAAGTCAGTAACATGGGTTTCAAGTTAGTGCAATCTCTTAGTCATGAACCTCAGAGACTCATGGGTCCCTTGATGGGCTGCCTAAGTGTCCTTAGAACATGATGACTGGCTTCCCCCAGAATAAGTGATATAAGAGTGTACCAGGTAGATGCTATGTTGCCTTTTATGATCTAGCTTCTGAAGTCACTCAATATCACCTCTACCACATTCTATAGGTCAAGGCAATTATTAGGTTGGTACAAAAGTAATTGGGGTTTTGCCATTAATTTCAATTACGAAAACCACAATTATGTTTGCACCAACCTAATACAAATATCTTCCCATTTTCAAGGAAAGGGAACATAGGCCCTTCCTCTTGATGGAGATATATCAACATCATATTGTGAGAAGAGCATGTGTGGCAGCCATCTCTGGAAAATATAATTAACAGCAGGATTGATGTAATAGGGATTAAACACATTTTTTCTATAACTTTTTAAGACTACTATTGAAAACCTTGTTCAATATGTTATTCAGTGTTTTACATATACAGATCTTTGTGATAAAATTCTTCTAAAGTTTAGTGTTAGGAGAAAGTCTAGTCTTCCTGATATTTGTGTATTTTCTTTTGTCAATAAAAAGCATAGAATATATAATCTTTCTCTTTTTATCTTGGCTTCCATAAGGCTTAGAGTTAAATTTGCTATTCATTTACAATAATTGCCTTATTATTGGATTGTAACATAAATACTTCCCACATTCTCTAAATAAAATGCTATCATTATTCCATTCTTTTTTAAAAATTCATATTTAATTACAATAGTAGGGGATGTTAATTTTTAAAAGTTGAAAATTAACTTTCTACAGTTAGCTAGAACTAATAATTTTACTGTATCTTTTTTGAGATTGCCCCTTTCTTTTCTCACTCTCTCCCTGTCTCACACACACACACAGACACAAACACACAAACATCCCTATATATAAATACAATATCCACATTCCTCATTTGTTCTACAAACTAAGATTTTACTGTAAATACAGTTCTGTAACTTGCTTTCTTCTCCAGTTTACACATCATAGACAACATTCTAAATTATTACATACAGACCTATCTCATACGTATGTGCCATATGTATTTATTCACACACGTGTGTCCATTTAATATAACTTTAATTGTTTGCTATTGTAAATAAAGCTACATACAAATCCTTGAACATAAATTGTTTTATTTCAGTTGTGCAAGTATTTGCCATTGGTTCAATTCCTTAAGGTGTAATTACTGGATTAAAAAGAATGCATATTTAATATTTTGATCAAGACCGCCAAATTGCATTTAAACACATTGTACTAATTTTCATTGTTTGCCTTTCTTATTAAAAACTATTCTGTACATAAGTATTTCTCATTATAAATAGCCTTTTATAATTTTAAAAAATATATAGGTAATTTTAAAATTACCTGTCATGCCAGTATCAAAATATCCCATGTACCTCATAAATAAATATACCTGCTATGTATACATAAAAATTAAAAGTTAACAATTAAGAAAAAAATACCTGGCTAAAAGTAAAAGATTTCAACCCTAAATAATCAGGCAGCAGATAAAACCTGGCTTTTTTCATACTGGTAGCAGAAGTCACAGCAATAACTTCCTCTTACTGGGTTGCCAAGATCAGTCATCTGCCCTGTTTCAGTATCACAGAGGATTATCCAGTCAGACTAATTCGAAATGGGCTTTTTAGTCCTGCACTGTTCAAAGAACCATAATTCAGGACCATGGAGAGATAGAGGTTAGCTTTTTATCCCTTTGTACTGCCTAGCATATGGGAAAATAAATAACAGTAACTTTCAGATTGTTCAACTGAATGCAGTTTACATTGTATTACGTTTCTGTAGAGCATGGGAAAATGTGGAGGCTAAATAAAGAGAGAAGAGTGGACAAAAATGGTATTGTATTCTCTCTAGCATCTTCCTAGGTCAAGGCTCAGGTTTTATATCTTGGGAGGAAGGATATATAGTCAGCTATATGTGGAATTGTCAGGTGGAGACAATAAAGTACCTTCCAAACCCAAATATCTGCTTTTCACTACAGGCAGTTTCTACATACAGATCAACCCAGCAGGAAGGTTTTATTTTGCTTTCAAGATCTTTGTCAAATAGAGCTGCTATAAGCAGTAGCACAACATATCAAAAAGTGATTCAGTGCAGAATTTTTATTTTCAATAATTATTGGAAAGTAGAAATTGTAATAGGTTATAAGAGATGAGCAGACACAAGATGGGAATGTCATTTAAAAAAATTGGGTTCTGGGGAAAAGGTGAAGGAAGGGGTGCTGGGAGATCCCAGTCTTCCAAAGAAAGGATTTTTACATGCCTAAAACATGCTTCAAACCATGCAGTCATGGACTTGTGTGTAAGGAACAGTCAACATGATAGAAAGGGTTAAGGTCTTATAGACTGGTGTAGAATGAAAATTGATTAAACATTATAATAAAAGATGTTTGGGAAGATTTGAGCAGGCAGAAGAAAGAATCAACAAAGTTGAAGATAACTGAAATTATTGAGACTGAGGAACAGAAATATGATTGAAGAGGAGTGAGCAGAGCCTAAGGGACTTGTGGGACAACATCAAGTGGACCAACGTGTAGATTGTGTGAATCTTAGAAGAAGAGAGAAAAGTGAAGAGATTACTTAAAAAATGGTTGAAAACATCACAAGTTTGATTAAGGACATAAATATAAACATTCAAAATGCTCAATGAACTCTAACTAGGATGAACATAAAGAGAACCATACTAATACACATTATAATCACAGTCAAAAGGCAAATACAAAGAGAGAATCCTGAAAACAGCAGGAGAGAAGTGACTCATCACATACAAGGGATCCTTAATAAGTTTGTCTGCAAATTTCTCATTGGAAACTTTGGAGGCAAGGAAGAAGTGGGCCAATATATTCAGAGTGCCAAAAGAAAAGCTATCAATCAAGAATTTTTACATCCAGCAAAACTGTCCTTCATAAGAGAGTGGGAAATGAAGATATTCCCATATAAACCAAGGCTGAGAGAATTTGTTATCATTAGATCTGCCCTGTAAGAAAAACTAAAGTGATTTCTGTCTGTTTAAATGAGTACACTAGACAGTGATTAACATAATTATGAAAATACAAAGATCTCACTGAATGTAAATATGCAAGCAATTATAAAAGCTAGTATTATTGTCAAAATAATTTGTAACTTCACTTTTTGTTTTCTACACATTTTCAGAAACTAATTTTTAAAAATAATAATGAATCTAAAGGTTTGTATTGTTGTAATTTTGGTCTGTAACTCCACATTGCATTTTCTACATAATTTAAGAGATTTATCATTATGAAATTATTAGTTTATGTTTTTAACAAAAAATGCATAAATATATAATTGATTTTGTAACAACTGAAAAGGGTGGGGAATTTGGTCTCGCTCTGTGTCCCCACCCAAATCTCACCTTGAATTGTAATAATCCCCACAAGTCAAAGTTGGGACCAGGTGGAGGTAATTGGATCATGGGGGTGATTTTCCCCATGCTGTTCTCATGATAATGTGTGAGTCTCACAAGACCTGATGGTTTTATAAGTGTCTGGTATTTCCCATGCTTGCACTCATTCTCTCTCCTGCCTCCCTGAAAAGAGGTCACTTCCTCCACGTTTGTAAGTTTCATCAGGCCTCCCCTGCCATGTGAAACTGTGAGTCAGTTAAAACTCTTTTGTTTATTAATTGCCCAGTCTTGGGTATTTCTTCATAGCCATGTGACAATGGACTAATACAGTGGGGATCAAGATGTATAGGAGCAGAGGTTTTTGTATGTTATTGAAATTAAGCTGGTATAAGTTTAAATTAGGCTGTTATAACTTTAGGATGTTAACTGTAATCCCCATGGCAATCGCAAAGAAAATGGTTGTAAAATATACACAAAAAACGAAAAGGGAATTAAAATTTCAGTTTAAAAAATCAGCCAACCAGGCCAGGTGTGGTGGTGCATGCCTGTAATCCCAGCACTTTGGGAGGCTGAGGCGGGTGGATCACCTGAAGTCAGGAGTTCAAGACAGCCTGGCCAACATGGTGAAACCCTGTCTCTACTAAAAATACAAAAAATTAGTCAGGTGTGGTGGCAGGCACCTGTAATCCCTGCTACTTGGGCGGCTGAGGCAGGAGAATCACTTGAACCTGGGAGGCGGAGGTTGCAGTGAGCCAAGATTGCGCCATTGCACTCCAGCCTGGGCATGAGAGTGAAACTCTGTCTCAAAAAAAAAAAAAAAAAAATCAGCTAAACATCAACACACATCAAAGACAAGAAATGAGGGACAAAATCTCCAAGGCATATAGAAAATAACAAATTAACAGGGGTAAGTCCTTTACGAGCAATTTAAATGGAAATGTATTAAAACCTTCAATCAAAAGACAGAGATTGAAAAAATGGATTTTAAAAGCCTATGAAATCATAATCTAACCACATGCAGCCTACAAGAGACTTACTTTAGAGCCAGACACAAATAAGTTGAAAGTGAAAGGATGGAAAAAGACATTCCAGGTAAATAGTAACCAAAACAGTGCAGAGGTAGCTATACAAATATCAGACATAATAGACTTTAAATTAAAAAGTTTACAGGAGACAAATAAGAGCATTATATAAGAATAAAGTTTCAAAACATTAATATATAACAACTATAAGCATTTATGCACCTAACAAGTGACCATCAAAACATATGAAGTAAAAATCAACAGAATTTAGAGGAGAAATAGACATTTTCACAATAATACACAGGGACTTCAATGTCCCACAGTTTCAATTATGGATAGAACAACCAGGCAATACATAAGAAAGGAAATGGAAGATGTGAACAACACAATAAACCTACTAGATCTAACAGACATAGACAGAACACTATACTCAACAGCAACAGAATATATATTCTTCCCAAGTACATGTGGGGCATTTTCCAGGATAGTCCATACAAGCGTTGGTGAGGATGTGGAGAAATTGGATCATTTGTACACTCTTGGTGGGACTGTGAAGTGGTATAGTCACTCTGGAAAGCAGTATGATAGTTTCTAAAAGATTTAAAAATAGATTTACCACATGATCCAGCAATTCCACTTCTAGATATTTACCCAAAGGAACTGAAGCAAGATCTTGAGAGATATTTGTACAACTATGTTGACAGCAGCGTTATTCACAACATAAAAAATGGGGGAACAACCCACTTGTTCACTGACGAATGGATGAGCAAAACGTTTTATATGCATACCATTAAACATTATTCAGCCTTAAAAAGAAAGGAAATTCTGACACATACTACAACATTAATGAACCTTGAGAACATTATACTAAGAATAATAAGCCAGGCACAAAAAAACAAACATTATGTGATTTTACTTATATGAGGTACCCAGAGTAGTCAAAATCAGGCAGAAAGTAGAATGGCAGTTGGGACCATCTAGCGGGAGGGAGAATGGGGAGTTAATATTTATTAAGTAATACAGTTTGAATGATGGTGTTCCCTCCAAAATTCATCTTGAAACTTAATTCCAAATACAACAGTATTAAGAGGTATGACCTTTGGAAGGTGCTTAAGTTATGAGAGGTCTGCCCTCATGAATGAGATTAACACCCTTATATAAGGTCTTAAGCTTAAAGGAAGTACTCTCTGGCCCCCTGCCTTCCTCATTGTGAAGACATAGCAACAAGGTGCCACCCTAGAAACAGAGCAGCCCTCACCAGACATAAATGCAGGAACTTTGATCTTGCACTAGTGTGTTAGGGCAGTTTTACATTGCTATAAACACATGAGGCTGGGTAATTTATAAAGAAAAGAGATTTGGCTCACAGTTCTGCAGGCTGTACAAGCATGGCTCTAGCATCTGTTTCTGGTGAGGCCCCAAGAAGCCTCCACTCATGGTAGAAGGTGAAATCGAGCATGCACATCACATGGTGAGAGTGTGATATGGTTTGCCTGTGTATCCACCGAAATCTCATTTTAAATTGTAGCTCCCATAATTCCCACATGTTGTTAGATGGACCCAGTGGGAGATAATTGAATCATGGGAGGAGTTTCCCCCATATTGTTCTTGTGGTAATTAATAAGCCTCATGAGACCTGATGGTTTTATAAGGGAAACCTCATTTGCTTGGTTCTCATTCTTTCTCTTGCCTGCTGCTACGCCAGACATGCCTTTCACCTTCTGCTACAGTTGTGGGGCTTTCCCAGCCACATAGAACTGTGAGTCAATTAAACGTCTTTTTCTTTATAATTTAACCAGTCTCAGCTATGTCTTTATTTTTATCAGCAGTGTCAAAATGGGCTAATGCAATAAATTGGTACGGGTAGAGTGGGGTGCTGTTGTAAAGATACCTGAAAATGTGGAAGCAACTTTGGCACAGGGTAACAGTCAGAGGTTGGAACAGTTTGGAGGGCTCAGAAGAAGACAGGAAAATGTGGGAAATTCTGGAACTTCCTAGAGACTTGTTGAATTGCTTTAACCAAAATGCTGATAATAATATGGACAATGAAATCCAGGCTGAGGTGGTCTCAGATAGAGATAAGGAACTTGTTGGGAAACTGGAGTAAAGGTGACTTCTGCTATGTTTTAGCAAAGAAACTGGTGGCATTTTGCCCCTGCCCTAGAGATTTGTAAAAGATGATTTAGGATATCTGAAAGAAGAAATTTCTAAGCAGCAAAGCATTCAAGAGGTGACTTGGGTGCTTGTTAAAGCATTCAGTTTTAAAAGGGAAACAAAGCATAAAATTTCAGAAAATGTGCAGCTTGACAATGTGATAGAAAAGAAAAATTCATTTTCTAAAGAGAAATTCAAGCTGGCTGCAGAAATGTGCTTAAGTAGTGAGGAGCTAAATGTTAATTACCAAGACAATGGAGAAAATGTCTCCAGGAAATGTCAGAGACCTTTGTGACAGCCCCTCCCATCACAGGCCCAGAAACCTGGGAGGAAAAAATGGTTTTGCCATCTTGGCCTAAGGCCCCCCTGCTGTATGAAGCCCAGGGACTCAGTGCCCTGTGTTCCAATCATTCTAGTCATGGCTAAAAGGGATCGAGGTACAGTTCGAGCTATGGCTTCAGAGGATACAAACTCCAAAACTTGGCAGCTTCCACGTGGTATTGAGACAGTGAGTGCACAGAAGTCAAGAATTGAGATATGGGAGCCTCCATCTAGATGTATGGAAATGCCTGGATGTCCAGGCAAAAGTTTGCTGCAGGGCAGGGCCCTCATGGAGAATCTCTGCTAGGGCAGTGCAGAAGGGAAATGTGGGGTTGAATCCCCCACACAGAGACCACAGTGGGGCACTGCCCAATGGAGCTTTGAGAAGAAGGCACCATTCTCCAGACCCTAGAATGGTAGATCCACTGACAGTTTGCACCATGCACCTGGAAAAGCTGCAGACAGCCTGTGAAAGCAGCAGGGAGGGGAGGCTGTATCCTGCAAAGCCACAGGAGTGAAGCTGCCCAAGATCATGGGAACCCATCTCTTGCATCAGCGTGACATGGATGTGAGACATGGAGTCAAAGGAGATCATTTTGGAGCTTTAAGATATGACTGCCCCGCTGGATTTTGGGCTTGCACGGGCTTGTAGCTCCTTTGTTTTGGCCAATTTCCCCCATTTGGAATGGCTGTATTTATCCAATGCCTGTATCCCCATTGTATCTAGGAAATAACTAACTTGCTTTTGATTTTCCAGGCTGATAGGTGGAAGGGACTTGCCTTGTCTTAGATGAGACTTTGGACTGTGGACTTTTCAGTTAATGCCAAAACTATTTAAAACTCTGGGGGACTGTTGGGAAGGCATGATTGTTTTTGAAATGTGAGGACATGAAATTTGAGAAGGTCCAGAGGCTGAATGATATGGTTTGGCTCTGTGTCTCCACCAAAATCTCATCTTGAATTGTAGCTCACATAATTCCCACATGTTATAGGAGGGACCTAGTGGGAGATAATTGAATCAGGGTGACAGTTTCCCTCATACTGTTCTCATGATAGTTAATAAGTCTCACAAGATCTGATGGTTTTATAAGGGAAAACCCCTTTCACTTGGTTCTCATTCTCTCTATTGCCTGTCACTATGTAAGATGTGCCTTTCACCTTCTACGATGATTGTGAGGACTCCTCAGCCATGTGAAACTGTGAGTCCATTAAACTCTTTTTCTTTATAATTTACCCAGTCTTGGGTATGTCTTTTTTTTTTTTTTTTTTTTTGAGATGGAGTCTCACTCTATCACCCAGGCTGGAGTGCAGTGGTGCAATATCGGCTCGCTGCAACCTCCACCTCCTGGGTTCAAGCAATTCCCTGCCTCAGCCTCCCAAGTAGCTGGGATTACAGGCACCCACCACCACACCCAGCTAATTTTTGTATTTTTAGTAGAGATGGGGTTTCACCATCTTGCCAGGCTGGTCTTGAACTCCTGGCCTTGTGATCAACCTGCTTCAGACTCCCAAAGTGCTGGGATTACAGGCATAAGCCACCACGCCCAGCCATTTATCTTAATCAGCAGTGTCAAAGCAGACTAATGCAGAGAAAAGGCAATGGGTAGGGGGAGATTCCACACACTTTTAAACAAACAGTCCTCACATGACTTTACTTGCTATTGCAAGGATAGCACCAAGTCATTCATGAGGGATCTTCTCCTGTGACCTAAACACCTCCCACCAAGCCCTTTCTCCAACATTGAGATTATGTTTCAACATGAGATTTGGAGGAGATGAACATTTAAACTATATCATTCTGCCCTGGCCCCTCAAATCACATGTCCTTTTCATATTGCAAAATACAATTTTTTTGTATTAATGGTCCACAAACATATTAACTGATTCCAGCATCAAGTCCAAAGTCATGAGTCTCATCTTCCACCTACAAGCTGTAAAAGCAAAACAAGTTATTTACTCCTAAGATACAACAGTAGTACAGGCATTGGGTAAACATTCCCTTTTCAAAAGGGGGAAATTGGCCAAAAGAAAGAGGCAATAGGCCCATGCAAGTTGGAAACCAGGCAGGGCATTCAGTATATCTTAAAGCTCCAAAATAATCTCATTTGACTCCATGTCCCACACCCAGGGCACACTGGTGAAAAGGATGGGTTTCCAAGGCCTTGGGCAGCTCTGTCCCTGTGGCTTGGCAGGGTGCAGCTCCCATGGTTACTCTCATGGACTGGAGTTGAGTGCCTGCTGCTTTTCCAGGGAAAGGGTTCGGGCTGCTGATAGATCTAAAATTCTGAGGTCAAGAGGGGTGGCCCCCTTTGCACAGCTCCACCAGGCAGTGCCCTAGTAGAGGTTGTCTGTGGGGGCTCTGTCCCTGTGCCAGGCTTCTGCCTGGGCACCCAGGCTTTCTGATACATTCTCTTAAATGTAGGTGGAAGCCGCCAAGTCATCTTCACTCTTGCCTGTAGGCTTAACACCACGTGGAGGCTACCAAGGCTTTCAGGCTTCCCCCTCTGGAGCAGTGGTCCCAGCTGTACCTGGGGCCTTTTGAGACACAGCTGCAGCTGGAATAGCTGGTATGTGGGGAGCAGTGCTCTGAGGCTGAGCAAGGCAGCAGTGTTCCAGGTCTGCCCCTTAAACCATTATTTCCTCCTCGGCCTCTGGGCCTGTGATGAGAGGGGCTGCCTGAAAGATCCTGAAATGCCCTTGAGGACTTTTTCCCATAGTCTTGACTATTAGCACTTGGCTCCCTTTTAGTCACGCTAATCTCTCTAGAAAGTTATTGCTCCACAGCCTGCTTGGATTCTTTCTCTACCACATGGCCAGGCTGCAAAATTTTCAAACTTGTATGCTCTGCTTTCCTTTTAAATATAAGTACCAACTTTAATTCCTTTGCTCTGATTTTAGGCTGCTAGAAGCAGCTAGGCCACATCTTGAATGCTTTGTTGCTTAGGAATTTCTTCCAGTAGATATTAAAACATGATTCTTAAGTTCAAACTTCCACAGATCCTTAGGACATGAACACAATGCAGCCAAGTTCTTTGCCAGGTTCTTTGCATGGGTGACATTTTTTCTAGTTCCTAATAACTTCCTTATTTCCATCTGAGACCTCATCAGTCTGGACATCACTGTCCATATTTCTATCAGTATTTTGTCACAACCATTTAGCCAGTCTCTAAGAAATTTCAAACTTCCCTTCGTCTTCCCCTTTTCTTCTGAGCCCTCCAAACTCTTTCAACCTCTGCCCATTGCCCAGTTTCAAAGTCACTTCTACACTTTCAGGTACCTTCATAGCAACACCCCACTCCTCAGTACCAATTTTCTGTGTTAGGCCATTCTTGTATTGCTATAAAGAAACACCCAAGGCTGGGTAATGTATAAAGAAAAGTGATAAGAATGGCTCACGGTTTTGTCTGCTATACAGTAAGCATGGCTCTAGCATCTGCTTTTGGTGAGGGACTCAGGAAACTTTCAATCATGGCAGAATGCAAAAGGAGCCACCTTGTCACATGGCAAGTGAGGGAGCAAGAGAGAGATCAAGGAGATGACACACACTTTTAAACAACCAGATCTCACTAGAACTTACTATTATGAGGACAGCATGAAGCCATTCATGAGGGATCTGTCCCCATGACCCAAACACCTCCCACAAGCTCCTACCTCCAACATTGAGGATTACATTTCCATATGATATTTGGAGAGTACAAACTATATCACTCAGTCTCAGGTATTTTGTTATAGTCATACAAATGAACTTAATACAACGAATATAATTTTAATTTTGCAAGATAGAAAGAGCCCTGGTGATGAATTGTGGTGATGGTTGCTCAGTGATAATGAATGCACTTAATAGCACTGAACTATATACTTAAAAATTGTTAAGATGGTAAATTTTATTTTATATGTACTTCATAATTTAAAATGTTGGAAAAGCAAGATTCTCTTTAAACATTCAGCCAAACATCCCCCTATGCAAGATAACTATAATCTCTATATGTCTGTCTCTTCCAAATGGAACTACAGACTCACTGACAGGCCCCAGGACATGGCTTTAAGTCTGCATCTCTTCAGTCAAGGAGTAGAAAAAAATGCATCTTAGTCTGAATGCCAATTTGGCAGAATAGCCACCCCCTTATCTCTGAATCTTGGGCTCTCATGGCCCTTTCAGAAGTGAAAACAATGATGGAATGGGGTTCCTGTGAGCAAGTGAACATGAGAGAACATTCATGAGGCACCAGGGACATGAAGACTGGAACTCAATATTTCAGTATTAATGTGTAGATGAGGATTCCAAATGATAAAATAAGGGAGCAAAAATAGAAACAAGTCTCACATAAGACCAGTTAGCATGGACAACTTTTCAGAACTCAGCTGTAGATGTTCCTCCTCCTTGAGCAGACAGAAAATTCAAAATGTTGGTGACATCAAAAAGAAACTAAATCTCTCTCAAATGGATTTAATGGGTATTTTTAATGCATAATTACTCCCACCAGTCTCATCTCAGCCAGGTGGGGTTCTCTCTTTCATTTGATTTATCAATACTATCATTTGTTAGAAGTTCTCAAACCAGCATCTATTACTCTTCCTAGAAGACTCACTAAAAGGCTGCTTATCAAGCCTCCAAGGCATAAGCTTTCAAAGGGAAGAAAAATGATCTATTTAATTCTTTTAGTCTAGGAGCATGTATAAACACGCACTTGATTAGTGTTTTATGTTGCAATTCATGGTCATGGTTGACATTTAATTTATAAACCTAACCTGAGAGAGCTGGTTCCAAGATGCCCAAGGCTAATCTGGAAACATATGTGTTTCTCTGGTGGAAATGGTAGTGGTGCCGAGGGGTATTTAGAATGTAAGAAATTTTGGGACTGTTTTCAAGTGACTTAAACATCTGAATTCAGTACTTCTGGAAGACACTGAAGGCCTCTAGAATGCAGCCTCCTTTCGTACCTTGAAAAAGAGTTTCCTCATTCTCCTTGTTTGCAAGAACTCATTTCCTAACAAAGCCACTCAGAATTAGGGTCCAGCTCTTATTAAGAACTCTTTTAAAAGAGATAGATACTTTTAGAAGACCTGCACTGCACTTGGCTCACCACCAGACAGCACTGCAGAGAGGCTGGCCTTCATTAGTGCTGCCCAACTTAATACCAAGTTTCTAGTTGCAAAGAAGCCTGCCCTGGGACAAGAGAGGGTTCAGGGTCCTAATGGACTATCAAGTCTTCCAGCATAAGTCACTATTTACAAATAAAAAGGCAGACTTCTACTAGCCAATTAAAACTGGGTTAAAATTTCTCCTGAGTAAGCAAAGAGACTGCCAACAGCCAAATATTTAAGCCAATTACCAAAATCCTAAATCATAATAGACTCTCAGAGTCCTGACCCTAAGTGTGTAGCCTCCGGAAGAAGAGAAATAGAGTGAAGCACTTTGAACTAATCATTTTTAATCTCACTAGACTGAAAGACATATATCCGGCATCCAGTTATTGGCAATGGCATATGACATTTCAAAAGTTAATGAACAAGAAGGATTGGAAGAAAGAATTGAAGTTGTATTTACAATGTGCTTATACATCAAAGTAAATTTGAGTAAGGGGCATAGCCGTTTTGTCTAGTTTCTCCTAGCCCAGCCACCTGTTTAACCCCACATCATCCTTATGGTGACTGATATTTTCTCAGCTTGCAATTGAAAGAGACAGTAAATAAAGATATAATAAAAACAGGGTGAGTCTACCAGCCATGAGAAGTATTTTTGTAATAAAATAATTTGTAAAAATTCCATTTATTAATATAAACCAAATCAGATCCTTCTTTCTTTCCTTCTGTTATGAGTTGAATTGTGTACCTTCCCAAATTCATATGTTGAAGTCCTAACCCCCAATACCTCAGAATGTGACTGTATTTGGAGATAGGGTATTTAATAGCCCTAATCCAATATAATTGGTATCCTTTTAAAGAGGAGTTTAAGGACAGGTTCGGTGGCTCACACCTGTAATCCCAGCACTTTGGGAGGCTGAGGTGTGTGGATCACTAGGTCAGGAGTTCAAGGCCAGCCTGTCCAAGATGGTGAAACCCCCATCTCTACTAAAAATACAAAACTTAGCCAGGTGCAGTGGTGGGCACCTGTAATCCCAGCTACTCATGAGGCTGAGGCAGGAGAATCGCTTGAACCCGGAGGCAGAGATTCCAGTGAGCTGGGATCATGCCATTGCATTCTAGCCTGGGCAACAGAGCAAGACTCCATCTCAAAAAAAAAAAAAAGAGGCATTTTAGGCAAAAATAGTTCCATTTGAGGATGCAGTGAGAAGGCAACCATCTGCAAGCCAATGTGAAAGGTCTCAGGAGAAAGCAAACCTGCCAACACCTTGATATTGGACTTCCAGCCTCCAGAACTGTGAGCAAATACACTTTTGTTGTTTAAGCCATTGTATTTTGTTATGGCAGCTTTAGCGGACTATATACCTTATTTGTTTCTTTTCAATAGATTCATCGTTCTAACGATTCATCATACTAAACCATTCACACACACACACACACACACACACACACACACACACACAGTCATATGCTGCATAATGGCATTTTGGTCAATGATGAATCACGTTTATAACAGTGGGCCCATAAGATTATAATAGAGCTGAAAAATTTCTGTCACCTTGTGATGTTGCAGCTGTAGTAACATCTAGTATGACACATTACTGACATGTTCATGGTAATGTTGGTGCAAGCAAACCTACTGCACTGCCAGTTATATAAATGTATAACACAATCAATTATGTGCAGTACATAATACTTGATAATTATAATAAATAACTAGGTTACCAGTTTATGCATTTGCTATACTATACTTCTATAGTTCCTTTAAAGTGTACTACTTCTACTTACATATTTTAAAAATTGACTGTAAAAAGCCTCAGGCAAGTCCTTTTGGAGCTTATTCCAGAAGAAAGCATTGTTATAAGAGATGATAGCTCTTTGCATGTTCTTGTCCCTGATGACCTTCCAGTGAGGCAAATTGTGGAGGTGGAAAACAGTAATATTCATGATCCTGACCCTGCATAGCCTAGGCTAATATGTGCATTTATGTCTTTGTTTTTAACAAAACAATATAAAAAGTAAATATATATACACATATAATTTACATATGTATGTGATTTTTAAAATTGAAAAAAACTTGTAGGTAAGGACATAAAGAAAGAAAACATTTTTGTATACCTGTATAGTATGTCTGTGTTTTAAGCTAAGTGTTATTACAAAAGAGTCAAAATGTTAAAAATTAAAAGCTTATGAATTAAGTTAAAATTAAGCTAGGGTTATTAAAGAAATAAAAATATGTTTAATAGACTTAGTGTAGACTAAGTGTATAGTGTTTATAAAGTCTACAGTAGTGTATACAGTAATGTCCTAGGATTTCACATTCACTCACCATTCTCTCACTGACTCACCCAGACCCAGTTCTAGTCCTGGAAGCTCCATTCATGGTTAAGTGTCTTATACAGGTGCTTATATATACAATGCCCTAGGTATCTTTTATACCATAATTTTACTGTACCTTTTCTATGTTTAGTTATGTTTAGATACACAAATAAAGTCAGCCTTCTCTATCCATGTGTTTCACATATGTGGATTCAACAATGCAAATCAAAAATATTCCAAAAGTAAAGGATGGTTGTGTCTGTACTGAACATGTACAGACTCTTACTGTTGTTATTCCCTAAACAATATGGTATTACAACTATTTACAGACTATTTACATTGTGTTAGGTATTATAAGTAATCTGGAAATGATTTAACGTATATTGCAGGATAGGGGTAGGTTCTATGCAAACACAATACCATTTTATATTAGTGACTTGAGCATCTGTGGATTGTGGTATCTATGGGAGGTCCTGAAACCAATCCCCTATGGAGGGACAACTGTATTTACCATTGTGTTACAGCTGCCTATAGTATTCAGTACAATAACATGCTATACAGGTTTGTAACCTAGGAGCAATAGGCTATACCACAGAGCCTATGTGTGTAGCAGGCTGTATTACCTGTATGTGTAAGTACACTTTATGATGTTAACACAATGAAAAATCACCTATCAACACATTTCTCAGAACTAATCCCTGTTTTTAAGTGACACGTGACTGCGTATATATTTGACATGTATATGATTCAATCTAACTGCAGGATTTTCTCCTTAAAATGTTTTTTTTTTAATTTGCCGATAGCTAAAAAGATTTAAACAAACTTTCCAGATTTGAAACTCATGTTTCTGTGACAGTCATGAAGGAACTAAGATATTACTCCTCTTGCAAGCTAAGAAATTAGCCTACTACAATATCATAGATGCTGGCAGAAGACACAAGACTCCTGAGTGAGAGACAAAGCACTTTATTGTCACAGGACAGCAGGTGGGAGGAGCCTTATATGCACATTGTTTCCTCTTGCCTTCAAAGTTTCATGAGGGTTACGTGAGAAGGTTATAACCCCAGATGAATGCTGTATACACATGGGGTCCTCATCACAACTGAGGAGCCCAAGCTTAGAACACTTTTATTTGTCCCAGAGTGAGACATTATCTTTATTATATTGGACAGTAAACAAACCCACCTCCCCTTCTGGAAGGAGACGCTATGTCTATCTTCCAAGGCTATTATATAAAATCTGCCCTCCACATCCACAGATTCAGCCAACCACAGATCACACTTATTCAGAGGAAATAATAAAAATGACAATACAGCAATAAAAAATAATACAAACTAAGAAACAACACAGTATAACAGCTATCTACATAGCATTTATTTGTATTAAGTATTAGAAATAATCTAGAGATGATTTAAAGTATCCAGGAGGATATACATAGGTTTTGGCAAATACGCTGCCATTTATTTATTTATTTATTTATTTATTTATTTAAGATGGAGTCCTGCTCTGTTGCCCAGGCTGCAGTGCAGTGTCATGATCTTGGCTCACTGCAGCCTCACCTCCTGGGCTCAAGTGATCCTCCTGCCTCAGCCTCCTGAGTAGCTGGGATTATCTGCATGCACCACCATGTCCAGCTAAGTTTTGTATTTTTAGTAGAGATGGTGTTGCACCATGTTGGCCAGGTTGGTCTCGAACTGCTGACCTCAAGTAATCCACCCACCTCAGCCTCCCAAAGTGCTGGGATTACAGGCGTGAGCCACCATGCCCAGACTGCCATTTTATGTAAGAGACTTGAACATTTGTGGATTTTGGTATACATGGTGTGGGGGCCCGGGAAACCCACGAATATCTAGGGGCAACTGAACAGATATCATCCTTGAAAAAATAGTCTGGAACAAAGGTAGTAAGTGTCTCTGCTCAAAGAAATACAAAAGGAACCCATGGAGAATTGCTCCCAACAATCATTTTAAGGAATAGTTTCTTTGCTATATATATATTAACCATCTAAAAAATTTTAGAAGCTCAGTTTGTGAAAGTTTATTTTAAAGAAAAGACTTGGGTCATCATAAGTTAGCAGAGCCACAAATTAGTAGCAGATTGGCTGGACAAACAAGATTACATAATTTGCTTTGTCTCTGGAAAATAATATTTTTAACTTTCTTTAACTGCATGTTTAAAAAATTTCCCTACGAATAAAAAATGCCCTGTTTCAAATAGATTTATATATCTCTATTGTAAGGGAGAATTTTCTCTTAAAGCTAAAGTTTGAGAAAAATAATGATTCAATGCTGCTAAATGTCTCTCTCTTTCTTAGGAACATTGTCTTCACTTGGTTACCAGGACAACCAGCTCTCACCTGGATTTACTTCTGCTGCTCTGGCTGCTTGTTCTCAGTTTCCTGGGTGGTTCCTGCCCTTCACCCTGACTTCCTAACTTTAGAGTGGCCCAGGGCTCAGTTCTGGACCTCTTCCCTTCTCTATTTACCTTACTTTCTTGGTGCTTCTCCACCCTCTTGTGCTGTTGTTTTATGCCTCCCGCCTAGCTTGCTCTTCTGTCCAGACTTACATATTCCACCGTCCAACTGCCTACAGAACAACTCCCTTTGATGTCTAAGAGATATCTTAAACTTGAAATGTCCAAAGCTGAACTTCTGATTGTCACCTAATTTTTTCCATACGCAGCCTTCTCATCTCAGTCAGTGGCAACTCCAGCCTTCTGGTTGCTCAGGCCTCAAAACTTGGAGTCATCCTTGTCTTCTCACTTTCTTTCACATCCTATATCTGGTCCATCAACAAACCAGTCTTTTCTTTCTCTGCAATATATCCGGAATCTACTTCTTACCTCATCTACTGCAACTACTTCAGCACAAACCAGCTTAAATTGTTATCTTCTCTCACGAGGATTAATACAAAAGCATCCTTGCTGACCTCCCTGCTTCCACCCTCATCTCTTAGTGTCTGTTCTCCACACAGTTAGCTGTCCTGATCCTGTTAAAATATAAGCCAGATCATGTCTCCCCTCTGTTAAAAACCTTCCAGAGGATTCAATTCCAACATCCCTTAGAACACATAGTCTATAAAACCCTGGATGACCTGACCTCCCATTATCTTCCTAGCCAAATCTGCTACAATTGTCTCTTATATTCCCTCGGCTCCAGCTACACTGGCCTCTTTCACATCATCATTGATACTAGACATGATCTCCCCTGAGGACCTTTACACCAGCTATTCTCTCTCCCTGGAACCCTCTTCCTCCACATGGTTACTCCATCTCCTTCGCCTCTTTCTAGTTGTTTAACGATGGCATGAGATGAGGCTACCCCATTGGTCTAATATAGACTGCAACTGCTGCCTTCACACCACCACTCAATCTCCCACTCTGCTCAATTTCCTTCCACAGCATATATCCCCTTCTAATATACTATAAAATGTACTTATTTATTATGACCGCATATTATACTATATAATTATTATACTATGTAATTATCATTACTATATAATATTATGGCTATACATTATACTATATAATTTACGTATTTATTATAACTTTTGTTTATTGTCTGTCTCCCCCAGCTAAAATGTAAGTTCCATCATGGTGAGGAGTTTTTCTGTTGTTTATATATAGCACCAGTAACTAGAACACTTCCTGGAACATACAAGTGAACACAGAGGTACATAAAAAATATGAACAAATTTATTAGCTTCCACATTTGATGAACTAAGAGATTAACTATCTATATAACATTTAATGTTATACTTTTAATATAATTTTATAGCTGAACAATTTTCACATGTAAGCACATACCCAAAAGATATTTTCAAAAATGTGAATAGACTTAAATGAGAAGATAAACGTTGTCGTCTTTTTCATATTAAAAAGATTTGAAATATATATATTTCAAATATACATTAGGGGAATTGATGACTAAACTGTCGTATGTCCCTTTGATATAGGAATTGAAACTATATTTACAAAGATTGATACATAATAAAACTGTAAAAAACTAGAATAAAATATAATATTTTTTTCAAATTTCTGTATGAAAAAGTTTGTCCTAAATTAAAAACCAAAGAAAGAAACTAGAAGGAAAATATTCAATGGAATTTATTACATAAAATTGATATTTTTTCTATGAAAAGAACATTTAAAATACATATTTTAAAAACAAACACTGAAAAAAATAAACAACTGGGAAAAGTATTTGCTCTAAATATCACAAAGAACTATACCCATAGAACATTTCTGTCTTTATCTGTTTATATTGGTAACATTTAACTGAGAGAACCACTCCCTCCTTGAAGCATTTATTGGCTTGGCTAGGAGGACATTGTTCTCTTGGTAGTCTTCCTACCTCACCAGCTATTTGTTCTTAATCTCCTTTGCTGGTTCCTTTTCACCTCCCCTACTTCTGAATTTTGGAAAGCCCCAAGACTCAGTCCTGTAGGTTTTTCTCTTCCCAATTGACATTCACTTTTTACATGTTATAATCCAGTCTCACTGCTATAAAACATCACCTAATTGCTGACATCTTCCAAATTTATATCTTCAGCCTACTCCTCCTTTAACTCGGACTCATGCCCTCAACACTGTACTTATTATCTTCACTCTAATATCTAACAGGCAACTCAGATTCAACAGGGATAAACCCAAATTTTTGCTCTCACTTTCTCAATCTGCTCCTCCTCTAGTATTCCCCATTTGATAAATGTCAACTCACTCTTCCAGTTGCTCAGGTCAATCTTGGAGTTATCCTTTTCCTCTCTCTTTCTCTCCACCCTCTAATCCATTTTTAAATCTTACTAGCTCTACCATCAAAATAGACCCTGACACTAAGCTATCTCATGACCTCTACTGCTTCTATACAGGTCCAGAGATGAGAAAGCCTCTCTTGCCTGGATTACTGCAATAGCCTCTTTAAATGGTCTCCTACTGTCACCCTTTTCCTTCTCTATTTCCAATTCAGAATCCTGAATTATCCTTTTAAAATATATCAGATTATGATATTAAAAACCCTGCAATGGCTTTTCATCAAAGTCAGAGTGAAAGCCAAAATCCTGCTGTAGCTAACAAGGCACTGTATAAGGTAGTTAAACAGAATTCATGCCTAGAAATGGTCATGCCTCTTCTGCTAAGCCATTAGTGTGGGTGGTTGAGTCAGTGTAGTTAGGAGTTGAACTTGGTTTTGTTGTCACTAAGGTTACTTTCAGGGCATTTCTTCAAATTCCTCTCATGTAACCTTTGTTCAGGGTGGGGGTGCCAGAGGATTTTTCCAATATTCCTGCTCTACTCTCAGTTTTAGGTGAACCAATGCCTCTGAGAGGGTCTCTCTCTTTCTCTCTTTGTGCCTTCCCCAAATATAGTCTGCTGCTGTTTGTTACTTCTTGGTGCTTGTCAGCCTGGTGGGGGGGTGGGAAATCTCTGTTACCTGATCTCAGGGTAGGGCTTTCCTTTAGTGATCTTCCCCTTCTTCAGCAGAAGAAGGCCTCTCCAGATCTGGGCTCCTACTACATGGGTAGAAGGTTTACTCCTCTCCCTGCCTTCACAATAGTGGGTCTTCCACCAGAGCCTTGGGATAACAGCCTTCGCTATCCTTACCCAAGCTGGATAAGAATTTATTCCTTAGAAATAAGGAAACAGGGAAAATTTCATGTTTCTCACAGTGGTTACTGCCCTCATTTCTGGCCAACACCACGGACAGTGCATGTGTTTAGTTGCCCTGTCCACCCACCCTGTTCTTTCTCTTGAACACCCAGCAAGTCCGTAAAGAAGAGCCTGCAAGTGGGCACAAATGCCCCTCTGTCTTCAGCTCACAGGAATTCTATAATTTCATGCTGACCCACATTCAGCCTTTAACAATTTGACACAAATCTTGGCTTAATGCTTCTAACACCTGCACTTGTAGGGAAGGAAGCCTTGTCTTCCCTGCTTGCTCTCACAGGTGGGACAGTGCTAGTGTCCTGTCACTCCAGGGAGGTGCACTGCTATCCCTACATTCTTGGCCAGTGAGTCGCCTATGACTTCAGCTCTTATGATTCTAAGAAAAGATATTATTTTATAAATTATCCAGGTTTTTCTTATTATTTTTTCATTATTAGGAGTGATGTTCTTTCCAGCTTTCTAGATCCTCGTGAAAGACAAAAGTCCCACCCAGATTTATCTTAAGTAATTTATCTTAAGAAAACAATGAGAAGTACATACAATGATATTTATTTGAAGTGTTATGCATTTTGGTATATTTTTAAATTAAGTAAAATTAGAAAAATTCAAACTTTGGCTTTAGTCAGCATAAATAATAGTAGCCACTGAAACAAACAAGCTTCACTTCCTGGAGGCTTCACACAATAACATTTTTTTCTTAGTCACACCAGAATTTGATGCAGGCTGAGGGACTTTCTTGTGTGGTTCTCCTCCAAGTGGTGACTTTGAGGGATGTCTTTCTATATAAAACTCTATTGTCTGAGTCCTTCTGCTTCTGCAGAGAAAGAAAAGAAAAGAAAGAAAAAGAAAAAGAAAAAGAAAGAAAAAGAAAAAGAAACAGAAAAGAAAGTAAAAGAAAAGGAAAGAAAAGAAAAGGAGACTGAAAGGTATATTTTAGGGGCCAGGCCTGATATTCCTGGCCCAGATTTCATTGACCATTAGTCAGTTATATGACATCAGTCTAACTGCAAGAGAGGTTTGAAAATATCGTCTTTCTGGGTACCTAGGAAGAGGAAATGGGATTGATGATCATCTAACTAGTCTATGCCACAGTGTCATCACAGAAAAAAAAGTTAAATTATGCCACATTTATATATTGGAATATTATCTATTTTTTAAAATTGTGCTTTTGTAACAATTCTAATGCTGATGGAAAACTCTTAAGACATAACATTAAATAAGAAAAAATATAAATTATAAGATACACAATGATTCCAATTATTGTGTATATGTACATATACATATACATTTATGCCAATAAAAAGACTAAGAGAATATTCACATAATTCATTGGCTTTCCTTTAATCTTTATTTTCTATAATTGTTATTGATTATAGGTGTTTTTTCCCTATAACATCTATATTTTCCATATTTTTACAATAAGCTTGTATGATTTGATGATAAAATTGTTTAACTATTGTTTATTTTAGGGTATAATTTAGAAAAAATATATCAGGAGTGTTTTGAGAAAACTAGGGCATTGAAACTGCAGGGAGCAAGTTTTTGCAGCAACTTCATGAATGGTACATATTTTATATTCACAGCCTGCAAATAATTATCATTTTCATAGTACGACTCATTTGATTAGCTAATCTTGATCTAAAGACAACATTTGTGCTTCTAAAAGTGAAATACGAGTTACTATAGATACCATCTTTTAAAAGTGCCTTTTAAGTTATTATTAAATGAGGTCCTAGTAAAATAATAAAATGTTTCAATTAATAATAAATCTGGATAATTAATGGCTAATATGAGTAAACGAAAATGCATGGAATCATGTAAAGATACTCCTTTTCCCATTTAACTTTTCATACTGAATTGGGCACTAAGTCATCTTTCCTCTAACTTCTTAATTTGTATAGAGGCAATCCGTCCTGTCCTTTGCCACCCCAGCTGTTTGTATTTACCTTTACTGATACTCTCTGCTTAGTCACCTCCTTCCCAGCCTTCCTTTCTCAAAACTATTATCAGGATGATTTTTCCAAAACGCAATTCTGATCCTGGGTAGGAGTACAGCTGAGAAATAGGGAGACCTCATGCTTGCAAGGCACGTGGGAAAAGACTCCAGGGCAGGGTGAGCACTTGGCCCAGAGTGTGTGCTCAGTGAACAACAAGATAGAAAAATCTGACCACAGGATTCTGTGGGGAGGCTGTTTGTGCTGCAGGACAGGGTTCCTGCTAGGGTGCTAAAGGAGATGAGAGCAGACAGGAAAGGCAAGCCAGGCATATGAATTTGAAGCTGTGGCTAAAAGTTTTGGTTTGATATGTAGAGCAAAAGTGAGAAGCTACTCAAGGATTCTGAGCACTGCAGTGACAAGAATAGAAAATTAGATCTATTTTCTCTCTCCAATTTTCCTGATATAACAATGAGAGCTTTTGTCCACTTTTAGAAGATTTGGATGAAAGCAGGCATTTGAATTTTCTCTTAGGCTGTTAGCTCACTTCATTTAATATTTAGCCATATTAGTAATATCTAAGAAGTGTGTATATGCTGCTTTTTGTTATTATTTTTTACTATTTAAATAAATTCACTCTTTACAACTAAATGATTGGTTTAAGGTTACTGTGAGCTAAAAAAAATCTGGCCATCACCATTACTTCCTGGGTCTACCCTCTGTGATGGCAGATAAGGAGCCCTTTCACCCATTCTTTGTAACCCCAGGGCCATGCCCACAGGAATGTTCTTCCCCATTCTCTCTCTTGCTATGCTTCTGATAGGTAGATAAGGACCCTGTGACTCAGAAAGGGGATCTACAAAAGAAATACTCTATAAAAAATGAAAGCCATTAGGATTTAAATATATTACCCTCTTTTACGTAACAAATTTTAAAAAATATTAATAGCTATGATAAGATGTTTCATTTCTCTAGTTAATATTACTACAGAAAAGTAGAATTCAAAGTCAGGAAATGAAACAGCAAAAAGGCTGTAATTTGATAAATGAGAAGAAGCAATTGTAGCTCCCACTTTCCAGAGCACCAGCAGTCTTACCTTTCTGCCCTCTCTCCATCACAAGCATGAAAAATCTTCACAAATTTTGCATGCTTTTTATCACTGTACATCTAATTACCTTCTCATGAAAAATTATTTAAAGGGAGGTGTTTTATAGCATAAAAACAATACATCTAAAATATTAGACCTGAAAAGTAAGGTCTACAAAACCATATTGGTAGAGGAAAAACACTAGTTTATAATAGTTCCCCCACTATGGGCCCTGAACCTGATCCCTGGTCTCATTTTCAGGCCTTTGTTTAGGCTCATAGTAAGAAGTGGGGTGCAAGATTTTGAAACAAGCTTCACTTGCACCCCAAAAGCTGGTGGATGGCTGTTTGAATACATACAGATTGGTAAATAAAGGGCTTCATGAGAATGAAAAAAAAAAATAAGAGATTTAGAAGCAGCAGCTCTCTGCTAAAGAGACCACAATAGAACTAAGTTCTCTTGTTCTATATGTTTCTGTGTATGATTTGTCTGAAATTAGGATCTATTTTCCCTTCCTTTTCTGGAGAGAAGCTGCTCTTGTCCAGAAGTCCCTTCACACTAGGCTTTTAGGTAGCTCTCCTAAACAACAGGGGGAAAAAACCAGTCAGGCCTTTCTGAGGCCTCCGGCCTCTGTGAGAAGTGGCATCACCAAAGGTGAACTTGAGGCAGGTAAAGATGCAGCTAGCCATCTAGTTTGAGAATTCTAAAAATGGCATCGTGAACCACACATGCACGCCCACAAACACACGCACATGCTTGCTATATCCCTAAAATGCTGTCCCCACCACATCACCTTCCTGCTACCATCTTGCTTTAAGACAGTGAATTTTGTTGGGCCTAAAGCAGGGGTAGAGAGCTCCATGAAGCAAAGAGAACATGAGAGTGAGAGTGAGGAAACCTGGGTAATCATACCTACTGTGTACCTTCCAAGCTTTGAGAGCTAAGGCATACCCTCCTGGGCCTTGGTTTCCTTGAGTATACAATGAGTGAATTGTACCACGTTATCTCTAAGGCTCTTTTCACTCTAGGGTTGCATTATTCCATACTATCTCATTATATCCTCCCCTGGCAGATTGAAAAGTGGAGGGTATAGTGGAGACCACACTGGTTTGGAAGTGAAGAGCCCATGTGGGTCCTAGTCCTAGCTCTGCTACTTAGCAGTTGAGCATCGAAGTCAAGTCACTGAATCTGTTCTTACTGTAGGGCAATCATAGGGATCACATGAAATAACATTCATCCATTAGTCAGCTTGTAGTACATAAAAAACCACACCAAAATTTAGTGGCTTAAAAAATTACAATTACTTTTCATGATTCTGTACATTAGCTGGGTGGTTTTTCTGATCTGGTCTGGTACAATTGGTCTCTAAAATCTGCAAGTGGTTTGGCTGGGGCTAGGTCATCCAGGACGGCTTTACTCACATGTCTGGCAGGTGGCAGCCTAGTTATTTAAGAGGCTTAGCTGAGATTCTTCATCTCTGCTCCATGTGTCTCTCATCCTCCAGGAGCCTGGCCTGGCCTTCATCACATGGTGGTCTCAGGGTTCCCAGGGGCAGAAGCAAGCCCCAGATGTACACGTGTTTTTTAAACCTCTGCATGCATCACATTTGCAAATGTCCCATTGGCTAAAGTAAGACATACAGCTAAGCCCAGAGTCAAGGGAAACACCAGATGAGAAGAGTTTCAGAGAATTTATGTCCATTTTGCAATGAACCAAAATACACTGAAAAGAGCTTTGGAAGTTACAGAATTAATCATAAATTGTTTATGTTTTACTTGTAAATATTTGGCTTAATTTTTTCCAGCGTTAAAAATATCTTTGTTCCTGCATTATCCACTAAGAGTTCCTCATAAGCTTTCAAAAATGCCTTGACTGATTGATTTATCTGAATAATCCATTGTCACTGAAGTCACCAACTGGGCCCTAAGATGTGAGGAAGAAGAGGTAAAGGAAAGATAGGAGAGTAAAGGTACATGGGTAATGTGAGAGCACCAGGATCCAGGGCAAGGTAAGCGTCCAAAATAGCCCACATGCTGCCAAAAAACACTGGTTTCACAGTCTTTCCAGGCTGGCCCTGGTAGTGAGGGTGGAAGAATTCAAGTAACTGCAGGGTACTAACGGGAGCTGTGCCATAAAGATCTGCATAAAGGAAAAGATATCCTATAAATGATTCAAGTAGGTCAGAGCATGAGTTATGGTGTGACAAAAGCTGATAGGAAACAAGGACTGGAAATAAGAGGTAAGTGAGCTGGAAAATCTGACCTGACTTATGGGAGAGTTCCTATAATGGCATTCATCTGCTGGACACTGTCAAGGGGAGTTAGCTGATCAGCCAGTGGGGCCAAATGGAGTATGGAGTTGGTGGGTCCTGAACAGTGGGGATAATTAAAAGCAAACATTGATGCCAAAGTTCTAAGCTAGTCATAGCATAATTGCAGTCAATGGCTAAGGGTGTTGGAAGGAACATTCCCTCCCGAGATGACTGGCAAGAGCTAGGTAAAATCCAGGACCGTAGGGAACTAGACGAAATCCAGAGCAGTTTCTAAGGATATAAAGTGTGGGTGTATTGAAGGAACTGAAGTCTCACCCAACAGCTTGAGCCAGTAGAGCAAAGATTGGGGAAAGCTGAGACTAGGATCGATGGCAGCAGACACTCAGGACTCACTTCAGGAACACTGGGTTTGTGCCAGTACTAATCGTTTTGGATCCACCTACTGCTGACAGTCTTCTTGCCCTCCTCAGGACTGACTCAGTTGTTGGATGGGTCTGCACCTTAAAGCAGAAAGGTTTGGTGACACCCAGCTGACAGGAGCTGAGAACCCTTCTGCTTTTATCTCAGATCTGCTTACCTACTACAAACAGAGTTTGCGGCTCAGACAGAGTTGCGGCTCTGAGCACTGACTATGGAGACAGGCCTGAGTGGAAAGGCCAGTTTTATTACTCAGTACTAATGTGACATGGGCACTTTTATTCCCTTGTCCATCAACCAGCTTCTGTAAAATACAGATCATAATCATACCTACTGTGAAGGATGCTGAGAGATTTAATTAGTTGAGTTAATGGACATGGAGGGCATAGAATAGTGCCAGGCCCATGGTAAGTGTTACATAGTTACCATGATGAGTCTGCCTTCCCTCTGCTAAGAATTTCCACTTACTATGGGACTTAAGAAAAGAGGAAGATCAGATTTCCTACACTTAGAGTTCCTAGCAACTTTGTCCTTTCAAACGGTGTTGCCATTCAATTTTAATCAATATTAAGCAGGTTTGGCTAGAGACTCTAAAAAGGGAATTATTTAGCTTTTACTGAAGGTTTTTCTTTGTATTTGGCAGTTCTAGCCAAGTCTGTTTATCACTATAAAAGGGAAAAAAATGCAAGCATGACTTTATGATTACACTTGGAGGCACCTTCTGATGTCTCCTGGAAGGAAATTGGTCAAGGGCAACAGAGTGCCTATGAATGAGGGAACGTAACAGACATTAAAATATAGGGTACAAAATGGAAAATTATATAATATAGCTCAATATTAAGAGGCAAAGAGTGACATTTGCATAATTTCATAAGATTTGTCCCCCAACTGTTTTCTGAAAATTGTATACTCCTCACCTATGCTTCCCCTGAAGAGAAATATATCTTCAGCAGCTGTATACAAGTGATCAAATAAAGCAAGATATTTAGAGCCTCCCATTAAAAGAGAGCATCTGCTGTGCATCAGCCCCAGAATCTTCATCAGAAAAAATATGTCTTTTCTGTTTCTATACAGTCCAAGGGCACTATCTTGAGTATTTCTATCAGCCACTTACTCTCAAAATAAGACTTCTCAGTGGTCAGCTGTAGCAAGGGGCTATAAAGAGAAGTTCAGGGAGTTAGGAGGTGAGGGATGGTCACACACAGGCTTTAGATACCACCCTGGATGTGTATGACAACATAGTTGTATAATTTTCACTCTGCCCCACAGCATCTAGAGATAAAAGAGGTGTCACGGAGGACAAAATGAGGTCTCTTCCCTGGAGAAATAAAATCAGAGAATAGTACAATACAGAATAACACCTCAGAGCACTGTACTACCTTAAAACGTGCAAAGAACTTGCCTGTACATTTTATCACTTAGTCCTCAAGATCTGTGACTTTCTGAATTGATATCTACATTTGACAAATGAGAGACTTGAGACTTACGAAAGATCATTGACTTGCTCAAGGTCATAATGCTAGTTAACAGTTGATGCTTGGACTCATGGTAGGTCTATTGGTTTTTTTCCAATCCCTTGCCCCGTGGGTCACTCCCTAAATTACCTTTACATTTGGTCTACTTTCTTGGTTTGGGGAAAGAGAGTGCAGTCAAAATCCAGTTCGGCTAGAATACACACTCATGTTGAGATTCCAGGAAAAGAAAATGTTAAGTATAGTGTTACTGTGTGTGTGTGTGGTGCGGGTGGTGGGTAGGGGTCAGCCATGGTGGTTCCTGAACTTGGATTCCCCATATGTAATTAGTTCTAAAAGCCTGACAATGAGCCAATATCACCCAGTCAACTATGGGAAATGCAAGTAGCCCCTCAAATCTCAAATTTCTGTAGAAATTTGAGGTCTATTCTATACAGAAATTTAAAATAGCTATTTGCATTTCCCATAGTTGAGTGGGTGATATTTCAGGATAAACCACTAAAAGAGTCCTTCTAAGTTTCTCTGTGCTTTCTTTCCTTTACCACTGGAAACTATGTAGTAGCTCTATTACATTTACTTCAAATACAAGTTACAGAAAACCTTATCCACTCACATTCTCTTGTGTGCTCTTCTATAACTTAAAAAAATGAATTATTTAGCCACAGAGAGAGTGAAGTCTATTTATTCCCTATTCATAAAATACAAACTATCACTCTTCAAAACTGTAATGCAACATTCAAATTGTGTGCTTTGTTAATTAAATGATGGTCAACTGTATCCTTGCAGGTTTCCCAGCCATAGGCAAAAGTGGGCTAGGTTTCTCAGATGTACATTAGGACAACCATGCCTATTAGCACCATCTATTGCTTTTCTAAGGACACCACCTGCCCTGGGGAGCTTGTGTTCTTCCAGTAGAAGTCAATCCGTCAAAGGCACAGACACTGGTGAATCCATTCTCTGATTCTCCAATGAGCCATGCCTTTTCAAAGAAAAAGGGCTTTGATTATGTGTCCTGATTCTCTCACTCAATATGATCAACAAGAAAATTTCAAAGGTCTCAAATCTCCTTTTCCCGAAAAATCATGAAGAGAAATAGAGCCATCTGGGTGTTAATGCAGGATGGGGTTTTTGTAGGTTATCCCATTCAATTACCTCATTTAATAAATGAAAGAAGTAAACCTAAATAAGTAGTTACAGCAATTTAGATGATAAGAGATAAGTGATTAGGCGTCATTCTTTGTGCAGAAGAGTACTAGATTAAAATGGTGCTTCAGAAAAATGAATAAGACAATAAAACAATTGGGGTGAAATAGTGAAGTATTAAAATTCAAGGTAAAGTAATGACAGCCATAGTTGTTGTGAAGGAAGTAGGAATGTACATGAAGGTGTGAATCCACAACACATATCATGGAACATGCCTCAGCTCTGTGTGGATAACTGGAAGGAGGGTGCTTATATATTTGGGATTTTTTTTTATCTGTTACTTGAAGAAATTTTATTTTTAAATTTTGTGGGTACATAGTAGGTGGATATATTCATAAGGTACATGAGATATTTTGATACAGGCATCCAATGCCTGTTGTGCTATCTTATTCATTCTTTCTAACCGTATTTGTATGTCCATTAACCATCCATGTGTCCTCCTCCACTATTCTTCCCAGCCTCTAGTAACCACCATTCTACTCTCTATCTCCATGAGTTCAATTGTTTTCATTTTTAGCTCCCACAAATAAGTGAAAACAAGTGAAGTTTGTCTTTCTGTACCTGGTTTATTTCACTTATCATAATGACTTCCAGTTCCATCCATGTTGTTGCAAATGACAGAAACTCATTCATTTGCGTGGCTGAATAGTACTCCATTGTGTATATGTACTACCTTTTGTTTATCCATTTATCTGTTGATGCATACATAGGTTGTTTCCAAATCTTGGCTATTGTGAACACTGTTGCAGTAAACACGGGAATGCAGGTATCTCTTCAATGTACTTATTTCCTTTCTTTTGGGTATACACCTAGCAGTGGGATTGCTGGATGATGTAGTAGTTCTATTTTTAATTTGTTGAGGAACTTCCAAACTGTTCTTCACAGTGGCTGTACAAATTTCCGTTCCCACCAACAGTGTACAAGGGTTCCGTTTTCTCCACAACCTCACCAACATTCATGATTGCCTGTCTTTTGGATAAATGCCATTTTAACTAGGGTGAGATGATATGTCATTGTACTTATCATTTGTATTTCTTTGATGATGAATGATGTTGAGCACTTTTTCATACACCTGCTTGTTGTTTTATGTCTTCTTTAGAGAAATATCTATTCAGATCTTTTGCCCATTAATTATCAGATTATTAGATTTTTGTCTAATGGACTTGATTAAGCAGCTTACATATTCTGGTTTTTAATCCTTTCTCAGATGGATAGTTTGCAAATACTTTCTTCCATTCTGTGATCTCTTCACTTTGTTGATTGTACCCTTTGCTTTTAAAAAAAGCTGTTTATATTTATTTCTTTACTCATTATTTTTTTGAGACAGAGTCTCGCTCTGTTGTCCAGGCTGGAGTACAGTGGCATGATCTTGGCTCACTGCAACCTCTGCCTCCAGGGTTCAAGTGATTCTTCTGTCTTAGCTTCCTGAGTAGTTAGGACTACAGGCACATGCCACCACACCTGGCTAATTTTTGTATTTTTAGTAGAGATGGCGATTTTACCATGTTGGCTAGGCTGGTCTCAAACTCCTTACCTCAAATGACCCACCAGCCTCGGCCTCCCGAGGTGCTGGGATTACAAGCATGAGACACCTTACACAAGTGCTCTACAGCAGCTTTTTAACTTGTTGTGATTAATTTGTCCATTTACGCTTTGGTTGCCTGTGCTTGTGGGATATTATTAAATGAATCCTTGCTCAGACCAATGCCCTTGAGAATTTCCTAGTGTTTTGGAAATTTCATTGTTTGAGGTATTAGATTTAAGTCTTTAATTCATTTTAATTTTTTTTAATATGGTGAGAGATTGAGGTCTTAGTTTCTGATATGGTTTGGCTGCATCCCCACCCAAATCTCATCTTGAATTTTAGCTCCCATAATTCCCACACATTGTGGGAGGGACCTGGTGGGAGATAAATGGATCATGGGTATGGTTTCTCTCATACTGTTCTCATGGTAGTGAATAAGTCTCATGAGATATGATGGTTTTATAAGGGAAAACCCCTCTCACTTCATTCTCATTCTCTTCTCTTGTCTGCCACCAGGTGAGATGTGCCCTTCGCCTTCCATCATGATTGTGAGGCCTCCCCAGACATGTAGAACTCTGAGTCCATTAAACCTCTTTTTCTTTATAATTTACCAAGTCTTGGCTCTGTTGTTTATCAGCAGCATGAAAACAGACTAATACAGTACATTGGTACTGGTAGAGTGGGGTGCTGCTGTAAAGATATCAAAAAATGTGGAAGAAATTTTAGAACTGGGTAACAGGCAGAGGTTGGAACAGTTTGGAAGGCTCAGAGGAAGACATGAAAATGTGGGAAACTTTGGAACTTCCTAGAGACTTGTTGAATGGCTTTGACCAAAATGCTGATAATGATATGGACAATGAAATCCAGGCTGAGATGGTCTCAGATAGAGATAAGGAACTTATTGGGAACTGGAGTAAAGGTGACTCTTGCTATGTTTTAGCAAAGATACTGGTGGCATTTTGCCCCTGCCCTAGAGATTTGTAGAACTTTGAACTTCAGGAGGATGTAGGGTATCTGGAAGAAGAAATTTCTAAGCAGCAAAGCATTCAAGAGGTGACTTGGGTGCCTTTAAAAGCACTTGGTTTTAAAAGAGAAAGAACAAAAAATTTCAGAAAATTTGCAGCTTGACAATGTGATAGAAAAGAAAAACCTATTTTCTGAGGAAAGATTAAAGCTTGCTGCAGAAATGTGCATAAGTAACTTGGAGACGAATGTTAATCACCAAGACAATGGGGAAAATGTCTACAGGACATATCAGAGAACTTTGTGGCAGCCCCTGCCATCACAGGCCCAGAAACCTAGGAGGAAAAAATGGTTTTGTGGTCTGGGCCCAGGGCCCCCCCTGCTGTTTGAAGCTTAGGGAGTTGGTGCCCTGTGTCCCAGCCAGTCTAGCCATGGCCAAAAGGGACTGAGGTACAGCTCAAGCTATGGCTTCAGAGGATGCAAGCCCCAAGTGTTGGCAGCTTCCACATGGTGTTGAGCCTGCTGGTGCACAGAAGTTAAGAATTGAGGTTTGGGAATTTCTGCCTAGATTTCAAAGGATGTATGGAAATGCTGGGATGTCCAGGCAGAGGTGTGCTGCAGGGGTGGGGCCCTCATGGGAACCTTTTCTAGGGCAGTGCAGAAGGGAAATGTGGGGTTGAAACCCCCCACAGTGTCCTCACTGGGGCACTGCCTAGTGGAGTGGTGAAAAGAGGGCCACTGTCCTCCAGACCCCAGAATGGTAGATCCACTGACAGCTTGCACTGTGCACCTGGAAAAGTCACACACACTCAACACCAGCCCCTGTGGAATCAGTCTGGAGGGAGGCTGTACCCTGCAAAGCCACAGAGGCAGAGCTGCCCAAGGCCATGGGAGCCCACCTTTTGCAGCATGACCTGGATGTGAGACATGGATGAAAGGAGATCATTTTGGAGCTTTAAGATTTGACTGCTCTGCTTGATTTCAGATTCGCTTGGGGCCTGCAGCCCCTTTGTTTTGGTCCATTTCTCCCGTTTGGAACAGCTGTATTTACCCAATGCCTGTATCCTTATTGTGTCTAGAAAGTAACTAATTTGCTGTTGAGTTTTCAGGCTCATAGGTGGAAGGGACTTGCCTTGTCTCAGATGAGACTTTGGGGTGTGGACTTTTGAGTTAATGCTGAAATGAGTTAAGATTTTAGGGAACTGTTGGGAAGGCATGACTGGCTTTGAAATGTGAGGACGTGAGATTTGGGAAGGGCCAGGGGCAGACTGATATGGTTTGCCTGTGTCCCCACCCAAATCTCATCTTGAAGTGTAGCTCCCATAATTCCCACATGTTGTATGGAGGGACCTGGTAGGAGATAATTAAATCATGGGTATGGTTTCCCCCATACTATTCCTGTGATAGTGAATAAGCCTCATGAGATCTGATGGTTTTATAAGGGGAAACTCCTTTTTCTTGGCTCTCATTCCTCCCTGCTGCTGCCATGTAAGATGTGCCTTTCACCTCTACCATGATTGTGAGGCTTCCCTAGCAACACAGAATTGTAAGTCCATTAAAGCTCTTTTTTTTAAATAAATTACCCAGTCTTGAGTATGTCTTTATCATGAGTGTGAAAACAGACTAATACACTTTCATTCTTCTGCATACAAATATCCAATTTTCCCAGCACTATTTATTGAGGAGACTTTTTTCCCCAATGTATGTTCTTAGCACCTTTGACAAAAATGAGTGCACTGTAGGTGTGTGAATTTGCTCCTAGGTTCTCTTTCCTGTTTCACTGGTCTATGTGTCTGTTGTTTTGCCAGTACCATGCTGTTTTGGTTACTATAGTTCTGTGGTATAAAGTCAGGTAATGTGATTCCTCCAGTTTTTTGCTCAGGATAGCTTTTGCTATTATGGGTCTCTTGTGGGTTTCATATAAATGTTAGGATTGCTTTTTCTATTGTTGTGAAAGATGTCCTTGGTATTTGGATAGGGATTTCATTGAATGTGTAGATTGCTTTGGGTAGTATGGATATTTTAACAATATTGATTCCTCCAATCCATGAACATGGAATATCTTTCCATTTTTTGTTCCCACTTCATCTTGTGTCAATGTTTTATGGTTTTCATTCCAGAGATCTTTCACTTCCTCGGTTAAGTTTATTGCTAGGTATTTTATTTTATTCATACCTGTTGTAAATGGAATTAGCTTCTTGATTTCTTTTTCAAAATGTTTGCTGTTGTCATACAGAAATGCTACTGAATTTTGTGTGTTGATTTTTCCATACTACAACTTGACTGAATTTATTTATCTGTTCTAATAGTTTTTTGGTGGAATCTTTAGTTTTTCCAAATATATCATATCATCTGCAAACAAGGATGATTTCGTTTCTTCCTTTTCAATTTGGATGCCCTTTTTTTTCCTTTTCTTTGATTCCTCTGGCTAGGATTTCCAGTCCTATGTTGAATAACAATGGGAAGAGTGGGCATCCTTGTCTTGTGCCAGATCTGAGAAGAAAGGCTTTATATTTTTCCCATTTAGAAAGATACTAGCTGTGGGTCTGTCATATGTGGCTTTTATGTGTTAAGTATGTTTATTCTATACCCAGTTTTATGAGGGTTTTTATCATGAAAAGATGCTGAATTTTATCAAATGCTTTTTCAGCATTAATTGAAATGATCATATGGTTTTTCTTCTTCATTCTATTGATATGATATATCACATTGATTGATTTGCTTATGTTGAACCATCCTTGCATTCTTGGGATAAATTCCATTTGGTCATGTTGAGTATGTTTTTATTGTTTTGTTGAATTTGGATTGTTAGTATTTTGTTGAAGATTTTTACATCAATGATTATCAGATACATTAGCTGTAGTTTCCTTTTTTGATGTCTTTGTCTGATGTTGGTGTCAGGGTGATATTGGCCTCATCGTATGAGTTTGCAAGTATTTTCTCTTTCTCTATTTTAAAGAATAATTTGAATAGGGTTGGTATTAATTCTTCATTAAATGTTTCATAAAATTCAGCAGTGAAGCCTTCAGATCCTAGGCTTTTCTTTAATAAAAAATCTTTTTATGATAGCTTTGGTCTCATTGCTTGTTATTAGTCTCTTCAGGTTTTTGATTTCTTCATGGTTCAATCTTGATACATCGTATTTGTCTATAAATATATCAATTTCTTCAAGATTTTCCAATTTATTGGCATGTAGTTCTTAATAGCAGCCTTTAATGATCTCTTGAATTTCTATGGTATTGGGTGTAATGTCTCCTTTTTCATAGGTTATTTATATGCATATTCTGTCTCTTTTCCCTATGTTATTTATATGCACATTCTGTCTCTTTTTCTTATTCTGGCTAAAGGTTTGTCAATTTTCTTTCTCTTTATCTTGTTACAAACATAACTTTTGTTTCATTGATCTTTTGTATTTTTTGTTTTAATTTCATTTATGTCTGCTATGATCTTTATTGTTTATTTTCTTCTACAACTTTTTGGGTTTGGTTTACCCTTGCTTTTCTAGTTCTTTGAGATGCATCTTTAGGTTGTCCATTTGAGATTTTTCTACTTTTTTGATGAAGGCACTTGTTGCTGTAAACCTTCCTCTTAGTACTGCTTTCACCATATTCTATAGTTTTTGCTATGCTGTGCATCCATTTTTATTTGCTTCAAGAAATTTTTAAATATTCTTAATTTCTTCATTGATCCACTGATCATCCAGGAGCATATTATTTAATTTTTATGTTTTCATAGTTTCCAAAATTTCTCTTGGTTTCCAGTTATATTCCACTGTGGTCAGAGAAGATACTTGATATTCTTTAAATTTTTTTGAATGTTTCAAGCCTTGTTTAGTGACCTAATATGTGGTCTAATCCTTGACAATGATCCATGTGCGAGGAAAAAAAAATGTATTCTGCAGCTGTTGAATGAAATGTTCTGTAAATATCTATTAGGTCAATTTGGTCTTTTTGTCAGGATAATCTGTCTAATGCCAAAAGTGGGCCATTAAAGTTAATAGCTATTATTGTATTGGAGCCTTTCTATCTGTTTAGCTCTAATAATATTTGCTTTATATATCTTGGTGCTCCAGTGTTGTGTGCATATATATTTAAAGTTACTGTATCCTCTAGCAGAATTGACTCCTTTATCATTATATAGTGACCTTCATTATCTCTTTTTATAGTTTTGGTCTTGGAATCTACTTTATCTGATATAAGTATAGTGACTCCCGCTCTATTTTGGTTTCCATTGGCATGGGATATCCTTTTTTAAACCTTTTAATTTTCAGTCTATGTGTGTCTTTATAGGTGAAGCATGTTTCTTGTAGGCAACAGGTCACTGGGTCTTGTTTTTCCATCCATTCAGCCTGTTTATGCCTTTTGATATAGAGTTTACTCCATGTACATTCAATGTGATTATTGATAAATAAGAACTTATTCCAGCCACTTTGTTATTTTTTTATGTGTGTGTGTGTTGTTCTCTTCTTTCTCTCCTTTCTTTCTTTTAATATAGATGACTTTCTCAGATGGTGTGTCTTTATTTCTTGATTTTTAAATTTTTTTGTCTATTTATTGTATGTTTTTAGATTTGAGGTTACCATGAGGCTTGCAAATAATACCTTATAACCCATTATTTTACACAGTTGACAACTTAATGCTGATTGCATAAACAATCAATCAAACAAGCAAAGAGAAAACTAATAAATTTCATCTCTCTGCTTTTTAACTTTTTGTTGTTTCCATTTATATCTTCTTGGACCTTTTATGTCCTGAAAAGTTGTTTGAGATATTATTTTTCATAGGTTCATCTTTTAGTCTTTCTGCTCTAGATATGAGTAGTTTACACACCACAATTACAATGTTATACTATTCTGTTTTTCTGTGTACTTTCTATTACCAGTGAGTTTTGTACCTTCAGATGAGTTCTTATTACTCGTTAACATTATTTCCTTTCAGAATGAAAAATTCCTTTTCATATTTCTTGTATGACAGTTCTGGTGTTGACACAGTCCCTCAACTTTTGCTTCTCTGGGAAAATATTTATCCTTTATGTTTGAAGCATATTTTTGTGGAATAAACATATAATGGAGCTTCAATATATCTTATCTTTTATAACAGCATATGTCACTTTTTTTTCTCTTGCTACTTTTAGAATCCTTTCTTCATCCTTGAAATTTGGGAGTTTGATTATTAAATATTGAGAGGTAGACTTATTTGGGTTAAATCTGTTTGGTGTTCTATAACCTTCTTGAACTTGAATATTTATATCTTTTTCTAGGTTTGGGAAGTTCTCTGTTAGTATCCCTTTGAATAAACCTTCTATCCCAATCTCTAATTCCTTTTTAAAATCAATAATGTTTACATTTGCCCTTTAAGGATATTTTCTGTATCTTATTGCCATATCTTATTCTTTTTTTAACTTCCTCTATGTATTTTCATATAGCCTTTCTTCAAGATCACTAATTTTTTCTTCTGCTTGATCAATTCTGCTGTTAAGAGATGCAGATGCATTCTTCAATATGTCAGTTGAATTTATCAGCTATGACATTTCTGCTTGATAATTTTTAAATTACTTCAATCTCTTTGATAAATTTATCTGATAGGATTCTGAATTCCATCTCTGTGTTATCTTGAATTTATTTGAATTTCTTCAAAACAGCTATTTTGGACTTTCAGTCTGAAATGTCACACCTCTCTGTCTCTCTGGGATTAGTCACTGATTTATTATTTAGCTCACGTAGTCATGTTTTCCCGGGTGGTCTTGATGCTTGTGGGTGTTCATCAGTGTCTGGGCATTGAAGAGTTAGGTATTTATTGTAGTCTTCACAGTCTGGGCTTGTTTGTATCTGTCCTTCTTGGGAAGGCTTTCTGGGTGTTTGAAAGTACTTGGGTGTTGTGATCTGTGCTTGGTCACTGCAGCCATATCAGCATTAGAAGGTACCCCAAGCTCAGTAATGCTATAGTTCTTGCAGACTTGTAGAGGTACTGCATTTGTGGCCTTGGGTAAGATCCAGAAGTATTATCTGGTTTACCAGAAAGACACTCTTATTCCCTTCCCTTAATTTCTCACCAAAAGAATTTGGTAAGCTTCCTAGAGGTGGGTGAGGGGTGACACAAGCACCCCTTGGTCACCACCACTGGGTCTGTGCTGGGTCAGACCTGAAGCCAGCACAGTGCTGGGTCTTTCCTAGTGTCCATTTTGACTACTACCTGGCTACTACCTATGTTCAATCAAGGCCCTAAGGCTCTACAATTAGCAGTGGTGAATCCAACCAGGCTTGTGTCCTTCCATTTATGGCAATGAGTTCACTCTGGTCCTATATATGTCCAGAGATGCTATTCATATGCCAGGGCCTGGAGTCAGAAACGTTAGGAATCTACTTAGTGCTTTGTTCTACTGGGTCTGAGCTGGCACCCAAGCCACAAGACAAAGTGCTTCCCATTCTTCCCTCCCATTACTTCAAGCAGAGGAGTCTCTCCACATGTTCACCACTAAACCAAGCTCATGGCAAGTACTGCTTGGCTACTGCCAATGTCTACTGAAGCCTAAGGGCTCTTCAGTCAGTTTGTGGTGAATTCTGCTGATCTTGAGCCTCTCCCTTTAAGGAAGTGAGCTCCCCTCTGGCCCACGGTAGGTCCAGAAATGTTTTCTGGAGCCTAGAAATGGGACCCAAGGAGCCTACTTAATGCTCTACCTGACTGTGGCTGAGTTGGTACCTAAGGTGAAAGACAAAGGCCTCTTTACTCTTCCTTCTTCTTTCCTCTAGCAGAAAGAGTCTTTCTGCATGGCCACCATATCTGGGAATACGCTGGGTTACACCTGAAGCCAGCATTGCTCAGAGTCTCACCCAAGGCCTGCAGCAAGTACTGCCTGGCTGCTACTTCTGGTTGTTCAGGGCCCAAGGAATCTTGAGTTGGCAGGTGATTAATCCCTCCAGGACTGGGTCCTTTCTTTCAAGGCAGTAGGCTCCCTTCTGGCCCAACATTTGTTGTAGTGTGTCTAGAAATGTTGTCTGGGAGCTAGGGCCTGGAATTGGGGCCTCTAGACTCTGCTTGATGCTGTATTCTAACTATGGTTGAGCTGGTATATTTGTTGCAAGGCAAAGTCCTCTTACTCTTTCCTCTCCTCCCAGAGTTGTCAGCTGTACTGCCTGGGGTTGGAGGAGGAGTGGTGCAAGCACTCCCTTTGCCACCCCAGCTGGTATCTCACTAGGTCTCATGTACTCCAAGTTCACTAGCTTCAAGCCCAGCACAGCACCAGGGCTTGCCCAGGGATTGCAGTTCTTATAGCATACATTGCCTTTCAAGTTTATTTAGGACCCCAGAGAACTTTAGCCCACAGTGGCAGCATTTGCCAGAATTCAGGTTCTGACCACTGGGATGAGCAATTTGCCTCTGGCTAAGGGTAGTCTAAATGTTTCCCGTGTGGGTGCCTGCTGAGTTCTGCCCCCTGTTGCTTTCTACTGTGACTGGGCAGCACTGAGTTCCAATATGAAGTCTCACAATCACTGCACTATCGCTGCCCCAAGCAAACAGATTTTCTCTCTGTGCCACATGGCTGCTGCTGTGTAATGGGGGAGAGGTGGTATAGGCTACTCAAGACTCTTTCCTACCCACCTTAATTCCTCTTTCCTTAATATGATGTAAAAACCAGGTACTGTAATCACTCACCTGATATTTTGGTTCTTATGAAGGTAGTTTTTTTGTGTGGATAGTTATTCAATTTGGTGTTCCTGTGAAGGGGACAATCACTAGAGGCTTCTATTTAGCCAACTTGCTCTACCTCCTGTCTCCGTAGATAGGTGTGAAGTGTCTCATGTGTGTCACTCTGCCAGACACCAGGGATGTTACTGAGAACAAGAGAGAAAAGTCCTGGCCTCACGGTGTTTATAAAAAGAATAGGAAGAAGTGATTAAGTAACAGAAAAAGAAACCAAACAGCACAGATAGTTTTGAATGTTGGAATTAGACCTAGTGTTTGGCTGATCTAGAGACCTAGAGGTGGAAGGAAACTAAGATATCCCTATTTGCCACCCTAGCTTGTTTTTCTTTGTCTAAAGGCCTCTTCCAAATTTTTTTGATCCAACTATGAGGTAAAACTAGGAAGTTATTTCATTTTACCTCTGACATCCTTGCACACCACTTTACATTTGTTGTTTCCTTAAAAGCACTTCTCAAAGTTCAAATTATGCCTCCCAGCTCAAAAACACTGATATCTGTAAAACAAGCCTTTCCTCTGCCTGGCCAGACCCCTTTTGCTTTCACCATATTCTTAATCTTTTATTTTTTTCTTCATAAGACCTTCCATAGCTCTGCCATTTCTAATGCATATGGGAGACTTTCTTCTTCTTCTTTTTTGAGATAGGCTCTTACACTGTCAGCCAGGCTGTAGTGCAGTGGCACCATCTTGGCTCACTGCAACCTCTGCCTCCCAGGTTCAAGCAATTCTCCTGCCTCAGCCTCCCAAGTAGCTAGGATTACAGGTGCCTGCCATCATGCCCAGATAATTTTTTGTATTTTTAGTAAAGACTGCGTTTCTCCATGTTGGCCAGGCTGGTCTCAAACTCCTAACCTCAGGTGATCCACCTGCCTTGGCCTCCCAAAGTGCTGGGATTACAGGCATGAGCCACCGCACCTGGCCAAGAAGTTTTATAAGAAAAAGATGACATAATTGTTTGATTTATAATGCCTTTCTATTACTAATTGATCATCAGGCTAGAGACCAACTGTGTTAGTCAATTTTCACAATGCTATAAAGAACCACCTGAGACTGGGTAATGTATAAAGAAGAAAAGGCTTAATTGACTCACATTTCTGAATGGCTGGAGAGGCCTTAGAAAACTTATAATCATGGCAGAAGGGGAAGCAAGACACGTCTTACATGGTTGCAGGAGAGAGAGAGAATGAGGAAGAACTGTCAAACACTTTCAAACCATAAGATTTCATGAGAACTCACTATCATTAGAACAGCATGGGGGAAACCACCCCTATGATCCAAGCACTTCCCACAAGTTTCTTCCTTCAAGACGTGGGCATTACAATTTGAGATGAGATTTGGGTGGGTACACAGAGCCAAACCATATCACCAACACATCTAAGAATTAACTTATCATTGTCAAACTCCGACCTGGACTTTCCATTTATTTTAATATTACAAGCTCTCCTCTTCCCATACATCCAGACTATTGATGCCCTGTCCTTTTTTTCTTCCTTTTCTTAGGAAGAATATTTTGTTGTCCAGATGAGAAGCAAATGTGTGGAATAATCGGGTTATTTCTCCAGAGAGTAGAATGGGTCCTTACGTAGTTAGTGAAGTGTCTGAGATGGCGTCTGCATAGTGAGAACGAGTATGAAAGCACATTTTTAGTAACTTTAATGAGACTTCTGTACCCTTGACACTCAGAGCCAGGTGTATCGGACAAACTAGAAAAACAACAAGAATACACACTTTACCCCGGAGAAGTTTGACCCAAAAAAAATCTCCAAATTTTCAGTGACATTGGAATAGGAAAGCCCAGCTCTTTGAAAATATAGTTCAAAGAGTACAGGGCCAATAAGTTGTTTCTATTTCTCAATTTCTCTTTGTCAGCACTAAATATATCAGTTCCTCAAATTCATCTCTAGCAAAAATATAAATAAATACGTGTTGATAATTATTTAATTATGAAATAAAAACAAAGTTTAGTTTCAACAATAAGATACTTCTAACCCAAAAGAAAATATATGATTGTAACTGGGATAAATTAAGATTTTATTGAAAAACTTTATAGCACAGAAATACTTTTCAGATTGATGAAAAGGAAGCTAATATTTATTAAAAGGCCCAATGTTTTAGACACTGTGCTATAATTTTTCTACAAAGCTGTAGTCAAGTACAATGAATTAGACACATAATAATTCAAATGCTAATGCAATTTTTAAAACTTGGAAAGGAGTATACTTTAACTTGCTGCTTTTTTCATGAGTTATTGATTGTAAAGTTGAAAAGAAAAAGTGATTTTAAGTGGTTGCAGTGAGACTGCTGGAGATGAGATTGCAGTTGATTTTCAACACTTTGAGGACTTATCAGAATCAGCAATCTTGATTGGAAGCCCAGGTTACATATAAGATTGCATTTACAAACCAGTGGCTTGTTGTATAAGCCAAACTGTTATATTACTAACTCTATTAACTTTTAGTTTGCTTGTGTAGAAGGTAGTGGAAAAAAATAGTTTCATTTCATATAAAAGGAAGCACAGATACAGAGAAGCTAAATGGTTTTTATTTAACCTTCCACAGAAGATTGACTGATGTTGAATTAAATTTAACTCCTGGCTACAAGAATTTATGGTCTGGATGTTACCCTTTTTCTACACGAAAATAAATTCTTATTAGGCTATCTGTATAGCTTTAACTCTCAACTGCTGAGGATTAAGATGTTAAATATACCCACTACTCTTACCCCCTCCTTTCTTCCCTCTGCCTACAGTGTAATCCATAAAGAAACTCAAGACCTTGACCTTCTGAAGTAAGACCTCGTTATCCAGCAATGCTAGAATGAGTAAGGGGACCAAAACACAGATAGCAGTCCACTCAGATAACACACGCCGTTTCTGAAATAGTGCTCCTTGCCATTATCAGAGAAGAAAAAGTGAAGAGAAAACATAAATCAAGGAAAGCAAAATTGTTTTAAAACTTAAATGGATTATTTTAGAATTCTGTAGGTATTCTCATTGAATACAACCCAGTCCTCCCAAATTTATTGGGACAAACATCCCGATCATTTCAATATGAATTTCATCTAGGTAAGATTGGAAAAATAATGCATCAAATCTGCATGAATATCATAAGGGAGCAATGTCACTTTTGAGAGTTGTACCCTTCTCTACAGGCAGCAGGAGGGTTGCAAGAGGTCAGGGCTAGGAATCAGTACATGTATGGTCTGGTCTTAGTTCCACCCTCCCTTTATTACCTGGGGCTATCACTTGACTTGTTAGAGTTTCAGTATCCTTCCTTATCAATAAAATGAATGTATTCTTTGTAACTCCTTTACAGGTGGCTCTCACTGTCTTTGACTAAGGAAGAGACCAGGATGTGTGGCAGATCTGTACTGTATTGCATCAATTTAGCTAGACGGGAACCACATTTCCCAGAATCCCCTGCTCAGCATAGTTTCCCCTTAGTCTGGGCCACAAGCGGCTTAGGCAAGATTTGGAAGGTGGAAGTGATGTAGCACCATCTTCCCTTTTTATACCTGCAAGCTCAGGGAAGAACATGAGGCACTGCTGCCTCTCACACACAGTGTTGCTCATTTGCCAGCTGGCCTGGATGGCATGGAGGAGCAGCTAGGCCAGCCTCCACAGCACCTACAGTCCCTGCTGGGTCATCCTTCAGCTTCCTGGACTCCTGGGTCAGGAGAATGTTAAGCTTTATGATGAAGAGTCTGGTTTCACCTAGAGATACTTTAACATCAAAATTGGAGGCTTTTAGGGGAGACATTGACAAGAGTTTCAGCCCATCCTTTTGGGTTACAGGTCATCAGCTCCTTGCTTCCTCCATTTCACATCCATTTGCCCTTCCCAAATGCCTGCCCTGCAGACTCCAGGGTACAGCTTCAGGTACAGAAGAAATAGCATCCCACAGACTTAGATCCCACAGTTGCATAAGGTTGAATCTCTATGATATATTACTTATCATATATATATGATAAGTATATATGTACACACACACGCACACATAGAGAGAGAGAGACATAGTGAGAGATAGCTATGTATTCATGTATGTATCCTATTGATTTTGCTTCTCTGATTGAATCCTGACAGATATAGTTGTATCTGAAAAACATGGACTGTTGATCTCAATATTCTCAGCATCGAGCTCATTGCTCATCTTAGCAAGTACTCAACAAAATATTAAATTCAAAGTATTTATTTGGCAAACATCCAAGCATTAAACAAACTAAGGCTTTTTGTTTGTTTGTTTGAGACAGGGCATGTCACCCAGGCTGGAGTGCAGTGGCACGATCTTGGCTCACCGCAACTTCCACCTCCTGGGCACAGGTGATCCTCCCACCTCAGCCTCCCAAGTAGCTGGGACTACAGATGTGCACCACCACACCTGACTAATTTTTGTGTTTTTAGTAGAGACAGTGTTTCTCCATGTTGCTCATGCATGCCTGTCTCAAACTCCTGGGCTCGAGTGATCTGCCTGCCTCGGTCTCCCAAATTGCTAGGATTATAGGCATGAGCCACTGCGCCTGGCCATGTATTTTTAAAAACACAATGACCACCAAAAATAAATAGCAACTAGCTAATGAGTGGTTTTTCTTGAGAACTTATTTGTCAGACAAATTATCTAAGAAAAGTTTTCTGCCTTGGTCAGATCAACTTATATATGTTTGCTATGTCTTGTCTGGTTCTTTGATATAAAATTAAAACTTGTAAAATTTAAATATAAAAATATTTTTATTTTTTATTTTTTAATGGAGCAAACAGGAAGCTGTTTGTAGCCAGTTAGTGGTGATTATTTCAGATTATAAATAAATATTTGTAATGAGATAAAAATAGCAAACATATTTGAAGTGGATAATATTCTTATTTATAAGCAGAACGTTTTTACCTTTTTATTCTCAAAGATAAACATAGTTACTGGTTTCAATGGTGATTGCAAAGCTAAATCCAAGTAAATACAGTTAATGTTAACTGAATTTTTTACAAAAAGAAGATATAGGCATATTTTTGAAAACTATAGAGATCTTATATTTCTCCCAATTAAAACCGTCATGTTATATAATATGATTCAGCAAAAGAAATAACTGTAATGGAGTACGAATGACTTAGAAAGCCAAGGAACTGGAGCTAGATACAATCCTGGGAGTGGGTAGCCACTGGGACTTTGAGGTACAGAAAGTCAAGGGACTTATAGCCAGGCAGGTAGGACATCACAAATAGAATGTTAGTAGGAAGTAGGGCCCCAGTACTTGGAGGGATGTGAGAAGAAGATGAGGTAAAATTGATGCAATTTCTAGACCAAGATTATAGGCCATGAGTTCAGGGACTGGATTATTCATTAATCTGTTGCCTATATTTTCCCTCCCTCTTGTTTCTCCTGAGCCATGTTTATATCTAAACCTGGCCTAAACCACCAGCCACATTGTTATGTTTACTTATGTTCCAGCCCATAGTTCGTTCCAGAATTAGAGTGACAGGACCTTATACATTCACTACACATGGCATCTCGTGGATGTATCACAGCATCTCAAATTCAACATGTTCAGAACCTGTTTTGGCCAGACCCTCTTCCTCTTTTCTGCATTCCTTCATTCATCTATTATTTCTATTAAACATATGCTGAATGCCAACCATGTACCAAATCCTAGAATTTCAGCAACAAATTAGATGGTCCCAGGCCACAAGAAATTTATAGTCTAGTGCAGCAGTTTGGAACTCTAGCTACAAAATGGAATCACCTGGAGAATCACTATATTGTTTTCTACAAATAGAAATCCTGCTGGGACTTTGGTTGGAATTGAAATTAATCTATAGATAAGTTTGGAGAGAACTGGTAATTAACAATACTTAGTCTTCCAATCTATGAACATGACATATCTCTTATTTAAATCTTTGATTTATTTCATGAATGCTTTTTAGTTTCTGCATACAGATCTTGAATGTTTTTTGTTAAATGTATTCGTAAGTATTTCATGGTTTTGGCTCTATTGTAATCCGACTTAAATTTTAATTTCTAAATATTTATTGATAATTCATGAAAATATTACTAGTTTTAAATAGTAACCTTGTATCCTAGAACCTTACTAAATTCACTTATTAGTTTTATTGGCTTATTTTATGGATTATTTGGGAATTTTTGTAGAGGAAGTCATATTGTCTGTGGATAATGACAGTTTTGTTTCACCTTTTTTTATCTGTATGAATTTTATTTCCTTTTTCTTGCCTACTGCAAGGACCTTTATTACAATATTGCACAGGAGTGGGGAGAGTGCATAGCCTTACCTTGTTACACATGTAACATTGGTAACAGTTTTCAGAAAGATATCCTGTAGATGATTTTGAGTAATCAGATGAATATTTTAGGAGGGGACTCCATTTGTAGGGTGAAAGGAGACTGGAGTTTAGAGTGAGATATACTGAGCTTAAAAGCTGACTCTCCCATTTACCAGGTTTCTAGCCTGAGTTGACTTAATTGTAAAATTGAGGAACTAACTCATACTTATTTCACAGATTTTCATGAGACTTAACAGAGATAATGTATAGAAAGAACCTAGGACAGTGCCTAGCATCATCTCAGAGTGTTCATACAATCCCATCTCTACCATACGAAGTCATTTCTACTTTGTGACTTTGTAACACCTCCAGGCCTCAAGTTTCTCATCAGTAAAAATAGGTATAAGTTATAATACCCACTTCTAAGGGTCACTGTGGGGATTAAATTATGAATTTAAGCAGAGTAAATAAAACACTGCCAAAACAGATGAGGTACTATACAGATGTTAACTACGATTATCAGCATCATTGTTATTATCATTATTACAATGCTAGCTCACTTCAAGATTGGTTGTTGATTGCTGCATAAGAAACCACTCCAAAAATCTGTGGCTGAAAAATAACAAAAATCATTTACTTGCTTATGATTTTGTAATGGGGAAAAGTCTGTGCTTCACATAATATAGGCCAGAGCAGCGCAGATGGGGCTGGGGAACCCATGATAACTTCACATTCATGTCTGGGGCCTCCATTGGGGTGGCAAAGTGGCTATGGCAAAGCTGAGCTTCTCTTTCTTTGTAATCTCATATCATCCATGGCTTTTCTTCACATAGCCTTCCTCTTCAGTGCAGTAGTGTAAGATTTTTAAATAGTTGCTCTGGGCTCTGAGACAGCAAACACAAAAGCTACAAGGACTCTTAGGGTGTATGCTTGAAAAATCTCAGAATGTGATTTCTACCACATTCTATCATTTAAAGTGTGTTAACAAAGCCAGTCAGATTTAAAGAAAAGGAAATAAACCCATCTCTTGATGAAGGATAGCAAAATCACCTTGTAAAGTTATGTAAACCAAGTGGCCATCTTTGGAAAAAATTTACCTCAATTTTTGCACACTCCCATGGGAATAGCCTCAGTTAACTATGGTCACAAGTATATTTGCATTGGACCAACAAATCTCAAAAATACCTTCCAAATCAGCTGTCGACTCAAATTGTTATGTAGCAACGTGTAGGCAAGGGCCTCTCTGTGTGTTACTGCAGGGTCCTGCCAGGTGGTCTGGCTGCATCTCAGCAGGAAGGGCTCTGGATGTGGACTTTGAATTTTTTCCTAGTGAGCACAACCACAGCCTCATTAATTTAATGGCCATGAAAATCTTTGTGCTAATTGGCTGTCTTTGCTGGCCATGAATAAAGGACTCACACCTGAAGAGAAGAGACTTCTTAAAAGAACGCAGACTTCTTAAATATACAATTGCAACTGTGGTTTCTCAGTACAATTATCAGTTTTTTGTTTATTTTTAAAGCATGTAAATTATCTGTATTTGCAAAAATATCTTGATTTATTAAAGTTGGCGATTTTGCTACTAAACTAATCATTTCAGGTCTGTCCACAGTTCTATTTTGATAAGCAAAACTTGGCATGCATACTCTTCCAGGCTCAAAATGTAATTCCTACTGGGGAGCTAAAATAAGGTTTCCACCTGCCCACTTTAAAAATTAAATGATTTTTAAAGTGTTGTTTTTCTACAATGTCCAAGCAGATCTTGGCAAGACTCAGAAACGCAGCTGTTCTTTTCACCATGTCAATGTTACTTAATTAATCCATGAGGGCTAGACTTCCTGTAGTTACCACTGATCTTATCCAGCACCCTCTTTGAGGCCAATATCAGCATTTTGCAACATTACCCTCTTTCCTCCCCTCCTAATAAATCCAACTTCTAAAGTATTAGCAATGTCAGCAGGATTCACAGAATGTTACTTAACACATCAGCAAAACTTTCAATCCCCCCTGCTTAGATCTATGATCTCTTCTCTGTGAAAGTTCTCTCACTACGAGAACCCTGTGTCTCCCCTCTGCTTTCTTGAAACCCCTTTATTCTCACAAGCAATCCTAAACTTGGATACTCTACTCAACTAAACAAATCCCATAGAAAAGCAGCTATGGGATTATCAATGTTTATAGGGTGGGTTCAGTAAAAAGAAGTTCCTTCCCATCTATCCCCATTCACTTTATCAAAAATTTACTGAACAAGAGAAATCTTGAGGCAGAGAGAGAAAACTAGGGTGGGGAGTGCTAGGGAGCAATGAGGAGCTCTGCTTGTAAGAAAAATAAAAAGCAGCAATCTGTCATGGGAAAGGAGGAACTGCTTTTTTAGTCTCGATTTTTCCATTCATCTATCAGACTCTTGTGCCTCAGATTATCAAATACAAAAATGTACCATTCCCTGGTCTAAAGCAACCAACTGTGAAGTTTGATTTAAACATGTCACCTTCTACCATGAATCCAGCACTAAGCAAGGCAGAGAAGGGTGCAGCCGAATTCTCTTTCCATCTGAAAACTATCAACTAGAATTTCTAGAGACTCCCAGGTATGTGATTTCTAGAAAGCAAGCAAGACAGTACAGGAAAAAATTAGACACATAACAGGTGATTAAAAGGTGAAAGCTATAAAATTCAGAAAAGCCAAGTGCTCAGAATCAACTGGGGGAGTCAGAAAAGATTTCAAGATCTGTCCATGCTGACATCATGGCCCAGATAAGATATTTTTACTAGACAGAAAACTTGGGGTTGGCAGGTTTTTTGTTTTTGTTTTTCATTATTTTGAAGGCATCAACTCATTACCCTCTGGCTTTCAGAGTTTCTGAAAGAAGTCTGCTATAATTCTAACCTTCATTCTTCTCTATGTAATACGTTTCCCTATGATTTTTTTAAAAAAATTCTGCCAGTTTTCAAGTTTTTTGTCTATCCTTGGTTTTTAGGTGTTTGAGTATAGTGTATCTAAGTGATTTTGGGGGATATTCATCCTGAATATGGTTCTTTAATATTCTTCGGTCTATGGTTTGATATATTTTATTATTATTGAAAAATTCTCAACCATTATATCTTCATATATTATTGTACTCTATGCTCTCTCTTTTCCTGTTTGGAGATTCCAATTACACCTATGTTAGACTGTTTGATATTATCTCAAACTCCTGGATGCTCTGTTTTTATTTCTTACACTCTTTTTTCTCTTTGAATTTCAGTCTGAGTAATTGCTACTGGCCTATCTTCAAATTCACTAATTATCTTCTAAGCTGTATCAAGGCTACTGATGAAAGCATTCTTCATCTCCATATGTTTTGTTTCTAGCATTTTCATTTGACTCTTTCCCATACTTTCCATCTCTTTACTAAAATTTCCAATCTGCCACTGCATGTTTCTACCTTTTCCATATTAAAACATCTAACATGTTAATCATATGTATTTTAAACCTGTCAGATAGTTTCAATATCTAGATCACCTCTGAGTCTGGATGTGTTCATTGCTTTGTCTCTTCATGAGGGCTTTTGTTCCATTGATTTCTGTGTATCTCATAAATTTGTGATTGTCAGACATAGTGTGTCTAACAGTGAGCCTAAGGAAAATAACAGTTATGCCTGGAAAGTTGAATCAATTTAATTAAGAGCTGGGTTTTTAATTTATTGTTATTGTCGTGGTTACCTTCAGTGCATCATCAGCTTCAAATTCCTCTGGCATTATCTTTCACGTTTTATTAATATAATTGAGTTGCTTGCCATTTCTAAACCAATTACTAGCAAGGAAAATGGAATTACCACAAATGATTTAGTGGGAGTAATTCCCTGAGTCCATGGATGGGTCCAGCTTCCCAGCAGCGTTTAGCTATCCAGTTTCTGAAGAATACCACAGTTTTGTTAGTAAAGAGAAAGAGAGAAATGACTGTTAGGTAGACAATCAGCTTTTAGGTTTATGCCCAGACTAAAGCATGGTGAGTTCTGTAGCTCACCTTAACTCTTATGCTTACAACTGTATGTCTAGCCTTAAGAACTTGCCACTGTGATGACAAGATGGAGAGCTAAACCTAAATAAGAAATTTTTCAGAATCCAGGCCCATTTATATTTCTTACTCTAAAATGCCACCTTGTAATATCTGGTCCAGCTGTGTCCTTGAATATATGCTGAAGTCACAGATTCTTCTACAGTATATTGGACTGGGTGGCAGTGAAAAGGGAGATTTGGTTTATGCTTTTCCTAGAATAGTAGCTCTCAAACTCTAATGATGCATCTGTGCAATCACTCTCTTCCTGGCATATTCTCAAAATAAAAATAACTAACATTCACATTATTTACCAATCATGAAACTCTTTTGCATATTAAGCTCCCCCAAACACAACAACAACAAATGAGCCAGCTAACAATCAACTGCCCACATTATTTATACCAAAACATCCTGCCTATAATTTGTTGTACCTTCATCATCTAGGTGATGTCACCCTTTTCTTTTATTGATCCTTCTCTCTAAGTTTCCCCCAACATGTGCCTAGTACCTTCCTAATGTTCATGATTATCCATTCAGAATTTCTTTCTTGAAGTGCTCTGAATTATTTCCCTCATAATTCTTATTAAAGTTACTGTCTTAGTCCATTTTCTGTTGCCATAGCAGAATACCACAAGCTGGGTAATTTAAAAAGAATGAAAGTTTATTTAGCTCCTGACTCTGATGGCTGGGAAGTCTAAGAGCATGGTGTCAACATCTGCTGAGGGCCTTTTGCTGCATTGTAACATGGAAGAAGGCATCACATGGCAAGAAGGCAAAACAAGAGAGCCAGAGATAGCTAACTTTTATAACAGAGCCACTTCCATGATGATAAACCCACTCCCATGACAGCAACATTAATCCATTAGTGAGTGCAGAGGGATTAAGTTTTCAACACATGAATTTTTGTGGGACACATTCAAACATTATGAATTCCTATTTATGAGTGCCCTGGCTTCAAGTTAATTGCAAGGAGGAAAATTCTTCTTACCAACTCACATCAAGATGTAAATTATTGACAAAAATATAGTGAGGGGATCACAAATGAATTAGGCATTTTCTTACATCTGTATAAGAAAATGATTCAAGCCTGAATTAGGTATTATTTTACTGCAAAGTTTGTGAGGAAACATAAAATTCTACCGTACATAGTCAGGTAAAATGCAATCATCACTTTGTCTTTTAAAGTCTAAAATAGTTTTTAATTGATAGTCATTATGGAAAACATACATTGTTATTGTAATAGATGTCTTAGTTTATATCAAGCTTACATGTACTTAAAATGGAATATTTCAAAGAAAAAATACAATGAGGCTTAAATTTTCTTTTATTTACTTCTGTTGCTGTATGTGTCCTGCAGTTGTCGAAATGCTCTGTGGCTTTGGGGCTGCAGCAGAGGAAAACTGAGGCTATGCGTTTGTCAAATGACAGTATTTAGTCCATAAAATACTCATAGTTTCTTGTATTTCTTTTAATATTTTGTGACACATTATGGAGGTATAGACTATTACACAATTTTCCTTCAGCAAGGATTTAGATGAAACTCTGCTCTATCTATCTATGAAGGCAGTGTCCAGTTCTCAAACATCATTTGCACATTAATCTCACCACAGAAAAATTTGAACTTTATGAAACCTTTTCAGAAACCTCAAAGGCTATCATAGTCTTTAAAAAGATAAGATGGGGCTGGGCGCAGTGGCTCACACCTGTAATCCCAACACTGGGAGGCCAAGATAGGTGAATTGCTTGAGCTCAGGAGTTTCAGACCAGCCTGGGCAACACGGTGAAACCCTGTCTCTATTAAACATACAAAAATTGCCTGGGTGTGGTGGTGCACATCTGTGGTCCCAGCTACTCAGAGGCTGAGGAGGGAGGATCACTGGAGCCCGGGAATTCGAGGCTGCAGTTAGCAGTGATTGTACCACTGCACTCCAGCCTGGGTGACAGAGTGAGATCCTGTCTCAAAAAAAAAAAAAAAAAAAAAAAAGATAATGATAAGACGGGGGTGGTGAAGGAAGATCTTTGCCAGGAAACAAGAAATACATTGGTGCACAAATGTTTGGCATCCTCTCCTCATAAGCCATATTGGTCTAATATCTTACTATCTCTTATCCAACCAACAAAAATAGTCTCCGAATCATCTTGATTGCACTCTTGAGCTTTCATGTCTCCACTCCACACTGAAGTCAGAGAGGTCTTTAAAAATGTTGTAAAATGTTATATCATCTCTAATTTAAAACTTTTCAGTTAATTCCCATTATCCTTAGAATAAAATCCAAACTTCTTACAAAACCCTAAATGATCTGGCCTCTGCCTACTCCTCTGGCCTAAGCACATACCACTCTCCCCTTCTGCACTATGCTGTAAATATTCTAGCTTTCTTTCTGCTACACGAGCACATCAATCTGATTCTGACTTCAGGGACATTTCACTGCCACTCCCTTCACCCTGAATTCTATTTATGCTTTTTTATTTTTAATTTTTGTGGGTACTATATATATGTGTGTATATATATATTTATGGGGTATAAGAGATGTTGTGACACAGGCACACAATGCATAATAATCACATCATGGAAAATGGGGTATCCATCTCCTTAAACATTTATCATTGTGTTATAAACAATCCAATTATACACTTTTAGTTATTTTTGAAATGTACAATTAAATTATTATTGAGCGTAGTCACCCTGTTGTGCTATCGAATAGTAGATCTTATTTGCTCTTTCTATTTTACACTCATTAACCATCCTCAACTCCCCTCCACCCCCACTCACCTTACCCTTCCACTACCCTTCACAGCCTCTGGTAATGATCCTTCTACTCTCTATCTCCATGAGTTCAATTGTTTTTATTTTTAGATCCCATAAATAAATGAGAACATACGATGTTAGACTTTCTGTTCCTGGCTTAATTAACTTAACAGAATGATCTCCAGTTCCATCCATGTTGTTGAAAAGGACAGAATGTCATTCTTTTTATGACTGAATAGTACTCCATTGTGTTGATAAATGAAAATGTTCAGCCAAATTAAATTTAAAGGAGTTTAATAGAGCAATAAACAATTTGTGAATTGAGCAGCCTCCAGAATTAGAGTAGGCTGTGAGACTCCAGTGCAGCCATGTGGGAGAAGATTTACGGACAGAAAAAGGAAAGTGACTTACAGAAAATGAAAGTGAGGTACAGAAACAGCTGGATTGGTTACAGCTTGGCTTTTGCCTCATTTAAACATGCATTGAACAGTTGACTACCCTATTTGATTGGCTAAAACTCGGTGATTGGCACAAGTGTAGGCTATGATCTATTTACACTTCCACTTGTTCACAATGTATAGAAAAGCCTTTAGACTGAAATTAAAATATGTAAGGAGGCAGCTTTAGGCTAAACTTGATTGAACAATTCCTCCCTTTTGGTCACCTTCTGAATTTTGAGAGATTGACCAAAACTTTAGTCATTGATGTCACTATCACCATTGTAAATGTATTTATTTGGTTTTGAAACCCACTTGGAAACAGTAGAATGGTGGGTTTTGCAAGGTAGGAACAAAGACTTCAGGCTATTATTTTTTTTAAGGGTTAGAGGGTACCTCCTTATGCTGGAATGTCCTGTTAACAGGATAAAACAAACAAACAAACAAACAAACAAACAAAAAACAGGACCTGGTCTGTTCTAGGATCTATGTGTTTTCTTAAAGTCTTAGTGTGACTATGTCACATTTAACATGAGTGACTCCATTTTAGTTTGGTCTGACCTGTTGGGGCCTAGTGCATTACCTCAGTCCAAAACAATAGCCTCCCATAATTTTATTTAAAAATTCTCCCCTTTTGGTCAGGTTCTTACTCAGGCAAGAGAGTGACCAAAACTTAAGGTCTTAGCAGCACTCTCAGTTACCATCATTTTGGGTTTTTGGTCTCAGGATATCATTCATAGGGTACAGTGGTCTCATGCTCACACATTTCCTTCAGCTCTTGTCATTCCAGTTAAATAGAGACCATTTGATATTCTAGAGATGGCTGCATGCAAACATTTAAAACTTTTGAGACAATACAGTGCACCACGGAGGCTACTGTTATGACTATCAGGAGGATAACACCAAGAGTTTGGAGTATGCTCCTTACCCAGGATCCCCATAAACCAACCCATCTAAAATTAAATAGATCAAAGAATTAGCTAGATAAACAGTCTACTTGCTTAACTAAGCAGTCTCTTAGTTTATCCCCTACAACTGAATCTCTATAATCTACATTTGATGTGTTTCTCCATAGTCCACAAGTGCCAGCAGCTACACAGATACTTCTGTTTAGCCAGTAAGTAATCAGAGCAATTCTATCATTTACCATTATTTTCACAAGAGATTTTAAAGTCTGTTATGTACCATAGCCTTTACAGTAGAATCTTCTATAGAGCATATAATGATGGATTCCTTTATAATCACTGCCTCTTTTACTCCAAACTATGGAAAAAAGAACCTAACAAATGAAGCCCTTCTAGAAGAGTGAAGGCCTCCTGACAATGTTCTCTTTAACCCACGATGTGGGTTAAGAGGAGTGAACCAATGTTCTGTTTCTGACTGATTATGAGGCACTAAATCTACCATTAAAGTTTCTCACTTACACTGAGCCTTCATCTTTCATCTATCAAGTGTAAAGTTATCTATGTATAAGGTTGGCTGCAAAATCCTTCACAAATAAAAGTATACCCCATGAGTGCACACAATGGATCCCCTTTTCACTTATATTTTCCATAGAGGCACAAACAAAGAAAAAACTTTCAAAGATAAGAGTCTCATGACACTAGAAGTCTTAATCCATGATCTTGGGAAAGGCTGTTCACATCAAGGATGCCATCTTTTTGGAGGGAGAAACTTCCCTGATTAGCTTTACCTTAAGGAACTTTTGAAGTTCCAAGAGTGTGGAGGGAGCCTTCTCAGGGATTTTAAGATTATGAACCTAAGGGTCAAGGCCCTAAAGTTTTGCTGCAGTGTGGATGGCAAGGGCAGTCTTTCTCATATGTTCTCAGAAGATCCAATATTCAGGTTCTGGATTGTGAAGGGGTCGATTGTCCTCAGTCAGTGAGTCATCAAAACCTTTCTTTACCTGGTGAAAATACACTGTGGCATAATGATCTACTGTTATAACATCAGCCCTCTTGCATGAGAAAACTTTTATACAACCGGAAAACATGCATTGAAAATCACAATTGAATGAGATACATCTATAAATGTTTAAATAGCACATCAGGTAGCTGAATATACCTGAAACTTTGTCTTCCCAGGAATATGGGTTTGACAAACCAAACATTGGTCATAAACTGTTTTAGTAATTTAGAAGTCACCACACCAATATATACTTAATCTGGATAAGTTTATCTTTTCCATCATGAGTCATGGAATATGGAACTTTTAATAACAAAAGCTTTAAGGACTCAGGAAGGAAAAGGTGTCCATCCTCGTTCTTCATGAGCCCACGTTTAACATTAATTTACGTCCTCTTGAATACTGGTTATTTCTCCAACTTAGGTGCATAGAACTGACAACTGATGGGTTATCATAGGTAATTTGACTTAGACCATGGAGTTTATTTAAATTGTGTATCTGAACAATTTCAGTATTGGCTGATTTAGCATGAAAATCTGGCAATGTATTTACTTTGTACTCAATTAATTTTTGTGCTCCTTGGGTTAGCAGTTTTATAAAGTAGTCAGTATTTTTTATTATTAAAATTCCAGGTATTTTTACCGAGTTCAAATGACCTGATTCTAAAGTTACCAGAAACCCATATTCAAGCATGATTTTCAAGGTCTTTTCCATCCTTTCATGAAACTCCTGAAAGACACCAAATTCTAGGATTTTGCATGCTTAAAGTTTTCAGAAACTGCATCAGCATTAAGCAGTTAGCTGTGGAAATGACTTCAAATAGTCACAGTTAAAGATACAATTGACAAGGAAATTTGGTTATTTCTATGGTCAACAATAACTTAATCATAATTATGATTGATGTATGTACTCAAACATAATAGAATTTTAGAAATCCCATACAATTTTGGAACATACATTAACATTCACTAAAATATACCCTGAAGAAAATTAAACATTATTTTTTATTTTGACAATGCTTCTCATGTAACTTAACATGTCAGATAATCCTGTTTACCTCTCTTTTGGATGTTTCAGGGGCACTCTGTAGCATCCCAAAGTTAGAGGTCACAAAGGACAATTTTGAAGCTGAAATTTGATTTGGGGAAGACTGTCAAATATGTTAGTGCTTTAATACACTTGATATTATAAAATAGAGTTCCAGGTCACCATAAGTCATTCATTAGCCAAAATTATGACTCAAAAATTTTAAAAAGGCAAAACTCATTGATAGAGGGAAGACTTAGCTTTCCAAACAATCTGTCTCTTGTCTTTCTCTTATTTTTCCTGTAATTTATTCAAAAGACAAATAAAAATATTGCATTGCGCTTTTATATTACATTAAAATCTTGTTCAAGAGAGAAAGCCCAATCTCACTTTTGTATTAGTGTACAATTAATGTCAACCCCAAACCTTAATAAAACCTTATAGAAAAATCTATTCAATCTTAATCAGTTTGATCATAAGGTGAAATTCTCATAAATGTTTTATAATCCTTTAAAAATAAAAGCAGATCAGTGCTCTAAGAAAACCCTATTGTGCTATTATTCCGATGTTCAATTTATGGGAAAACTGGATAATGCCCCTTTAAATATAGCCAATATGTTCACACACAATATTTTTTTTACAAAATTTTTCACAAACCTTCTAAAACTTTATCAAATCTTAAGCTTTATTCTATTTAACTTAAAACAATACTTTATCCCTTTAATCTAGGCAAAAAAAAAAATTACATTCTTAATCTTTTACCAAAAGCACATTTCACTTCCCTCATACACCTTGCATGTAAAACTGTTTTTCCAGTAGTCTCAATTACATGGTACAGTGTTAACTCTTAGCAATTTTTATTTTTGGTGAAAAACCTGGTAAGTAAGTAATTTTAATTATGTACTAGATGTGGAGCCTAGGATACCAGACAGGAGTGCAGATAAAGTCTGACTCTTTCCAGCATAGCCAGGGGGCTTGGCTAACTCCACATGTCCCCATACTTTACCTAGATTCTAATGGCTCCATGGCAGGTAAGTTGAACTATTTTCAAAAATCAAAGAAGTAGTTTATTACCTTAAAGCATTTAGCAAATCTAGTAACTGATCTGCCTAATTTAGATCAAATGTCTTTTTTTAACAACAATCTTTACAACTCTTTATTTCTCAAAGCTTACTAAAGCCACATGAACTAAAAGGCATTACAGTTTTTATTTTTCTGACAAAATATTTGACGTAAGTGCTTATTATTTTTAAGATAACTAATCAGAGCTCTTTCATATATAAACATTACCCACTTAACACATATATAACTACATAGAAGAAGATCCAGTAGTTATAAGATTTTTTTCATTTGCCAGTTTTAAAGTTTCTTAATTGGATTACTGGCTTCAGGGTGGAGTTCTTCAAGGAATAGGGCTAAGAAAACATGCAGTTTCTAGGGCCTAATAAGCAGGCACATCTGGAAGGTGAAACAGATTCCCCCAAATTCAGGGTTTCATTTTCATACTGGATCCTGGATCCACAAAAGAGAAATGCTATAGAACAAGATAGTGCAATAATTTTACCATGCATTTCACTGCAAAGCATCCAAAGCTGATCAGCCCATTCTATGATTAGCCCATCCCCCATGAAAGTCTTATCTCTCAGTAGGGAGTGGGGGCATTTCCATACCTTCTAGGTGACCAAGAACATGCTTCTCTGATCGAAACATGCAAAGAGTTGAGCATCCCCCCATAACTGCCATTAGCCATCTATAAAACTTCTCTCACAATGCCAAGTAATTTCTGACACTTCCAAGAGTCAAAAACATCAAGTAAAGCAATGAAAAACAGAACAGAGACTTAGATTTTGAGAAGGATACATTTTCAATTCCTGGGGTTCCTTGAGGAAAACAAAGATTTTTCCCAAAACAAGATCTGTGGTGTCTCATTTTTTTTTCCAAGGAGTTCCCAGCTGTTAGAAATGATCTTGGGTCCTCTCATATGTGCATCAAGAGTGGGAAGAAGATAAAATTGAGAAAAACAAACCTGGGCACCATTGTGAAAAGGCAAAGCTTTAGCTACTGAGCTATAGCACTGGGCAATCTCCATTGCTCTTTCCAGAAGGAGTCTAGCGTAGTCAATTTTGAGCTTGCAAAGTCTTTTAACTGCTCAAGATAATTTTTAGAGCTAACTACGACATGAACCCCCAAATTCCTGTTCCCTGGATGGCAGAGACCAAGAGAAAGTACTGCCTGGTGGTTACAAGGTCAAGCTCCCAAGGACATAAAACAAGATGAGAGGGAAACCTCGTCTAGTTTCAGGGATCTACAGCAAAGTTTGTAACTGACCAGTTTGCTGGGCTGACTTGAACAGCCGGATTACAGGGGTCCTAATCTTATGTTCTATTCTATGGTATCCCTCTTTACCACACAATGACACAGAAAGACAAATTCATAGCACAAAGTACACCAGATTAGCTACAGCTTAAGTGAGATACAGTAACAGCTGGATTTGTTACAGCTCAGCATTTGCCTCATTTGAATATGATTGAAACAGTTGGCTCCATTTGATTGGCCAAAACTCAGTGATTGGCACAAGTGCAGGCTACAGTCTGTTTACACCTTCATTTATTATAGTTCATGATGTACAGAAAAACCTTTAGGCCTGATATGGTTTGGCTGTGTCTCCACCCAAATCTCATTTTGAATTGTAGCTCCCATAATTCGTTTGTGTCGTCGGAGGGATCCAGTAGAAGATAATTGAATCATGGGGGCAGTTTCCCCACTATTGTTCTCACAGTAGTGAATAAGTCTCAAGTGATCTGATTGTTTTATAAGCGGTTTCCCCTTTCACTTGGCTCTCATTTTTTCCTTGCCTGCTGCCATGTAAGATGTGCCTTTCATCTTCTGTCATGATTGTGAGGCCTCCACAGCCACAAGGAACTGTGAGTCCATTAAACCTCTTTTCATTTATAAATTACCCAGTCTTGGGTATGTCTTTATTAGCAGCATGAAAATCGACTAACAAGGCAGAACTTAAAATATGTAAGTAGGCAGATTTAGGCTAAACTTGATCTAACAGTATATGTGTACCACACTTTCTACCATATTTTCTTTATCCATTCATCTGTTGATGGAAACTTAGGTTGCTTCCAAATGTTTGCTATCACGAACAGTGCTGCAACAAACATGGGAGTGCAGATATCCCTTTGATATACTGGTTTCTTGTATTTGGGGTATATATCCAGCAGTAGGATTGCTGGATCACATGGTAGCTCTACTTTTATTTTTTCAGGAATTTCCATATGTACTCTATTGTGGTTGTACTAATTTACATTTCCACCAACAGTGTACAGGATTCCCTTCACATCCTTGACAGCATTTGTTATTGCCTGCCTTTTGGATATAAATGATTTTAACTAGGGTGATATGAAATCTCATTAGATTTTAATTTGCATTATTCTGATGATCAGTGATGTTGAGCCCCTTTTCACACACCTGTTTGCTATTTGTTTGTCTTCTTTGAGAAATTTCTATTCAGATCTTTTGCCCATTTTTAAATCAGATTATTAGATTTTTTTCTATTGATTTGAACTCTTTATATGTTCTGGTTATTAATCTCTTGTAAGGTGAGTAACATACAAATATTTTCTCCCATTCTGTGGGTTGTCTCTTCATTTCATTGATTGTTTCCTTTGTCATACAGAAGCTTTTTAACTTGATGTGATTGCATATGTCCGATTTTGCTTTGGTTGCCTATACCTATGGGATATTACTGAACAAATTTTTTGCCAGTTCATTGCCCTGGAGAGTTTTTCCAATGTTTTCTTTTAGTGGTTTCATAGCTTGATATTGTTGATTTAAGTATTTAATCCATTTTGATTTTTTTATATGGCAAGAGATGTGGGTCTAGTTTCATTCTTCTTCATATGGATATCCAATTTCCCAGCACCATTTATTGAAGTGGTTGTCTTTTCCCCAGTGTATGCTTTTGGCACTGTTGTCAAAAATGAGTTCACTATAGTTGAATAGATTTGCTTCCGGGTTTTCCATTCTGTTCCATTGGTCTATATGCCTATTGTTATGCCAGGACCATGCTGTTTTGGTTACCATAACTCTGTAGTATAATTTAAAGTCAGGTAATGTGATTCCTCCAGTTGTGTTCTTTTGCTCAGGATAACTTTGGCTATTCTGGGTCTTTTGCAGTTCCACAGAAATTTTAGGATTGCTTTTTCTATTTCTGTGAAGAATGTCACTGACATTTTGATAGGTATTGCATTAAATCTGTAGATATCTCTGGGTAGTATGGACATTTCAAATAATAATGATATTGCTAGTTCATAAACGTGGAATATCTGTCCATTTTTTGTGTCCTTTTCGACTTCTTTCACCAATGTTTTATTGTTTTAATTGTAGAGAGGATTCATTTCTTTGGGTTAGTTTATTCCTAGGTATTTTATTTTATTCATAGCTATTGTAAATGGGATTACTTTCTTGATTTCCTTTTCACAATGCTTGCTTCTGGCTTATGGAAATACTACTAATTTGTGTGTGTTGATTTTGTATCCTGCAACTTTATCAAATTTGCTTATCAGTTCAAATAGTTATTTGGTGGAGTCTTCAGATTTTTCCAAATATTAAGGTCATATCACCTGCAAACAAGTCTAATTTGACTTCTTCCTTTTCAATTCAGATGTCCCTTCTTTCTTTCATCTGATTACTCTAGCTGGGACTTTCATTACTATGTTGAATAACAATGGTGGAAGTGAGCAACTTTTTCATGCTCCAGATCTTAAAGGAAAGGCTTTTAGTTTTTCCCTATTTAGTATAATACTATTAATAGCTGTGGGTCTGTCATATATGACTTCTATTGTGCTGAGATATGCTCATTCTATACCTATTTTTATGAGGGTTTTTATCATGAAGGAATGTTGAATTGTATTAAATGTTTTGTCAGCATCAATTGAAATGATCATATGGTTTTTGTCTTTTATTCTGTTGATATGATGTATCACATTGGTTGGATTGTGTATGTTGAACCAATCTTTCATCCCTAGGATAAATTCCACTTGGTCATGATGAATAAACTTTCTAATGTGTTATTGAATTCAGTTTTATTCCACTGAGGTTAGAGAAGATACATGTTATTATTAGGTTGGTGCAAAAGTAATTGTGGTTTTGCTCAAAGGAACCTCATTCCATCACAGCTTTTACTTCTGAAAGGGCCATGAGACCCCAAGGTTCAGAGATAAGGGGGTGACTGTTCTGCCAATTTGGCAGTCAGGCTAAGGACTTAAAAGCCATGTCCTGGAGCCTGTCAGTGAGTCTATAATTCCATTTGGAAGAGACAGGCAAATAGAGATTAGAATTATCTTGCATAGGACAATGTTGATAGACTAAAAGTTTAAGGGAATCTTGTTTTTCCAACATTTTAAATTATAAAATACATATACCATAAAATTTACCATCTTAACCATTTTTAAGTTTATAGTTCATGTTGTTAAGTACATTCATTATTTTTGTGCATGTTATTAGGTTGGTGCAAAAATAATTACAATTCTGCCATTATGTTTAATGAAAAACAGCAATTACTTTTGCACCAATCTTATCTTTCAATTTTTTGAATGTTTGAAGACTTGTTTTGTGGCCTAATTCTCACTCATAGGTGGGAATTGAACAATGAGAACACATGGACACAGGAAGGGGAACATCATGGACACAGGAAGGACTGTTGTGGAGTGGGGGAAGGGGGGGGGATAGCATTGGGAGATATACCTAATGCTAGATGACGAGTTAGTGGGTGCAGCGCACCAGCATGGCACATGTATACATATGTAACTAACCTGCAAATTGTGCACATGTACGCTAAAACTTAAAGTATAATAATAATAATAATCAAAACCCTGCACATGTACCTCTTGAACCTAAAAGTTGGAAAGAAAAAGTGTTTAAAAATAAAAATTTTTTAAAAAAAGAATAATATATGTGCTGGAGAGAAAAATGTATATGCTGTAGCCATTGGATAAAATGTTATGTAAAAATGTGTTAGGTCTATTTGGTCTATAGTGCAGATTAAGCCTGATGTTTCTTGGTTGAGTTTCTGTCTAGATGATTTGTCCAATGCTGTAAATAGGGTATTGACATCTCCAGCTATTATTTTATTGGGGATTATCTCTCTGTTTAGCTCTAATAATATTTGCTTTATATTAATATATCTGGGTGCATAAATATTTACAAATGTTATATCCTTTTGCTCAATGAACCTCCTTAATCACTATAAAATGAACTTCTTTGTCTCTTTTTATAGTTTTTGTCTTGAAATGTATTTTTTCTGACATAAGTATAGCTACTCCTGCTCTTTTTTGGTTACATTTGTATGAAGTATCTTTTTACATGCCTTTATTTTCAGACTGTGTATGTCTTCATAGGGGAAAAGTGTTTCTTATAGGCAACAGATAACTGGATCAAAAAAAAATTCAGCCACACTGTTATTATTGATAACTAAGAACTTAGTCCTGCCACTTTGTTGTTTTCTGGTTACTTTGTCATGTTTTCTTCCTTCTTTCCTTCCTTCCTGTCTTTCTTTTAGTGAAGGTGATTTTCTCTGTTGGTGTGTTTTAATTTCTTGCTTCTAATTTTTTGTGTATTCATTGTATGTTTTTGGATTTGAGGTTACCATGAGGCTTCCAAATATTATCTTATAACTCATTATTTTAAAATGATGACAACATAAAACTGATCACATAAACAAATGAGCAAAATGAAAACTAATAAAAAACTCTATACTTTAACTTTGTCACCTGCTTTTTAATTTTTTGTTGTACCTTTTAAAATTATCAAATATTTTCAAGACATACCATCTATGACTTGAAAAGCTGTAGTTATTATTTTTGATTAGTTCATCCTTGTATATTTTAATTCAAAATAATTCAAAATATGAGTAATTTGCATACTACAGTTACAGTGTTATATTTTCTGTTTTTCTGTATGCTTACTATTACAAGTGAGTTTTTTACCTTCAGATTATTTCTTATTGCTCTTTAACATCCTTTTTTTTTTCAGATTGAAGATGAAATCCCTCAACTATTTTGTTTTGTTTTGGTTCTTTGTCTAGGAAAGTCTTTATTTACTTCATGTTTAAGGAATATTTTCACCAGATATGCAATTCTAGGATACACGTGGTTTTCCTTCAGCACTTTAAATATCACTTTAAATGTGTCATTGTCAGTCTCTCCTGGCCTGTAAGGTTTCCACCAAAGAGTCTGCTGCCAGATATATTGGAGCTGCATTGTATGTTATCCATTTATTTCCTCTTGCTGCTTTTAGGATTCTTGCTTTATCCTTGACCTTTGAGAGTTTGATTATTAAGTGACTTGAGGTAATCCTTTTTGGACTAAATCTGCTTGCTGTTGTATAACCTTCTTTCATTTGAATATTGATATCTTTCTCTAGGTTTGGGAAGTTGTTTATTATCCCTTTGAATACACTTTCTACCCCTACCTCTTTTCCTACCTCCTCTTTAAGTCCAATAACTCCTAGATTTGTCCTTTTGATGTGATTTTCTAGATTTTGTTATGATGCTTTATTTTTTAATTCTTTTTTCTTTGGCTCCTCTGTGTATTTTCAAATTGCCTGTCTTCAAGCTCATTAATTATTTCTTCTGGTTTGAGACTCTAATGCATTTTTTAGTATGTTAATTTCCTTTTTTAGCTCTGTAATTTCTGCCTGGTTATTTTTAATTTTTATTTATCTCAATATTTTTCTTAAATTTATCTGATAGGATTCAGAATGCCTTCTCTGTGTTATCTTGAATTTCTTTGAGTTTCTTCAAAACAGCTATTTTGAATTATCTGTCTGAAAGGTCATATATCTCTGTCTCTCCAGGATTGGCCCCTGGTGCCTTATATGGTTTGTTTGGTGAGGTCATGTTTTCCTGGATGGTCTTGATGCCTGTGAATGTTCATCAGTGTCTGCAAATTAGAGAACTTGGTAATCATCGTAGTCTTCACAGTTTGGATTTGTTTATACCCATGCTTCTTGGGAAGGATTTCTCAGTATTTGAAGAGACTTGGGTATTGTGACCTAAGTTTTTGGTTACTGCAGCCATATCTGCATTAGGGGGCACACCAAGCCCAGGAATGCTTTACTTCTAACAGACTCCTTGAGGTTCTGCCTTGTTCTTGTATCAGGGCCAGAAGAGTTCTCTGGATTACCAGGCAGAGACTCTTTTTTTCTCTTCCCTTACTTTCCCCCAAACAAACAGACTCTCTCTGTGTATGTGTGCTGAGCTGCCTGGAGCTAGGAGAGAGGTGACACAAGCACCCCTGTGATCAGTACCACAGGGACTGTACTGGGTCAGACCAGAAGCCAGCACAGCACTGGGTCTTGCCAAAGGCTCACTGTAACCATTACTTATTTTTGCTTAAGGCCCTAGGGTTCTGCAATCACCAGGAAGCAAAACCAGCCAGTCTTGCATTCTTTCCTTCAGGTTAGTGAATTTCCCCAGGCTTTTGGTTGGTCTAGAATTGCTGCCTATGAACCAGCACCTGCAGCCAGAAACCTTAGAAATTTACCTTTTGCTCGATTCTACTCTGGCACCAAGACCTTAAGCAAAGTCATTCAAACTCTTCCTTTTTGTTTTCTCCAGACAGGGGAGTCTCTCCCCATGGCCACCACAGGCTCACATGGAGTACTGCCAGGGTACCACCAGTGTTAATTTAAGGCCAAAAGTCTTTTTAGTCAGTTTTTGGTGAATTGTGACAGGCCTGGGACTCACCCTTCAGAGCTGTGGGATCCCCTCTGGCCTTTTGTCAAGCAAAAGGAGCCTCTTCTTGTAGCCACCACAGCTGGTAATATGCTGGGTTACACTTGAAGCCAGCATGTCTCAGAGTCTCATCCAAGGCCCATGGTGTGTACTAGTTCATTACCTCTGCCAATTATTTAGGGCCTAATGGCTCTTTAGTCTGCAGGTGATGAATCTTGCCAGGACTAGGTCCTTCCCTTTAAGGCAATGGGTTCCTTTCTGGCCCAGGTTGTGTCTAGAAATGTTGTCTGGAAGCTGGGGCTGAAATGGGGTCCTCATGACTTTGCCTGGTTCCCTATCCTATTGTGGTTGGGCTGCTATCCGAATTGCAAAATAAAATCCCCTTTACTCTTCCCATTTCTCTCCTCAAGTAGAAGGAAGAGGTCTCTTTTGGAGCTGTGAGCTGCACTGTCTAGGGTTGACGGAGGGGTGATACAAGCACTCTCTTAGCTACCCTGGCTGATGTCTATGTTGCATGCCCCAAAGTCCACTGGCTCTGAGCCCAGCACATCACTAGAACTTTCCTAGGAGTTTCAGTCCTTGTGGCCTAGACAGTCTTTCAAGTTTATATAGCACCCTAGAGCACTTTAGCCCACAGTGGTGAGGCTTGCTGAAACTCGAGTTCTGAATGACTGCTTGAATGGGTGATTCTCCTCTGGCTAGGGCTGGTCTAACTGCTCTACCATTGGACACTGGCTGAGTTCAAAGAAGCCCAGTGTTGGCAGCACTGAATTCCAATGAAAAGTCCTACAATTGCTGCGGTCTCCCTTCTGCAAGCATACTGATTCTCTCTCCACACCATGCAGCCTCTGCCAGGAACAACAAAGTGGGTGATGTTGGCCATTCAAGACTGTCTTTCCAACCCTCTTCAGTGCCTCTTTCAATGATATCAAGTTAAAAACAGATACTGTAATTTCTAACCTAATTTTTAGTTTTTATGAAGTGCTTTTTTCATGTAAATGTCAAATTTGGTATTCCTGCAGGGAGGAGGATTAGTAGAATCTTCTATTTAACCAGCTCTGTCCCCCCAAATTAAATTTTTTGTAGCTGTTGTAAATGAGATTGTAAATAAGACTTTTTAAAAAATAGTTTGCTGTTAGTGTGTAGAAACACTGCTGATTTTGCATATTAATTTTATATCCTGCAACTTTATTAAATTTGTGTATTAGTTAACTGGGTTTCTTTTTTTCTGGAAGACTCCTTTCTTTGTGTGTGTGTGTGTGAGACAGGATCTCACACTGTTGCCCAGGCTGGAGTGCAGTGGCACGATCTTGGCTTACTGCAGCCTCTGCCTCCCAGTTTCAAGTGATTCTCCCACCTCAGTCTCTTGAGTAGCTGGGATTACAGGTGTGTGCCACCATACCTGGCTAATTTTTTGTAGTTTTTGGTAGAGATGGAGTTTCACCATGTTGTTCAAGCTGGTCTCAAACTCCTGACCTCAAGTGATCCACCTGCCTCAGCCTCCCAAAGTGTTGGGATTACAGGCATAAGCCACCATGCCTGGTCTTGGTGGACCTTCAGGGTTTTCTGTATGCAAGATTATTCACGCCATCAGCAAACAGTGTCAATTTTACTTCTTTCTTTTCCATTTGTATGCCTGTTGTTTATTTCTCCTGCTTAATGTCTCTGACTAGAACTTTCAGCACTCTGTTGAATACACATGGTAGGAGAGAAAATCCTTGTCTTATTCCTGATCTTTGAGAAAAAGCTTTCAACTTTTCACTGTGGAGTGGGATGTTAGCTATTTTCTTATTGTATATTGCCTTTATTTTGTGAAGGTATATTCCTTTTATTTTTTTTTGAGTTTTTAATCAATGGAAATATGTTGAATTTTATCAAATGTCTTTTCTGCCTCTATTAAGATGATCATGTGGTTTTTGTTCTTCATTTTGTTAATGTGATGTATCACATTTACTGATTTCCATATGAACCATTCTTGGATTTCTGGGTTAAATCCAACTTGCCCATGCTGGAAGATCTTTCTAATGCGCTGTTGAATTTGTTTGCTATTATTTGTTGAAGTTATTTGCATCTGTGTTTATCAGAGACATTGTTCTGTAATTTTTTTTCTCATAGTGTTGTCTGGCTTTGGTATCAGAGTAACGTTGGCCTCATTAAAATAAGTTTGGAACTATTTGCTTCAATTTTTTGAAAAAGTATGAGAAAAATTGGTATTAGTTCTTCAAAGTTTGGTAGAATTCAACAATGAAACCATCAGTTCCTGGGTTTTTGTTTCATGGGAAACTTTTTGTTACTAATTTACTCTTTTCATCCATTCAGATTTTCCATGTCTTTATGATTCAGTCGATAGGCTGTATGTGTTTGGGAATATATTTTTTCTAGGTTATCCCATATTTTGGCATATCATTATTCATAGTTGTCTCATAATATTTTCAATTTCTGTGGTATAAGTTGTAATGTCTTCTTTTTACTTTCTTATTTTACTTACTTCAGTCTTCTCTATTTTTCTCAATTAGTCTAGCTAAAGATTTGTCAGTTTGTATCTTGCTTTAAAAAACAACTCAGTTTTATTGATTATTTTGTATTATTTTCCTAACCTCTATTTCATTTATTTCTGCTCTGATCTTTATTTTTTCTTCCCTCTGATAACCTCAAGCTTAGTTTGCTCTTTTCTACTTCCTGGGGGTGTACATTTAGGTTGTGTATTTGGGATCTTTTTTATTTTTTTATCTCAGTGTTTATTACTATAAACTTTCCTCTTAGAACTGCTTTTGCTGCATCCCATAACAATTGGTATGTTGTGTTTCCATTTTTGTTTGGCTCAGGATTTTTACAAATTTCTCTTTTAATTTATTTGTAACCCATCAGGTGTTTAGGAATGCGATACTTAATTTCCACGTTTGTAGATTTCCTTAATTTCCTCCTACTATTGATTCCTAATTTCACACTATTGTAATCATAAAAGATACTTGAGATGATTTTAATCTGCTTAAATTTGTGAACACTTATTTTGTGACCTAACATATTATCTATCCTGGAGAATGTTCTTTGTGCACTTAAGAAGATGTGTATTTTGCTGCTTTCGGTTGGAATATTCTGTATATGTCTGTTTGGTCCATTTGGTCTAAAGTGTAATTTAAGTCCATTGTTTTCTTATTGATTTTCTGTTTAGATGATTTGTTATTGAAAGTGGGATATTGAAGTTTTCTATTATTATTGTATTGCAGTTATCTCTTTATGTCTGCTAATATTAGCTTTATATATTTAGGTGTTCCATTGTTGAATGCATATATATTTACAATTGTTTTAAATTAATGATGAATTTATTTTATTATTATATATAATGACCTTCTTTCTCTTGCTTCACCATTTTTTTACTTAATATCTATTTTATCTAAGTATAGCTACTCCTCATGTCTTTTGTTTCTCATTTGCATAGAATATCTTTGTCCATCCTTTCACTTTTAGTCTATGTATCCTTACAGGTGAAATGAGACTCTTGTAAGCAGCATAACTTGGATCAGTTTTTTGATACATTCAGTCACTCTATGACTTTTGATTAAATAATTTAATCCATTTACATTTAAGATACTATTAATAAGTAATGACTTGCTTCTGCTATTTTGTTCATTATTTCTTGTTGTTTTGTAGATCCTTTATTTCTTCCTTTATTGATGTATTCCTGTGTGATTAGATTATTTTCTAGAGTAGTATGTTTTGATTCCTTCTTTTTATCTTTTGTGGTTTTTGCTTTGTGGTTATTATGAGGCCTATTTAAAATATCTTACATTTATAATAGGCTATTTTAAACTGATAAAAATTTAACTGATTGCATAAAAAACTATACTTTTACTTTACTTACCCACGTATGTTTTGTCACAATTTACATGTTTTAATATTTTGTCATTAACAAATTATTGTAGCTTTATTATTTTAAACAGTTTTTGCCTTTTACCCTTCATACTAAAGATATAAGTGATTTAAACACCACTTTAAGTATTAGACTATTCTGAATTGACTGGATACTTACTTTTACCAGTGAGTTTTATACTTTCATATGTTTTCATGTTACTAATGTACATTCTTTTCTCTCACATTGAAAAACTCCTTTTAGCACTTCTTGTAAGACAGATCTGCTGTTGATGAACTCACTCAGCTTTTGCTTGTCTGGGAAAGTCTTTATCTCTCCTTCATTTCTGTAGAATAGCTTTGGTGGGTAGGGTATTCTTGATTGGCAACTTTTTTTTTCCTTCAGCACTTTGAATCTATCACCTCACTCCCTCCTGCCCTGTAATATCTCTGATATAGTTTGAATGTGTGTTGCCACCCTAATCCCGTATTAAAATATACCCCCCAATATTGAGGATGGGACCTGGTGGGAGGTAATTGGATCACGGGTTTGGATTTCTCTTGAATGGTTTAGCACCATCTCCTTGATACTGTCCTCATGATAATGAGTTCTTGTGAGATCTGATCACTTAAAAGTGTGCAGCACTTCCCCTGTCACTCTCATGCTTCTGCTTTTGCCATGTGACATGCATGCTCTCCCTTTGCCTTCCACCATGATTAGAAGCTTCTTGAGGACTCCCCATAACCAGATGTCACTAAGCTTCCTGTACAGCCTGTGAGGCCATGAGCTAATGAAACCTCTTTTCTTTATAAATTATCCAGTTTCAGATATTTCTTTATAGCAATATGAGAATGGACTAAAATTTATCTGCTCAGAAATTTGCTGCAAGCCTTATTAAATTTTTTTTATATGTGACATGCTTCTTTCAGGATTACTTTTTGTCTTTGATTTCTTACAATTTAATTATAACATATCTTAGAGTAGCCTTGTTTGGATTGATTCTCATTGGAGGCCTTTGATCCTCCTGTAACCTGAATACATATATCTCCCCTTACATCTGGAAATTTTTCTGCTATTATTATTTTAAATAAACTTTCTGGCCTTTTGTCTCTCTTTTCTTGTTCTTAAACTGCTATAATTTGAATATTTGCTCTCTTAATGCTGTCCCATAAATCCTGTATTTTTTAAATTCCTTTTTTTTCCCCCTCTGACAGTGTATTTTCAAACAGTCTGTCTTTGAGTTTACAGATTCTTTCCTCTGGTGAATCAAGCCTGCTGTTGATGCTCTCTATTGGATTTTTTATTCCATTATTATATTTTTTAGATCCAGAATTTTTTTAAGATATAATTTTAATCTCTGTTAATTTTTTTGTTATGGTCTTTCTTTATTCTATTGAATAGTTTCCATGTATTTTCTTGAAGTTTTCTTAAGACGATTATTTTGATTTTTTTGTGAGACAGTTTATATGTCTCTACCTCTTTAAGATCCACTATTGGGAAATTATTGTTTTCTTTTGGTAATAATATGACTTTTTGATTTTTAGTTTTTCTTATTACCTTACATTGATGTATTTGCATTTGGTGAAACAGTTACTTCTTCCAGATTTTACAGGCTAGTTTTGATGTGGAAAGACCATTGTCTACAGGGGAATATGAGGGTATTTGATAGGTATGATGCAGCAGCCCCGGCACCACTGAGGGTGCATCTGTGTAGTCTCTGTGCAGCTTTGACAGCTGAGATTGGTGTTGACAAAGATTGTAGGGATCCTCAGAAGCTAGGGATGTGGATTTCCACAGTGGCACTGAGGGCTGTTGGGGTCTTAGGGGGTGATGGATGCTAAGGTCCTTCCAATCTCTTTTTCTCCTACTGGGGAAGCTGTGGCTGAGGGAATCCTTCCTGGCACTGGGTCTGGCTTGTGGACTCACTTTTGGTGGCTGTGGCATCAGTGTCTGATGATTGGTGCCCACGGGGTGCCACCAAACTGAGGCCTGAAGCATAGGCAATGTGGAGGGACTGGGGTAGTAATGGCACTTGTGTCCAGGGTACAGCCACCCCTGCTGCCATGTTGGTAACAGTGTGCAAGGCATAGATGCTTATGAAGCAGCTGGGATCCAAGAACAAGAAGCACAGGCATGAGAAGGGTTACAGTGATTCCAAGGTCAGGGCAGGACCTACCTCTCTATGGCAGCTGAACTAGTGAATAGAACATGGCCATCCTCACAGAGACTGTGGCTCTAGTTCCCATAGTGCAAACCAGCTCACTACAGGGATGGCTCCAGGGTCTAAGGTGTGGGGGACATACTGTAGACAAAGCGCTCAGGTCTGGAATGTGGGCAGTCACAGGCAGCTATGGCTCAGAGGTCAGGGCATGCGCAGGATTGGGAGAGGTGACAGCCCCTTTCCTGAAATGGCTCAGGAATAGCAGCTTCTTGGTGGAGGCTGGGGGGGTTCAACCATGCCTTCCATTCTGGGGTTCCCTGGCAGGAATGGTCATTTGTTACCTCAGTGGCAGAAGGTGCTGCTCTCTTTTGCAGAGAGGCCACTGAGGACCACAGTAGTTCCCATCACATGGCCGATACAAAGAGCTTTCATTTTTCTTCTTTGTTTCTGGCCATTTCCTGGCATATCAGGTGTGCCAATCTCACACGTGAGTATGGTGTTTGTCCTTAAAAGAATTCTTATGGTGATAAAACTGCAGGCTTTGGCAAGGTCACAGTCATTGGACACTACCAGGAAAATCCTTCAACGCATTTTTATGCTAAATAAGAATGAGAATAGGGAAGGGTAAAGTGGAAGACAAAAAGGAAAACTCCAAAGGGTGGCTGGCAAGGTGGTGGAATAGGAACAGTTCTCGTCTGCATTTCCCAGCAGGATCAATGCAGAAGGTGGGTGATTTCTGCATTTCCAACTGAGGTACCTGGCTCATCTCATTGGGACCAGTTAGACAGTGGGTAGAGCCCATGGAGGGTGAGCCAAAGCAGGGTGGGGTGTCACCTCACCCAGGAAGTGCAAGGGGTCAGGAAACTCACTACCCTAGCCAAGCAAAGCCGTGAGGGACTGTGCCATGAGGAACTGTGCGTTCTGGCCCAGATACTACGCTTTTCCCACAGTCCTAGTAACCCACAGACCAGGAGATTCCCTCAGGTGCCTACGCAACCAGGGCCCTGGGCTTCAAGCACAAAACTGGGCAGCCATTTGGGCAGACACCGAGCTAGCTGCGGGAGTTTTATTTCATACCCCAGTGGTATCTGGAGTATCAGTGAGAAAGAATCATTTACACCACTAGAAAGGGGGCTGAAACCAGGGAGCCAAGTGGTCGAGCCCTCTCAGTGGAGATCCCACCCCACAGAGCCCAGCAGGCTAAGATCCACTGGCTTTAAATTCTCACTGCCGGCACAGCACTCTGAAGTCAAACTGGGACACTCGAGCTTGGTGGGGGGAGGGGCATCCACCATTACTGAGGTTGGGTAGACAGTTTTCCCTTCACAGTGTAAACAAAGCCATTGGAAAGTTCGAACTGGGCAGAGCACACTGCAGAAAAGCTGCTGTAGCCAGACTGCCCCTCTAGGTTCCTCCTCTCTGGGCAGGGCATCTCTGAAAGAAAGGCAGCAGCCCCAGTCAGGGGCTGACAGATAAAACTCCCATCTCCCTGGGACAGAGCACCTGGGGAAAGAGGCGGCCGTGGGTATAGCTTCAGCAGACTTAAACATTCCTGCCTGCCGGCACTGTAGAGAGCAGTGGATCTCCCAGCACAGTGCTTGAGCACTGCTAAGGAACAGACTGCCTCCCCAAGTGTGTCCCTGACCCCCGGGCTTCCTGACTGGGAGCAACCTGACATCAGAGGTAGACAGATACTTCATACAGAAAGCTCCAGCTGGCATCTGGCAAGTGCCCCTCTGGGATGAAGCTTCCAGAGGAAGAAATAGGCAGAAATCTTTGCTGCTCTGCAGCCTCTGCTGGTGATACCCAGTAAAACAGGGTCTGCAGTGGACCTCCAGCAAACTCCAGCAGACCTGCAGCAGAGGGACCTGACTGCTAGAAGGAATACTAACAAACAGAAAGGAATAGCACGAATATCAACAAAAAGGATGTCCACACAGAAACCCCAACTTAAGGTCACCAACATCAAAGAACAAACGTAGATAAAGCTACGAAGATGGAAAAACAAGTACAAAAAGGCTGAAAATTCCAAAAACCAGAATGCCTCTTCTTCTCCAAAGGATCACAACTCCTTGCCAGCAAGGGAAAAAACTGGAGAGAAAATGAATTTGATGAATTGACAGAAGTAGGCTTCAGGAGGTGGGTAATAACGAACTCTTCTGAGCTAAAGGAGCATGTTCTAACCCAATATAAGGAAGCTAAGAACCTTGAAAAGAAGGCTAGAGGAATTCCTAACTAAAATAACCAGTTTAGAGAAGAACATAAATTACCTGATGGAGCTGAAAAAGACAGCATGAGAACTTTGTGAAGCATACACAAGTATCAATAGCCAAATCAATCAAGTAGAAGAAAGGATATCAGAGATTGAAGAGCAACTTAATAAAATAAAGCACAAAGAAAAGATTAGAGAAAAAAAAAAGAACGTAAAGGAATGAACAAAGCCTCCAAGAAACATGAGACTCTATGAAAATACCAAACCTACATTTGATTGGTGTACCTGAAAGTGACAGGGAAAATGGAACCAAGTTGGTAAACACTCTTCAGGGTATTATCCAGGAGAACTTCCCCAACCTAGCAAGACAGGCCAACATTCATTTCAAGAAACAGAGAGAACACCACAAAGATACTCCTTGAGAAGAGCAACCCAAAGACACATAATCATTGGATTCACTAATGTTGAAATATAGGAAAAAATATTAATGGCAGCCAGAAAGAAACGTAGGGTTACCCACAAAGGGGAGCCCATCAGACTAACAGCAGATCTCTTTGAAGAAGCCCTACAAGCCAGAAGAGAGTGGGGGATGATATTCAATACTCTTATAGAAAATAATTTTCAACCCAGTATTTCATAACCAGCAAACTAAGTTTCATAAGTGAAGAAGTAAAATTTTTTACAGACAGGCAAATGCTGAGAGATTTTGTCACCACCAAGCCTGCCTTACAATAGCTCCTGAAGGAAGCAGTAAACATGGAAAGAAAAAGCTGGTACCAGCCACTGCAAGAACAAGCCAAACTGTAAATACCATTGACATTATGAAGAAACTGCATCAACTAGCGGGCAAAATAACCAGCTAGCATCATAATGGCAAGATCAAATTCACACAAAACAATATTAACCTTAAATGTAAATGGGCTAAATGCCCCAATTAAAAGATACAGACTGGCAAATCGGATAAAGAGTTAAGACCCATCCGTGTGCTGTATTCAGGAAACTCATCTCATGTGCAAAGACACACATAGGCTCAAAATAAAGGGTTGGAGGAATATTTACCAAGCAAATGGAAAGCAAAAAAAAAAAAAAAAAAAAAAACAACAAAAAAAAAAAACAAAAGCAGTTGCAATCCTAGTCTGATAAAACAGACTTTAAACCAACAAAGATAAAAAAAAAGAAGGGCACTGCATAATGGTAAAGGGATCAACACAACAAGAAGAGCTAACTATCCTAAATATATAGGCACCCAATATATGAGCACCCAGATTCATAAAGCAAGTTCTTAGAGACCTGCAAAGAGAATTAGACTCCCACACAATAATAGTGGGAGACTCCACAATGAGATACCATCTCACACCAGTTAGAATGGTGATCATTAAAAAGTCAGGAAACAACAGATGCTGGAGAGGATGTGGATAAATAGGAACACTTTTACACTGTTGGTGAGACTGTAGTCTAGTTGAACCACTGTGGAAGTTGGTGTGGCAATTCCTCAGGGATCTAGAACTACAAATACCATTTGACCCAGCCATCCCATTCCTGGGTATATACCCAAAAGATTATAAATCATGCTGCTATAAAGACACATGCACATGTATGTTTATTGTGGCACTATTCACAATAGCAAAGACTTGGAACCAAGCCAAATGTTCAACAATGATAGACTGGATTAAGAAAATGTGGCACATATACACCATGGAATACTATGCAGCCATAAAAATGATGAATTCATGTCCTTTGTAGGGACATGGATGAAGCTGGAAACCATCATTCTCATCAAACTATCACAAGGACAAAAAACCAAACACCGCATGTTCTCACTCATAGGTGGGAATTAAACAATGAGAACACATGGACACAGGAAGGGGAACATTACACACTGGGGTCTGTTGTGGGGTAGGGGGAGGGGGAGGGATAGCATTAGGGGATATACCTAATGTTAAATGATGAGTTAATGGGTGCAGCACACCAACATGGCACATGTGGCACATGTATACATATGTAACTAATCTTTACATTGTGCACATATACCCTAAAACTTAAAGTATAATAAAAAAACAAAAAACAGAAAAAATGAGATTTGCATTAAATAAATATAGCGTATTAAAGATTTTAAAAAAAATAATAGTCGGAGACTTTAACACCCCACTGTCAATATTAGACAGATCAACAGGACAGAAAATTAACATGGATATTCAGGACTTGAACTCAGCTCTGGATCAAGCAGACCTAATAGACATCTACAGAACTCTCCACCCCAAATAAACAGAATATACATTCTTCTCAGCACCACATCACACTTATTCTAAAATTGACCACATAATTGGAAGTAAAACACTCCTCAGCAAAGGCAAAAGAACAGAAATCATAACAAACAGTTTCTCAGACCACAGTGCAATCAAATTAGAACTCAGGATTAAGAAACTCACTCAAAAACCACACAACTACATAAAAACGGAACAACGTGCACCTGAATGACTGCTGGGTAAATAACAAAATTAAGGCTGAAATAAAAAATTTCTTTGAAACCCATGAGAACAAAAACACAACATACCAGAATCTCTGGGACCCAGCTAAAGCAGTGTTTAGGAGGAAATTTATAGCACCAAATGCTCACTTTAGAAAGTGGGAAAGATCTAAAATTGGCACCCTAACATCACAGTTAAAAGAACTAGAGAGGCAAGAGCAAACAAATTCAAAAGCTAGCAGAAGACAAGAAATAACTAAGATTAGAGCAGAACCAAAGGAGATAGCAACATGAAGAACCCTTCAAAAATCAATGAATCCAGGAGCTGTTTTTTTTTTTTGAAAAGATTAACAAAATAGACCACTAGTGAGACGAATAAAGAAGAAAAAAGAGAATAATCAAAGAGACACAATAAAAAATCATAAAGGGGATATCACCACTGGTCCCACAGAAATACAAACTACCATCAGAGAATATTATAAACACCTCTGTGCAAATAAACTAGAAAATATAGAAAAAATGGATAAATTACTGGACACGTACACGTTTCTAAGACTAAACCAGGAAGAAATTGAATCCCCAAATATACCAATAACAAGTTCTGAAATTGAAGCAGTAATTAATAGCCTACCAACTGAAAAAAGTCCAGGACCAGACAAATTTACAGCTGAATTCTACCAGAGGTACAAAGAGGAGCTGGTACCATTTTTTTCTGAAACTATTCCAATCAATAGAAAAATAGGGAGTCCTCCCTAACTCCTTTTATAAGGCCAGCATCATCCTGATACCCAAATCTGGCAGAGACACAAAAAAAGAAAATTTTAAACCAAAATCCCTGATGAACATCAATGTGAAAATCCTCAATAAAATACTAGCAAACCGAATCCAGCAGCACATCAAAAAGCTTATCTACCACGATCAAGTCAGCCTCATCCCTGAGATGCAAGGCTGGTTCAACATACACAAATCAGTAAACATAGTCCATCACATAGACAGAACCAATGACATAAACCACATGATTATCTCAATAGATGCATAAAAGGCCTTCGATAAAATTCAACACCTCTTCATGTTAAAAATTCTCAATAAACTAGGTATTGATGGAACGTATCTCAAAATAATAAGAGATATTTATGACAAACCCACAGCCAATATCATACTGAATGGGCAAAAGCTGGAAGCATTCCCTTTGAAAACTGGCACAAGGCAAGAATGCCCTCTCTCATCACTCCTATTCAACATATTATTGGAATTTCTGGCCAGGTCAATCAGGTAAGAGACAGAAATAAAATGTATTCAAATAGGAAGTGAGGAAGTCAAATTGTCTCTGTTTGCAGATGACATGATTGTATATTGAGAAAACCCCATTGTCTCAGCCCCAAATCTCCTTAGCTGATAGGCATCTTAAGCAAAGTCTTGGGATACAAAATCAATGTGCAAAAATCACAAGCATTCCTATACACCAATAATAGACAAACAGGAAGCCAAATAATGAGTGAACTCACATTCACCATTGCTACAAGGAGAATAAAATACCTAGGAATCTAACTTACAAGGGATGTGAAGAACCTCTTCAAGGAGAGCTACAAACCACTGCTCAAGGAAATAAGAGAGGGCACAAGCAAGTGGAAAAATATTTCATGTTCAAGGGTAGGAAGAATCAATATCATGAAAATGGCCATACTGCCCAAGGTAATTTATAGATTCAATGCCATCTCCATCAAGCTACCATTGACTTTTTTCACAGAATTAGAAAAAACTACTTTAAATTTCAGATGGAACCAAAAAAGAGCCCGTATAGCCAAGACAATCCTAAGCCAAAAGAACAAAGCTGGAGGCATCATGCTACCTGACTTCAAACTATACTACAAGGCTGCAGTAACCAAAACAGCATGGTATTGGTACCAAAACAGATATATAGAAAAATGGAACAGAACAGAGGCCTGAGAAATAATGCCACACATCTCAACCAACTGATCTTTGACAAACCTGATGAAAACAAGCAATGGGGAAAGGATTCCCTATTTAATAGTGGTGTTGGGAAAACTGGCTAGTCATATGCAGAAAACTGAAACTGGACCTCTTTGTTACACCTTATACAAAAATTAACTCAAGATGGATTAAAGACTTAAACGTAAGACCTAAAACCATAAAAACCCTAGAAGAAAACCTAGGCAATACCATTCAGGACATAGGCATGGGCAAGGGCTTCATGACTAAAACACCAAAAGCAATGGCAACAAAAACCAAAATTGACAAATGAGATCTAGTTGAATGAAAGAACTTCTGCACAGCAAAAGTAACTATCATCAGAGTGAACAGGCAACCTACAGAATGGGAGAAAACTTTTTCAATCTATCCATCTGATAAGGGGCCAAAATCCAGAATCTACAAAGAACTTAAACAAATTTATAAGGAAGAAACAAACAGCCCATCAAAAAGTGGGCATAGGATATGAACAGATACTTCTCAAAAGAAGACATTTATGTGGCCCACAAATATATGAAAAAAAGCTCATCATCACTGGTTATTAGAGGAAAGCAAATCATAACCCCAATGAGATACCCTCTCATGCCAGTTAGAATGGTGATCATTAAAAAGTCAGGAAACAACAGATGCTGGAGAGGATGTGGCAGAATAGGCATGCTTTTACACTGTTGGTGGGAGTGTAAATTAATTCAACCATGTGGAAGACTGTGTGGTGATTCCTCAAGGATCTAGAACCAGAAATACCATTTGACCCAGCAATCCCATTACTGGGTATATACCCAAAGGATTATAAATCATTCTACTATAAAGACACATGCATGTGTATGTTTATTGCAGTACTATTCACAACAACAAAGACTTGGAACCAACCCAGATGGCCATCAATGACAGACTAAATAACGATAATGTTGCATATATATGCCATGGAATAGTATGCAGTCATAAAAAAGGATGAGTTCATGTCCTTTGCAGGGATATGGATGAAGCTGGAAATCTTCGTTCTCAGGAAACTAACATAGGAACAGGAAACCAAACACCATATGTTCTCATACTTAAGTGGGAGTTGAACAATGAGAACACATGGACACAGGGAGGGGAACGTCACACACTGGGTCCTTTCAGCAGGTGGGGGGCTAGGGAAAGAATACCGTTAGGAGAAATACCTAATGTAGATGACAGGTTAATGAGTGCAGCAAAACACCATGGCACACGTATACCTATGTAACAAACCTGCACATTCTGCACATGTATTCTAGACTTACAGTATAATAATAATAATAATAAAGAAAATTTCATTCTATTTGAAGAGTATTTTGTGGTATTTTTCTATTTCTGTAGGTTTTTTTTTACTACAGAAACCAAAATATTAAAACTATTTTTTTAAAATAAAGCATTCTACTGTGAGTCCTTTAAAGACAAATATCATGCTCCCTCTCTGCCTTTTTTTCCTCTCTCACTTTAGGAAAAGAGTGATAGAAATTAATTAGAAAAATTAGCCAGACCTAATTAATTACTGCTTTCCAAAAAAAGGAATTCTCTGAATGTGAACAATTTTTATCAGCAGCCTTAGCGAGAGGCACTTTTCAAATTACTGGGGCTGCTGTCTTCCCTTTGGGGAAGGACTGCTGTCTTGGCCCAGAACTATAGCTAATCCTCACTGAGTGTTTGACAGGAGCAGAACCTAATTCTGGGCCCTGCCTCCTTCTTATCTTCATCTACTTTCTCCTATGTAATACAGTTAAGTACTCCAATCCTCACTAATTTAATCTTTACATAATTAGCTGAGGGCTTAGAGGGAATTATTGTATTTTTATAAGCCTCCTCCCTTAATCCTTTTTAACCATTTCTTAACCCTTATGCACCAAACATACACACACATAAATTCACGTTCACATGTTTAGAGAGCAAGTACCCTCTGGTCTACACAAAATGATGTGCCAAACTTAATTTTAGAAATTAAAGCCTTAGTTTAACTGACTAAGCCTTAGTTTAACTGACTGAGGATTTGCCTCAAGGTAAAGTTGTAGAGCATTGGCCTTTTAAAGGCCAAAGAACAAAAATTTGACAAATTTGGAACCCAAATTGGCACAGTCTATAGCTATTTTTTTCATTTTTTGGAAGCTCTCTACTCCTTTCTTTATACAGAAGAAGGCTGAACATATTTCTGCTGTCACGCAATTTGAGAGATTCCCCTGCTACTATTTACAATATGGAAACAAGAATTTATCATAAGGGTTTTTCTCTTTGTTTCAAAGTAAAAAAGAAATATCAATAATTCTGCAAAAGTCTTCACCTCTGGAACACTTCATAGGGGAAGAAAAAGGCCACCTAACCCACCCTTCTGCATTTACTCCACCTAAAACTCAACACTTTCTGTATTGAACAGAAAGATGGAGACTGATATTGGTGAGAACAAGATTGAAGAGAAAACTGTTCATGCCAGGAGCAAAAGCAACCTTTTGCAGAGTTCAGAGAACTCAGTTTTAGAATGCCTATAAGATTGCTATTATGGCTGAGCATGTTTGTTTTGTTAAAGAGGGAGATTTAAAGTTCTGATTACAGTTCTTTTGGGCTAATGTTATTGGAAACTTTCATCTAATTAAAGCAAGAAATTGTAGACAATGCAAGGAGGATAGCCATGTCTGTGATGAGAAAATTTCTGGACCAGGGCTTGTTGCAATGACCTGTATTCTTTGCTCTGCTGAGACATACACAGAGAAACAGCTCTAAGCAAGGAGTTGCTAAAGTACTTAGAGTAGACCAGGAATTGTAAAACAGAGTGGCACAGCCATTCATGGCAAAAGGCAATTTCTCCATCTGAGAAAGGGACATGTTATTCTTAGCGATTATGTCAGGAATAAGGATCCCTTTTTTCCATAGGCATTTATTGAGAAACAGCTGTGTTCACAGACTGGCATAGGGTACAGGTGCTATTGATCCTGTGATTAGTGCTTAGAAAAATCAAGTTTTTAAAGTGCCCTGGCATAAAGTGACACTAAAGCATCTTGATTAGAATACAAAATTAGAAACAAGGAAAACAATTCACTTACCCAGAAGCGATGAAAGCACAATCATTTACTAAATCAAAAGAGATTATTATGGGAAAAATTAGTGGTTAGATCAATCATGCAAATACTTTTTTAGGTGCTGTCCCATTAAAATATTATTTTACTTTAATTCTTCTAGATCCAAACATATTTATGAAATAGCTGACTTATTCTGCGACTTTTAAAACACGTTAGGCAACTTGTCTGATTTTGAAAAGGACGAGCACTGAAATATAGGGGAAAAAACCCAATGGTTTTATTATGGTTCTAACATCTATTATCTAATATTGCTGAAAAAAAGTCTCTTAAATGATCTGTATCTGAATTTCCTCATTTCTTTTCTTTTAAAATTTTTTAAAAATATTTTATTTTATTTTATTTTGAGATGGAGTCTCACTTTATCACCCAGGCTGGAGTGCAGTGGCCGGATCTTGGCTTACTGCAGTCTCTGCCTCCCAGGTTCAAGCAATTCTCCTGAGTAGCTGGGATTACAGGCCCACGCCACCATACCCCGCTAATTTTTTTTATTTTTAGTAGAGGTGGGGTTTCACCACGTTGGCCAAGCTGGTCTCAAACTCCTGACCTCAGGTGATCCACACATCTCAGCCTCCCAAAGTGCTGGGATTACAGTTATGAGTCACAGCACCCAGCCAAATTTCCTCCTTTCTAAGCTGAATAATATATTTATGAGATAATATATCCATATCCTTACTGTAAAATTTAAAAGTTAGGCACCATATATACTATTAATATATACATACTATATTAATAAAAGATATAAGAAAAACATGAGATCAGACTATGTGATACAATACAATGACAAATAATCTGTTTTCTCAGTTTAAAAATTAATTAGTGTTTATTAGAACTAATGCATCCAAATGTGTGCTGTCTTCACAGTAGAGACCATGAGAGGTACAATTATTTAATAGAATGCTACTGCTCAAAACATATCTGGATTTTTTTTGAAACTATTATCAGAAATTAACTTATAAGACACAAGACAAAAATCTCTCCTATTAGCTTGTCAATTAAACCTTGTTAGGCACCAAAACCAGGATTTCTAGTTTGAACACTCAACACATTCATCAGAATTAGGTCCGTGTGGCTCACAGCACTTAAAAAGTTAATCACATTCAAGGATTTTCAAACTGTTACAAACGCTAAAAGCAAAATGCAAAATAACAGTTCCTGAAATTCATTTTTTTGTAAGGCAGTGTCATTGAAATCATTGTATAACTTCCCAAAATTATTTAGAAAGGAATGGCACTATTTACCTAAGTTTTGATCACGTTTTTCAAAAATAATTTCCCATGCTTAATAGTTCTGCTTCAAACATTGCAAGGTCCCTCATAGACTCTAGTTCCCATAAAGGAAGTAAAAGATTGACTGAATGTGAAGTCTGTAATACCTGAGGCCACTTAATTATGAAGTTGTGATGCTTAAAAAAATTCATCTTAGACTATAATACATTTTGAATTATTAATCCTATTAATTAAATTCTATTTATCAATTAAATCTTTAGTTTTAAATATCAGACTCTGTCAGCTGAAACATAATGAAATTATACCAAACATCAAGTCAACTGCAAGAACCCAAAACTCTCCTGGATCATTAAAGCAACAGTTGTCCCAGATAATTTTGTTTTGTTTGAATTATTCAATACTTATGATGAAATAAAGGCAGCCCAAATTCTTTGCTCCTTTTTTCAGTATCCCCTTCATTTGATAGGTCAAAGCTGGTCCTATGACTGCTTTGACCAATAGAATGCAGCAGAAGTAATGCTATTAATATACAAGTGCAGAGGCTGAGCCTTAAGAAATCTTCAGCTTCTGCCTTCATGCTTAAGGCATTTCCTCTGCCATCATACTGTTAGAAGCCCCGTGAAGCAGCCATATCGAAAAGAATGAAGGTACTTTGTTGGTGCCAGCTGTGCTCCTAGTCAAAGCCAGAACACATTGGTAGTCTGTAAGGGAGCCCTCTTGGATGGTCCAGCTTCAAGAGCCTCCAGTTGACTGCAGGCCCAACTAATACCACAGAGAATGTAATCTGACTCCATTACATACTAGCCGTGTTTCTGGAGCCGATTATTTAATCCTCTGTGTTTCAGTTTCCTCATTTCTAAATTGTAGCAATAATAATACCTTCCTCACTGATTTGTTGGTGATAAAAGGAAATAAAACATCTGAGACATCTATGTGACAGAATAGGTTTCATCAAATGAATAAATAAATTTGTAATTTTTAAATGGTTTTTACTTTAATAAACCTGTCAGCAATCTAGTGTAAGCTGGGGAGCACCCTCATACCCAAGAGCTTACTCGAGGATCTCCACTACTCATTCTTTATTTTTATTTCTAGGAAATGTAACACACAGTGCTTAAAGGGACTGACTCATACCTGTTACTTGATGGGGACACTGGCAACAATTCAATGGAAGTTTCTTAACAGAGTTTTCTTCAAGGGAGCATGTTCTGATTATCACCATCAACATCATCATTGCTGTCACCTGCTCATTTGGCATGACTTCTGTAAGTTTTCTATGAAAACTATCCATTCAAACTATATTTACCACATACAACTACAGCTTCTTTCCTCCATTGGACAAGTGCCCTAGAACCTGAGGTCAAGTCATGTCCTGGGATACTACCCCACAATAAACATCACATACAATACATACGCAATAGCTTGGATGTATCTCAAAGGCATTATGCTGAAAGAAAAAAAGCTAATCTCAAAAAGTCACTACTATATGGTTCCACTTTAATTACATTCTTGAAGTGATAAAATTATAGAGATGAAGAACAGATCAGTCATTGACAAGAGTTAGGTATGGTGGGAAAAGGGGGATAGATGTGACCATAAAGGGATAGCGCTAGGAGATCTTCATGGTGTTGGAGTAGTTCTGTATCTTGTCTGGAACATTGATTATGCAAATCCACATATGTGATAATATGGCATAGAACTATACATGCATATTGTATCAGTGTCAGTTCCCTGGTTGTGATAGTTTTCTATGGTTATGTAACATGTAATCACTGAGGGAAACTGGTTAAAGCATACCCAGGACCCCTCCATACTATTTTTGCAATTCCCTATTAGTCTATAATTATTTTAAAATTAAAAAACAAAAATACTAAATGCTTGGTAATAATGGGGAGCAACTGAAAGGTTCAAACACTTTGGAAACTGTCAGTAACTAGTAAATTTAACCTGTATCTGTTATCCACCCAAGAGATGTAAATCCTATGTTCACTGAAAGATACAAGAATGTTTTGAGCAGGTTCACTAACAAAAGTAAAAAATGGAGACAATCCAAATGTTTACCACCTGAAGAATAAATAAAATGTGGTAGATTCATACAGTAGAATGTGGCAAGACACATAAAAATGTCAAACTACCAATATATGCAACAACTTGATTGAATCTCACAGATACCTTGTTGAGAGAAAGAAGCCAGATATAAACGAATTGATTCTGTGTGTAGAGAAGTCAGAAGGATGGTTAGCTCTGGGACCGTGGTACTAACTGGGAGGGGGCATGAGGAGACCTTCCAGAAATCTTCTGTATTTAATCAGTGTAATGGTTACACAGGTGTCACTGTACATAAAAATTTATTAAGCTATACACTTCAGATTTATATATATATATATTGCTTTATACATTTTATGCTTCAGTTAAAAAATAGGAAAAATTCAGAATGCTGAACTTAGTGGTGAATGGTGTAAGTCATGATATATTAAACAAGGCAAGACTCCTAAAGCAGCTAAGCATCAGGATCTCCTTCTTTTGCCTCTTTTGTTTTGTGTGGCACTGACAATAGGAAGTAGACAACACTGAGGAGAGATAAAAGAAGGTATTCTAATATTGGAGCTAATAAGATCTTGAGAGATTTGTGAACCAAGCTTAAACCAGATCCCTGACTAGATTCTGCAGAATGGTAGACATACTGTGTGATTCACAAAAGTACCTAATATGATACACATGGAGTGTGTCCCTTTAACATACCATTCAGGAGATAGGCATGAGCAAAGACTTCATGACTGAAACACCAAAAGCAATGGCAACAAAAGCCAAAATTGACAAATAGGATCCAATTAAACTAAAGAGCTCCTGTACAGCAAAAGAAACTATCATCAGACTGAACAGGCAACCTACAGAATGGGAGAAATTTTTTGCAATCTATCCATCTGACAAAGGGCTAATATCCAGAATCTACAAGGAACTTAAACAAATTTACAAGAAAAAAACAAACAAACCCATCAAAAAGTGGGTGAAGGATATGAACAGACACTTCTCAAAGGAAAACATTTATGCAGCCAACAAACATATGAAGAAAAACTCATCATCACGTCATTAGAGAAATGCAAATAAAAACCACAATGAGATACCATCTCATGCCAGTTAGAATGGCGATCATTAAAAAGGCAGGAAACAAAAGATGCTGGAGAGGATGTGGAAAAATAGGCACGCTTTTACACTGTTGGTGGGAGTATAAATTAGTTCAACCATTGTGGAAGAAAGTGTGGTGATTCCTCAAGGATCTGGAACCAGAAATACCATTTGACCCAGCAATCCCATTACTGGGTATATACCCAAAGGATTATAAATCATTCTACTATAAACATGAACACGTATGTTTACTGAAGCAGTATTCACAATAGCAAAGACTTGGAACCAACCCAAATGCCCATCAGTGATAGACTGGATAAAGAAAATGTGGCACATATACACCATGGAATACTATACAGTAATAGAAAAGGATGAGTTCATGTCCTTTGCAGGGACATGGAAGAAGCTGGAAACCATCATCTCAGCAAACTAACACAGGAACAGAAAACAAAATACTCCATGTTCTCACTCTTAAGTGGGAGTTGAGCAATGAGAACACATGGACACAGGGAGGGGAACATCACACACTGGGGCTGGTCAGGGGTTGGGGGGCTAGGGGAGGGATAGCATTAGGAGAAATACCTAATGTAGATGACCAGTTGATGGGTAAAGCAAACCACCATGGCAGATGTATACCTATGTAACAAACCTGCACGTTCTGCACATGTATCCCAGAACTTAAAAAGTATATATAAAAAAGAAATCCCCAGAATTCCAACAAGCCACTGGCGCTAGGTGAATGACCTGGTACCAGCAACATAGTATAGATCTAGTAGATTAAAAAAAACTTCAGGGAAAAAAATCAAATCAAAGTAGCATTATTTCAAAGTTGAGCTAATTCCACAAAAATAATCTATATTTAATTTAAAATATTACAATGAGGTATCTTCAAAAGGCAAAATCTTTTCTTGTCAAGAGGCCTGAGCATTAACAATTAAACAGGCTGAGTTTGAACTTCATAGCTTTACTTTATATTTTAATTATGTTGCTATTTTTATTTGTGGTTCTTAATATGCTTCTGTCACCATCACAAAACACTGGGGAATCCTCTGGCATCTACCATAATACCAATTAATTCACTTAGTAACCCAGAACTGCAGGCCTAATGTCGCAAAATGGGGATTACCAGCCTTTTGGAGGGGAATTGTTTTTATTGGTTTTATTAAAACTATTTTGTTACCTTGCTGAAAAAAGCAACAGGATTATGACATCATGGAGGAAACAGTTAATAAGCCTGCATGGAAGTTATCTGCTCTTCGCTTATGTAACCACAGAAGTTTAGGATAAAATTCCAGTTGTGTTTAACGTAAACCAGACAGCATTTTTGTGACTCCAGTCTCCTCAAATTTTTCTAGGAGTCCCCTAGAGGGTGTCTTTTCTGGGTACATGAAGCAGGTATTTGAATCTCCTTGTGATGATTACCATTTCCACCTTTCCCTCTGGATTACTGAAGGCCTCTCACAGAAGGGAATGAAGCCTGGCCAACCAATGCCTGTACAGTGGTACCAGTTTTACACCCTTCCTACTTCTTTGCTATTCCACTTCTGTAGTCTAGCCATATGTTACCTTGTGTGCCTTAATATGGCCCAATTGTGCCCTTTTTTAATCTCTATGCCTCAATATAGAGAATCCAAAGAAATGAGACCTATGCCTTAAAAATATCAGATAATTTAATTAACAAAATAGTTTTTTTTGTATTACTATTTGGTTTTTACTATCACTTTTGTAAAAGCTCCTCTTCCAAGGGCTCATGTTGAAATAGGTGACAGTATGGTCTCCACATAATCCAAAAAATCACTTTCCCTTATGTCTTAGTCTACTGTCCTTGAGCCAAATTTGCACACATTTACTTTTCTTCCCTTAGCGTAAGTTCTTCATAGAAATCTCCTGAGTGCCGTGGGCAAATAAGGCCCAAGTGAACCAATCCCTGTGATGACCACAACGTTAAAACAACACCCTCAACACACCTCCTTGCTCAGCTGGCTCATAGACACTTTCCAAATCTCACCAAAGTGAAGGGAAACTGCCAGCTCCTGATCAACAAGCTTGGCACACAATTCATGTAGAAACAGTGAAGGAAATCCGCTTTGAGCTGTTTGGCTCTTATTTCAACATTCTATCTCAGAGTACAACATTTTTAAAGTGGGCAAAATTGGTCCCAGTTAGGCACAACTTCACAAATATATTCTCTCAACACCTCCATCCTTGTGGCTTTTTAATATCATCTCCTATGGAAACAGTCATCTCCTCGTCACTTTTATTCTTTAGTACTTAATCCCTACATTTCCCCCAACTCTCACCTACAGGGACCAGTTAATTGTCTTTGTGACTGGGCCCTGCTAGCCAAGAGCTCACTAAAATAGTGAAGAAAAGTCTTAGGTTAATTGGACAATGCATCCTGAGAGAGAGAAAGGGAGTTTAATCAGTAATTTGAGTCACATTTTATTATAAAGAGTTATGAGACCTTCATTTCCCTATCACACCATGTGTGCCCAGACTTGAAAACAAAAGGCACTGATTTGTTCTTCCCTGCAACTTTCTATACCCAAGGAGAGACTGAAAATGTAGCTCCTACATGTCTAAATATTGTTTTTCCTCACTCAGTTGTGTAGATGTGACCAGAAACTAGTAAATACTATTTCCATTTTGTAACTCATTCCAGAGGCGATTTCACTTTCAATAAGAGTTTGTTTAGTTCTGTTTCTTGGGAGGAAGCATTTGGCATGGAGCATCATTTTGTGATTATATGGATCTTCTATCTAGTGCAAAGAAAAATCCCTGCAGGCTGCCATGTCAGCAAGGAACAAGGATGTCACAGATGTTAGTGGGTTTGTGATGTGGTATCTGTTGACATTTCAAATGTGTGCTGTCTCCTCCAGGAGCTGCACCAGGGCTTTCAAAAAGTGAAATCTACTAATTCTTTTTCTCCAAGATAAATGTTTGATTTATCCACACTTTTCAGAATACTTATGTTATTTAGTGTTCAGACAAACTCTTTGAAACCTCTTCATAGATTTCAGCATCCTTAAGAACTGTGAAAAACTTTTAAGGTCATCCAAATCATTTTATAGACCCAAGGAGTTTAAGCGACTGGCTTGAGGCCTCCAGGCTACTTGTGGCAAAGTTGGGACAAGTCTAGTGTGCCTAATAACCAGTCCTAAATATAGTTGGTTTTTGTCCTATCCAACAAGAAGCATTACAGGATTAAAACTCTCTCCTCTGAGATTCCACTTTAATGCATTGAAGGCAGTGGCTGATTTTGTGAGAACAACCTGTAGGAAGTGCCTACAGTTTAATGTGAGGAGCCTGAGATATCAACTTGTTTTAGTTAACTGTGATTCTATCCAAGTGATTTCAGCTCAGTTTTGTCCTTCATGAGAACGAGAATCAAGGTGGTGCAGTGGCTTATCTATAGGGCTGTGCGAGGTCATCATTTTGAAAATAGATTTCAAAGATAAAATGGTACATGTAGCATTTTATTATTATGGTGCATTCTTATTTCCTTACTTTCTGACAAAAATTAAAAGATTCCATTTAAAGGTATGCAACATTGATTTATTAAAATGTAAAACCAATACTGCTTTTAGATCACTTACCCATGTAAACATTGGGTTCTTAAGAAATCCCTAAGCTCATGAAGCCAAGAGAGGAGGACTGTGTGTATTGGTTTAATTATAGTACCTGCATTTTTTGCAAGGGTTAGACCTTGTCATGTGCTTCATGAGATATTGTGTCTCTAGTTTCACTGTTCTTCATACATCTCATTCTGGTGCTATCTCCAAGGCTTGGTCTCACCATTTGCCAGAGATGCAAAATGTCATAGTCAGAAGCATGTGTCAGTTTTAGGTGTGGCCTACATTTGTTAAAGCCTGACAATGGAACCTTCCAATTAAATAAAAGTAGGAAAAAGACACACTATACATTTCAGTAAAGATGTGAGATCTGTGACATCTAAATCAAGTTTTCCAAGAAATATTTGAAGCAAGTACAAGTCGAACAACAAATGAATGTCAATAAATAAATTAAAAAAGGAGACACTGAGGATCCACATATCCACATGTGAACCATTCTAGCAAATTGAGAAGTGGCCTCTCAGAGCCTAAGGCACCACTTTTTAAAGCTCAGATTTTCTTACCAGCAACTGGATCATTCTGAAGTTGTCCTAAGTGACCCTAAGCATTACCTCTAGGTGCCTCTTTCTTCATATCTAAAAGAAGGTTAATATCATTCAGTTTTGAAATTCATGGACTGAAGCATAAAGATGATTATTTGTTTAAGTGATTATGGTATTTTATCATTTCTGATATACATTGTACATTCAGTTTGGATTTTGCAGTGACTTTTATTCTCATTTAATATTTACTTGAGTAAGATTTCTTTGGAACATAGCTAGCAGTCAAACATATTATGACTAGATTAGAATCTGATATGAAAAGACTTTGGCTAAATAACGTTGTTCAGAAGTCTTGGCTATATTAGCAGTAGTTTGCATTTTAATAGGAATTTCAAGAAAATTGATCTTGGCTATACTGAAGAAACATCATAATGCTCTAAAAAGCAATAGTTTATTTAGCAGAAATATAATCTTAGATGGGGAGGGAAGACTCAGTAGTTCATATACCAATTTTAAATGTCAGTCTTAGTATAAATCTGTCTTATGAAAAGTGTTATTCATTCATCTTAGCCTTCAGTCTTCTCAGAGCACCCATCTCTCTTCTAATACTTGTTGACCTGTTTGGGCACTACACAGATTCATTCAGAAACCCAAGGGGTTCATCCTCCTTTTATCTTTCTGTATTTTTAGGTTTAGCAGAGGCTTGAAACCCAAATCTTTCTGGGTATTTAATCTATATATATCCCTTTCACCTTTCAAACAATCATATTTGGCATAGCAGGTTTTAAAATATGTAGTATTCAGGGGTTTCTGGGCAAAAAATTGTGAATATTAATGAAGAAAGCACAATGAAAATTATGTTAAGTTTAAAAGATCTGTTATAAATACTTAAAGAATGAGAACCACTACATTAACTAATTCTTGCTGTATAACAAATCTTCTCAAACCTAGTGGCTTAAAGCAACAAACATGTATAATCTCACAGTTTCTGTGGGCTAGAAATCTAGATACCTCTTAGTTGAGTCCTCTGGCTCAAGGTATTTCATAAGCCTACAGTCAAGATGATAACTGCCTTCTTCTCATGGCTTGACTGGGTAAGGAACCACTTCCAAGTTCATTCATGTAGTTGTTGGCAGGATACAGTTCCTTGTGGGTTGTTGGACTAAAGGCTTCAGATCTTCACTGGCTGTTGGTTAGAGATCATCCTCAATTCCTTGCCATGAGGCATTTCCAACATGACATTTTTTTCATCAAAGTGTGCAAGCAAGAAAAACAGAGAAAGAAGATATACAAGGAAGATGGAACACAGAATCTTTTAAAATCTAATCTCAGAAATGACATCCTATCACTTTTGTCATCTTCTATTCATTAGAAGTAATTCACTAGGTCCAGCCATACTCAGAGGGAAGGGGTTACACAAAGCCATGAATACCAGGAGGTGAGGATCATTGCCAGCCATTGAAGAAGCTGCCTACCACATCCCCATTGGAATCCCAGTGTAACCACCAATGTGTTCGCCTTGCCTACTGCCTAGACAAAGCTGATTTATCAAGACATGGGAATTGCAATAGAGAAAGAGCAATTCATACAGAGCCAGCTGTGTAGGAGGCTAGAGTTTTATTATAACTCAAATCATTCTCCCCAGTAATTCTGGAACTGGAGTTTTAAAGGATAATTTAATGGGTAGGGGGGCGTGATTTGGGAGTTCTGATTGGTCAGGTTGAAGATGAAATCATAGGGAGTTGAAGCTGTCCTCTTGCACTGAGTCAGTTCCTGGGTGGAGGCCACAGGACCAGATGAGCCAGTTTATTGATCTGGGTGGTGCCAGCTGGTCCACTGAATGCAGGGTCTGCAAAATATCTCAAGCACTGATCTTAAGGTTTTACAGTAATGATGTTATCCCCAGGAGCATCTTGGGGAGGTTTAGAATCTTGCCGTCTCCATCTGCATGACTCCTAAATCATAATTTCTAAATCTTTTGGCTATTTTGTTAATCCTACAAAGGCAGCCTAGTCCCCAGGTAGGAAGGGGATTTGTTTTGGGAAAGGGCTGTTATATTCGTTTCAAAGCTGAAGCATAAACTGAGCTCCTTCCTAAGGTTAGTTTAGCCTATGCCCATAAGTGAACAAGGACAGCTTAAAGATTAGAAGGAAGATGGAGTCAATTTGGTCTGATCTTCACTGTCTCAGTTATAATTCTGAATTTTATTTTGCCTTTGCACTTTTTGACAAATAGATGAATTTTCCCTCATACCTATATTCAGTGCAAGAGGACAGCTTCAACTCCCTACGATTTCATCTCTGACCTGATCAAGCAGAATCCCAATTTACTGGCTCCCTACCCACCAAATCATCCTTAAAAACTCCAGTCCCCAAATTACTGGGGAGACTGAATTGAGTAATAGTAAAAAGGTCTGTTATCGCCTTTGTTCAAAGCTGAACCATAAACTAAGTTCATCCCTAAAGTAAGTTTGACCTATGCCCAGAAATGAATAAGGACAGCTTAAAGATTAGAAGCAAGATGGAGTCAGTTAGATCTGATCTCTTTCACTGTCTCAGTTATAAGTTTGCAATGGTGGTTTCACCAGCAGGCTCAGCTATAAAAGCTAAAACTTAAGAAAGGTTTCTGAACAGCAAAGGAGATATTCTTATACCTTTGCCCTTTTTGACAAATAGATGAAGTATCCTTCATACCTATAGAAAAAGAGAGCCAAGTTAACTCGAAAAAATGGTAAAAATTAAACTTATAAATTTTATAAGATTAGGTAAGCTTCCTAGGAAAAGTGTAGTTCTAGTTTTCAGAGATGATAGATTAAAGATAATGGGGATAAAAGGGATGCTTAAAGCTGACATATTGGACAGTGTTCACTGTTTACAATTGAAGAACCTGCAGAGATTACTGCAGTTACCAATGCTATTTCTAGCTAAGCCATTTAATGTGGAGACAAATGGAAAAATTATCAGAGGGCATGAGGTCAGTGCATGATGTCCCTCAGGGACCAAACCTTGGTACCGTAAGACGAGGGAACTCGTGCTTACTCTCTTGAATGAAAGGACAACAAATCAAAGGGTAAATAAGAGTACCTACCCAGCAAGGCTATGCTGTCTGCACTACTAAAGAGTTTTACCCCATCTAGGATATGGGAAATAAATTCTCAGACAAGCCACAGTTTTGATATTAATCTTGAGTTTCATTTCAATTGCTTCATTGGCTGGACCTTTTACCAGAATTACCAAAAAGGCACAAAAATGAGAAGTGTGTGGAACATAGATACAACCAAGGGCCTGCAGTCTTTTGGGGGAGGAAGCTCTGTTTCCAGCAGACTCCAAGAAAAGGCAGAATGGTGAGAAATCCTGCATCTCAATAAATGCTGCTACCCTGATCCTTGAAGCAGGTCCACCATGCAGCAGCATGGGAAACCCCTGGGAGCTCCACCCCAGAACTACTGAATTGGACTCTGCATTTCAACAAAATCCCCAGGGGATTCAATGCACAGTAAAGTGTAACAAGTGCTGCTGTAATGAAACTTCAAAGAGCTTTGAGAGAACTGTGGGGATGAAGACTAAGTTCAACTGAAGGAATTAAAGAATGTTTCATAGAAAAAGTATCATTTGAGCTTAACCTCATGAGATGTGTGCTATAGTTTGGATATGGTTTGTTTGCCTTCACTGAGTTTCATGTTGAAATTTGATCCTCAGTGTTGGAGGTGGGGCCTGGTGGGAAGTGTTTGCGTCATAGGTCTGGATCTCTTGTGAATGACTTGGTCTCACCCTCATGGTAATGAACAAGTTCTTCTTGCTTTATAGTCCCCACAGGAGTTTCCTCTAGGGCTGGTTGTTAAAAAGAGCCTGATACTTTCTCTCTCTTTCTTGCTTCCTCTCTTGCCATGTGATTTTCACGCACTGACCTTCTGCTGTAAGTGGAAGCTTCTTAAGACTGTCATCAGAAGCAGATGTTGGTGCTACGCATCATGTACAGCCTGCAGAATGGTGAGCCAAATACACCTCTTTTCTTTGTAAATTACCAAGTCTCAGGTATTCCTTTATAATAACACAAATGAAGAAAAATGTGTATAATGTCAACAGACATGATTTCAAAAAGAAGAAAATATTTTCTTTGTGAGGAAACAAAAACGATAAAATCATAGGCAATAGTCTAATGCAGGAAAGTAAACTTTGTTTTAGGAATGAAAAATGTACACTCTTGATTCCTGGGAGCCAAGATGGCCGAATAGGAACAGCTCCAGTCTACAGCTCTGTGTGAGCAACACAGAAGACAGGCAATTTCTGCATTTCCAACTGAGGTACCGGGTTCATCTCACTGGGGAGTGCCGGACAGTGGGTGCAGGACAGTGGGTGCGGTGCACCATGCGTGAACTGAAGCAGGGTGAGGCATCACCTCATCTGGGAAGCACAAGGGGTCAGGGAATTCCCTTTCCTAGTCAAAGAAAGGGGTGACAGATGGCACCTGGAAAATTGGGTCACTCCCACTGAGAGGTGACAGCATGCTGGCAGTCCTCACAGCCCTTGCTTGCTCTCAGCACCTCCTCTGCCTGGGCTCCCACTTTGGCAGCACTTGAGGAGCCCTTCAGCCTGCTGCTGCACTGCGGGAGCCCCTTTTTGGGCTGGCCAAGGCCGGAGCCTGCTCCCTCAGCTTGCAGGGAGGTGTGGAGGGAGAGGCGTGGGTGGGAACCGGGGCTGCACGCGGTGCTTGCGGGCCAGCACGAGTTCCGGGTGGGTGTGGGCCTGGCAGACCCTGCACTCAGAGTGGCCAGCCGGCCCCACCAGCCCCAGGCAGTGAGGGGCTTAGCACCTGTGCCAGCAACTGCTGTGCTCAATTTCTCGCAGGGCCTTAGCTGCCTTCCCGCGGGGCAGGGCTCGGGACCTGCAGCCCGCCATGCCTGAGCCTCCCACCCACTCCGTGGGCTCCTGTGTGGCCCAAGCCTCCCCAGTGAGCACCACCCCCTGCTCCACGGCACGCAGTCCCATCGACCACCCAAGGGCTGAGGAGTGCGGGCGCATGGCACGGGACTGGCAGGCCGTTCCACCTGCAGTTCTGGTGCGGGATCCACTGGGTGAAGCCAGCTGGGCTTCTGAGTCTGGTGGGGATGTGGAGAACCTTTATGTCTAGCTAAGGGATTGTAAATACACCAATTGGCACTCTGTATCTAGCTCAAGGTTTGTAAACACACCAATCAGCACCCTGTGTCTAGCTCAGGGTTTGTGAATGCACCAATCGACACTCTGTATCTAGCTACTCTGGTGGGGACGTGGAGAACCTTTGTGTCTAGCTCAGCGATTGTAAATGCACCAATCAGTGCCCTGTCAAAACAGACCACTCAGCTCTACCAATCAGCAGGATGTGGGTGGGGCCAGATAAGAAAATAAAAGCAGGCTGCCCAAGCCAGCAGTGGCAACCCGCTTGGGTCCCCTTCCACACTGTGGAAGCTTTGTTCTTTCTCTCTTTGCAATAAATCTTGCTGCTCCTCACTCTTTGGGATCACACTGCCTTTATGAGCTGTAACACTCACTGTGAAGGTCTGCAGCTTCACTCCTGAAGCCAGTGAGACCACGAACCCACTGGGAGGAACGAACAACTCCAGACGTGCCATCTTAAGAGCTGTAACACTCACTGTGAAGGTCTTCAGCTTCACTCCTGAGCCAGCGAGAACACAAACCCACCAGAAGGAAGAAACTCTGAACACATTAGAACATCAGAAGGAACAAACTCCAGACACGCCACCTTTAAGAACTGTAATACACACCGTGAGGGTCTGCGGCTTCATTTTTGAAGTCAGTGAGACCAAGAAGCCACCAATTCCAGACACACCACCCTAATACTGCGCTTTTCCAATGGGCTTAACAAATGGCACACCAGGAGATTATATCCCGCACATGACTCGGAGGGTCCTACACCCACGGAGCCTCACTGACTGCTAGCACAGCAGTCTGAGATCAAACTGCAAGGCAGCAGTGAGGCTGGGGGAGGGGTGCCTACAATTGCCAAGGCTTGAGTAGGTAAACAAAGCGGCCTGGAAGCTCGAAGTGGGTGGAGCCCACCACAGCTCAAGGAGACCTGCCTCCCTCTGTAGGCACCACCTCTGGGGGCAGGGCACAGACAAACAAAAGGCAGCAGTAACCTCTGCAGACTTAAATGTCACTGTCTGACAGCTTTGAAGAGAGTAGTGGTTCTCCCAGAACACAGCTGGAGATCTGAGAATGGGCAGACTGCCTCCTCAAGTGGGTCCCTGACCCCCGAGTAGCCTAACTGGGAGGCACCCCCCCAGTAGGGGTGGACTGACACCCCACACAGCCGGGTACTCCTCTGAGACAAAACTTCCAGAGGAACGATCAGGCAGCAGCATTTGTGGTTCACCAATATCCGATGTTCTGCAGCCACCACTGCAGATACCCAGGCACACAGGGTCTGCAGTGGACCTCCAGTAAACTCCAACAGACCTGCAGCTGACGGTCCTGACTATTAGAAGGAAAACTAACAAACAGAAAGGACATCCACACCAAAAACCCATCTGTATGTCACCATAATCAAAGACCAAAGGTAGATAAAACCACAAAGATGGGGAAAAAACAGAGCAGCAAAACCGGAAACTCTAAAAAGCAGAGCGCCTCTCCTCCTCCAAAGGAATGCAGCTCCTCACTAGCAATGGAACAAAGATGGACGGAGAATGAATTTGACGAGTTGAGAGAAGAAGGCTTCAGAAGAACAAACTACTCCAAGCTAAAGGAGGAAGTTCAAACCAATGGCAAAGAAGTTAAAAACCTTGAAAAAAAATTAGATGAATGGCTAACTAGAATAAACAATGCAGAGAAGTCCTTAAAGGACCTGATGGAGCTGAAAACCATGGTACAAGACTTACGTGACAAATGCACAAGCCTCAGTAGCCGATGTGATCAACTAGAAGAAAGGGTATCAACGATGGAAGATGAAATGAATGAAATGGAGCAAGAAGAGAAGCTTAGAGAAAAAAGAATAAAAATAAATGAACAAAGCCTCCAAGAAATATGGGACTATGTGAAAAGACCAAATCTACATCTGATTGGTGTACCTGAAAGTGATGGGGAGAATGGAACCAAGTTGGAAAACACTCTACAGGATATTGTCCAGGAGAACTCCCCCAATCTAGCAAGGCAGGCCAACATTCAAATTCAGGAAATACAGAAAACGCCACAAAGATACTCCTTGAGAAGAGCAACACCAAGACACATAATTGTCAGATTCACCAAAGTTGAAATGAAGGAAAAAATGTTAAGGGCAGCCAGAGAGAAAGGTCGGATTACCCACAAAGGGAAGCCCATCAGACTAACAGCTGATCTCTCAGCAGAAACTCTACAAGCCAGAAGAGACTGGGGGCCAATATTCAACATTCTTAAAGAAAAGAATTTTCAATCAAGAATTTCATATCCAGTCAAACTAAGCTTCATAAGTGAAGGAGAAGTAAAATACTTTGCAGATAAGCAAATGCTGAGAGATTTTGTCACCAACAGGCCTGCCCTAAAAGAGCTCCTGAAGGAAGCACTAAACATGGAAAGGAACAACTGGTACCAGCCACTGCAAAAACATGCCAAATTGTAAAGACCATCAAGGCTGGGAAGAAACTGCATCAACTAACGAGCAAAATAACCAGCTAACATCATAATGACAGGATCAAATTCACACATAACAATATTAACCTTAAATGTAAATGGGCTAAATGCTCCAACTGAAAGACACAGACTGGCAAATTGGATAAAGAGTCAAGACCCAACAGTGTGCTGTATTCAGGAAACCCAACTCATGTGCAGAGACACACATAGGCTCAAAATAAAGGGATGGAGGAAGATCTACCAAGCAAATGGAAAACAAAAAAAGGCAGGGGTTGCAATCCTAGTCTTGGATAAGACAGACTTTATACCAACAAACATCAAAAGAGACAAAGAAGACCATCACATAATGGTAAAGGGATCAATTCAACAAGAAGAACTAACTATCCTAAATATATATGCCCCCAATACAGGAGCACCCAGATTCATAAAGCAAGTCCTTAGTGACCTACAAAGAGACTTAGACTCCCACACAATAATAATGGGAGACTGTAACACCCCACTGTCAACATTGGACAGATCAACGAGACAGAAAGTTAGCAAGGATATCCAGGAATTGAACTCAGCTCCGCACCAAGCGGACCTAATAGACATCTACAAAACTCTCCACCCGAAATCAACAGAATACACATTCTTTTCTGCACCACACCATGCCTATTCCAAAATCGACCACATAGTTGGAAGTAAAGCTCTCCTCAGCAAATGTAAAAGAACAGAAATTATAACAAACTGTCTCTCAGACCACAGTGCAATCAAACTAGAACTCAGGATTAAGAAACTCACTCAAAACCGCTCAACTACATGGAAACTGAACAACCTGCTCCTGAATGACTACTGGGTACATAACGAAATGAATGCAGAAATAAAGATGTTCTTTGAGACCAATGAGAACAAAGACACAACATACCAGAATCTCTGGGACACATTCAAAGCAGTGTGTAGAGGGAAATTCATAGCACTAAATGCCCACAAGAGAAAGCAGGAAAGATCCAAAATTGACACCCTAACATCACAATTAAAAGAACAAGAGAAGCAAGAGCAATCAAATTCAAAGGCTAGCAGAAGGCAAGAAATAACTAAAATCAGAGCAGAACTGAAGGAAATAGAGACACAAAAAAACCCTCCAAAAATCAGTGAATCCAGGAGCTGGTTTTTTGAAAAGATGAACAAGTTGATGGACCGCTAGCAAGACTAATAAAGAAGAAAAGAGAGAAGAATCTAATAGATGCAATAAAAAATGACAAAGAGGATATCACCACTGATCCCACAGAAATACAAACTACCATCCGGGAATACTATAAACACCTCTACACAAATAAACTAGAAAATCTAGAAGAAATGGATAAATTCCTCTACACACGCACCCTCCCAAGACTAAACTAGGAAGAAGTTGAATCTCTGAATAGACTGATAACAGGCTCTGAAATTTAGGCAATAATTAATAGCTTACCAACCAAAAAAAGTCCAGGACCAGATGGATTCACAGCCGAATTCTACCAGAGGTACAAGGAGGAACTGGTACCATTCCTTCTGAAACTATTCCAATCAATAGAAAAAGAGGGAATCCTCCCTAACTCATTTTATGAGGCCAACATCATCCTGATATCAAAGCCTGGCAAAGACACAACAAAAAAAGAATTTTAGATTAATATCCTTGACGAACATTGATGCAAAAATCCTCAATAAAATACTGGCAAACCGAATCCAGCGGCACATCAAAAAGCTTATTCACCATGATCAAGTGGGCTTCATCCCGGGCATGCAAGGCTGCTTCAACATATGAAAATCAATAAATGTAATCCAGCATATAAACAGAACCAACAACAAAAACCACATGATTATCTCAATAGATGCAGAAAAGGCCTTTGACAAAATTCAACAACCTTCATGCTAAAAACTTTCAATAAATTAGGTATTGTTGGGACGTATCTCAAAATAATAAGAGCTATCTATGACAAACCCACAGCCAATATCATACTGAATGGACAAAAACTGGAAACATTCCCTTTGAAAACTGGCACAAGACAGGGATGCCCTCTCTCAGCACTCTTATTCAACATAGTGTTGGAAGTTCTGACCGGGGCAATTAGGCAGGAGAAGGAAATAAAGGGTATTCAATTAGGAAAACAGGAAGTCAAATTGTTCCTGTTTGCAGATGACATGACTGTGTATCTAGAAAACCCCATTTCTCAGCACAAAATTTCCTTAAGCTGATAAGCAACTTCAGCAAAGTCTCAGGATACAAAATCAATGTACAAAAATCACAAGCATTCTTATACACCAATAACAGACAAACAGAGAGCCAAATCATGAGTGAACTCCCATTCACAATTGCTTTAAAGAGAATAAAATACCTAGGAATCCAACTTACAAGGGATGTGAAGGACCTCTTCAAGGAGAACTACAAACCACTGCTCAATGAAATAAAAGAGGATACAAACAAATGGAAGAACATTCCATGATCATGGGTAGGAAGAATCAATATCATGAAAATGGCCATACTGCCCAAGGTAATTTACAGATTTAATGCCATCCCCATCAAGCTACCAATGACTTTCTTCACAGAATTGGAAAAAACTACTTTAAAGTTCATATGGAACCAACAAAGAGCCAGCATTGCCAAGTCAATCCTAAGCCAAAAGAACAAAGCTGGAGGCATCACACTACCTGACTTCAAACTATACTACAAGGCTACAGTAACCAAAACATCATGGTACTGGTACCAAAACAGAGATACAGACCAATGGAACAGAACAGAGCCCTCAGAAATAATGCTGCATATCTACAACTATCTGATCTTTGACAAACCTGAGAAAAACAAGCAATGGGGAAAGGATTCCCTATTTAAAAAATGGTGCTGGGACAACTGGCTAGCCATATGTAGAGAGCTGACACTGGATCCCTTCCTTATGCCTTATACAAAAATTAATTCAAGGTGGATTAAGGATTTAAATGTTAGACCTAAAACCATAAAAACCCTAGAGGAAAAGCTAGGCGATACCATTCAGGACATAGGCATGGGCAAGGACTTCATGTCTAAAACACCAAAAGCAATGGCAACAAAAGACAAAATTGACAAATGGGATCTAATTAAACTAAAGAGCTTTTGCACAGCAAAAGAAACTACCATCAGAGTGAACAGGCAACCTACAGAATGGGAGAAAGTTTTTGCAACCTACTCATCGGACAAATGGTCAATATCCAGAATCTACAAAAAAACTCAAACAAATTTACAAGAAAAAAACAACCCCATCAAAAAGTGGGCAAAGGAAATGAACAGACACTTCTCAAAAGAAGAGATTTATGCAGCCAAAAAACACACGAAAAAATGCTCATCATCACTGGCCATCAGAGAAATGCAAATCAAAACCACAATGAGATACCATCTCACACCGGTTAGAATGGTGATCATTAAAAGTCAGGAAACAACAGGTGCTGGAGAGGATGTGGAGAAATAGGAACACTTTTACACTGTTGGTGGGACTGCAAACCAGTTCAACCATTGTGGAAGTCAATGTGGCAATTCCTCAGGGATCTAGAACTGGAAATAGCATTTGACCCAGCCATCCCATTCCTGGGTATATACCCAAAGGATTATAAATCATGCTGCTATAAAGACACATGCACACGTATGTTTATGTGGCACTATTCACAATTGCAAAGACTTGGAACCAACCCAAATGTCCAACAATGATAGACTGGATTAAGAAAATGTGGCACATATACACCAGGAATACTATGCAGCCATAAAGAATGATGAATTCATGTCCTTTGTAGGGACATGGATGAAGCTGGAAACCATCATTCTCTGCAAACTATCGCAAGGACAAAAAACCAAACACCGCATGTTCTCACTCATAGGTGGGAATTGAACAATGAGAACAGATGGACACACGAACGGGAACATCACATACCGGGGCCTGTTGTGGGTTGTGGGTAGGGTGGAGGGATAGCATTAGGAGATATACCTAATGCTAAATGACAAGTTAATGGGTGCAGCACACCAACATGGCACATGTAAACATATGTAATAAACCTGCACATTATGCTCATGTACCCTAAAACTTAAAGTATAATAATAATAACATAATAAAAAAAGAGAAATGTACACTGTTAAACTGAAGCCCAATTGCAATGGCCTTTGAGTATTTTCTATGGGTACCCTTTTTTAACTTTATTCTCATGGCAACAGGGAGACTGGAATTTTTCAAACATTAATCAGTAGCAATAAGGATAAGTATCTGCTGGCAGTGTGGAGGATGTGTTGGCTTGAGGAGAGACCAATGACCCATAAATTAGGAGCAATTAACATAGACAGACATAGATTTAGAAACTGTAGTTCAGAGATGAGGTTATGCCACACTGAAATTCTATAGCAGTAATGGAAATAAAGGAGAAATGAGAGGCATTTCATAGGCCAAATCCACAGCTCTTGGTAAGTGGTAGAAGATCTGTGCCTGAGTAATGGGGAGAAAGAGGATATTATTCAGGGAGAAGGAGTCATGAAAACATGACCAGTTTTAGAGGAAGAAGAGTTTGTTCTTGGCCATGAGATAATTAAAACTTTGAGACATTGTTGCTTTCACACATTGTTGCTCATGCCCCTTTCCTGCACTGCTACATTTTTTGTTTTTACCACTCTCAGCCTTTTCAGTGTCCTCTTTTGAGGATTCCAGCAGATGCCTGAAGGAGTCAGTGCACCTTCAACCCATTCCACAAAGATTTTATCTTTTTATTCTGGCTCAAGTTACAACATGGAAGAAACTCTGATGAGCAAATTACATCCTTGTAGTTGCCTAGAATGCTCTGGACTTTAATTTCACATTGAACAAACTGAGTAAAAAGGAACCCCTCTCAGTAGGGAGCCTGGAAAAATTAATTATGTCAGATTTCAGGAAAGAATGGGAAAAGCATAAAAGAATGTTGGTTGTTACTCTAATTTAAAAGATCCACAGAATCTTTAGAGATAATTCTACAAGGAAAGAAATTAATAACTTTTTTCAGGTAACCCCAAACTTCTTTACTGGTTACAAATGATGAGGTGATCATGTTGCAATTGAAAGTAATATTTCCTTTCCTTTGTTCATGATCTCATTCTTGATGAATTACCTCATTCCTGTTATGAGCCAAATAACAATGTTTTGGTCAACAATGTACCATATATATAATGGCGTTCCCATAAGATTATAAAGCCATATTTTTAGTGTACTTTTTCTATGTTTAGATATACAAATACTTACCATTGTGTGACAATTGCCTGCAGTATTCAGTACAGTAACATGCTGTATAAGTTTGTGGCCAAGGAACAATAGGCTATACCATACAGCCTAAGTTTATAATAGGCTGTCCCTTGGGTTTGTGTAAATATATTATATACTGTATGCTGTTCCCACAATGACAAAATGACCTAACAATGCACTTTTCAGAAGCATCCTTGTCAGTCAGCAACACATTAATGTTGATGCATTTACAATGTATTGAGTTGGACAAGATGACTGACTAGACATAGCCAGGTGGAACAGCTGCCACCAAGGGACCAGTAAACTGGTGCACTCCTAACAGATCTTCAGAGAGAAGGCACTGGACAGAGGGAGAACACAGAAGTTGGGCTGAAAGGGGAGGAAGCTGGGAACCCTTCATGAGGCTACCAACACTAGGACTCATTCCTGGCCCCCCACAACTCTAGGGAAACAGGTGAGTTGAACTGGAAAAGAGCAACCCACTCTTACTGCCAGTCTCAAGAATTCTGGGCCTCTGGAATCCTGGCAGGAGGAGACTCCTCGCCTACCACAGACACTTGAGTTGGCAGGAAAAGCTGCTTAGAGAAGTGATAGGGGAAGCACTACAGGCAGCACAGAGCCCATAGGATTTGTTATTGGATCATCTATAGTGGAGCACAGCCTCCTAGGCTTGACTTGCTCACGTAGGAGATTTTAGCCCTAGGAGAACTGCCACACCTGAACTCTGCAGAGCGGTCTTGCTCATCAGATAGAGCTGGTCTGATCTGAGGACCCCTTGGTCTTCTGGCCTCTCCTGAGGCTGCAGTCTTGTTATGCCTGTTTGCAGTGCAGCCTCACCTGAGGGCCCACATCATAGTTCCTGTGCTGGAGGACCACAGCTGACTAGCAGAGAGCTCCAACAGAGAGGCCATCATGGACACACATCAGCCCATCTGCTCCCTCCCAACTCTGCAGCTTTCCCTGAGCCCACAGCCACCCCCGGACCAGAATATTGCTTCGCTGATGTTTGCATACATGGTGGATCTTGCCTTCTTTGTCCTGCCAGCACACATGTGTGCATGCATCCTGCCCTGCCACTGCTGCCAGCATGAGTACACTCCTTACCTTTACCCCCACCTTACCACCATTACAACTGGAGCCTTGGTGGGCACAGAGCCTACCAGCCCCACCCCCACTAGCCCCCCACCCCTGCACCAACACTACTTTTGGAGTAAAACTGGGCATGGAGAACAGTGGACTCTTCCCCATCCTGAGCAGCCACCTTTGCCTTAATCCCAGCACTCCATCCCTGCACTAACAGCACCATCAGCATGATTGCATGCACAGTCACCAGCAGGACCCTCCACACCCCCAGAGTGGAGGAGTGCTGCCTCCACTACTGCTGCAACATTCATATCCTTGCACATCATCAGAGCTCTTGGGTGATCAGGTGTATTTTCAATGAGCAGCAATAATTTGAAAGAAATCATTTTTCTGAGCAGAGGGCCTCAATAGTGGGCTTAAAATATCCAAGAACCATGCTGTAAATAAAATTATTATCATTCAGGCTTGGTTGTTTCATTTACAGAGCACAGGCAGAAAAGATTTAGCATAATTCTTAAGGGCACTAGGAGTTTTGGAATGGTAAATGAGCATTGGCTTCAACTTAGAGTTACCACTGGATTAACCCCTAAAAAAAGAGTCCGACTGTCCTCTGAAGCTTTGAAGCTAGGCACTGATTTCTCCTCTCTATCTATGAAAGTCCTAGATGACATCTTCTTCCAAAATAAGGGTGTTTCATCTCCACTGAAAATCTTTTATTTAGTGTAGCTATCTTCATCAATTATCTTAGCTACATCTTCTGGATGCTTGTTGCAACATCCACATGAGTACTTGTTGCATCACCTTGCACTTGCACACACCAGGCAAGCAATCAATTTTGCAGTGGACACCAGCTTGGGGTCCTTTGATTCAATTTTCACACTATCTGGAGACAGCATCAGGTACTACAGACTGGGGGCTCAGCTCCACAAAACTGCCCTACTTCATAGACTCTCAAGTCCTGGCCTCTGGAACTTCTGACCAATTATCTTCAATTGGTGTTCAAGTAATTTCCTCTTTGGGTTCAATTAATTTGCTAGAGTGACTCACAGAACTCAGGAAAGTACTTATATTTACTGGTTTATTATAAAGGTTATTACAAAGGATACGGGTGAAGAGATGCACAGGATCAGGTATGGGGGAAGGAGTGCAAAGTTTCCATGCTCAGTTTCCATGCTCACCCCAGGCATACCACCCTCCAGGAACCTCCATGTGTGCAGCTATTCAGGAGCTCTCTGATCTGTTCTCTTCGGTTTCTATGGAGGCCTTATTACATAGATGTGATCGACTAAACCATTGGCCATTGGCCATTGGCCATCAAATTAATTTACTTCAGCCTCTCTCCCCTCCTGGGAAGTCAGGGGCAGGGCTGAAAGTTAGCAAACCTCTAATCATGCCTTCATTTTTCCAGTTATCAGCCCTTATTTTGAAGCTACCTAGGGACTGCCAGCCATCAGTCAATCAATAGCACACAAAAAGATAACACTTTGGGGATTCTAAGGATTTTTGGTGTTGTATGCCAGAAACAAGGCAAAGACCAAATATATATTTTACAATATCACAGGTCCCATCTCCAAATACCATCATATTGGAATAGGGCTTCAACATGTGAATTTTTGGGGAAACACAAATTCCATAACAAATAATACTTGATAGCAACCACAAAACCTTAATGGCATACAGCAATAAACATTTATTTTTGCCTTACAATTCTACAATCAGGTGATGTAGCTAGCTTGGCTAGATTTTCTCTGGGTCTCAGCAGGATTTACCCATGTGTCTGGCAGTTGGCTGGTTCTCTGCTGGGACAACAGGGCCGTGGGCCATTTGTTTTTTATTTTATTTTAGGATATATTTGGATGATTCTCCTAATGATGGCACAGAAGCAGGAGCAAGAAAACTCAGCAACATAAGTGTTTTATAAGGCTGTATTTACATTATTTATTGCTAAAATCCCTTTGGTGAAAACGAAGTCCCATGGCTGATACCAGATTCAAAGTGAGAGGATGATACAAAATTACATGAGGATGAATGTAGATACAAAGAGGGATGAAGAATTGGAGCCATTAATGTGACAATATATCACATACAGAAATATGTGCACACATGCACTAACAAACGTGTGAAAATATATCTAACATTATTATTTGTATAATGATTTCTTACCTCCCAAAAGTCCTTCAACAGAATCGATTGTAAAATAGTCATGAAAGTGAATAAATACAGCTATATATATACATATACAAAATAGTATGCATGAATCTTCTAAGCATAATTTGCTTACATAAATTCAAAACCATGCAAAACTAATCAATAATGCTTGGGAATACAAAGAGTAAAACTATTTTTTAAAGCAATAAAATTATCAATAAAAATTATTACTTTTTAATCAATGATTAACAAAAATAAAAACCATGCACATGGCTGTATCTCTCAGCAAGTTTGGGGGAGGGTGGTATAGTAATTTCTGAGAGGGACTGCAAAGTAGATTTCCATGGTGTAATCTTCCACTTCTTTAGAGGGGTTATGCTGCTTACATGGATGGTCACACTGTAATAATTTATTGACCTGTAAATTTAGCAATTACCCAGGTGTCATGTTTCACAATAAAAAGTACTAAACGAAAAAAAAAGAAGGGCATGCACTTCCTTTATGGATTTTTTTTTTCTTCTGGATATTACACAAAATCAGCAACCTGATCAGACTAAAAAAACCTACCAGGTCCATTTTCATCGATGTCAGAAAATAAATGTAATTGTCAGTCTCTAAAACTGCAGAGGAGCTTCTAAAAGAAGTAAAGAATGGCTAAAAAAAGTTGCACAAGTTGCCTCTTGGGAGTTAGAAGAGGTGGGAAAGGAAATGCTGATTTCATTTAAACCTCATAGAATGAATTGACTTTTGAAACTATGTGTATGTAAAACTTTGATTTAAAAAATTGTAAAAGTTTATAAAATCAGTGGAAAGTGTTTTAATAAGTATAGTTGTAATGGTATCGGAAAAGACCAACATAGTGGTTCAGCTAAACCTGTCACTGTTTTTTCCTGTGTGTGGGTATCTCTAAGGGAGAATGAAAGTGTACCTCTCCATGTCACTTTCCGTTCCTTCCTTCTAGAATATTCTTGAGGTTTCATGAATGACTTCATATTGTTCATAAATAATTCTTATTTTTGGTGATTGTCTAAATCAAATGGAAAAATAAGGATTGTTATTACAATAAGAATGTAGCAATTCCAGGGGCATTCCAAGATGGCTGAATAGGAACAGCTCCGGTCTGCACCTCCCAGTGTGATCAATGAAAAAGATGGGTGATTTCTGCATTTCCCACTGATGTACTTAGTTCATCTCACTGGGACTGGTTAGACAGTGGGTGCAGCCCATGGAGGGCGAGACAAAGCAGGGTGGGGCGTTGCCTCACCCGCGAAGCTCAAGGGGTCGGGGGATTTCCCTTTCCTAGCCAAGGGAAGCCATGACAGACCACCTAGAAAAATGGGACACTCTGGCCCAAATACTGTGCTTTTCCCAAGGTCTTAGCAACTGGCAGACAAGGGGATTCTCTCTCACACCTGGCTCAGTGGCTCCCATGCCCACGGAGCCTTGCTCACTGCTAGCGCAGCAGTCTGAGATTGATTTGCAAGATGGCAGCCTGGCTGGGGGAGGGGCATCCACCATTGTTGAGGCTTGAGTAGGTAAACAAAGCCGTCGGGAAGCTCAAACTGGGCAGAGCCCACCATGGCTCAACAAGGCCTACTGCCTCTAGACTCCACCTCTGTGGGCAGGGAATAGCTGAACAAAAGGCAGCAGACAGCTTCTGCAGACTTAAACATCCCTGTCTAACAGCTCTGAAGAAAGCAGCAGTTCTCCTACCACAGCATTTGAGCTCTGAGAATGGACAGACTGCCTCCTCAAGTGGGTCCCTGACTCGCGTGTAGCCTGACTAGGAGACATCTCCCAGTAGGGGCCTACAGACACCTCATATAGGCATCTCTGGGACAAAAGGTCCAGAGAAAGGATCAGGCAGCAATATTTGCTGTTCTGCAGCCTCTGCTGGTAATACGCAGGCAAAGAGGATCTGGAGTGGAACTCCAGCAAACTCCAACAGACCTGCAGCTGAGGGACCTGACTGTTAGAAGGAAAACTAAAAACCAGAAAGGAATAGCATCAACATAAACAAAAAGGTCATCAACACCAAAAGCCCATCTGTAGGTCATCAACATCAAAGACCAAAGGTAGATAAAACCACAAACATGGGAAGAAACCAGAGCAGAAAAGCTGAAAATTCTAAAAATAAAAGCGCCTTTTCTCCTCCAAAGGATCACAGCTCCTCAACAGCAATGGAACAAAGCTAGATGGAGAATGATATCAAAGAGTTGACAGAAGTAGGCTTCAGAAGGTTGGTAATAACAAACTTCTCCAAGCTAAAGGAGGATGTTCAAACCCATTGCAAGGAAGCTAAGCACCTTGAAAAAAGATTAGACAAATGGCTAACTAGAATAAACAGTGTAGAGAAGACCTTAAATGACCTGATGGAGCTGAAAATCATGGCACGAGTACTTCACGACACATGCACAAGCTTCAATAGCCAATTTGATCAAGTGGAAGAAAGGATATCAGTGATTGAAGATCAAATTAATGAAATAAAGTGAGAAGATAAGTTTAGAGAAAAAAGAGTAAAAACAAATGAACAAAGCCTACAAGAAATATGGGACTATGTGAAAAGACCAAATCTACGTCTGATTGGTTTACCTGAAAGTGATGGGGAGAATGGAACCAAGTTGGAAAACACTCTACAGGATATTATCCAGGAGAACTTCCCCAATATAGCAAGGCAGGCCAACATTCAAATTCAGGAAATACAGAGAATGCCACAAAGATACTCCTCGAGAAGAGCAACTCCAAGACACATAATTGTCAGATTCACCAAAGTTGAAATGAAGGAAAAAATGTTAAGGGCAGCCAGAGAGAAAGGTCGGGTTACCCACAAAGGGAAGCCCATCAGACTAACAGCTGATCTCTCGGCAGAAACTCTACAAGCCAGAAGAGAGTGGGGGCTGATATTCAACATTCTTAAACAAAAGAATTTTCAGTCAAGAATTTCACATCCAGCCAAACTAAGCTTCATAAGTGAAGGAGGAGTAAAATACTTTACAGATAAGCAAATGCTGAGAGATTTTGTCACCAGCAGGCCTGCCCTACAAGAGCTCCTGAAGGAAGCACTAAACATGGAAAGGAACCGGTACCAGCCACTGCAAAAACATGCCAAATTGTAAAGACCATCAAGGCTGGGAAGAAACTGCATCAACTAACGAGCAAAATAACCAGCTAACATCATAATGACAGGAACAAATTCTCACATAACAATATTAACCTTAAATGTAAATGGGCTAAATGCCCCAATTAAAAGACACAGACTGGCAAACTGGATAAAGAGTCAAGACCCATCAGTGTGCTGTATTCAGGAGACCCATTTCATGTGCAAAAATGCACATAGGCTCAAAATAAAGGGCTGGAGGAAGATCTACCAAGCAAATGGAAAGCAAAAAAGAAGCAGGGGTTGCAATCCTAGTCTCTGATAAAACAGACTTTAAACCAACAAAGATCAAGAGACAAAGAAGGCCATTACATAATGGTAAAGGGATCAATTCAACAAGAAGAGCTAACTATCTTAAATATATAGGCATCCAATACAGGAGCACCCAGATTCATAAAGCAAGTCCTTAGAGACCTACAAAGAGACTTAGACTCCCACACAATAATAATGGGAGACTTTAACACCCCACTGTCAATATTAGACAGATCAATGAGACAGAAGGTTAACAAGGATATCCAGGACCTGAACTAAGCTCTGCAATAAGCAGACCTAATAGACACCTACAGAAGTCTCCACCACAAATTAACAGAATATAAATTCTTCTCAGCACCACATCACACTTATTCTAAAATTGACGACATTATTGGAAGTAAAGCACTCCTCAACAAATGTAAAAGGACAGAAATCACAACAAACTGTCTCTCAGACCACAGTGCAATCAAATTAGAACTCAGGATTAATAAACTCACTCAAAACCACACAACTACATGGAAACTGAACAACTTGCTCCTGAATGACTGCTGGGTAAATAACGAAATTAAGGCAGAAATAAAGATGTTCTTTGAAACCAATGAGAACAAAGACACAATGTACCAGAATCTCCAGGACACATTTAAAGCAGTGTGCAGAGGGAAATTTACAGCACTAAATGCCCACAAGAGGAAATAGGAAAGATCTAAAATTGAAACCCTAACATCACAATTAAAAGGACTAGAGAAGCAAGAGCAAACAAACTCAAAAACTAGCAGCAGGCAAGGAATAACTAACATAAGAGCAGAACTGAAAGAGACAGAGACACAAAAACACTTCAAAACATCAATGAATCTAGGATCTGGTTTTTTGAAAAGATCAACAAAATTGGTAGACTGCTAGCAAGACAAAGAAGAAAAGAGAGAAGAACCAAATAGAAACGATAAAAAATGGTAAAGGGGATCTCATCACTGATCCCAGAGAAATACAAACTACCATTAGAGAATACTATAAACACCTCTATGCAAATAAACTAGAAAATCTAGAAGAAATGGATAAATACCTGGATATATACACCCTCCCAAGACTAAACCAGGAAGAAGTTGAATCGTTGAATAGATCAATAACAGGCTCTGAAATTGAGGCAATAGTTAATAGCCTACCAACCAAAAAAACTCCAGGACCAGATGGATTCACAGCTGAATTCTACCAGAGGTACAAAGAGGAGCTGGTTCCATTCCTCCTGAAACTATTCCAATCAATAGAAAAAGAGGGAATCCTCCCTAACTCATTTTATGAGGCCAACATCATCCTGATACCAAAGCCTGTCAGAGACACAACAAAAAAAAGAGAATTTTAGACCAATATCCCCAATGAACATCTGTGTGAAAATCCTCAATAAAATACTGGCAAACTGAAATCAGCAGCACATCAAAAAGCTTATCCATCATGATCAAGTCAGCTTCATCCCTGGGATGCAAGGCTGGTTCAACATACGCAAATCAATAAACATAATCCATCACATAAACAGAACCAATGACAAAAACGATATGATTATCTCAATAGATGCAGAAAAGGCCTTCGACATAATTCAACAGCCCTTCATGCTAAAAACTCTCAATAAACTAGGTATTGATGGAAAATATCTCAAAATAATAAGAGCTATTTATGATAAACCGACAGCCAATATCATACTGAATGGGCAAAAACTGGAAGCATTCTCTGTGAAAACCAGCACAAGACAGGAATGCCCCCTCTCACCACTCCTATTCAACATAGTGTTGGAATTTCTGGCCAGGGCAATCAGGCCAGAGAAAGAAATAAAGGGTATTCAGTTAGGAAATGAAGAAGTCAAAATTTCCCTGTTTGCAGATGATGATTGTATATTTAGAAAACCCCATCATCTCAGCCCAAAATCTCCTTAAGCTGATAAGCAACTTCAGCAACGTCTCAAGATAGAAAATTCAGGTGCAAAAATCACAAGCATTCCTATACACCATTAATAGACAAACAGAGAGCCAAATCATGAGTGAACTCCCATTCACAATTGCTACAAAGAGAATAAAATATCTAGAAATACAACTTACAACAGATGTGAAGGACCTCTTCAAGAAGAACTGCAAACCACTGCTTAAGGAAATAAAAGAGGACACAAACAAATGGAAGAATATTCCATGCTCATGGATAGGAAGAATCAATATCGTGAAAACGGCCATACTGCCCAAAGTAATTTATAGATTCAATGCCATCCCCATCAAGCTACCAATGACTTTCTTCACAGAATTGCAAAAACTACTTTAAAGTTCATATAGAACCACAAAAGAACCCACATTGCCAAGACAATCCTAAGCCAAAAGAACGAAGCTGGAGGCATCACCCTACCTGACTTCAAACTATACTACAAGGCTACAGTAACCAAAACAACATGGTACTTGTACCAAAACAGATATATAGACCAATGGAACAGAACAGAGGCTTCAGAAATAACACCACACATCTGCAACCATCTGATCCTTGACAAGCCTGACAAAAAGAAGCAATGGGGAAAGGATTCCCTATTTAATAAATGGTGCTGGGAAAACTGGCTAGCCATATGTAGAAAGCTGAAACTGGATCCCTTCCTTACACCTTATACAAAAATTAATTCAAGATGGATTAAAGACTTAAATGTTAGGCCTAAAACTATAAAAACCCTAGAAGAAAACCTATGCAATACCATCCAGGATACAGGCATGGGCAAGGACTTCATGACTAAAACACCAAAAGCAATGGCAACAAAAGCCAAAATTGACAAATGGGATCTCATTAAACTAAAGAGCTTCTGCACAGCAAAAGAAACTACCATCAGAGTGAACAGGCAACCTATAGAATGGGAAAAATTTTTGCAATCTAACCCATCTGACAAAGGGCTAATATCCAGAATCTACAAAAAACTCAAACAAATTTACAAGAAAAAAACAACCCCATCAAAAAGTGGGCAAAGGAAATGAACAGACACTTCTCAAAAGAAGACATTTATGCAGCCAACAGACACATGAAAAAATGTTCATCATCACTGGTCATCAGAGAAATGCAAATCAAAACCACAATGAGATACCATCTCAAGCCAGCTAGAATGGCAATCATTAACAAGTCAGGAAACAACAGATCCTGGAGAGGATGTGGAGAAATAGGAATGCTTTTACACTGTTGGTGGGAGTGTAAATTAGTTCAACCATTGTGGAAGACAGTGTGGCGATTCCTCAAGGATCTAGAACTAGAAATACCCTTTGACCCAGCCATCCCATTACTGGGTGTATACCCAAAGGATTATAAATCATGCTACTATAAAGACACATGCACATGTATGTTTATTGTGGCACTATTCACAATAGCAAAGACAAGGAACCAACCCAAATGCCCATCAATGACAGACTGAATTAAGAAAATGTGGCACATATACACCATGGAATACTATGCAGCAATAAAAAAGGATGAGTTCATGTCCTTTGCAGGCACATGGATGAAGCTGGAAACCATCATTCTCAGCAAACTATCACAAGGAAAGAATACCAAACACCATGCGTTCTCACTCATAGGTGGGAACTGAACAATGAGATCACTTGGACATAGGGCAGGGAACATCACACACTGGGGCCTATCGGGGGGTGGGGTCTGGGGGAGGGATAGCGTTAGGAGAAATACCTAATGTAAATGATGAGTTGATGGGTGCAGCAAACCAACATGGCACATATATACCTATGTATCAAACCTGCACGTTGTGCACATGTACCCTAGAACTTAAAGTATAATAATAATAAAAAAGAAAGCAATGGTTCATAATTTTTTAAAAAAAGAATCTAGCAATTCCAAGAAAAGTAGCTATCCAATTTAAGAAATAATGATATTCTCTCAATCATGCAACTGCATCCAGTCATTACAAGGCCAGACACACCCCACAGACCGCACTGGCTGACTGCTAAAGATTTCTCTCACCTCCTCCAGATGCATAGAGGGCTGTGCAGCTCTCCAGTAAGAGCTTGGGTAGAAGAGAACTTACATGCTAAAAACAGTGAAATAGTGTTTTATTCTTTCTGGCCAAACCCTCAGAGGAAGAAGGAACTATGAGAGGAATTGTGCCTGTATGAGGTAGGGGAAGTAGTGGGCAGAACTCTGTAATGCACCTTTTGTCCAAAGACAAGAATACTTTGCAGAAGTGTAAAGTCCAGCAGAACCTGCATGGTTGATTCCTCACTGGCTTTGCTTCCTGACAGAAGGAGGAGGGACAGAGAGAAAAAGAGAGAGAGAGAGAGACTGACCAACCCAGGAACTCTTTCTCAGGTTCATTGTTGTGCATTCTTGCAGCCTGCCAAAAATACAAAAGCTTTTGTTCACAGTAAGAATACTAACAATTCCCATTACTCAAAATACGTTTTCAAATGGGAAAAAAGGTTTTTTCTATATTCCCTTTTAACCTTCAGGCTTCATGCTTTCTATGCATTCCCAGATACATTTAGCTGATGACAAATACGTAGGCACATAACATTGGAATAGCAACAAGTATGCCGGCAGTTGATTATTTTGCTCAAAATCTAAAATTTAGATAACATTTCATACACAATTAAACTATTGAAGTGAAACAGACTGGGGAAGGAAAAAGGGCTCTGCCAAGAACAGTTGAATATTGTTCATGAAGGATTCTGTTGCTACATGAAACAACTTTTCTTGTAATTGCTATTACCAGAAGACATTAGTCACTTTCTTTCTGAGCAAAGACAGTGAAGCAAACAAAGGCAAAATGCATTTTATAGTCATATACTGAACTCATTCCAAAATAGACATAAATTTACTTAACGACAGCATAATTAAGTTCATGCTGATTATTGTGTTTAAATTTCAAGGGAGAATATACAAAATATGTGCAAAAATATGTAATCATATTAGTTGTGCTATATTGTACATCTAGCTGAATTAAAACAATAAACTCTTTACCATATAGTGAAAGCTATTTCAAATGGGGTGAACTTTAGATTATGCTGCTGTGAGAACACAAAATGTCTGCCTAGAAAAAAACATCAGCTTTTATCAAATGATATAAATGACTGATTTCATGCTTCACTGCTCATTGAAAATCACATCCACCAACCTCTTTCCTTCAGTCTCTAACTTTCAGAGTACCCACTGAATACCCTGAAATGTATTGTCTTGCTCTTGAAACTAACTTTCTGGGACACAATGCTGATTTATCTATAGGTTTGTTGACCACCTGGTGTTTCATGTTAGTCCCACACTAGGGATGGGAACAGTGTCTTGGCTGTCACTCTCAGCTCCTGTTGCCTTTACTGTTGCAAAATTACCTGACTAATGCATTATTCACAAACTATCCACCACTTTGAGCATTTATGATATTTTGCCATTCTTAGAAACACCACTCTTTCCATGAATGCAAGTGCCTTTTCATGATTTCTTGACTCATTTTGATCTCCCTCATAGTCAACAACCATTAAAATAAATTCTTGAACTGAATTTGTGTAATTTCTGTAGAGTTGTGGTTCTCAGCCAGCTATAATTTTGCCCCCAAGGGGAATTTATTTGGCAAAATCTGGAGACATCTTGATGTCTTTAGAGGAGAAGAAGGAAGTGCTACTGGCATCTGGTAGATGGACCCCAGGGATGCTGCTAATGTACAGGATATACAATGCACAGGGCAGCTCCCTCAAGAAAGAATTATTAGGCTCAAAATGTCCATAGTGTCAAGGTTGTGAACATGGTGGGGGTGGGGGAAGCAATAATGTTTCTGTTCAAAGTGATCAAAATAAGACAAGTCATTCGTCCAACATACAACCAAGACTCACCACAAAAGCTCCTGATTGCCCATTGGGAGCAAGATACTCCTGGAAATTACAATGGTGCAAAAGTTTTCTCTGTATCTATTAGAAATGAGAAAGGATGAACAAGCAGACATGCTGCCATGGAGAAAAATGGAAATAATGCAATGAGATGAAAATCAGTTGTGATATATAAGACTGCAAAGAAGCAAAGTGACAATAGCAAAATTAAACATTTACATTGAAAGTAAGAAATTTGGCAGGATGAATCAAAGCAAAATCTTGGCTAATGAAGTCAAACAAGATGCTTCTGAAGAATATGGAGGAAAAGGACAAAGATATTTAAATAATGACAGGGATGAAAAAAATAAAAATCAGAGAACATAAATCTCACATGAGAATTACAGGCACACTGAAAGAAAAAGTCATTATAGTTGGAACCAAGTAACATGTAATGACATGAGTTCAGAATAGCAGACAAAATAATGAAAAGAGACTCATATCAGGACATCTCCTATAATACTGTTGAATCGTAAGGATATAGGAGAAAAATCCTACAAACTATACACAAAAAATAGCATTTCCTCTCTATTGCTATATATCTGAAAACTGTGAAGCACACTTACTGAATTTTGAAGACAAAATGTCTTTGTCTTTTGATGAAATAATTTGAATCCCAACTAATTTATTATTCACATGTATAAAGAAAACAAAGAGTCATTCTCTTATTTGCAAGGTCAAAGAATAGAAACCACTCACATGTTTTTATTTTTTAAAAGTGACTTGAAGTTACTCTCCAGCTAGCTAAGATAGGAATAAAAAATAAGAACTCAGTACAGAAATTATTTTTAATAAGACTAGTTAATTCCAAATTATTTATGTAATGATGGTAACAAAAACTAAATTCAAATGTTAAAATAATTTCTGAAAGAGAAGATATATAAGATAAAAACAGTAATTTTTACATGATCATTTTGAAGAAAAAACTTCAAGATATTAACAAAAGTTGGAACAATGAGGGTAATGAGAAATTGGGATAAGTAAAAGCACACTAAATTCCTTATGTTACAAGGCAAGAAAGAATTTGAATATATGTCCTTCATTTCTACAATACTAAAGATGTAGAATAAACACATTTTCTAAAGATTTCCAAGGTAATTGGTGGCAGAATTAAAAGTGGATAACATTTTAAATCTCTGAACATGATTTTAACAGCAAAAAAAACCCAAAAGTTAGAATTTAACACATATATATATAAAGTTGACTTTTACAATTATTAAAAATAAATTTAATTTCTTCAATGAAGATTAAGAATGTATTGAACAAAAAAAGTAATACTCAACATAAGTTACTTAAAGGAGACATTGTAAAATTAAAGATATTTATAAATACCAGCTTGAACTTATAAAATGGATTGATGTTTTAAAGATTGATATATTAGATAAATTATTAAAATTAATATTAGAGTTGAGAAAGGAACTCTCATAATTTTGTAAAATATTTCTGGAAATACCAGCATGCATTAAGAGCTTGATATGGGTTCATAGCCTGTGACCAGCTAAATTGAATTCCTGAGAATTATCCTAAAAATATGACCTGGAATGTAGACACATGGAAATATCTAATTAGTTTTATTATAGTCTTTGAATTATAAAAACTTTAGATATTTTGCAATGTTCAATTATTAAAAGGAGATAGTTCAAATGAACCATCAATGTCCACATAACAAAATATTATTCAACCATTAAAATTATGATTGTTAAAATTATTTAATAGCACAGGTGCAAAATATGTAATTATAATTAAAAATAGAAGATAAAATTGTAATGTTATCTTACTTTAAAAAAATGCATATAGATATACTTAAATTTTGGGAAATTCACCAAGATAGCAACATAAATCACCAAAATAATGTTTACTCAATTTTTAGTTACCAAGGATTAAATCTATATTATATTTTATTATTACTATACTATTAAATCTCTATTGAGTATTAACTAAGTAAGAATGAGTACTATTGGTGCCAGGAGACTGTGTTTCTGGACTAGTATTTGTACCTTTTAGTTTTCTACAACCATAAGTTACCAGAAAGCAGAGCAAGAGTTCAGTTATTTTTAATGGCAATAAAGTTTTCTGGCTGAAGTATGTTCATCTGGTCATTACCTCTCCCCAAACATTGAAGACCTTTTGCTAAAGCCTAAAATGACAAAAATGGTGCACTTTCCAACTCCTGAGGCCACCAACAGAACCTACTGAAATTCCACCATATGGATTATAAATTTCAAATTACCTTTTCTTAAAAATGATATTTTATGTGGATCTTTCTCAACTACTATCTCAAGAGTTGAAGAGGAACATAGAACAAGCTATATAGACTATAACTATATATATAACATAGAGCAAGCTATATAGACTATAAACTATGCTCAATCTTGAAGATAATTAGCATAAATATATAATATACATTTTTCTTTTTATACAATTGCTCTTCAGTAACTTTAGAGAGTTATTGCTAGCAAAGCAAGCTTTTTTTTTTTTTTAACCTTCCTGTTGGGCTTCTTTTTCTAGCATGTTGAAGTCTACACAAATAAAAGACTCCAGTGTCTACAAAAGTAGGTGGTAAAATGAACAGTATGGTATTGAATAATGAAGTGAAACACCTGAATCCATTCAGGTCATAATTTTGCTTCTATCTCTTGCTGGCTGTGTGGCCTTAAGCGAGTTAGTTAGCCCTCTGTAAAATGAGGATAACAATATTGACATTAAGATTGCTTGGAGAACTAACTGGGATAATGTTAAAATATCTGTCACCTGAAAGTTACATGCGGTACACAAGCTACCATTACAATGTTAAGGGGAACAAAGAATATGCTTTTTAAAAACTGACAGTTAAAAGACTTGGGAAGAAGCTCAAACTGTAGAAAATATTATTTCTTTAAATCTAAATTAAAAGGTAAGAAGCAATGCTTACCCCTCCATTTAGAAGTAATGACACTAATATTTCTTATGATAAAGCAATCTGGCATTGTGAAAGATGACTCCAATTAAATGGGGAGTTGGGGAGTGGGGAATTGGAGGGAGAGCTGGGGAATGGGAGGAAGAGCCCTCAGGTGATAACTGAGAAAGAAACTACAGGAGTGAGTAGAGCCGGTAAATTCTCATATCACTGAGCTCAGTGAGTCACACTTCTGTTCTTGAATGAACTGAGAACTAAAGTACCCACTCAGAGAAGGAACAGAAGTTGCTGAAAAGTCAACAATGGACACATATTGTGAAGCAAGGGAAAAAGTAGAAGCTGGCTGGAGTTACTAGAGGCTGTATTGGTAAGGAAGTCTAAATGCTATAACAATAACAAAACTCTGTCATTTACAAAATACAGGTTTATTTCCACACTGTAGTCCACTGTGGGTGAACACTGAGGTAAAGAGGGGGAAAGCTCTGATCCAAGCAGTCATTTACAGACCCAGAGTCCTTATATCCTGAGACTATGATTCTCTAGTTTACCATTGCATCTTCTGTGAAGGTCTGGCTAGTTCAGGTAAGGAAGAATGTGAAGGATCTCATAGGAATGAAAGAGAGGAGAAAGCGGGTGTGGGCTAGATGAACATTGAACATGTAACATTGTCACTTCCACAAAGGCAGATGCAAAAATGATGAGCTTGCCATCAGGTACTTGGACGTGTATCAGAAGAAGCCATTCACTTAGAATAGCATGTAGAGAAACCAAAGTCAGATAAGGAAAAGGCAAACCTTAAAACTGGCTTCTGGCTGTTGCAAATCAAAGGAGTCAACCTATGCCAGGGACAGGGGCCCAGCGACTTCTAGCACTAGAAACTATCAAAAATTAGAAAGAAAGCAATACTAGGTTGTTGCAGATCAGCCTGAAACTCAGGGAGAAAAACAGGGAAAACAATGCAGGGTTGGGTTCTTCATGGGGGAAATGAAAAAAGAGAGACAGAGATAGCCAGGACATGCAACGGAGGGGGCTGTGGGCAGACACCACAGTCTCAGGCCCCAGAAAGAATTCTAGGAAATCAGCTAAGGAGGAGCCTTTCAGAGCCATGAATTCTTTACAGATTTCAGGAAGGTGACTCTGAAAGGCACCCCCAACACATGTAGTCATGCAAACACACACACACGGGGAGGACGTGGTCCCAACACGGGATCTACCTTGGTCTCAGGACTCAGGAACCTAGACCAGGATAAACCCGATGTGATCAAGTGAATTGATTTTGAAGGCAAAGACTCTGAATGGTATCATCAGTGATATGTCTACACTCTGTTTCTATCGTTTCAAAATTCTCTATAATGAGCATATAGGTGATTTCTATGCCTTTAAAAATGTCACTAATGTATGGAAATGGTTATGTGATCTAAGAAAGGAAATCAAGTGACCTAGAGAAGAGGACAAATATAATCTTTTTAGGTTCTTTTACATTTCAGTAAGATCTTGAAGCAATTTTAGAATTTGTGAGCTATTCTAAGCACTCACCAGTGTTTGTCATTTTGACCAACCCTGTTGGTTTCCCTGGTGTGACCAGCAGTAAAAACACCAAAACAGCTTTTTGTTTGTTTGTTTTGCATATTTCTGAAACAGCAGGGAGTTCATTTTTGTAGCAAGGTTGGATGGAAAAAAAGTTCAGAAAGTAAAACAAGATAATGTCATGAGAAGTGGCCAGTCAGGCAGCAGCCTGGGAGGAGTGGTGAGGGAGCCACAGCCCCATGTATTCCCCCAAATAGCCACACACAGAAGATTTTGGCTCAAAGAATGAACTGAGCAACCCAACCCTGACCCTTCTTTCTTCTCCTAAGATCACGAACACCGTCTGTACCCATGTGTTCTATGTCAGCAAAAAGGACAGGAAAGGGGTGGCATTGAAAATAAAGGACACTGTGGATTGATTAAGGCAGTTTGAGGAATGTAAACTGGTAAATTATCTCCAGAACCATTGGATAGGTTATCCCCTTTAGCCTACTAGTGTCACCACTTATAATTCGACTAAATGAATTAATCAAAAAAATGAGAAAATGTAAATATGAAGTGTTTTTTTTTTTTGCTATATTAGGCATATATATTTCTTTTTTCAGTAACCCATTTTTCTGGGAGCCACTCCTCACATTTGTATACTTTCCATGAGAGCAATCCTTTTGTAGATGTGGGCCTACTTCTACCCCCTACTGCCAAGGGTGGGGACCTCGCCCTGCCCAGATTCCAGCTCCTATCTGTATGAGTTGGTCCAGAAATGAGCACCTGATTTCACAATGGCCCTCTTCATCCCTCCTTGCTGGATGTTTAGAACTAGAACCAAGCAAGAGGTGGTTAAAACTACAATGAGTAAAATTCTAGGATTTGTGGATAGCCAAGATTCCTGTCATTTGGTCTAAGAAGAAAATAACAGGGAATCTAGCTGAAGCAGGAGAGGAAAATTAAACAGATGCACAGAAAGAGGCAGATTAGGTGAATGGGAAAAGAAGCCTTCAAATTTCTGCAGTGGTTCTAATGCTCAGCCCCATCCTTATCCTTTTTTAAGGCTTGGTTACAGAAAGCCTTCTGAATTCTGTGAATTGGCTCAATATCCATCTCACAAGGTTGACCTATTTTTTAAAAATTCCTGTTGATCACAACAAACAGAAACCAAATTAATAAGCTAGATTTGTTTTGCAAGGGAAATGCATTAAAAACAACTAAAATAGATGTCAGTGGGAGAACTGTTAAGTAAAATGTGTTTTTTATAATTATGCTTCTATTACAATCATCATGAAAATAACACAGCAACATAGCTCATAACTATGAGTTCATAGCTAACACTTATATGAGAAAATCAGAACATAAAACTATATGAACATTCTCATTGCAACCATGAACAAGCCTGTGTATCCCTAAATATTAGAAAAGAGGATGGAATAATTAAAATTTGGGATAATGTTGTTAAAATAATATTTCAGCAATCAAGATTAAGCATAATGAAAAATTAAGCAATTATACATAGTCTAATTATTATTAATCAGTTAACCAAAGTTTCAGGGGTACTAGTAGAAAGAACATGTGCAATTCAAGTGGAAAACCAGACCACAGCACAATGGAAAACAATATCCACATCTGTCCCACTATTAGCTAAGGCAAGTTTGTCCAACCCATGACCCACAGGCCACATGTGGCCCAGGACAGCTTTGAATGCAGCCCAACACAAATTCATAAACTTTCTTAAAACATTAAGATATATTTTTGGGATTCTTTTTAGCTTATCAGCTATCATTAGTGTTAGTGTATTTTATGCATGGCCCAAGACAGTTCTTTTCCTTCCAATGTGGTCCAGGGAAGCCGAAAGATTGAACACCCCTGGGCTAAAGCATCCTAGCATATTCTGACCACTTTCAAATGCTTTCCTGTAGTCTGTCCCCCTAAGAATGTGAGAAGTGCCTGATACTTGTAGATTCCTGGCGGAAGTACTGAGTTTTATTAAAGTCAGAGAGGAAATGGCCTCAGTCTCACTGATTTGCAAGCAGGCAAGGCCAAAAAGCCATGATTCCCACCTCCAGCCCCAGCTCCTATAACAACCTGAATGAGTGAAAGCATGCTGCTTCTGTGTAGGAATTAATTATCAGTGCCCACATCACAGCCAAAGGAGAAAAAACAAAGGTTTAAAATGTTGTATCCCCTAATAAGAAAAAAAAGAACTCTCAATCCAGTCTAATTGAGAGTTCTTTTTTCTTATTAGAGGATACAACACTTTAAACCATGGAATACTATGCAGCCATAAAAAATGATGAGTTCATGTCCTTTGTAGGGACATGGATGAAGCTGGAAACCATCCTTCTCAGCAAACTATCGCAAGGACAAAAAACCAAACACTGCATGTTCTCAATCGTAGGTGGGAATTGAACAATGAGAACACTTGAACACAGGAAGGGGAACATCACACACCGAGGCCTGTTGTGGGGTTGGGGAACGAATAGCACTAGGAGATATACCTAATGTAAATGACGAGTTAATGGGTGCAACACACCAACATGGCACATGTATACATATGTAACAAACCTGCACATTGTGCACATGTACCCTAGAACTTAAAGTATAATAAAAATACATATATATAAAAAAATAAAAAAATAAAATAAATAAAAATATGAAATAAAAAAGAAAAAAGAACTCTCTTAGTATTTTGGTTTGTTTTCTGAAATCCACTGAATTATCATTTCTAATGTCCATCCACACCTTAATATACCACTGTGAAAATAAAGGAAATGCCTTGCAAACATTATCCCACATAATTCTCAAACAGTCCACTGATGCAGGCATCCTTACCCCCATTTTACAGATGATGATGAAGTAGTTGAAGGTCACATAGCTTCTAAGTGGAGAACCAGAATTCATAACCCAAACTTCTCTCACTGCAAAGTTGATCTGTTTCTGCTAAAGTCTGACATAGCACATATTTGATTGATGATGATGATGATGATGATGATGATAGCAAGTTTTCCCGTAAAATTGGGATTAAACTCCATTCTGTGTAATTTTTAAGAAGCAGCTGTTTGGAGGCGCTGATGATGTCTGCTTGCCACAGAGAGGCAGTGCTTATTCAAGTCTCAGTGCCCAGAGCTGACTGAGGACAGGGCGTCTCAGAAACAGGAAGAGCCTAGTCACTATGAATATAAGCAGAGGCTGCAGCTCTCCTAAGCTGGAAGGTTGAAGAGTTGGGATAATAAAGGACTTTCGAAGCTCCATTTAAACCTGAGCTTGTTTGACCCTGTGATTCTGGGATTCTTTGATAATAATGGGGCAATTTTTTTTTCTTTTTTCAGCAAGTCACTTGATTCTCTTTCTTCTGTTCTACCCAGATAGGACACCACCCAGCACTCCACTCCCCAGGTGCTTAGGTGGGGAGCCAGGTGGAATGCTGAGCAGAGGAGACACCAAAGTCCCTATCCCTATTTTCACCATGATAGCTTTGCTTTTCTCTGTTTTTCATACTGGACCTCTGTGTAGGATTATATCTAGAGAAAACTTTTCACTGCTTAAAAAATATTTTAAGTAGAAACAGTTTTTGAAAACACTGAACTATATGATCTCTACACTTTTTAAAAGGAAAATTCCCCCACTTCCAATAACATTTGCCTAGGTGATAACAAAATTGAATGCTTTGTTTCAACCAACTGAAGCTATTAAACAACCATGAACTTTCAGCCATCTGCCAGCCAAAGCTGATAACTGGTCAAGAACTCTGAATGCCCCAGTGTGCCAATATGCCTCCTGGACCCAACTGAAGAGTTTTTCCTAACCAGTGTGCAATGGAACTTATCTCATCCATCATGTGTAAATTCTGAACTCATTCTGTCCTATCCAGAGTACAAACTTTCCGTCATTTTCTAGCACATAAACAGCCTGATTTTTTATCACTCAGTGAAAAGTTCAGTGGGTTCTGTTTCCTTCTTTGGCAAGCATATAAATTCAGCAAAAACTTTGTTATCGCTGAAGTGGCCATAGCTTTCCTTTGCCAGTCTTCTTTTAATTGGTATCCTGGGAAATTTTTGTACATACTGTGGAAGCAACTTCCAGGTTTTGCACTGCTCTTTCCTGGGCCATGTGTGCAGGAGGAGTCCACCCTCAATTGGAAGGCTCTCAAAGGACAATGAACACTCACAGGTGTAGCAATGTAAGGCACATATTACTATCATGGCTGTTCTTGCAGCCTATAGATAGGATTACTTACTGAGAGTTTTTTACTTTTGAATTGACTTGCTAATACAAAACCAACTAAGGAATAGAAGCAGTGCTTTATTTAAGATATATGGCTAGTTTGAATCAGATTTTTAATCCAATTTTTACAATGTTCCTCTGAAAATAAATTCTTATTGAAGTTTCCTCTTTAGAAGATAAGCAGGTTTAGTAGAAAAACTGTAACAAGTTTTGAAGATTAGAAAGACCTTGCTGCTTCTCATCTCATCTCCCCCACCCCACATTTGCCAAGGTCAGACAGCTCTCTTGCCTTCATAAAAGTCAGACTGGTTCCTTTCTGTGGATTCAAATACTTTTATATGTTCTATTTTTTTTTTTTTTTGAGCTTGGACTCCATTAGTGGGAATTCAATAATCTGCCCTCCTTTCCACTCTGGCTATCTTCGGATCTCTTTTGTTAAACTCTTGGGCACCTACATGAGAAGAACAACCTCCACAGGAAGAAAAAGAAAACTTTTTGGTGGCAAGTAGGTCCCAGATTCTATTAATAGTAGCCAGGGGCAACTTCTGTGGATTAGTTAATGAGGAGACAATAGAATGCACTAACAGTGAAATCCAGGAAATGGCTAAAGGAATCATCCTTGTAAAATGCTTTTGACTTGCTGAATGCTTGAAATTTTGTGTATAGTATTTTAGAAAAGAAATAAGTACTTGTTCTATTGCTTAACTGATAGAAACTCCAAACTGCAGACCCACCTCAGAAATAAGAATTAGGGAAGGATAGACCTACAAAAATGAACCTATGGGTTCTCACTTCCATCTAACTGCAATAAAGCTCATTCTTAGGTGTGTTGAATGATGAGGACAATCCATCTCCTCTCCAGCCACACAGTCCATTTGGCACAGTGGAAGATAAAGTGCCAGCTAGAGGCAGAACTGTGGTATTCCTCTGACCACCCTGCCCTGTACCACTTCCTCCCAGCAGGGACTCGGTGCCCTCCAGTTTCTTAAAATTTCCCCACTAACAAAAAGTTTAAAGTTCCACACTCCATATTCTTAGAGTATCTGGTGTTTGTATCTTATATCCTTCACTTTTTATTTACATAACTAAAAGTGCTTTAGCAGCCCAACAAGTGGGTGCTAAAGATCCGTGCATCAGTGTGTTGAGCATGGGGAAGACTTTCCGTAGACTTGATACCCACAAAAGCCTAAGCTGCCATAGAGCAAAGAAAGTTATAGGTCGGACCTGGAGGGCCCTTAGAGATTATACAATCCAACTGCCTAGTGTGTGCAACCCTCCAGAATAAATTTGAGCTATGAAAACCATGATAATATCCAAACTCTTTTGTGCATTGTACATTGAAGTCATAGAGTGCGAATCTGATGAACTGTCTCTTTCTCACAACCTGTTCTAGTGAGATGTGGAGTTCCACTGGGTCCTGGAGGCACTATTTAGATCATTTTCAAATAAATTATTATAGAATATAATGTTAAATATCAAAATTATCCTACATAAGGCATTGCTCCTATAAAATGAAGAAAATAAAAACAAAAATAACTTTTTGAAGAGTGTTTACTTTAGATAGGGGTTACTTTGCTGGAGAATACTTTTAACTTCTTGAAAACCTCTTGCATAATATGTGTATCAAGCTGGTTTAAAATCAGCTTAGAAAATTTTTTTTATTATACTTTAAGTTTTAGGGTACATGTGCACAATGTGCAGGTTACATATGTATACATGTGCCATGTTGGTGTGCTGCACACATTAACTCTTCATGTAACATTAGGTATATTGCCTAATGCTATCCCTCCCCCCTCCCCCCAACCCACAACAGGCCCTGGTGTGTGATGTTCCCCTTCCTGTGTCCATGTGTTCTCATTGTTCAATTCCCACCTATGAGTGGAAACATGCGGTGTTTAGTTTTTTGTTCTTGCGATAGTTTGCTGAGAATGATGGTTTCCAGCTTCATCCATGTCCCTACGAAGGACATGAACTCATCATTTTTTATGGCTGCATAGTATTCCACGGTGTATATGTGCCACATTTTCTTAATCCAGTCTATCATTGTTGGACATTTGGGTTGGTTCCAAGTCTTTGCTATCGTTGGAAAAGGGCAGTATTAGGGTGGGAGTGACCCAATTTTCCAGGTGCCGTCTGTCACCCCTTTCCTTGGCTAGGAAAGGGAATTCCCTGACCCCTTGCACTTCCCGGGTGAGGCGATGCCTCGCCCTGCTTTGGCTCACGCTCGGTGTGCTGCACCCACTGTCCCGCATCCACTGTCAGACTATCCCCAGTGAGATGAACCTGGTACCTCAGCTGGAAATGCAGAAATCATTTGTCTTCTGCGTTGCTCACACTGGGAACTGTAGACTGGACCAGAAAATGTTGCATCCAGGTGTTGATTCTTCCTTCCTTTAAGAAAAGTCTTAGGTCTTTTTGATTTATGGAAGATTTCATGCAAGATCCACTGAAGATTTACTTGAGTAGTAGGAAGAAGTTAATAGAAGACATGCAGACCATTAAGCAGCTCCAAATAAGGTAGAAACTTACTCTACTGATGGTTTGACATTTGAAAGCCACAGCAGCAGTGGCTACACTAGCTTCATTCTGGAAGATATGTGCAGGGCTCAGAAATCGGAGGGAAAAGTAACTATTCTTTGGTGTTTTTTGTTTCTTAACAGAGACCATAACATTTCTGTCTGCAACCCAGATATTGGAGTGGCTTGTTCACTCATCCATCCAGAAAGGTTAAGTAACTTGTCTGAGCTTACACAATAGGTGGCAGATTCGGGAGTATAACTTAGTCTGGCTCCAGAGTCTATGCTCAATTGCTCTGCTTACTGCAAATGTGGTTATAAAGTAAAAGCCCCTGACTCTGGGCAGAGTAGATTCAGAACATCCAGCCAAACTTTAATTTCTTACTCCCAGACAGTAGATGAATATCTGTGACTGGATCAAGATGCCTTGCTCTTTTCTTTTTTTGGGAAGACATTCCTCCTTGGAATCCATCAGTCCCTCAATCAAACAATTTTGTGAAATTGGCTGTCCCTCCCATTATTCATGAATACCCAGACATGACAGAACTCCAACCTAAACTGAATATGAAAAATGCAGAGGAGACCTTGAAAACATAAGACCAAAGGGAAGAATCCTGTGTTTGAAGCAGTAACATGAGGGAGTTTGGGGCAGCTTAATGCAAATTGCTGAGTTATATATTGATGATTCCCTGATGACTCCAGACGTCCCCCTAAAACAAAGTAGATAAGATGCCACACTTAGCTGTGTGATCTTGAATGTGTAATCCTTTTTATGCTTTCATTGCCTCATCTGTGAATTGGCCTCATGGGGTGGTTGTGAGGATTTAAAATGCCTATACCCCTTAAACATTTCAGATCACTTTGGTTTGTGTCACAATAAGTTCCATCCTTTCTACTAGGGAGAAGCCTACGAGAGATGTTATAGGTCTGAGAAAATATCACTGGCTGGGCGTGGTGGCTCATGCCTGTAATCTTAGCACTTTGGGAGGCCGAGGTGGGCAGATTACAAGGTCAAGAGATTGAGACCATCCTGGCCAACATGGTGAAAACCCGTCTCTACTGAAAATACAAAAATTAGCTGGGCGTGGTGGTGCATGCCTGTAGTCCCAGCTACTTGGGAGGCTGAGGCAGGAGAATCACTTGGACCTGGGAGGCAGAGGTTGCAGTGAGTAGAGATCATGCTACTGCACTCCAGCCTGGTGACAAAGCAAGACTCCATCTCAGAAAAAAAAAAAAAAAAAAAGGAAATATCACCATAATCATTTAAGGACTAAACCTAGCCCTTCTGATACCCTGTCTGTTTACCCCTAAAGTTATGTCTCCAAGTGAAGAATGTCTTCTAGGTCATTAGCAACATTCATCCATCATCCACCCATCCATCCATCCATCCATTTATTCATATATATATATGCATTTGTTCACCTGTTTGACAAACATCCAAGCATCTACCATACTCTGGGTAGATTTAGTAGCAGATGTAATTACTGTCTTCTTTTCTCTGGTAGAGAAGCCTCTGGATAAACTTAGCTGGGCCAGTTTCTACCGTGGCCATTAAATACCAATTTGATGTTGAGAAATGTTAAAATGAAAATATTGTCTTTCTCCCAGGATTACTGTAAAAATGAAACAACATAAAATACCCCCAACACAGGGCCTGGCTCATTAGAGGCACAAAATTCTACTTAGTAATATTCTCCCTTCAGTGGTTCAGGGCATTCTTCATGGCCACCAACATGTTTTCCAAAAGTTTCACTTTTATTCTGCCTCTGATTTATTAAGAAACTGTCTCTGTTTTCTCTATTTTCTTCAGTAATTTTACTTCTAAAATAGGTTTAGTTTCCTGGCTGTGTAATTTCTTTACAGTTTTTCTACTGGCATCAGGGCCACTGCCGGCCTATACCATGTCTTTAAAAGAATACAAAGATATTACTCCCACATTCATACTGACACAATCCCACATCAAGCCACTCACAATTTAGCCACAAGCTTGATCTCTCAGCTAGGAGCTCTTGATCAGTGTGCAAACTGCCTAGTATGGTCTGAAGTTTCTTGCAAATATTCCTGTTTATTTAGCCATTCCATCAAAATTTATCAAACTGGCCTAGCACAATCTAGTTGCTGGGATGTAGAAATGAATGGTATAGAGTCCTAGCCTTCAAAGACATTTTAATGGTATGTGTTATGTGATATTTGTTTACTTATCCAATACTCATGTAATCATTACACAAGGTGATACCAGAATGCAGAGTGGGGAGGGTCTATCAGCTGAAGGAGAGGGAGGTTTTTTAAGAAAGGCTTCCCGAGGGCAGTGATCTCTGGGCTGAGGCAGGAGTAAAGCGTTGGAGCTCTTCAAGCAGGGAATTGGGAGAATGTCTTGGAGATCCTCAATCAGACCTAAGCCCAGTTGGTTTTGTGTAGCCAGAGCCTGATGTGCCTAAAGAAGACTAAAGAAAAGCAATGCAAATAAGTATAAAGGGACAACTTGTGGAGCCCTGGTGCCTCCTCTGTCATGTATTGTATGAAGAGGCTGGGAATGGATTTTGGCAAGATGTGTAACACATTCATATTTGGATTTAGTAAAGATCACTCCACAGCTAGAAACTTACAAGAAGGTGGGGCACAACTTGAGACAGACAGGGAGGGCAATGATGGTCCTTTAACAATGGTCTTGATGATGAATGGCAAGAGTCTGAAACAAGACAGGGATCTTGGGGATGCAGAGGAAAAAAGAAATGTGTGTATATGATATTTAAAAGGTAGAAGCAACCGGATTTGGCTACTTACTGGATATGGGAACCGAGGTTCCAGTAATCATCTAGAATGACTTTCAGGTTTCTAGTTGGGATGACTAAATGAGTGATGGAAAATATGTGGGTTCTTGCTTTTAAATTTTGTTATGTTTAACATAAAGGAACATAAGCTCACTTGGAATTCCTTGGCCTGTGTGGGGGTATCCAAGGAGAAGTCTATACAAAGGTCTATGCTAAAGTCAAGGAAGGCATCAGGGGCAGGTGGTCTCTACATGGGTGGTTAGGTTAGATATAATGGGAAAGAGGTCTAAAACAGAACTGTATTAGTCTATGTTGCTGTAAAGGAAAACCTGAGGCTGTGAAATTTATAAAGAAAAGAGGTTTATTTTGGCTCATGGTTCTGAAGGCTGTACAGGAAGCACGGCACTGGCATCTGCTCCTGGTGAGGCCTCAGGAAGCTTCCAATTATGGCAGAAGGTGGAGGGGGAGCAGGCATATCACATGGCAAGAGAGGAAGTAAGAGAAAGATGTCAGGCTTTTTTAAACAACAAGCTTCTGTGTGAACTAACAGAGTGGGAACTCACTAGTTACCACAGGGAAGGCACCAAGCCATTCATGAAGGATCCGCACCCATGATCCGACACTTCCCACTACATTCTACCTTGAACATTGAGTATCACATTTCAACATAAGATTTGGATGGGACAAACATCCCAATTATATCAAGAACCCTAAGAAAGACCACATTTAAGGGTGGACCCCAGGAAGAAGATACTGAAAGCAGAACTCAGTGAATGGTCTGAAAGGTAGGAAGAGATGACAAACTATGAAAAATGTCTTGTCCATCTAGCTACTATATATTTTGGTGGGAATACATAGCATCATATAAACATTTAGTGGCAATCAGAAAACTGAAACATTGGCTCTAAATTTAAATAATCTAACCCATTTCATTTCCTTCCTATAGAAAAACTGACCTCTCAAAAGATATTCATAATTAGGTTACATGTTAAGAAAGGAAATTTTCACTTGTTTGCTTTAGCATTGTTGATTATAAAGGGTTAATTGCCCACAATATGTTATCTAACAATGTATAATGGTCTATGATAAATTCTGCCCATAGATGCTACTGTGAATTAATATTAATGACAAGAAAACTAACCATAGAATTATACAGCTGAAAGAGACCATTAAGATCATTCTAGCTGGGTGCAGTGGCTCATGCCTATAATCCCAGCACATTGGGAGTCTGAGGTGGAAGGATCACTTGAGGCTGGAAGTTCAAGACTAGCCTGGCCAACACAGTGAAACCCCATCTCTACCAAAAACACAAACACACACACAAAAATTAGCCAAGTGTGGTGGTGCATGCCTGTAGTCTCAGATACTCAGGAGCCTGAGGCACAAGAATTACTTGAACCTGGAAGGCAGAAGTTGCAGTGAGCCATACTCACATCACTGTACTCTAGCCTGAGCAACAAAAAGAAAAAAAAAAAGATTATTCCAGACTGATGTCTTCAATGAGGTCCAGAGATCATATGAACTGTCAAAGTGGCCTTGAAAAGTCATAGTACCAGGACAGGAAAGCACTTCTGAATCTGAGCCATTATTTATTCCAACACCTAAACAATAGGTTGTATATTAAAAAGTCATCTACATGTTATGTCTGGAACATTGCTTTTCAAAGCAGGGACTATAGACTACCATTATGAAGGCTTGCTCATATTGCAGAATCCCAGGTCCCTCTCCAGACCTACTTAATTAAAATGTGCATTTAACAAGATGCCCTGGTCATTTATTTATATATTGAAGATTGAGGACATTGCTAAAAATTCAGATTGCATTTTTTCCATAAAAATAGTGACTTATATTCAAAGATCAGTCAAAAATGGCCAGTTAAAATTATATAGAGATGCTAGGTACAGAAAATTGTTTTTCTCGAAATATGTGTTCCAGATACAGAGAGTGCAGAGGATGTGAGCTTCCCAGACAAGTTCCAAGACCAAAATCATTGTCCTCAACCCACCCTCCTGATCCCACAACAACTTCATTCTCTGTTGTCTTTGATAAGAGATGGAGACGAGAGAAATTTCTAGTAGGAGAGTTGCTAATGAAAAAGAAGGCTTCAGAAAAAAAAGGAAATATTGGAGCCTCTAGAACTTTTTAGGGACAGGTGCTCCCTGACAATGGGCTAAATACACAGAACAAGGCTCTCTCATAATGACTGTTTCCACAGTGTGACAAAGGGTAGCAGCGGTATCAGGTGAAAGGGGTGATGTCTGCAGAATCTGTGCAGAAGCCAGGGTGAGGAATCTTAAGACAGTAAAAGCCAGAGCTTTCAGCTCCTCAGAGATAAGCAATAGTTAAGGCTTCTGTAGCTAGAGAGGAGCTCCTCAAGGGCTGATAAAGTCCTGGCATGGACTGTAGACAGTGGAGTCATTCATATTTCTAACTCTTCTCTCCCAGCTACCTCCACTGTAACATCCAGTCATTTTACATATTATTATTTTATTTTCAATCTAAACTTACGTAGCAATGTGAGTGATCAAAATTTATCTAAAAATTAAGATTTTTCTTAAAATGACAACATGCTTATCACAACTTGCTCACAGTCATATGCAGAAGCTGTCATCTATATGTTATGTCTAGAACTTTGCTTTTCAAAGCAGGGACCATAGACTACCATTATGAAAGCTTGTTCAGTTTAGAAACATGTATAGTGGAGCCATTCCAAAAGTAAGACACCTTTAATGCAGTTTTCTAGCTTTAGTATGCATAAAAATCACTAGCGATATTCTACTACCAATAACACTTCCCTGGCTTCTATCATGAAATATTTTGATTTTGTAACCTAGGAAAGCCCTAGAATTGGGATTTTTAGGGAATACCTACCCCACCTCACCCCACCAAAGTGGTTCTGACGTACTACACTTTAAGAAACTCCCATGTAAGAGATTTTGGGCAGAGTGTATCTCTTTTTTCTCCAGAGAAAAGACACCATGATTTAGCATTCTTGTAGAGGTGAGGTAGTTCCACAGTGACAAACACCTGGGTGGTGAGTTGCTGATGGGACATGAAATGCCCACCAATGAGAACCAGTCATGGATGATGAGACACCTAACCAGGCATGGAGGAAGGGGTTGAGTCTAAGAAAGGACATTACAAAAGTAGGCATAAAAAGGTGTAGGTGTCCAAGGTCAACTTCACCCATACCCCATGGCTACCCCTGGCCAGGCTTGGAGGCAAGAATTGCTCTTTCTTGAAAATATGATTGCAGCAGGCAGCTGAAGGTTATAGTCTCTGTGAGTCACAAAGAAGGGTTTGTGTGTAGCAGATGTTCTGGATTTTAATTCCTGCAATTAAACTGAAAAGAAGCAAATTAACCTTTATCTATCCGTGTACAAATCATTTCTGATACACATTTGATACAGCATCTGGAATCTGTGGAATCCTGCTTGGTGCTTTATAATAATACTCAGTATGCCAGTGTCTGTCTCCTACATTAGATAAGTCAGACAATCCCATTTACATCTGAGCAAAACTTATGTCATTTGTACGTATTTAAAATTTATGATAAGCTAAATATCTATTTAAAAATACACTCTCTGGCAACAGAGCTAATAATATATATATACTTCAAGTCAATAAATATGTGCTATGTGCAAAGCACTGTATTCTAGTCCCTTTCTTCTTCTGGGACCTTATAACATAGCAATGTAATTACAATAATTACATGGCAAAATATGGCAAGGGCTATGGGAGAGACACAGAATGCCACAAGAGGCAATGGAGAAAGAGCTCAGGAGAACTTCCTGAAGAAAGTTTCCTGAAGGGAGATTCCTCAAGGATGAGGTGGGGCTGGGGCCGGCATTTCAGACAGGGGACAAATACATACAGATGGTGAAATACAGGGCAATTTCAGAGGGCAGGGAGAAAATGAAGCTGTAAATATGGATATAGTCCCAATGTTAAAGAATCTAAAATGCTAGGCTGGCCAGTAATTTCATACTTCCAGAAGCTTTTCTGAATGGAGGTGAAAAGGGCACAAGTGTAAGCTCTGCATTGAGAACATTGCTCAGGCAATAGTATGTAGAATGAAGAGTATGTATGTGGAGACTGGGAGCAGGGAGACTAATTAGGAGGTTATTTGCTCCAGTCCAAAGAGAGGTGATAAGGTTTTAATTAAGAAGAGAAGAGGTAATGGGAGTGATTGCATGAGACACTGGAGAAGTAACATCTGGGTATTAAGCCTTCAGTTTCTAAGTTGCATTGACATTTGTGATTAAATGGATTAATGTGGGGTTTACAACACACACATGCACACACACACACAAGTTCAAAGTAAAGGAGGAAGTAGAATGAAGGAAAGAAGGAAGGCAAAATAAAGAAAATTTAATGCAGTAGATACCATTGGTGCCCTTAGCACTCACCTCCCCCTTTACTCTGCATGGATAGCTTCTTATTGCTGGTGCCTGCCCTTATATGCCTGAGAGCTTCTTCTAGCTGGCACAAGTACCAGGGAGTTAATACTCTGTGGGTGGTCCCAAAAATGACAGGTAGAACATGGTAAAGAAATACCCAGAAAATGTGGTACAATATATACCATGGAATACCATGCAGCCATTAAAAAGAATGAAATCATGCCTTTTGCAGCAAAAGATAGATCAAGCTGGAAGCCATTTTTCTGATTGAAATAACTCAGAAAATCAAATACCACATATTGTCACTTATAAATGGGAGCTAAACAATGGGTACACATGAAAATACAGAGGAAAATAAGAGGCACTGGGACTTCAAAAGAGGGGAGGTCAGAAGGAGGGGTGATTGAAAAATTACCTATTGTGCACAACGTTCACTATTCCAGTGATGAGCACACTAGAAGCCCAAATCTCACCATAACACAACATATACATGTAAAAAACCTGCACATGTAACCTCTGAATCTATACAGATAATAAATTAATAAAAATTTAAAAGTAAAATGTAAACATTGCAGGGAAAACCGGATATTCATACGCAGAAGAATGAAACTAGATCTCTATCTTTCACTGTATATAAAAATTGAATCAAAACAGATAAAATATTTAAATGTAAGACCTGAAACTATAAAACTACTAAAAGTAAACACTGAGGAAACACACAAGGCCTTGGTCTATGCAAAGATTTTTTTTTTTTTGGTAAGACCTCAAAAACACAGGAAACCAAAGCAAAAATAGATAAATGGGATTATATCAAGTTAAAAAGCTTCTGCACAGAAAAGGAAACAATCAGTAAAGTGAAGAGACAACCTTCAGAATGGGAGAAAGTATTTGCAAACTATTCATCTGACAAAGAATTAATAACCAGGATATATAAGGATCCCAAACAACTCAATAGAAAAAAATACAAATAATTCAATTTAAAAATGGGCAAAAGCCTTGAATAGACGTTTCTCAAAATAATACATACAAATGGCAAAAAGTTATACAAAAAAAGTTCAGCTGGGACTGATAGTCCCAACACTTTGGGAAGCTGAGATGGGAGGATTGCTTGAGCTCAGGAGTTTGAGGCCAGCTGGGACAACACAGTAAGACCTCATCTCTACTAAAAATAAAAACAATTTAAATAATCAGCCAGGCATGGTGGCACACATCTGCAGTCCAAGCTACTCAGGAGGCTAAGGTGGAAGGATCGCTTGAGCCTGGGAGATCGAGGGTACAGTGATCCGTGATCACTACACTGCACCCTGGGGAACAGAGTGACACCATGTCTCTAAAAAAAAAAAAAAAAAAAAAAAAAGCTCAACATCATTAATCATCAGGGAATGCAAATCGAAACCATAATAAGACATCATCTCACCCCGGTTAGAATGGCTGTTATCAAGAAGACAACAAATAACAAATTATGGTGAGAATGCAGAGAAAGGAGAATGCTCATACACTGCTGGTGAGAATGTAAAATATTACAACCACTGTGGAAAACAGTATAGTGATTCTTCAAAAAACTAAAAATAGCCAAGTGCAGTGGCTTGCACCTGTAATTGCAGCTGTTTGAAGGGCTGAGGTGGGAGGATCACTTGAGCCCAGGAGTTTGAGAATGCAGGAAAACAAACCCCGCTTTTAAAATTATTAGATTTGTCTCAGAATCTGCTTCTAAAAAAGCGAAACTTTTTGAGAAAGAAGCATTTCAAGTGGTAACTTAAGAAAATGCTAACCAATGCTTGAGGAGAGACTAAAAAGAGAAAGAATAAAGTCATTGGAGAAAAGTCAATATTAATGCTGAAAATAAAGGTGAGATATCAGGGACTGAATTAGTACGGGTGGCACAGAAGAAAGGGACAGAACATCTAGGCTTTGTACAAGAAGACTCGAGCAAGAAAAAAGAAAAGAATGCTACAAAGATCACACTAGCTTCACAAGGAGGAAAGAATGCTATGTGAAAACAGTTGAATCATACACTGGTCTGGTAGGACTAGATATTTTCTCACTAAATCCATTCTCTTCACTTTGCCTTACTCTCAGGACACAGTTTGGTTAGATTGTTGCTAGATTGATTTTGGTTAAATTAATGTTTTCAGATTGGTGAGTTATGTTTCCTGAGAAACACATGTGAGCCACCTAATGCTTCCTCAAACTAAAAAGTCCCTCTCTGCTTCCTTTACCTAGAAAACTCTGCTTTTCTTTCAGGAAACAGTGGAGGTTTCATTGAACCCAAGGAGTCATCCATCTTGGGTTTCCAGGCTCTCCTTATATAATTGTCTCTCCCCAAGCTTTCATTTACTTGTCTACCTTTTCCTCTAGATGGCGAGTTATTTTAGGGCACAATCAATTCATTTGTCTCTATACCTAATGCCTGGAACATAGCAGATGCCTAATAAATGTTTACACTTACAATTTGTCAAGTACTAAGCAATGGTCTTCCCAAGATGGCCTTGCTCAAACCTCACACCACCATAAAATGGGTGCTTTTATAATCAGTGTTTTTTCTGATGAAGAAATAGAAATGAACGAACTTAAAAACTTGGCCTGAGTTATTCAGCCAATAATTGGTCGAGCCTGAAATTAAACCCAGGCAAAGGTCTCTGACTCCAGAGTCTAGTTTCTTAACCACTGACCTTTCTTTCCTTCTCTCATCTCTTCTAGACTGAAAGATGTAATGCAATTTGTTATCTGATCTTCTGTTAGAAAAAAAGAACCAATGGCCTTACAGCAAACTTTCTAGACAAGACCACAAACACTCAAGTTTTTTTTTTTCTTATTATACTTTAAATTCTGGGATACATGTGCAGAACATGGAGCTTTGTTACATAGGTATACATGTGCTATGGTGGTTTGCTGCACCCATCAACCCATCATCTACATTAGATATTTCTCCTAATGCTATGCCTCCACTAGCCTCCCACCCCCAACAGGCCCCGGTGTGTGATGTTCCCCTCCATGTGTCCGTGTGTTCTCATTGTTCAACTCCCACTTATGAGTAAGAACGTGCGGTCAATGTTTGGTTTTCTGTTCCTGTGTTACTTTGTTGAGAATGATGGTTTCCAGCTTCATCCATGTCCCTGAAAAAGACATGAGCACATCCTTTTTATAGCTACATAGTATTCCATGGTGTATATGTGCCACATATTTTTTATCCGCTCTATCTTTGATAGGCATTTGGGTTGGTTCCAAGTCATTGCTATTGTGAACAGTGCTGCAATAAACATGTGTGTTCATGTGTCTTTATAGGAGAATGATTTATAATCCTTTGGTTTATACTCAACATAAACTTTGTTTGTATACCCAGTATATGGGTGTATACCCACTAATGGCTATATACCCAGGATATGGGTGTATACCCCGTAATGGGTGTATACCCAGTATATGGGTGTATACCCCGTAATGGGTGTATACCCAGTATATGGGTGTATACCCAGTAATGGGTGTATACCCAGTATATGGGTGTATACCCCGTAATGGGTGTATACCCAGTATATGGGTGTATACCCAGTAATGGGATTGCTGGTTCAAATATTACTTCTGGTTCTAGATCCTTGAGGAATTGCCACACTGTTTTCCACAATGATTTAACTAATTTACACTCCCACAAACAGTGTAAAATCACTCCTATTTCTCCACATCCTCTCCAGCATCTGTTGTTTCCTGACTTTTTAATGATTGCCATTCTAACTGCTGTGAGATGGTATTTCACTGTGGTTTTGATTTGCATTTCTCTAATGACCAGTCATGATTAGCTTTTTTTCATATGCTTGTTGGCCGCATAAATGTCTTCTTTTGAGAAGTGTCTGTTCATATCCTTTGCCCACCTTTTGATGGGGTTGTTTTTTTCTTGTAAATTTGTTTAAGTTCTTTGTAGATTCTGGATACTAACCCTTTGTCAGAGGGATAGATTGCAAAAATTTTCTCCCATTCTGTAGGCTGCCTTTTCACTCTGATGATAGTTTCTTTTGCTGTGCAGAAGCTCTTTAGTTTAATTAGATCCCATTTGTCAATTTTGGCTTTTGTTGCCATTGCTTTGGGTGCTTTAGTCATGAAGTCCCTGCCCATGCCTATGTCCTGAATGGTATTGTTTAGGTTTTCTTCTAGGGTTTTTATGGTGTTAGGTCCTAGGTTTAAGTCTTTAATCCATCTTGAGTTAATTTTTGTATAAGGTATAACAAAGGGGTCCAGTTTCAGTATTCTGCATATGGCTAGCCAGTTTTCCCAGCACCATTTATTAAATAGGGAATCCTTTCCCAATTGCTTGTTTTTGTCAGGTTTGTCAAAGATCAGATGATCGTAGGTGTGTGGTGTCATTTCTGAGGTCTCCGTCCTCTTCCATTGATCTATATATCTGTTTTGATACCAGTACCATGCTGTTTTGCTTACTGTAGCCTTACAGTACAGTTTGAAGTCAGGTAGTGTGATGCCTCCAGGTTTGTTCTTTTTGTTTAGGATTCTCTTGGCTATGCAGACTCTTTTGTTTCCAAATGGAACTTTAAAGTAGTTTTTTTTTTAATTCTGTGAAGAAAGTCAATGGTAACTTGATGGGGATAGCATTGAATCTATAAATTACTTTGGGCAGTATGGCCATTTTCATGATGTCAATTCTTCCTATCCATGAGCATGGAATATTTTTTCATTTGTATCCTCTCTTATCTCCTTGAGCAGTGGTTTGTAGTTCTCCTTGAAGACATCCTTCACATCCCTTGTAAGTTGTATTTCTAGGTATTTATTCTCCTTGTAGCAATGGTGAATGGTTGTTCACTCATGACTTGGCTCTCTATTATTGGTGTATAGGAATGCTTGTGATTTTTGCACATTGGTTTTGTATCCTGAGACTTTTCTGAAGTTGCTTATAAGCTTAAGGAGATTTTGGGCTGAGACGACGGGGTTTTCTAAATATACAATCATGTCATCTGCAAACAGAGACAATTTGACTTCCTCTCTTCCTATCTGAATACACTTTATTTCTTTCTATTGCCTGATTGCTCTGTCCAGAAATTCCAATATTATGTATAATAGGCGTGGTGAGAGAGGGCATCCTTGTCTTGTGCCAGTTTTCAAAGGGAATGCTTCCACCTTTTGCCCATTTAGTATGATATTGGCTGTGGGTTTGTCATAAATAGCTTTTAGTATTTTGAGATACATTCCATCAATACCAATTTATTGAGAGTTTTTAGCAAGAAGGGTTGCTGAATTTTATTAAGTCCTTTTCTTCATCTATTGAGATAATCATGTGGTTTTGTCATTGGTTCCATTTATGTGATGGATTACGTTTATCGATTTGCGTATGTTGAACCAGCCTTGCATCCCAGGGATGAAGCTAACTTGATCGTGGTGGATAAGCTTTATGATGTGCTGCTGGATTCAGTTTGAGAGTGTTTTATTGAGGATATTGGCATCAATGTTAATCAGGGATATTGGCCTGAAATTTTCTTTTTTTGTTGTGTCTCTGCCAGCTTTTAGTATCAGGATGATGTTGGCCTCATAAAATGTGTTAGAGAGGAGCCCCTCTTTTTCTATTGTTTGAAATAGTTTCAGAAGGAGTGGTACCAGCCCCTCTTTGTACCTCTGTATAATTCGGCTGTGAATCTGTCTGATCCTGGGTTTTTTGGGTTAATAGGCTATTAGTTACTGCCTCAATTTTAGAACTTGTTATTGGTCTATTCAGGGATTCAACTTCTGCCTGGTTTAGTCTTGGGAGGGTGTAGGTGTCCAGGAATTTATCCATATCTTTTAGATTTTCTAGTTTATCTGTGTAGAGTTGTTTATAGTATTTTCTGACAGTAGTTTGTATTTCCATGGGATCAGCAGTGATATATCCTTTATTATTTTTTAGTGTGTCTATTTGATTCTTCTCTCTTTCTTCTTTATTAGTCTGACTAGCGATCTATCTATTTTGTTAATCTTTTCAAAAAACCAGCTCCTGGACTCTGATTTTTTTTAAGGGGTTTTTGTGTCTCTATCTCCTTCAGTTTTGCTCTGATCTTAGTTATTTCTTGTCTTCTGCTAGCTTTTGAATTTGTTTGCTCTTGCTTCTCTGGTTCTTTTAATTGAGATGTTAGGGTGTTGATTTTAGATCTTTCCTGCTTTATCCTGTGGGAATTTAGTGCTAGTAATTTTCCTATGAACACTGCTGTATCTGTGTCCCAGAGATTCTGGTATGTTGTGTCTTTTTTCTCAATGGTTTCAAAGAACTTACTTATTTCTACCTCAGTGTCGTTACTTACCCAGTAGTAATTCAGGAGCAGGTTGCTCAGTATCCATGTAGTTGTGTGGTTTTGAGTGAGTTTCTTAATCCTTAGTTCTAATTTGATTGCACTGTGGTCTGAGAGACTGTTATGATTCCTGTTTTTTTACATTTGCTGAGGAGTGTTTTACTTTCAATTATGTGGTCAATCTTAGAATAAGTGCAATGAGGTGCTGAGAAGAATGTATAACCTGTTGATTTGGGGTGGAGAGTTCTGTAGATGTCTATTAGGTCCGCTTGGTCCAGAACTGAGTTCAAGTCAAGTGGACCTTGTTAATTTTCTGTCTCGTTGATCTGTCTAACATTGACATCAGGGTCATAAAGTTTCCCACTATTATTGTGTGGGAGTCTAAGTCTCTTCGTAGGTCTCTAAGAACTTGCTTTATGAATCTGGGTGCTCCTGTATTGGTTGTTTATATATTTAGGATAGTTAGCTCTTCTTGTTGTATTGATCCCTTTACCATTACGTAATGCCCTTCTTTGTCTCTTTTGATTTTTGTTGGTTTAAAGTCTGTTTTATCAGAGACTAGGATTGCAAGCCCTGCTTTTTTTGGTTTCCATTTACTTGATAAATATTCCCTCCATCCCTTTATTTTGAACCTATGTGTTCCTTTGCATGTTAGATGGGTCTCCTGAATACGCCAATGGGTCTTGACTATCCAATTTGCCAGTTTTTGTCTTTTAATTGGGGCACTTAGCCAACTTACATTTAAGGTTAATATTGTTATATGTGAATTTCATCCTGTCATTATGATGCTAGCTGGTTATTTTGCCTGTTAGTTGATGCAATTTCATCATAGTGTTGATGGTCTTACAACTTGGTATGGTTTTGCAGTGGCTGATACTGGTTTTTCCTTTCCGTATTTAGTGTTTTGTTGAGGAGCTCTTGTAAGGCAGGCCTGATGGTGACAAAATCTCTTAGCATTTGCTTGTCTGTAAAGGATTTTATTTCTCCTTCATTTATGAAGCTTAGTTTGGCTGGATATGAAATTCTGGGTTGAAAATTCTTTTCTTTAAGAATGTTGAATATTGGCCCCACTCTCTTCTGGCTTGTAGGGTTTCTGCCAAGAGATCCACTGTTAGTCTGATGGGCTTCCCTTTGTGGGTAACCCGATCTTTTACTCTGGCTGACCTTAACATATTTTCCTTCATTTCAACCTTGGTTGAATACTGGCCCCCTCTCCCTTGTGGCTTGTAGGGTTTCTGGAGAGAAATCCACTGTTAATGTAATTGGCTTCCCTTTATGGGTAACCTGACCTTTCTTCTCTCTGGCTGCCCTTAACATTTTTTTTTTCATTTCAACCTTGGTTAGTCTGACAATTATGAGTCTTGGGGTTGCTCTTCTTGAGGAGTATCTTTGTGGTGTTCTTTGTATTTCCTGAATTTGAATGTTGGTCTGTCTTGCTAGGTTGGGAGGTTTTCCTGGATAATATCCTGAAGAGTGTTTTCCAACTTGGTTCCATTCTCCCTGTCACTTTCAGGTACACCAGTGAAATGTAGGCTTGGTCTTTTCACATCATCCCATATTTCCTGGAGTTTTTGTTTGTTCCTTTTCCTTTTTTTTCTCTAATTTTGTCTTCACGCTTCATTTCATTAAGTTGATTTTCAGTCTCTGAAATCCTTTCTTCCTCTTGATCAATTCAGCTATTTGTACTTGTGTATGTCTCACAAAGTTCTCGTGCTGTGTTTTTCAGTTCCATCAGGTCATTTATGTTTTTCTCTAAACTGGTTATTCTAGTTAGCAATTCCTCTTACCTATTTTCAAAGCTCTTAGCTTCCTTGCATTGGGTTAGAACATGCTCCTTTAGCTCGGAGGAGTTTGTTTTACCCACCTTCTGAAGCCTACTTCTTCAAACTCATTTTCCATCGAGTTTTCTCCCCTTGCTGGTGAGGAATTGTGATCCTTTGGAGAAGAAGAGGTGTCTGGTTTTTGGAATTTTCAGTCTTTTGGGGCTGGTTTTTTCTCATCTTCATGGGCTTATCTACCTGTGATCTTCAATGTTGGTGACCTTCAAATGGGGTTTCTGTGTGAACTTCTTTTTTGTTGATGCTGATGCTATTCCTTTCTGTTTGTTAGTTTTCCTTCTAATAGTCAGGCCTCTCTGCTGCAAGTCTGATGGTGTTTGCTGGAGGTCCACTCCAGACCCTGTTTTTCTGGGTATCACCAGTGGAAGCTGCAGAACAGCAAAGATTGCTGCCTGTTCCTTCCTCTAGAAGCTTCGTCCCAGAGGGGCAACCGCAAGATGCCAGCCAGAGCTCTCCTGTAATAGGTGTCTGTTGGCCCCTGCTGGGAGGTGTCTTTCAGTCAGAGGGCACGGAGGTCAGGGGCCCACTTGAGGAGGCAGTCTGTCCCTTAGCAGAGCTCGAGCACTATCCTGGGAGATCCATTGCTCTCTTCAGAGCCAGCGGGCTAGAATGTTTAAGTCTGCTGAAGCTGCGCCAATAGTCGCCCCTTCCCCCATGTGCTCTGTCCTAGGGAGATGGGAGTTTTATCTATAAGCCCATTTCTGGGGCTGCTCCCTTTCTTTCAGAGATGCCCTGCCCAGAGAGGAGGAAGCTAGAGAGGCAGTCTGGCTACAGTGGCTTTGCCAAGCTGCAGTGCGCTTTGCCCAGTTTGAACTTTTCAGTGGCTTTGTTTACACTTTGAGGGGAAAACTGCCTACTCAAGCCTCAATAATGGCAGTACCCCTCTTCCCTTCAAGCTTGAGCATCTGAGATTGACTTCAGATTCCTGTGCTGACAGGGAGAATTTCAAGCCAGTAGATCTTACCTTGCTGGGCTTGGTGGGAGTGGGATCTGCTGAGCAAGATCACTTGGCTCCCTAGCTTCAGCCCCCTTTCCAGGGGAGTGAACAGTTCTGTCTCACTGGCGTTCCAGGGACCACTGAGATATGAAAAAAAACTCCAGCAGCTAGCTTGGTGTCTGCCCAAATAGCAGCCTAGTTTTGTGCTTGAAACCCAGGGCCCTGGTGGCATAGGCACCTGAGGGAATCTCCTGGTCTGTGGGTTGTGAAGACTGTAGGAAAAGCATAGTATCTGGGCCGGAGTGCACCATTGGCACAGTCCCTCGTGGCTTCCCTTGGCTAGGAGAGGGAGCTCCCTGAACCCTTGCACTTCCTGGGTGAGGTGACTCCCCACCCTACTTTGGCTTGCCCTCGGTGGTCTGTACCCACTGTATAACCAGTCCCATTGAGATGAGCCAGGTACCTCAGTTGGAAATGCAGAAATCACCCACCTTCTGCATTGGTCTCACTGGGACCCGCAGACGGGATCTGTTTCTATTCGGCAATCTTGCCAGCCACTGCCACACTCAAGTTATTTAACTGACTGGTATCATGTTTCTACAAGCTGCTAGGACTGAAGAGGAGATTTATGTTATTTAAAATTTCTACCACTGCCTCAGGAAAGAAGCTTTGGGATAAAGATGGCCTTTAAGATAGAGTGCTTTACAACAGCATTTTAAAATCCAGAGGTTGTATTACCTAACTTGCAATGTAATTCATCCTCCTTTCATTTATTAGCTATGCCATTTCCAAATAAGTGCCCTTGGAGTAGAGATGGAATTAAGTGAAGATATATAAGGCTGTTGTATCTGCCACAGATCAGTGTTGCCTAACTGGCACCTAAACATCAACAATCTAAGTATACTCAATGAGGACACATTTACATTTTTCTTATGATATAAGTAGGATCAGGACTGAATTACTTTGTTATTCTAATTAATATTTGTTAAGAGCTTTAAATAAGGACCCCATTTCTGATCTGGGTTCTTTGTCTTACTGATTAAGCTTGCTAAGCTAGTCAAGAGTGTTGACTTGATCTTTTGTAAACTGGAAATTGTATCTGCTCATCCTTTCTCTCAGCTGTCCCAAAACTATAACAAGAAGGTTATTTTTAGTTGAGAATTTATGCAATTCTAACTTGATAAATACGTATGTTCCAGCCATCCTTCTGAGGTTTTATTTTCCTTGACATGAAAATACATTTATATCTAAACTGTTTATTTTTTGAAATAAATATTTATGTAAAATATTTATCTTTGGAAAGTGTTTTATGACTCAGTTCTCACTTATGTTTTGTAGGTTATTCTACTTATAAAAAAATAAAAGTCTATAAATAGATCCCAGTTCAAGTGTTTGACTAAAGACATCAGACACTTGCCCTTTCCAGAAAGAAGAACCAGAACTGCATATACATAATTGTACCTCAAACAGAACTCTAAGAGAGAACATTCGGGTCGAACATAGAAGCCACAGGAAACCTGAGTCACAGAGAGACAAGGAAGCAAGCATCAAGCTCAACCAAGATCAGCTGGGAGCATGTAGGGACTCACTCTTGTGGGGAGGGGGTAAGTGAAAGAACTTCAGCTGTCCACATTCCCACCACAAACTGTTGCAATCTGTACCACAGGACGGTTCCTCTGCCCATATGAACCCCGAAACTAGCATGGACAGTGCTCTGGAAACCCCACAAGCATTCAATGTCTCTAGTCAACCATCTTGAACTGGAATATACTTATGGAGTTCTCTGCACCAGGCTGGGAACTGTGCTGGATTACTCACACCCCTAAGGCCTAAGAGGCTGCAGAAGGGCACCATTGTGAGAGTACAGCCATCACGGGATTGCATCCTTCCCTGGCAACTACAGTCCCCAAATCTCCACATCCCAGGATCCCCAAATGACATCCCTCAGTGTCCACCCAGTGGACCACAGTGGCATAGAAATGGCTGGATCCAAAGGTGCTACAGGGTCCCCAGTACTCTAGCTCATAGCCAGTACTACTCCCCAATGAAAGGACAGTGCAGCACACCAAAACTGTGACCTCTGGGACAAAGGAAACCAAAGCATGTACTTTCCAGAGCCTGAGAGTTCCCTGCCTGCAGCTATGAGAAGCAACCCTATCCCCAGTAGTGACACAGACTCTGTGCTCGGGCTTACAAGCAGAGTGTGTGATACCCTCACCCCACCCACATAGTTTCATATCAGTTGCTTCCATCAGGAACCCAGGCAGGGAAGCCTAAGATCTGACTGCCTGAGGATGGAAGCAGTGACCCCACACTTCCTGGTGGAGCAGCCTGTGCTCCAGATCATGCATAAAGAGCAAGACCCCCTCTCTCCCTTTACACATTGCTGCAGCCACAACTGCTGCTGCTGCCACTGGGAACTGGGGTGGGTGAACCAGAGGGCTGTCTGTCTGGGGCTGTGAGTGGCATCTGTGTCCCTAGTGGCAGTGTGGTTCCCATGCTCAGGCTCATGCATGAAGGGTAGGGTCCCATTCCTTCTTATCCCTTCTCCTCTCTGCAACACTGTAGGGCTGCTGCTGCCAAGAGTAGACAAACCTGTGTCTAGGCCACAAGGGCTACAACTCCTAGGCAAGGACTAGTGTTAAACTGGGCCCAGAGACAGCGGGCTGGTGGGGCATGAGAGACATCAGCCAAGGTGGGTAAGGGAATGGTGACATCACCCCTCCCTTAGCCCCAGACTACACACCTCACAGCTCCAACAGAGACCCCTTCCCTCTGCTTGATGAGAGGAGAGGGAAGAGTGGGGAGGACTCTGTCTTGCATCCTGAATACAAGCCTAGCCACAGCAGGATAGGGCACTGGTCAGAGTCATGAGAACTTTTTACCAGGTCCTAGCTCCTGGACAACATTTCTAGACACAGCCAGGGCCAGAAGGTAACCTGCTACCTTGAAGGGAAGGATCTGTTCCTGGCAGGATTTATCATCTGCTAACTGAAGAGCCCTTGGGCCCTGAATAACCAGCAGTAATAGCCAGATACTACGTCAAGGCCTTGGGTGAGACTCAGACTTTCTGGCTTCAGGTGAGTATCACCACATTACCAGTTGTGGTGGCTACAGGGTGAGATTCCTTCTATCTGGAAAAGCAGAGGCAAAAGTAAAGGGAACTTTGTCTTGTACCTTAGGTACCAGCTTAGCCACAGTAGGGAAGAGCACCAAGTGGACTCTTGGGGTCCCCAGTTCAAGGCCTTGGCTTTGGACAGAACTTCTGGACCTGCCCTGGGCCAGAGGGAGGCCCACTCTGCTGAAGGATGAGTCCCAGGTCAAGCAGCATTCACAAGCTGACTGAAGAGTGCTTGGTCCTTAAGGAAACATTGGTGGTAGTCTGGCGGTACTTCCTGTGAGCCAGTGGTGACAGTGGCCACAGAGTGAGGCTCCTCTCCCATTGGGAAAGAGAGGGAAGAGTGGTAAGGGCTGCATCTTGTGGTTTGAGTGCCAGCTCAGCTGCAGTACAACAGAACACCAGGTAGATTTCTAAGGTTTTTCACTCTTGTCCCTAGCTCCCACATGACACCTCTGGACCTGCCTGGGGCCTGGAAGAACTCAGCACTCTGAAGGGAAGGACACAGATCTGGCTGCCTTCGCCATCTGCTGACTGTAGAGCCAAAGTGACTTGACCAAACATAGGCCACAGCTAGGGAGTGGTTACAGAAGATCTGGGGCAAGACCCAGTGATGTACTAACCTCAGGTCAGATCCAGCATAGTCCTAATGGTGGTGGCTCCAGGAGTGCTTGTATAACCAGTTCCAGGTGGCTCAGAACAGAGAGAGAGACTTCGTTTGTTTGGGAGAAAGTAAAAGAGAAACAAGAGTCTCTGTCTGGTACTTCTTTTGAATCTTGTCCAAGACCATCAAGGTGGTACTTCTATGAGTCTGTAAGAACCACAGCATTACTGAGCTTGTGGTACCTCCTGAAGAAGATACAGCTTTGATTACAACACCCAAGTATGTTCAAATATCTAGAAAGTCTTCCTAAAGAGGGAGGGTACAGACAAGCCCAGACTGAGAATACTAAAATAAATGGTTAACTCTTACATGTGCAGTTACAGAAAAATATCTGCAAGTATCAAGACCATTCAGGAAAACATGATCTCACTAATGAGGCACCAGGAATCAATTGTGGAGAAACAGAGATATGTGACCTTTCAGACAGAGAATTCAAAATAGCTGTGTTGAGGAAACTCAAAGAAATTCAAGATAACAAAGAGAAGGAATTAATAATTCTATCAGACAAATTTGACAAAGAAATTGAAATAATTTTTAAAAATCAATCAGCAATTCTAGAGCTGAAAAATGCAAGTGGCATACTGAAGAATGCACCAGAGTCCTTTAATAGTAGAATTGATCAAGCAGAAGAAAGGATTAGTGAGTTTGAAGAAATGGCTATTTGAAAATGCAAAGTCAGAGAAGACAAAAGAAAAAAGAATAAAAAACTAGAAAGCATGCCTACAGGTTTTAAAAAATAGTCTCACAAGGGCAAATCTAAGAGTTATTGGCCATAAAGAGGAGGTAGAGAAAAAGATAGGAGTAGAAAGTTTATTTAAAGAGATAATAACAGAGAACTTTCCAAACCTAAAGAAAGATATCAATATCCAAGTACCAGAATGTTATAGAACACCAAGCAGATTTAACCCAAAGAAGACTACCTCTTGGCATTTAATAATTAAACTCCCAAAGGTCAAGGATTTTGTTGAGGATTTTTGCATTCACGTTTATCAAGGATATTGGTCCAAAGTTTTCTTTTTTGTTGTTGTTGTGTCTTTTCCAGGTTTTGTTATCAGGATAATGCTGGCCTCATAGAATGAGTTGGAAAGGCATTGTAAACAGTTTTATTAGAAATGATACCAAGTCTTTTCTGCATGGTAGAATTTGGCTGTGGATCTTTCTGGTCCTGGGCTTTTTTGGTTGGTAGGCTATTTGTTACTGATTCAATTTTGGAGTTCATTATTCGTTTGTTAAGGGATTCAATTTCTTCCTGGCTCAGTGTGGGAGAATCCATGTGTCCAGGAATTTATAAATTTCTTCTAGGTTTTCTAGTTTGTGTGCATAGAGGTATTCATAGCAGTTTCTAATGGTTACTTTTATTTCTGTGGGGTCAGTGGTAATATTTTCTTCATCATTTCTAATTGTGTTTATTTGGATCTTCTTTCTTTCCTTTTTTATTAGTCTAGCTAATGGCTTATCTATCTTATTTCTTTAAAGCAACTTCTATATTTGTTGATATTTTGAATGGCTTCTTGTGTCTCAATCTCCTTCAGTTCAGCTCAGATTCTGGTTACTTCTTGTCTTCTGCTAGATTTAGGACTGATTTGCTCTTGCTTTTCAAATTATTTCAGTTGTGATGTTGGGTTGTTAATTTGAGATCTATCTAATTTCTATATAAGGGCATTTAGTGTTATTAATTTTCCTCTTAACACTGCCTTAGCTGTGTCCTGGAGATTCTTGTATGTTATATCCTTGTTCTCACTAGTCTTAAAGAACTTCTTGATTTCTGACTTAATTTAATTATTTACCCAAAAGTCATTCAGGAGCATGTTGTTGGCTTTTCAAAAATTTAAACAAAATTGACAAACCTTTAGCTAGACTACTTAAGAAAAAAAAGAGAAGATCCAAAAATAAAAAATAAGATCAGAAATAAAGAGAAGACATTACAGCTGTTACTGCTGAAATTCAAAGGATCGTTAGTGGCTACTCTGAGCAACTATATGCCAATAAACGGAAAAATCTAGATGAAATGGACAAATTCCTAGACTTGTACAACCTATTAAGATTGAGCTATGAAGAAATCTAAAACCTGAACAGACAAATAACAAGTTACAAGATAGAAGCCATAACAAAAAGTCTCCCAGTAAAGAAAAGTCCGTGACCCGATGGCTTCCCTACTGAATTCTACCAAACATTTAAAGAAAAACTAATACCAACCCTACTCAAATGATTCCAAAAAATAGAGGAGGAAGTAATACTTCCAAACTCATTCTATAAGCCCAGTATTATCCCAATACCCAAACCAGACAAAGACATTTAAAAAAAAAAAGAAATTACAGGCCAATATCTCTATTACTGATGCAAAGATCCTCAACAAGAAACTAGCAAACAGAATTCAACAATACATTAAAATGATCATTCATCATGACAAAGTGGAATTTATCTCTGGGATGGAAGGATGGTTCAACATACATAAATCAATCAATGTGATCCATCATATTAAGAGAATGAATGATAAAAACCATATGATCATTTCAATTGATGCTGACAAAGCATTTGATAAAATTCAACGTCCCTTCATGATAAATACCCTCAAAGAACTGGGGATAGTAGGAAGACCCTCAACATAATAAAAGCCATATATGACAGACCAAATGTAATATGGAATGTGAAAAATCTGAAAGCCTTTCCTCTAGTATCTGGAACATGACAAAGATGTCCACTTCACCATTGTTATTTAAATAATACTGGAAGTCCTAGCTAGAGCAATCAGACAAGAGAAAGATATAAAGGGCATCCATATGGGAAAGGAAGAAGTCAAATTACCCTTGTTTGCAGATGATATAATCTCATATTTGGAAAAACTAAAGACTTAAACACACAACTATTAGAACTGATAAATTCAGTAAAGTTGTAGGATAAAAATCAAAATACAAAATTCAGTAGCATTTCTGTATGCCAACAGTGAACAATCTGAAAAAGGATTCAAAACAGTAATCCCATTGACAAAAAAAAATTAATACCTAGGAATTATCTTACGCAAAATACGTGACAGATCTCTACAAAGAAAACTATAAACACAGATGAAATAAATTTAAGAGGACACCAAAAAATAGAAAGATATTCCATGTTCATGGATTGGAAGAATCAATATTGTTAAAATGTCCATACTATCCAAAGCAATCTACAGATTCAATGCAATCCCTACCAAAATACCAATGATATTCTTCACAGTAATAGAGAAAACAATCCTAAAATTCCTATGGGAGCACAAATACTCGGAATACCAAAACTATCCTAAGCAAAAAGAACACAACTGAAAGAATCACATTAATTGACTTCAAATTATACTACAGAGCTATAATAACCAAAAACAGCATGGTACTGGCATAACAACAGACACATAGACCAATGGAACAGAATAGAAAACCCAGAAACAAATCCACACAATTACAATGAACTCATCTTCACCTAATGTGCCAGGAACATACACTGGGGCAAAGACAGTCTTTTCAACAAACAGTGCTGGGAAAACTACATATCCATATGCAGAAGAAAACAGAACCTATCTCTTACTACTGAGTAAATACCCAACAAGGACAGGCAACTGAAGCATAAAACAAATGAGATCACATCAAATTAAAAAGCTTCTGCACAGCAAAGAATACAATCAGAAAAGTGAAGAGACAACCCACAGAATAGGAGAAAATATTTGAAGTCCACCCATCTGACAAAGGATTAATAACCAGAATATATAATCAGCTCAAACAACTTTCTAGGAAAAAAAATCTAATAATCTGACTTAAAAATGGGCAAAAGATTTGAATACACATTTCTCAAATAAAACATACAAATGGCAAACAGGTATTTGAATATGTCTCAACATCATTGATCATCAAAGAAATGCAAATCAAAACTACAATGAGATTTTATGTCATCCCAGTTAAAATGGCTTATAGGCTTATATCCAAAAGACAGGCAATAACAAATGTTGGTGAGGTGTGGAAAAAAGATCCCCATTACACTGTTGGTGGGAATGCAATTTAGTACAACCACTACAGAGAATAGTTGTAGATTCCTCAAAAAATGAAATATAGAGCTACCACATGATCCAGCAAACCCACTGCTGGGTATATACCAAAAAAGAAAGGAAATCAGTATACATTAAAAAAAAAAAAAAAATTTCAGGCAAGATGGCTGAATAGAAACAGCTCCAGTCTGCAGCTCCCAGTGAGATCAACACAGAAGGTGGGTGATTTCTACATTTTCAACTGAGATACCCGGCTCATCTCATTGGGACTGGTTAGACAGGGGGAGCAGTCCATGGAGCACATGCCAAAGCAGGGTGGGCATGGCCTCACCCAGAAAGTGCAAGGGTTCAGGGAATTCCCTCCCCTAGCCAAGGGAAGCCATGACGGACTGTGCCATGAGGAACGGTGCACTCCAGCCCAGATTCTATGCTTTTCCCACAGTCTTCACAACCCACAGACCAGGAGATTCCCTCAGGTGCCTATGCCATTAGGGCCCTGGGTTTCAAGCACAAAACTGGGAGGCCATTTGGGCAGACACCAAGCTAGCTGCAGGAGTTTTTTTCCATATCTCAGTGGTGTCTGGAATGCTAGCGAGACAAAACCGCTCACATCCCTGGAAAGGGAGCTGAAGCCAGGGAGACAAATGGTCAAGCGCAGCAGGTCCCAGCCCCACTGAGCTCAGCAAGCTAAGATCTACTGGCTTGAAATTCTCCCTGCCAGCACAGCAGTATGAAGTCAACCTGGGATGCTTGAGCTTGGTCGGGGGAAGGCTGCTCACCATTACTGAGGCTTGGGTAGGTGGTTTTCCCATCACAGTGTAAACAAAGCCACCTGGAAGTTCAAACTGGGCGGAGCTCACCTTAGCTTGGCAAAGCCACCATAGCCAGACTGCCTCTCTAGATTCCTCCTCTCTGGGCAGGGCATCTCTGAAAGTAAGGCAGCAGCCCAGGTCAGGGGCTTATAGATAAAACTCCCACTTCACTGGGACAGAACACCTGGGGGAAAGGGTGGCTGTGGGCCCAGCTTCAGCAGACTTAAATATTCCTGCTTGCCAGCTCTAAAGAGAACAGCAGATCCACCAGAACAGTGTTCGAGCTCTGCTAAGGCACAGACTGCCTCCTCAAGTGGGTCCCTGACCCCTGTGCCTTCTGACTGAAAGACAGCTCCTAGCAGAGGTCAACAGACATCTCATACAGAAGAGCTCTGACTGGCATTTTGCGGGTGCCCCTCTGAGATGAAGCTTCCAGAGGAAGGAACAGGCAGCAATCTTTGTTGTTCTGCAGCCTCTGCTGGTAATACCCATACAAACAGGGTCTGGAGTGGACCTCCAGCAAACACCAGCAGACCTGCAGCAGAGGGGCCTGACTGTTAGAAGGAAAACTAATGAACAGAAAGGAATAGCATTAACATCAAAAAAAAAAAAAAAAAAAAAAAAAGGATGTCCACACAGAAACCCCATGCAAAGGTCACCAACATCAAAGACCAAAGGTAGATAAATCCACAACAACGAGGAAAAACCAGCCCAAAAAGGCTGAAAATTCCAAAAACCAGAATGCCTCTTCTCCTCCAAAGGATCACAACTCCTTGCCAGCAAGGGAACAAAACAGAACAGAGAATGAGTTCGATGAACTGACAGAAGTAGACTACAGAAGGTGGGTAATAACAAACTCCTCCAAGTGAAATAAGCATGTTCTAACCCAATGCAAGGAAGCTAAGAACTTTGAAAACACGTTAGAGGAATTGCTAACTAGAATAACCAGTTTAGAGAAGGACATAAATGACCTGATGGAACTGAAAAACACAGCACAAGAACTTCATGAATCATACACAAGTATAAATAGCCAAATCGACCAAGGGGGAAAAAGAATATCAGACACTGAAGATCAACTAAATGAAATAAAGCATGAAGACAAGATTATCGAAAAAAGGATGAAAAGGAACAAACAAAGTCTCAAAGAAATACTGGACTAAGTGAAAAGACCAAGCCTACATTTCACCAGTGTACCTGAAAGTGACAGGGAGAAAATGGAATCGAGTTGGAAAACACTCTTTGGGATATTATCCAGGAGAACCTCCCCAGTCTAGCAAGACAGGCCAACATTCAAATTCAGGAAATACAGAGAACCCACAAAGATACTCCTCGAGAAGAGCAACCCCAAGACTCATAACTGTCAGATTAACCAACATTGAAATGAAAAAAAATGTTAAGGGCAGCCAGAGAGGAAGGTCGGGTTACCCGTAAAGGGAAGCCAATTATGCTAACAGTGGATTTCTCTCCAGAAATCCTACAAGCCAGAAGGGAGAGGGGTCCAATATTCAACGTAATCCATTACATAAACAGAACCAATGACAATAGCTACATGATTATCTCAGTAGAGGCAGAAAAGGTCTTTAATAAAATTCACCAACCCTACATGCTAAAAACTATCAATAAGCTAGGTATTGATGGAATGTATTTCTAAATGATGAGAGCTATTTATGACAAACCCACAGCCAATATCAAACCAAATGGGCAAAATGTGGAAGCATTCCTTTTGAAAACCAGCACAAGACAAGGATGCCCTCTCTAGCCACTCCTATTCAACATAGTATTGGAAGTTCAGGACAAGGCAATCAGGAAAGAGAAATAAATAAAGTGTATTAAAATAGGAAGAGAGTTATAATTTCTGTTCTTTTACATTTGCTGAGGAGTGCTTTACTTCCAACTACGTGGTCAATTTTGGAATAGGTGTGATGTGGTGATTCCTCAGGGATCCAGAACTAGAAATACCATTTGACCCAGCCATCCCATTAATGGGTGTATACCCAAAGGATTATAAATCATGCTGCTATAAAGACACATGCACATGTATGTTTATTGCAGCACTATTCACAATAGCAAAGACTTGGAACCAACCCAAATGTCCAACAACGATAGACTGGATTAAGAAAATGTGGCACATATACACCATGGAATACTATGCAGCCATAAAAAATGAAGAGTTCATGTCCTTTGTAGGGACATGGATGAAACTGGAAACCATCATTCTCAGCAAACTATCGCAAGGACAAAAAACCAAACACCACATGTTCTCACTCATAGGTGGGAATTGAACAATGAGAACACATGGACACAGGAAGGGGAACATCACACTCTGGGGACTGTCGTGGGGTGGGGGGAGGGGGGAGGGATAGCATTAGGAGATATACCTAATGCTAAACGACGAGTTAATGGGTGCAGCACACCAACATGGCACATGTATACATATGTAACAAACCTGCACATTGTGCACATGTACCCTAAAACTTAAAGTATAATAATAATAATTTTAAAAAAAGAAAAAAATAGGAAGAGAGGAAGTCAAATTGTCTCTGTTTGCAGAGGACATGACTGTACATTTAGAAAACTCCATTGTCTCAGCCCAAAATCTCCTTAAGCTGATAAGCAACTTCAGCAAAGTCTCAGGATACAAATTCAATGTGCAAAATCACAAGCATTCCTATACACCAATAATAGACAGACAGCCAAATCATGAGTGAATGCGCATTCATAATTGTTACAAAGTGAATAAAATACCTAGGAATACAATTTACAAGGGATGTGAAGAACCACTTCAAGGAGAACTACAAACCACTGCTCAGGGAAATAAGAGAGGACACAAACAAATGCAAAAACATTTCATGCTCATGGATAAAAAGAATCAATATTGTGAAAATGGTCATACTGCCCAAAGTAATTTATAGACTCAGTACTATCCCCAGCAAGCTGCCATTGACTTTCTCCACAGAATTAGAAAAAATTACTTTAAATTTCACGTGGAACCAAAAAAGAGCCTGTAGCCAAGAGAATCCTAAGCAAAAAGAACAAAGCTGGAGGCATCATGCTACCTGACATCAAACTATACTGCAAGGCTACAGTAACCAAAACAGCATGGTACTGGTACCAAAACAGATATATAGACCAATGGAACAGAAAAGAGATCTCAGAAATAATGCCACACATCTACAACCATCTGGTCTTTGACAAACTTGACAAAAATAAGCAATGGGGCAAGGATTCCCTATTTAATAAATGGTGCTGCGAAAACCAGCTAGCCATATGCAGAAAGCTGAAACTGGACCCCTTCGTTACACCTTATACAAAAAATAACTCAAGATGGATTAAAGACTTAAACGTTAGACCTAAAACCATAAAAACCCTGGAAGAAAACCAAGGCAATACCATTCAGGACATAGGCATGGGCAAAGACATCATGACTAAAACACAAAAAGCAATGGCAACAGAAGCCATAATTGACAAATAGGATCTAATTAAAGTAAAGAGCTTCTGCACAGCAAAAGAAACTATCATCAGAGTGAACAGGCAACTTACAAAATGGGAGAAAATTTTTGCAATCTATCTGACAAAGGGCTAATATCCAGAATCTACAAAGAACTCAAACAAATTTACAAGAAAAAGCAAACAACCCCATCAAAAAGTGGGTGAAGGATATGAACAGACATTTCTCAAAGGGAGACATTTATGCAGCCAACAAACATATGATAAAAATCTCATCATCACTGGTCATTAGAGAAATGCAAATCAAAACCACAATGGGATACCATCTCCCACCAGTTAGAATGGTGATCATTAAAAAGTCAGGAAACAACAGATGCTGGAGAGGATGTAGAGAAACAGGAACACTTTTACACTGTTGGTGAGAGTGTAAATTAGTTCAACCATTGTGGAAGACAGTGTGGTGATTCCTCAAGGAACTAGAACCAGAAATACCATTTGACCCAGAAATACCATCACTGGATATACACCGAAAGGATTATAAATCATTCTACTATAAAGACACATGCACACATACGTTTATTGTGACACTGTTCACAATAGCAAAGACTTGGAACCAACCCAAATGCCCATTGATGGTAGACTAGATAAAGAAAATCTGGCACATATACATCATGGAATACTATGCAGCCATAAAAAGGATGAGTTAATGTCCTCCGCAGTGACGTGGATGAAGCTGGGAACCATCATTCTCAGCAAACTAACACAGGAACAGAAAATCAAACACTGCATGTTCTCACTCACAAGCTGGAGTAGAACAATGGGAACACATTGGCACAGGGAGGGGAACATCACACACTGGGTCCTGTCGCGGGGTGCAGGGCTAGGGGAGGTATAGCATTAAGAGAGAAACCTAATGTAGATGACAGGTTGATGAGTGAAGCAAACCACCATGGCACATGTATACCTATGTAACAAACCTGCATATTCTGCACATGTATCCCAGAACTTAAAGTATAACATAATAAAAAAATCTTCATTTCCATGTTTGTTGCAGCACTGTTCACAACAGCCAAAATCTGGGAGCTACCTAAGTGTCTATTAACAGATGAATGAATAAAGAAAATGTGGTACATATACACAATGGAGTACTATTCAGCCATAAAAAGGATGAGATCCTATCATTTACAACAACACGGATGGAACTGGAGGTCATTATGCTAAGTTAAATAAGCCAGGCACTGAAATACAGACATTGCATGTTCTCACTTATTTGTAAGACCTAAAAATCAAAGCAGTTGAACTCATGGAGATAAAGAGTTGAAAGATGGTTACCAGAGTGAGGAAGTATAGTTGGGAGCTGGCGGAGAGGTGGGAATGGTTAATGGATTCAACAATAATAGAAAGAATGAATAAGATCTAGTATTTGATAGCACAACTGGGTGACTATAATAATAATTTAATTTTACATTTTCAAATAACCAAGTGAGTGTCAGTAGACCATTTGTCATACAATGGATAAATGCAGGAGGAGATGGATACCCCATTTTACATGATGTGATTAGTATGCATTGCCTGTAGCAAAACACCTCACATACTCCATAAATACCCCTATTATGTACTCACAAAAATTAAAATAATTTTTTTAACTTTAAAAATATACACAAGAAAAAAGGAAGGAAAAAAGAACATATGAAACAACTAGGAAACAAAATGTAACAGGAACAAAGTCTCACATATCAATAGGAACTCTGAATGTAAGTAAATTAAATTCTGCACTTGAAAGATATAGATTGACTATATATATATTTTTAAAAAACAGTATCCAAATATATGCTGCCAGCAGGAAACACTTTACCTGTAAAGTACATATAGACTGCATATGAAGAGATGGAAAAAGATATTCCATGCCAATGGAAACCAAAAGCAAGCAAGAGTAGGTATACTTAGATAAAACAGAATTTTAGTCAAAAACGGTTTTTAAAAAGCAAAAGTTATTTTATAATAAATGGATCAATTGAGCAAGGGGATATAATTCTAAATATATATGCACCCAACACTGGAGCACCCAGATTAATAAAGAAAATATCACTAGATCTAAAGAAAGATATATAATCCCCACTCTCAGCATTAGACAGATCAACTAGACACAAAATCAACATTAAACATTGGACTTAAATTAGACTTCAGACCAAATAGACCTTACAGGTGTTTACAGAACATTATATCCAACAACTGCAGAATACATTTATCTCATCAGCCCATGGAACATTCTCCAGAATTGATCATATATTAGGCTGCTGAACAAGTCTCAAAAATTTTTTAAATATCAAAATCATATCATGTATCTTCTCAGACCACAATGGAACAAAACTAAAAATCATTACCAAGGAAAACTTTGGAAACTATACAAATATATGGAAATTAAACAACATTCCTAAACAACTATTGGGTGAATAAAGAAAATGAAAATCAAAAAATTTCTTGAAAGAAATGAAAATGGAAACACAGCATACTAACCTGTGGGACACAGCAAAAGCTGTGCTAAGAGGGAAATTTATAGTAATAAACACCTATATCAACAAAACAGAAAGATTTTAAATAAATAATCTAATGATGCACCTCAAGGAACTACAAAAGCAAGAACAAACCAAACCCAAAATTAACAGAAAAAAAAATAAACAATAAAGATCAGAGCACAACTAAACAAAATAGAGACTTAAAAAAATACAAAAAAGAAGTGAAAAGTTGTTTTAAAAAGATAAAAATTGATAAACTTTTAACTAGACAAAAGACAAAGAAAATCAGAAATGAAAAAGGAGACACTACAATAACACAGAAACACAAAAGATCATCAGAGACTGTGATAACTATACACTAACAAATAGAAAAACCTAGAGGAAATGGATAAATCCCTGGAAAAATAACCTACAATGATTAAATCAAAAGGGCTAGAAAACCTGACAGTCCAATAATAAGTAGCGAGACTGACTCAGTAATAAAAATTCTCCAAACAAAGAAGAGCCCAATACTGGATAGATTCAATGCTGAATTCTAGCAAATATGAAAAGAATAAATATTAATTCTCCTCCTCAAAGTATTCTAAAAAATTGAAGAGGAAGGAATTCTCCCTAACTCATTCTACAAGGCCTGCATTATTCTGATACTGAAACCAGACAAGGATACAACAAAAAAGAAAACTACAGGCAAATATTTCTGATGAACATAGATGCAAAAATCCTCAACAAACTGTCAGCAAATCAAATCCAACAATACACCAAAAAGATAATACAACATAATCAAGTAGAATTTATCCCAAGGATGCAAGAAAGACTTCACATATACAAATAAAAAAAAGTGATATATCACATCAAGAGAATGAAGAACAAAAACCATATCATCATCTTTATAGACACAGAAAAAGCATTTGATAAAATTCAATACCTCTTTTTGATAAAAATTCTCAACAAACTAGGCATGGTTGGACCATACCTTAAAATAATAAAGGTCATATATGACAAATCCACAGCTATCATTATGCCGAGTAGATAAAAGTTGAAAGCATTTTCTCTAAGAACTGGAACAAGACAAGTATGCTCACTTTCTTCATTCCTATTCAAGATGGTACTTGAACTCCTAGCTGAACAATCAAGCAAAAAAAAAGAAGTAAAATGCATCCGGTTGGAAAAGAGGAAATCAAATTGTCTCCTTTTGAAGATGACATAATTTTATATCTAGAAAAAACAAAAGATTCCACCAAAAAAAACTCTTAGAAGTGATAAAAAAATTCAATAAATTTTCAGGATGCAAAATCAGCATACAAAAATCAGTAGCATTTTTATACACCAACAATGAAATAGCCAAAAGAGAAATCAAGAAGGCAATCCGATTTACAGTAGCTACAAACAACAATATAAGAACAAAATTTAATCAAGTAGGTGAGAGATTGCCACAATTAAAACTCAAAAAAAAATGATGAAAGATATTAAAGAGGACACACAAAAAAGGACATTTCATGCTCATGGATTGGAAGAATTAATATCATTAAAATTACCATATTCCCAATAACAGTCTATGAATTCAATGCAGTCCTATAAAAACATTAACGTCATTTGTTACAAAAATAGTAAAAACAGTCCTAAATTTGTATGGAACCAAAGAAGAGCCCAAATAGCCAAAACAATACTAAGCAGAAAGAACAAAGCTACAGGCATCAAACTGCTTGACTTCAAAATATATTACAAGGTGACAGTAAACAAAACAGCATGCTATTTGTATAAAAATAAATGCATAGACAAAATGAAACAGAATAAAGAACCCAGAAATAAATCTACATATATACAGCCAGTCTTAACAAAGCTGCCCAAAACAGTGTCCTTGAGGAAGGACACTCTTCAATAAATGGTGCTGGGAAAATTGGATAACTGTATACAGAATAATGAGACTGAACCCCTATCTCTCACCATATACAAAAGTCAACTCAAGATGGATTAAAGACTTAAACATAAGACCTGAAACTATAAGACTACTAGAGGAAAGTGTAGAGAAAACTCTTTAGGACATTGGTCTAGACAAAGATTTTATGGCTAAGACCTCAAAAGCACAGACAAAAAAAAAAAGGACAATGGGTTTTAATTAAACTAAAATTCTTCTGTACAGCAAAAGAAACAACCGAAAGAGTGAAGGAACAACCTCTTGAATAGGAGAAAATAATTGCAATTTACTCTTACAACAGGGGACTAATATCCAGAATATACAAGTCTAACTCAAACAACTCAAGAGTAATAAAACAAATAATCTCATTTAAAAATGGGCCAATGACATGAATAGACATATCTTAAAAGAAGATATACAAATGGCCAACATGTATATAAAAAATGCTCATTATCACTAATCATTAGTGAAATGCAAATCAAAACCACAATGAGATATCATCTTAGTCAGAATGGCTGTGATTAAGAAGACAAATAATAACAAATACTAATGAGGATGTGGAGAAAAGCTCTTACATGCTGTTGGTGCAAATGTGAATTAGTACATCACTATGGAAAATGGTATGGAGATTTCTCAAGAAAAGTAAAAATAGAACTACCATATAATCCAGCAATCTCACTACTGGGCAGCTATCCGAAGGAAAAGAAATCAGCTATATCAAAGGGATGCCTGCACTGACATGTTTATTGCGGCATTATTCACAGTAGCCAAGATTTGGAAGCAACCTAAGCGCTCACCAACAGACTAATGGATGAAGAAAATGTGGTATATATACACAATGCAATACTATCAAGCCATTAAAAAAATTAAATCATGTCATTTTCAGCAACATGGATGGAACTAGAGGTTATGTTAAGTAAAATAAGCCAGGCACAGAAAGACAAATATCATATCTTCTCACTCATATGTGAAGGCTAGAAAATTTGATCTTGTGGACATAGAGAATAGAATGATAGATACCAGAGACTGGGAAGAGTAGATGAGGAAAGGGGAATGAAGAGAGACTGGTTATGAGTACTAACATACAGTTAGACAGAAGAAGTTCTAATATTTAATAGCAGACTATGGTGACTATACTTAGCAACAATATTACATATATTTCAAAGTAACTAGAAGAGAGAACTTAAAATCATACCAATAAATAAAAATCATAAACACTCAAGGTGATGGCAACCCCAAAATCATGACTTGATGATTACATATTCTATGCATGTAACGAACACATGTGCTCCATAAATATGAAAATATTATATATCAATAAAAGAGAAAAAATCCAAAAATAAATTCACTCCATGTATTTTATTTAGTGGACTTTATCAGGAAATGAGACATCTTACATATGTGAATTTTCTACAAAATTGAAGCTTAAGTGCTAATCATTAAAATTTTGATCATATTGATGAAAAGGTTTCTAAAATATATCATCCTACCAATTTTAAATTAGAGTTTTGAACACATTCACCATCTTGCCCTAGGTTATGTGAAATTTTCCTGCTCTCTGCTTGTAATATAGTCTACAGAACTTTTGGTCAGCCGAGCAAGCTGCTACATGTCCCACTGATGCACATATTGATGACATCATGCCAACTGGAACTGGGGAACTAGGAATGGCAAGTGTTCTGGATGCCCTGAGAAAATACATAAGTACCAGAATACAACTGACCCTCCATATTTAGTATAACAATTATTTTAGAGCATTTACATTGTATCAGGTATTATAAGTAATACCTGATAGAGCAGAGGGTATTACTTACACACAAAAACTCTTTCCCAACTCCTGCCGACACAAAAAATCTTTCCCAACTCCTGTAAATACTCTTTTTACATGTATTTTCTTTTACAGTTCACTACTGAATAGTGGGGTTGTGCCTTTCATTTTGAAGACTCCCTCAGCTCAAATGATTGAGTGGGATCAGGATGGAGTCCTGGTACCAGGAAGCATAATGGACTACTTAGACTAGCTCTTTCCTAACGTTTAAAGAAAGGAGGCAAAAGGATTTCTGAAGGGTATTTGTTCCTCAGCTCCATCTCATTATGGAAAGCAAGTATATTAGCAATCATAGGCAGTGAGCCATAGCTAACAATAAATACTGCATTTATCCAGAACCTCCCAGCTGCATTCTATCTAAGCATTGCAGAGAAACAAGCATCTGACAAACCACAATTGTAGCAGCCTATCAATCCCTTTAGTTGTCGCCTGGTCCCTCTCCATGGCTATCATTTATTCCTTGAGTCATGGCAAGCAGGCCCCCAGATAGCACTTCAGGCACATTGTTAGAGAAGCAGCAGAACATAGGGTACAAAAATTTAACCTTGGAGTCAAACACTCCTGAGTTTAAATTCCAGTACCTATATAGTCATGGAGCATTTTCATATTTTGGCTAACAATTCCTTTACACTGATAAATGTTTTATTTCCTGGTCAGGAACCAAGCATCTTCTATGCAGAAATATTTAATGCTACCAAGTCTGGAGAAGTCATAAAAATGGGAGCCAGGATGAGGAATGCTATACACATCCAAAGAGACCCAACTTTGTCAGGTGTCCTGGAACATGCTGACCAAGCTCTGTTATTATCTTGTTTCTTTCAGGAGGTCAAGGTAAACCCCAGTTCCAGTGCTTTCTAAGTGCTAAATATTTTTCTGTCTTCATTGTCAACCTTTGAAGTGGTCTTGATGCTTGATTTTTTTCAATTTTTTGGAATCTAGGGATTGATGATCATAAGTTAAATGTTGGGTGCTGAAAAACTACTATTGTCCTTTAGCTTTGGAAAAACATTTTACTGTCAACTTGGAGCACATATGTTTTAATTATTTAAAGACTAGTAGCCTAAATATGATGCCCAGTGAGAATGGTATCAATATAACACTAGAGAAAGGTATATAGTATAGAAGAAAAATTAGTACTTTGGACAGGAAAATGTGAAAAACAGGTGTCTTTGTCTACATAGGCAAATAGCTCTACATAGCTCTCTCATTACACAAAGTGCAATAGTGAGAATTATCATCAAGCAATGTAAATGATAGCTTTTCTAGGAGAAACCCATCATGAACAATTACTGTATTAATAACAACAAAAACACCTTATGATTGCTGTAAAAGCAGCAGGTCAACAGACATTAAGAAATGTAAAAGTTGTCATTTTATAGCAGGTACAGTTATGCAAACAATTTTCCAAATGGTACCCCAAAAGAAAATTTATATTGCAAAATTAAAATTCACCTGCACCTTGTGAAAAAATCCAGTAATATCTATCTCTAACCATTTTTATAGTGACAGCTTCTCTGCCAGTTGTGTTATGAGTTTTAGAAAAGGGAGAAGAAAAAGGATTGACATAGCTTCACAACTGCAGAGCCACTGAGCTTCTGATCTTCCATACGTGCATACTTTAATCTATCACTTTTTAAATGGGTTTCATGTTCAACCATGGGGTTTAGCATTTGATTTCCTAGGTTACGGAGCAGTAGGCACTCTCTCTATGTTGTTGGATAAATCGTCTCAGGATCAGACTATACCGGTTCCTTCTCTAAAATGCATTGTCAGTCACTCAATAAGAAATGCTTCTGACCTTCTGCTAAAGCCTCCACCTCAGCCAGGGCCACTAGGTGTCTGGTTCTTCCTTAGGTTTCACTCTCAAGAAGCACTGATAGAAAGTGTCTTCAAAATATAATCAATACACTTAATAATAGTATCAAACTTTTGCCCAATGTTGTAATCTGGTTAGAGGCTCATTCTCTAGTTCTGAAGGTGAAAGAGCTGGTTCTTTTTTCTACCCAAGTGACCCCACACAGAGAGAAGACAGACTTACAGACTTGCCTCCCTGCCTTCTCAGAAAATGGGAAAATGGATTTTAAGGAAGAAAGGAAGTATGAAAATGTGGTTGGAAATGTATTTGCACTTACCAGGTATGCAATGAGAGTTTTTGGATAGGGCAGTAATGCTAACTCTTGACAGAATAGAACAATTATTTGGCCGTATTTTGAAGGATCTGATGTTGCCTTTGTTAGCCCCATGAGCTCTGAGAATCCACCTTTCTTCTCTAGCGACAACTTTTAGTCCAAAATTCCATGTCAGATTGTATAGGACTACAGCCACCTCCTAGAAGTCACCTGTGATCTCCTGTGGGATGGTTTCTATAAGGTCTATACCGACAAACTCACCCAGTGAAACTGAGTTCTACAGCTCTGGTTCAAAGCTCTGTCCTTACACATTATAGCAGGCACCTGATATTCAAACTCTCACTACCTTCTGCTTGTTTAGTTCCAAATGAAAAGACACTCACCCACCAGTGCTCCTTGTCTGGGTCCACTCCAGCAGCTTGGAACCCTTCTTTCTTTTGGGATGACACAGTAACTTTAGTATAAAATAAGATATGAGTCACATATTCCTTGCTTTGAAACACCACAGACACACACACACCTTTTTGTCTGTTTATTTTTTTTTAAGAGTGATGCATGGATTAGACTTTTCTAGGCAAAATCCTGAAGATTTTTAAGATGTGGAGTGCATAGAGTTCTCAAATGCTTGGTCATTTGAAAACTTCATCTCTGATGTCCTGGCTATTTGGTCAGACTCTTATCTTTGAAATGTAGCTTAATCATCATAAGGACCTTTGATGGGTACTGCTGAGAGCTTTTTTTGCATATGCATAAGAAAAGATACATTTCTCTTATCACAATGAAACTGCATCGCTTCAAAAAGATGAACTAATCAGAAGCAGCTGGAATGAATTAGATACACTGACAACTCAGAAATGAGACATAAGTGATCCTGTGGGGGAAAAGCACTTTTAAATTGTTTAAATGTGCTTGTCTAACATGTCACTAAAAGCTGTAATCTTCCATTTTCCATTAACAACTCCATCAATTTTCCTCTAATGTTTTAAATTAACTGTCTTCTCTCAAACATGATGCTGTTCAACATTTGAAGAAAATGGTCCCTGTTTTTTTTTAATTCCAGATTTAGAAAACTGAAATATGCAGCTCATTTTGATAAAAGTTTATTCATGCTAGAGGTTGGCATGTTTCCTATCATTTGAAATTTTAGAGCATTGCCCCCAAGTAAATGTGCCTATTCTTTTATAAATTTTATGATACCTGTTATGGCAGAATTATAACTCTGCCAAACAGGAGAAAATTTTTTTATAAAAATTTTTTTATAATTTTTTTAATAAAATTTCCAAGAGATGACCCTGTTTTCACTTAACTAATTTTAAGCTTGCATCCCTGTTCTCTTCTGACAATGACTTTTCTAGGAGAATGAAAAACAAAAAGATAATATGAAAATGTTTTAGCACCCTATATTGATGGGAGTAAGTGTACATCTATTAGAAGAGAGAAATCACCCCACCCCAATTAGTTGATATAGCACATTTGGCTAATGGGTAAAAGAAATGTCGTGTTCACAGATCAGAGAAAAATTGAATTTCTATATCAATCTACCAAGAAACCACTAATTAAATGTTGAGTAGATTTCAGACATGTCCTATAAGCCCTACTGTGGCTGTGATGTTTTGGTTTTTACTTTAGAATGTTTATTGATTCATTTCAATTTAACAGATATTTACTATCACTTTATGCAGGCATGAAGCTAGGCACTGGGATGCAAAGAGTAATTAAATATGGGACAAGGTGTGCTGAAGAAGACTACTGGTCCTATGAGATTGCTGTATGTGAGAATCCATATGAGAGGCTAAGAATATTGTACACAAAGATCCTTGATGTTCTTGAGCAAATCCCTAAAAATGCAGCATATAAAAAGTGTACAGAACAGATTACAAATGAGAAGCTAGCTATGCTTAAAGTAGAACCAGATGTTAAAAAATTAGAAGACCAACTTCAAGGTGGCCAAATAGAAGAGGTGATTCATCAGGCTGAAAATGAACTAAATGTGGTGAGAAAAACGATGCAGTGGAAACCATGGGGGGCATTAGTGGAAGAGCCTCCTGCCAATCAGTGCAAACAGCCAATATAATTATTAAATGACTTTGGTGGGTTGAGGGAAACAGATGTAATTAAATATTCTGTTACATTAAGAGTGTGTTCATATTATTGACATTTTATAATCAAGAAAACTGACACAGAAAATACTTAGGAGACTTGTTAAATGAGTGATTATGGTAATATCATCTTATGAGTTAATTTTTGATTTGTAAATTTTTCACACAAATTATTTCCAAGACAATATTTCTTTGAATAAAGAGGTTGTGGGAAGATTTGAAAATTAGAAAAATTCCTACCAATCTTCAATGCAGAGACTATAATCAAAAAGTCGTTTCTTTAGTAGTATCTTCAATACATCATTTAATATTCTTATTATCCTAAAGAAGAAAAAGCCCTTAATTATTGTCTAAACAAATTTATAGATCACTGTTTGAAGCAAACAGAATGATTATTATTTTCAAATGTGAAAAGCACAAGTGGCTGGTACAAAAATTTGAAATTATGGTTAACCTCCTTGGCTGTGATCTTATGTATATAAAGCCAAATTTAAATATATAATAATATAATAAAGCAAACACATGAGCCATACTCACAAGGAGCTCAAAATTGTGAGGGGAAGGTAAAAATCATGTTCTATGATTTTTATGTTATGTTATAACATAACATTATGTTATTATTATGTTATACTGTGATGACATTGGATAGAAAAACTCTTTTATTATTTTAAATCACGGGAGCACAGCAGAGTGATTAATTGTTCTTGACTTGGATGAGAGGAGGGATGGGGAAGACTTGAAAGAGGAGAGAACTTTTGAACTGGGTGTGGAATTATTTGAATAATAGAAGAATAGAAGAAAGAATAAGTGTCTTTCTCTCAGGCTTACATTAAGGCAAAAGACATGGACATGTACAAAATGTTCAGGGAAACATTGGGTAAATAACTTGCCTTACATAAAAATCTTAATTTTTTATGTGAAGAGTGATGACAGAAACATGGGAAAGACACCTGGATTCAGCCTGGGAGTGATCTGACACACCATTCTTAGGACTGTGGATCTTAAACCCTCATTATGAGAAATGATTGAAAAATTTAAACAAAGTGTGATGACCAATATTAAATATTAGGAAGATTATTTTATCATGATTTCTTCACAGAGCTTCATTGTGTTTTGGTGCCTAGATTTGCTGCCTCAAAATCCAGTACCACACTGATACCCAACCTGAACTTTTGATGGTGACTTCATTTCTCATTTTGGTACCTAAAGGAGCTCTTATTTATTCTTGGTGTTTTGAAGTTTCATGACATATGCCTTAGAGTTTTTTATTATCTATTTTAGACTCAGTAATTTCACCATTGAAAATGCCTTACATCACTTGTTTGATAATTTCCATAATTTTACCTGTTCCATCTTTCCAAAATTCCAGTTAGTCAGTACTTGAATACCTGTTCATCTTTCTTTTAGTTCTATTTTCTTTTTTTATTATTATTATTATACTTTAAGTTTTAGGGTACATGTGCACAATGTGCAGATTAGTTACATATGTATACATGGGCCATGCTGGTGCGCTGCACCCACTAACTCATCATCTAGCATTAGGTATATCTCCCAATGCTATCCCTCCTCCCTCCCCCCACCCCACCACAGTCCCCAGAGTGTGATGTTCCCCTACCTGTGTCCATGTGTTCTCATTGTTCAATTCCCACCTATGAGTGAGAATATGCAGTGTTTGGTTTTTTGTTCTTGCGATAGTTTACTGAGAATGATGGTTTCCAATTTCATCCATGTCCCTACAAAGGACATGAACTCATCATTTTTTATGGCTGCATAGTATTCCATGGTGTATATGTGCCACATTTTCTTAATTCAGTCTATCATTGTTGGACATTTGGGTTGGTTCCAAGTCTTTGCTATTGTGAATAATGCCACAATAAACATACATGTGCATGTGTCTTTACAGCAGCATGATTTATAGTCCTTTGGGTATAGTCCCAGTAATGGGCTGGCTGGGTATTTCTAGTTCTAGATCCCTGAGGAATCGCCACACTGACTTCCACAATGGTTGAACTAGTTTACAGTCCCACCAACAGTGTAAAAGTGTTCCTATTTCTTCACATCCTCTCCAGCACCTGTTGTTTCCTGACTTTTTAATGATTGCCATTCTAACTGGTGTGAGATGGTATCTCATTGTGGTTTTGATTTGCATTTCTCTGATGGCCAGTGATGATGAGCATTTTTTCATGTGTTTTTTGGCTGCATGAATGTCTTCTTTTGAGAAGTGTCTGTTCATGTCCTTCGCCCACTTTTTGATGGGGTTGTTTGTTTTTTTCTTCTAAATTTGTTTGAGTTCATTGTAGATTCTGGATATTAGCCCTTTGTCAGATGAGTAGGTTGCGAAAATTTTCTCGCATTTTGTAGGTTGCCTGTTCACTCTGATGGTAGTTTCTTTTGCTGTGCAGAAGCTCTTTAGTTTAATTAGATCCCATTTGTCAATTTTGGCTTTTGTTGCCATTGCTTTTGGTGTTTTAGACATGAAGTCCTTGCCCATGCCTATGTCCTGAATGGTAATGCCTAGGTTTTCTTCTAGGGTTTTTATGGTTTTAGGTCTAACATTTAAGTCTTTAATCCATCTTGAATTGATTTTTGTATAAGGTGTAAGGAAGGGATCCAGTTTCAGCTTTCTACATATGGCTAGCCAGTTTTCCCAGCACCATTTATTAAATAGGGAATCCTTTCCCCATTGCTTGTTTTTCTCAGGTTTGTCAAAGATCAGATAGTTGTAGATATGCGGCATTATTTCTGAGGGCTCTGTTCTGTTCCATTGATCTATATCTCTGTTTTGGTACCAGTACCATGCTGTTTTGATTACTGTAGCCTTGTAGTATAGTTTGAAGTCAGGTAGTGTGATGCCTCCAGCTTTGTTCTTTTGGCTGAGGATTGACTTGGCGATGTGGGCTCTTTTTTGATTCCATATGAACTTTAAAGTAGTTTTTTCCAATTCTGTGAAGAAAGTCATTGGTAGCTTGATGGGGATGGCATTGAATCTATAAATTACCTTGGGCAGTGTGGCCATTTTCACGATATTGATTCTTCCTACCCATGAGCATGGAATATTCTTCCATTTGTTTGTATCCTCTTTTATTTCCTTGAGCAGTGGTTTGTAGATCTCCTTGAAGAGGTCCTTCACATCCCTTGTAAGTTGGATTCCTAGGTATTTTATTCTCTTTGAAGCAATTGTGAATGGGAGTTCACTCATGATTTGGCTCTCTATTTGTCTGTTGTTGGTGTATAAGAATGCTTGAGTTCTATTTTCTAAGCAATTTCTTTGACATTATCTTTTAATCCTTTTTTAAAAAGTGTTTGTTTGTTATTTGGAGGAAAAGCTTTTTCTTGAGAATAATTTTGATTATCTTTTTCTGTATAAACCAGGTCCTGTTTCACAGAAGTAATATCTTTTTTTCATAAAGTTTACTCTGCTCTCAAATTTATCTGTTTTTTATTATATGCTGTATTAAGTTATTAGGTAAGCTAGTTAGCTAGTTAATTGCCTTTGTGCTTTTCATATGAGAAGCTTTCTCAAAATGTGAGATAATTCTTGTCTGTCTGGTATTATTTCCAACTAAGGCATAGAAAGCTGATTGAAAGGAGCAGAGCTTTGGAACATCTATAAAAGGCAACAAACCAGGCTGTTTTGGTTTTTTGTTTGTTTTGGTTTGGTTTTGAGACAGAGTCTTGCTCTGTCACCCAGGCCTGAGTACAGTGGTGTGATTATAGCTCATTGCAGCCTCAAACTCCTAGGCTCAAGCAATCCTCCTACTTCAGCCTTCCAACCCCCAACAGGCCCTGGTGTGTGTTGTTTCCCTCCCTGCATCCATGTGATCTCATTGTTCAACTCCCACTTATAAGTGAGAAAATGCGGTGTTTGGTTTTCTGTTCCTGTGTTTGCAGAGAATGATGGCTTCCAGCTTAATCCATGTCCCTGAAAAGGACGTGATCTCATTCTTTTTTATGACTGCCTCTTTTTAAATGAGGTTTTATTTGAACACAGCCATGCTCATTCATTTATATAATGTCTAAGGCTACTTTCATGCTACAACAGCAAAATTGCATAGCAGACCATGTGGTCCACAAAGCTGAAAGTATTTATTCTCTGGCCCTTTACAGAAAGTTTGCTGACCCTTGCTCTCATTTAAAGCCTCTTATAATTTAATTAGAGAAGCCTTTATAAAATACACTCAGACTTTTCATACTTTACATTTCCAGTTGAAGTTTCCAAAAAGTACACACTGACATGACAAAAGGAGAGAAAACAGTCCTAGACAGAACCATCACAATCCAAGACAAACCATCACAATCCTAGACAAACTTCTCCCAAGATAAGTAGTGTCTATTTTTCAATCTACTGAAGTATATAATATATGCCAAGTACTACGCTAGTCACCGGGAGTACAAAGATGAATACCTGACCTTACCCTCAATGAGCCTAGAATCCAGCAAGGAATGAAGGAAAACATGTAAACAGACATTTATATAATGTCGTGTAGCATATACTCTAAAGGGGTTGTAAAGATCACTTAGAAAGCTCAGATGAATAATTATAAACTTTAGCAAAATATGTTAAACTAAACATATGCATTTATTCACTGCTACCTCCCAAAATGCCACTAAAATTAGAGTAAAAGAACTATATGTCTATACACAAATATACATATACTCCTAGATACACATATACACTAATACTGCGAAGTATGCATACACGGAGACATGTATATATAGGTAAGGCAAGCCACAGATATGGACAAAATATTCATAATGTGTATGTTTTACAAAGGACTTGTACCCAGAATATGTACAACCTAATAATAATAAGACAGCAACTGAATAAAAATGGGCACAAGATTTGAATAGATACTTCACAAATGAAAGTATATGAAGGACAAATAAGTACAGAAAAGGTGCTCAATATAATTAGTTATCAGTAAAATGCCAATTAAAACCACAGTAAGATACTACTACATACTCACTAGAATGGCTTATAGTAAAAACACTGACTTTACCAAGTGTTAGGATCTGAAGCAACTGAAACTCTCATATATTATTGATACTATGTGTGATGGTTAATTCTATGTGTCAATTTGAATGGGCCACAGGGTGCCAGATATTTTGTCAAATATTATATGGGTGTGTCTGTGAAAGTGTTTTTGAATGAGATTAACATTTGGGTTGTAGACCAAGTAAAGCAGATTGCCCTCCTTAATGTGGGTTGGCTCCATAAAATCAATTGAAGGCTTGAATAAATACAACAAAAAGGCTGACCTTCCCAAGAGTGACAGTGAGCTCCTACTGCCTGACAGTTTTGAGCAGGAACATCAGCCTGCCTGTCTTTGGATCCCAACATCAGCTCTTCTTGGGTCTCAAGCTTGCTGGCTTTCATACAGGAAATGTTCATACTAGAACCATCAGCACTCCTGGGTCTCCATCTTCACATATATATATATATATATATATATATATATATACACACACACTATATAAAATATATACAGCTATATATACTATATATAAATATATAGTATATATAAATATATAATATATAAATATATATAGCAAAATATGTATACATGTATACATATAGCTATATATATATATATAGCTATATATGTATATATACACACACACACACACAAACAGACATCCTATTACTTCTGTTTCTCTGGAGAACCCAGACTAATACATACTTTGGAAACAAGAGTAGTCCTAGACAAATAGAATTTTAAGGATGAGTTATCAAAACTGATGCTAGTGTTTCTGTGATTGGACCTATAATCTGATTAAAGACACTAATGACTCTAAATTTAGTAGAAAAGAGAGCATTAATAGCCTGTGGTGTGATCTGGCAATAGAGATATGCAAAATATCTTCATTTGTTATTCCTAATCAATCACTTATAAGAAGCAAAGAGCTGGGAGACTATGTATATAATATTTTTAACATATTTGGCAAACTAACACAGGTAATGAGTCTAATTATAGATCTAGAAGCAAAGATGGGTGGTGGATCTAGAAGCAAACGCAGATAATGTTACTACATAAAAATGGGAAAAGAAAAGCTCAGGCAAACTCAGAAATTCACATTGCCAGTTCATGCAACACATAAATGACCTGAAAGCTTCTATGTGAGCTCTGAAGAAGAACCATCTCTCCTATGGCCTCAGGACCAAAATTGCTGAAAAATCAAACTCAAAATGGCCTTCTACAACTGGCTGAATTACAGTGTAAGTTGAACACCGAGCCTCATAAAATGTCTACTTTTAAAGTAAGGGCATTGATTAGGAAGAAATGAGATCATGATAATACGAGTGAGTGTAAGAAACCCCTAATAAAGCTACGGATATTGACCCCCTAAATTCTGATGAATCTTTGCCAGTGGAAGAGGCCTCCCCATCCCCAAGAGGAGATGGCTCTGTACCCATAGTGGAAGCAACCACCCCACCTTCAATGACAGCAGCCTCTCTATCCTGGTCTGGGAGGATTAACCCTGCATTTCCAGAGGAACTTGTAATGGCCTCCCCTGAGGCAGTTGCCGTGCAAGATAGAGCTGAGTCTCCTCAGAACCAAACACCACCATCCATCTTTGCTTCTAGATCTGTAATTAGACTCAAGTTCCAGCAAGAACCTAAAGGTAGGTGAGGTAGAAAATACAACTCATGACGAGATGTGCTATACTCCAAAAGAATGACTTAAGTTTTCTAATTTATACAGATATAGGTTAGGTAACATATGTGGGAGTGGATATTAAAGATGTGGGATAATGGTAGAGAAACATAAAGTTGGATCAGGATGAATTTATTGAAATGGGCTCACAAAGCAGAGATTCTGTATTTAGTGCTCTAGCTCAGGGAATTAGAAAGGGCTCTAACAGTTTATTTGTTTGGTTGGCTGAAGCATGAATCAAAAGGTGGCCCACACTGAGTGAGTTGAAAATGCCGGACCTGCCTTTGTTTAATGTAGAGGAAAGCATTCAAAGGTGTAGAAAGATTGGAATGTCAGCCTTGATTTGTCATTTAAGATCTAATCATCCACCCTGGTTGGGTCCAGAAGACATATCTTTCATCACTATCGTGAAAAATAAATTTGTGAGAGAAGGCCCAGTATCCTAGAAGAGCTCTATGATCACATTTTCTGTAGGCCAGACCTTACAAGTGAGAACTGTGGTCATTAGATTGGGAAATTTAAATGTAATAAGAGAGTAGTTGGATCTCAGAATGTCTGGGGCCATGTGTTGGTACTCAATCACCAAAGGCAAAGTAGGTATGGTTACCATAATGGACAGCAATCAGAATAGTTGACATGGTGTCTCTAGGAGTGAAATAGATAGTATGCCTACTAAATTTTTACTTGATCTATATAAGCTGAAAAGTTCTAGGGCAAATGAACAAAGTCTAACCTGAATCATGAAAACTGAGAGTCATGAACCTTCAATCAATTTCTAGAGTTGAACCAGTTTACAGACTCAAAACCCTTTGAATGAGGAAGAGGATAGGCTCCCTTGAGGAAGCATCCTGCTGTACTACCACAATTTATACTGTTAGTTTTGATCCCAGCCTTCCTTAAAGCACCGGAGGGTCTTTTACCAGGGTAACTGACCATTTGAGGAATGGGAAACAGACATTTTAAAAAATAACTACTGAATACTGGCTTTGAATTGACACTATCCTCAAGACAAAAAAAAAAAAAGTCATTGTGGTATACCAATCAGAGTAGGAATTTATGAGATCAGGTGATCAATGGAGTTTTAGCTCAGGTCCATCTCACAGTGGCCCAGTGGGTCCTTGAACCAATCCTGTGGTTATTTCTCTGCAGAAAGCTGGCAAAGGGATTGTAACCAACTCAGCATTCCACTGAGGCTATATGATCAAACAGCAAACTGTTTATCATGAATGCAGGATGTGGGCAAACTCACGACTGTACCTGCCACCAGAAGGTTTGCTGAGGGCAATCACTCCCTGGCGCCATGCTCCTTGAGGTTATCTACTGGGGCATTTAGAGCCTACTGTTGGAAGAATGCAGTCTTGCAAGCCTGCTGTAAATCAGACTGCCCATCAACAACGGCCACCGCCGCCCCCCCGCCCCCGCCCTCACTATCTCTTTTACCTAATAAATATGGAGGGCTATGAAAGCTCAGGGACGGTGTTCACTAGAAGCAATGAGCCCCCTGACCCCTTCTTCTTTTGTCTTTATTCCTGCGTTCGTCATCCTTTGTTCAGTTCAACAAAGATAGGGTCCGCAGCATTTCTCCAGTTCTGGAATGCATAATTAGAATAGATATACTCAGCAGCCGGCAGAATCCTCACATCTCTACCAGTCACTATTATTTATTATTCTCTCTGTGATTCAGGTAATACTGCCATTTTCCTACAGCTACAATTTTCTTTCTATCTGGAAATATTTAGGATTCTCATCTGTGGTTCATTAAATTTCATTTCTGTGAAAATGTGTGGACTTGCCCTTACCTATTCTGTTGGTCATTCTTTGGACGCCTTCAAGCTGAAGTACTCTTAATTTTGGCAAGTTTACTGTCATTATTTTCTCAAATAAACTCATGTAAATAAACTTCTGCTTGCTTTTCTCTTGTTAATCTGTCTTTTGTAACAGGAGGCCCTGTTCCAACCAAGAACCTACAGGGGTTATTGTTTTTCCCTACAACCATCTCCATGTTAAAAAAAAAAAACTTACTATTCAGGTGGAAATGGAAGGCATATTGGTTCAAATCATTTTAATAAATAAGCATTAAGAACCTGAATAATGAGAATGATTCAGATTTTTGGAGAGAAAGGAAAGAACATTTATTCAGGAAAAAGTTTAAAATATCTTGAAAAGATCCTCATTAATATGATGGTTCAAATAGAGAAACTACTTCACAATCTTGTCATTTATTTTTCTTTCACATTAACTACTGATTAATAATTCCAAAATGTTATCACACAGAACTCAAAAATACATTTTCATTATGAAGTTGGTATAATTAGGGAATCCATTATATTATAAACAAGCATTTTTTAAACCTAGAGAAAATGGTATGTTTACCATTTTGGGGCTTTTATATAAGTAAGAAAATTCCTTGAATAACAAATACATGTTTAATTCTAAACTTTAATTAAACACATTGTTTTCTCCTATCCCTGGTTGGTGGTGTTATCTTATTTTTACATTTTTGTTATAGAAACACCAAATATACAAAAGTAGGGAGAATAGTTCAACGAACCTCCAAGTCCTCATCACCCAGCTTCAATAATTATCAATCCATGGCCAATCTTGTTTCCTCTACATACCTCCACTTCCTCACCTGCATTATTTTGTAGCAAATTTCATATATTATATCACTTCACCTGTAAGTATATTAGTTTGTATCTTCCAAAGACATATAACAACCACAATACCATCGTATCTCCCAAATTAAAAATAATTTTTGACATTGTATTGTTGATGTTAAGAATTGTCTTAACTATGGTTTTTATTCCTTACTTTCTCTTTTACTGTTTATTTGAATGAAGAGTAAACAAGGTTTATACATGCTAATTGTTTAACATTTCTCTTAAATCTCTTTTAATCTATAGGTTCTCCCTACCATATTCTTTCTTATAATTTGATAATTTGTTTGTGAAAGCAATGGGTTATTTTTCCTCTAGAGCATCCCACAGTTTGGATTATTTCTCAGTTCCATTCTCATCATAACATTTGACATGTTCCTTTGTCCTTTGCATTTCCTATAAATTGGTAGTTAGATATAGATGAGGGATTGGATTCAGATTCAATTTTGGGGGCAAGACAATTTCTTACGTAGTAGTGAGTTCTTGCATCAGAAGGTACATATCTGATTGTCTCTTTCTATGATGTTTGCAGCTGTTGAAGAGTATTTCCTGTATTCATAAATTAATGGTTGCAAAATGGTGATATTCTGATTCTGTTTTTCCTCCTTTATTTACTGGCTGGACTATTTCTAGAAAGAAAAACTTCCCTCATCAACCATTTGATTACCCTAGGGTACAGTTTGAATAGAAAAGACAGGGGAAATACTTGATTCTCTCCCTTAAAGAGGGTTGCTTTTGCCAATATTCTGTTTATCTTGGACTAAATAATCTACAAAAGACAAAATAGCCAGAAAGGCATAATTCTAGGCCTTCTTTTTCTGATCTTTTCAGCTGGATTCAGGCACAAGCTACATAACCCAAGGCTTGTAGAGAATTTAAATGCTCTGAAACTGCCAGAGGCTCCCCCAAATTCTCATTTCCAGGATTCCTATTCTTATTTTTTAGTCTCATCCAACCTGTTATTTACATTCACCACTATGTTTTCAGTTTGTCTCTTCACAGGAACCATTCAAAGACAGAAACTATGCAAATTTCTTTGTCTTTTGCAACTGACTTCCTCTTTATTACACACACCTGAAGGGCACTCTACCATGAGACAGCCCAGTGGAAAGAGTATGTGTTTCTCTTTCTGCCTTTAAGCCTCTTTCAGCTTAAAGCTTCAGCCTCAGTCCAAGGGGGGAATCCACAGTTTCTGTAATTGGTACTTGACAGGACAGTTCTTTTCTTCCACTGAGTAGTGTCTCGGAGCGCGATGAACCCGCACACAGCAATCCTCACATTTGCTTTGTAAATCATGTTAAGCTGACTGCTTTGGTCTTTGGTGCTTAGAAGAAAATTAGAGTGGAACATTGGTCAGGAAAAAAAAATTCCTCTGAAACTAAAATACCACCAAATGTGACCAAAGCCAAATTCTATTCTTAATAGAAACAAATTTGTTTCTCAAAGTGGTAGTAACTTTTATTTTCCAATTTCTAGGAATCTAACCTGACTTTGTGGAAGTTGGACTCAGACTCTTGTGCATAGCAGGGAGTTTTAAAAGATAATTATTCAGAGTGAGGAATTCTGAAGGGTTCATAGATTAACCTTCTATTGGCCAGACAATGCAATTTGTGTTCCCAGAGATAGGCACGCAAGGCAGACACTAGAAATTAAAAGGAAAGTTCTGGAATTAAAGAAGCAAAGTATTTTTAAACTCTAAATATATGCCTTTGTTACTCATACATTTTAAAAATTTCTAGTTTATCTCCAATTGGATTGTTGAGATATAGTTCACATACCCTATAATTCTCCCAAGTACAAGTCAATGTTTTCAGTATATTCACAGATATATGTTTGGGCCACAGTCAATCTTAAAACATTTTCATCACCTCAAAAAGAAACTTTACCCTTTACCTACCATCCTGTATTTCTCCATTGCCCTCAGCCATAAGTAACAATTAATCTAATCTTTATGTCTCTATTGATTTGCCTGTTCACGGAATTTCATATCATAGAATCATACAATGTGTTACCTCTTGTGTCTGGCTACTTTGACTTCATCTAGTGTTTTCAAAGTTCAGCCATGTTGTAGCATGTTTTGGCACCTCATTTGTTTTAATAACAATATTATTCTATTGTATATATATACCACATTTTGTCTATTCATTTGTTAGTTGATGAACATTTGAGTTGTTTTCACCTTTTGGCTATTGAAAAATGCTGCTATATACATTCTTATACAAGTCTTTCTATGGACATGTGTTTTCATTTCTCTTGGATATACACATAGGAATGTAATTGCTAGATAAAATGGTAACTATGTATTTAGCAGTTTGAAAAATTGCAGACTGCTTTCCAAAGTAGTTGTACCATTTTCCATTCCCACCAGCAGTGTATGAGGGTTCTGATTTCTCCACATTTTTGCCCAAACTAGTTTTTAGTCTCACTTTTTAATTTTAACCATCAGTGGATGAGAAGTAATATTTCCCTCTGGTATGATTTGCATTTCCCTGATAACTAATGTTGAATCTGCTTTCATGTGCTTATTGGCCATTTGTATATCTTAGAGAAATATCTCCTCAGATCCATTGAATGTTTGTTAACTGAGTTGTCTTCTTATTATTGAGTTGTAAGAGTTCTTCAGTTTATTACAGGTACATAATTTGTAAATGTTCCCCCTTTCTGTATGCTGTTTTTTCACTTTCTTGATAATGTCCTTTGAAGAACAAAACATTTTTAATTTTAACAAAGTCCAGTGTATCCATTTTTCTTTTATTGCCTGTGCTTTTAATGTCATCTCAGAATCATTGCCAAATCTGAGATCACAAAGATTTACCCCTATATTTTCTTCTAATAGTTTTATAGTTTTGGATCTTACATTTAGATTCTTGATTCACTTAGAATTAATTTTGTTTATAGCATGAGGTAAGAGTTCAACTTCATTCTTTTGCCTGTGGCTATTTGGGTATCCCAGTAACATCTGTTGGAAAGACTATTCTCTACTCCATTTGATGATCTTAGAAAAAAAATAGCTGACCATAGACATGTGGACTTATTTCTGGACTTTCAATCTATTGCATTGATCTCTATTTTTAACTTTGTGCCACACTATCTTAATTACTGTCACTTTGCAGTAAGTTTTGAAATCAGGAAGTGTGAGTCATTTAGTTTTGTTCTTCTTTTTCAATATTGCTTTGTTTTTTCTAGATATTAACTTGTCCATTACTGCAAAACAGCAGTTGGATTTTGAGAAAGGATTGCATTGAATCTATAGACAAATTTGGGTATTAACGACTTGTGTTAGTCCATTTTCACACTGCTGATAAAGACATACCTGAGCCCGGGCAATTTACAAAAGAAAGAGGCTGGGGAAGTCTCATAATCATGGCAAAAGTCATGGGGAAGTCTCACAATCATGGCTGGGGAAGTCTCACAATCATGGCAGAAGGCTAGGAGGAGCAAAGTCACGTCTTATATGGATGGCAGCAGGCCGAAAGAGAGCTTGTGCAGGGAAACTCCCCTTTTTAAAACCATCAGATTCTGTGAGACTTATTCGCTATTATAAGAATAGCATTGAAAAGACCTGCTCCCATGATTTAATTAACTCCTACCAGGTCCCTCCCACAACATATGTATTTATTTTATATGATGTTTATTGAGTTTCCTGAATGTGTAGATTAATGTTTTTTAATAAATTTGGAAATTTTCTGCTATCATTTTTATAAATATTTTTTCTGCTTCTTTCACTCTCTCCTTTCCTTCTGGTACTCTCATTGTATGTATGTTGGTGCACTTGACGTCTCATATTTCTGTGAAGCTCTGTTCATTTTTATGCATCTTTTCTTCTCTCTACTTTAGATTGCATAATCTTCATCAATCTATTTTCAAGTTTGCTAATTATTTCTTCTTCCAATTCATACCCAAATGAGATTTGGGTGGGGACATAGCCAAACCATATCATGTCTTAACAATATTAAGTCAATATCTGAACACAGGATTTCCTTCCATTTACTTAGGTCTTTAATTTCTATCAATGATACTATATAGTTTTCATTGCATAAGTGTTGCACTCCCTTGTTTAAATTTATTACTCCATTGTTTGTTATTCTACTTTAACACTTATTTTGCACTAGTAAATGTCTTCAAATATAGCATGTAATTTTTTAAATAATCTTTACTATGCATATTTTAGTTTAGTTGCTCTAGAGCTTACCATATACATTTTATCAGATTTATACAAACTTATAATTTATACAAACTTAATTCCAGTGAACCATAGAAACATTTCTTTATAGTTCCATTCCCTTTTACCCCTTTTTCTGATATTGTTATAAATACTACATCTATAAATGTTACAAAACCAACATTAAATTGTTATAGTTATTATTTTATATAATTTTATATCTTTGAAAGAAATTGAAAGAAGAAAGGACAAGTATATATTTATGGCTTTTGTCATATTTATTTTCTTTTTAATCATTTTTGGATCTCATTTGTTCGTGTGGATTCAAATTACCATTTGAGGTTATTTCCTTAGACCAATATAGCCTTGTTCCTACCTAGCTCTTTCGTGCTGTTATTGGAAAACATATATTAGAAATACATATAGATTTGGGACCTATATATTATATTAATCAGGGACCCTCCAAATATCTAACCTAATGTTGAAATTTGAAGGGTCCCAATAAATTATCACCTCCATTCTCTAAGTTTTTTTGCCAAATGAACTATACAAGTGCAAGGCAGATAGAGGAGGAAATATATTATCTTTATTACTGGTCAAGTGATATTCAAGAATATGGCTTTCATCTGTAGTGCAAGCCTCAGAATTAGGCAAGGCCACGTATCTGTCACCAGTGGTTTCCATGTATGGCACCTACATCTTTAAAATTTTATGTGTGATACCTGCATCTGTACACTCCACAAGTGGTGCTTGCATTCATAAAATTGTATGTATCATGCCTGCATCTTTAAAACTCCAGTATGGTGCTCGCATCTGTAAAACTTGCAGTCTGAAGAAGCAGAGCAAGGCACAGTCTTTGTGAGGACGTCAGCTCTCGAGATGAGGAAGCAAGAGGAAATATCTGGACTACACTATCCCAGTTTTTCCTTCCAAACTCTACAATCAAATTAAGGCACTTACCCTCCTATGTTGTCTAAGCCAGTCATGCAGAGTTTAACAAAGTGACTGAGTTTCTATCCCAATGTTTTTCACAACTTCTTCAAGATCTGTAATCTATGACCCTCCCTAAAAGTACATCCTTTGCAATTCTCAACAAGAGAATGCAGCCTTCCTTCCTGTCTTTGGTGATAAAAATAGATTTTTTTAAGTATTATAAACACTACTATTGTTAGCATGTTCTATACTATTTGACAAAATGTTCTTGTTTTCTTCAAGTGGAGGATTTTCCTAGTGAGAGCTATGTTTGGCCATGTTCCTCTCTCAGGTGCCTCAGCAACCTGAACTCCTCCTTCAAGATGCATTCTATGTGGCTTGGCAAAATAGAATTAGCATAGAATTTGAAATTCTCAATTTAAATTTCACCTATGCAAGTTTCTAACTGTGTTTAAACATGTTATATGCACTTTGTAAATCTGTTTCTTCATGAATAAAGTATAGATAATAACAAAAAACAAATCTCAAGGGATAGTATCTACAGGATCAGATGAGATAATAAATTTTAGAAAGTGATAAGCACGGCCGGGCATGGTGGCTCACGCCTGTAATCCTAGCACTTTGGGAGGCCGAGGCGGGAGGATCATGAGGTCAGGAGATGGAGATCATCCTGGCTAACACGGTGAAACCCCGTCTCTACTAAAAATACAAAAAATTAGCCTGGTGCAGTGGCGGGCATCTGTAGTCCCTGCTACTCGGGAGGCTGAGGCAGGAGAATGGCATGAACCCGGGAGGCAGAGCTTGCAGTGACCCCAGATTATGCCACTGCACTCCAGCCTGGGCAACAGAGCCAGACTCCATCTCAAAAAAAAAAAAGTGATAGATAAGTACTATATAAGTCACAATTACCCAGCCGTGAATAACACTAATACTTGTTTTTGCCATTATTGCTATTGGATTCATAAAAATATGACTCACTATTGCTAGATTCAGGAATACTCTTAGCCAGGTCATATTTCTGAAATATAACAACTACACCTAGAAATATTACTTGTTATTATTAGAAATGAAAATAGTAGCAGTAAGCCTAAAAAGGTCTTGTGTTAGGCAAAATAACCTAAATAATTTATTTAAAATTTTTAACTCTTAAATCTTGCCCAATTAAAGAGCTGTGTTGTGTTTATAGAAACTGTTTTTGTAAAGTCAAATATATATAAAGCTTTGTGCAACTGTATTTCTACAGAAGATGGGCATGAAATTGTTTGTCTTTTCATGAATTCCAGTTTGTTTTGTTTAAGAGTTTCTCATAGTTCCCAATATTCTACCTGATACCTGACTTTAAAAGGAAAGCTTGCAGGAAAGAGAACAGGTTAGAAAGTCTTTGTATGTCACCCGTAATACTTATTTTTAACAGATTGGAGTCTGATTTGGTAGAGTATTCTGGATATATAGAGCTAAATGGTGAATAATTAATTACTCCATTCCTCTAGGACTATTCTACTTCCACAGTTAGCAATGCAGTTCTTCTGAGATCACACTAATTAGCATTTAATTCTAGATTGAAAGCACAAAATGCTCTCACAAGCTGTCTTAACCCATTTTGTGCTTCTATAACAGAATACACAGACTGGGGGCAATTTATGGACAATAGTTCATATGGTTCATGATTCTGGAGGCTGAGAAGTCCAAGACTGAGGGACTGCCTCTGGTGAGTGCTTTCATGCTGCATCATCCCATAACAGAAGGCAGAAGGCAAGCAAAAAGGATGTGAGACAGCAAAAGATCTAACTCACAACCTCAAAACTTTTTGTAATCAGCATTAATCTATTCATAAAGGTTGAGCCCCTACGACCTAAACACATCCCATTAGGCCTCACCTTTCAACACTGTCACATTGGGGAGTAAGTGTCCAACACATGAACTTTAGGGAACACATTCAAACCACAGCACAAGCCATCCCCCCTCATTGTGATTCTCATTTATGAAAGCCAAAATAAAAGATTCTAATGCCCAATTTTTGTATCATACTGAGCACCTCAAGGGAATTGCCAAGAAGTCTGACTTGTCATTGCACCAGAGGAAAATATAAATTGCTCATGTGAGCTAAGCAAAACACAAATCTGTATATTAGGTAGTGGTTTATCATGCAGGAACTCAGATGTTCCACAGCAATTCTGAATTGTATGGTTTGTGATTTTTCAGTCTGGAATTAAGACGGAACACTCATATCTACCTATCTATCTATCTATCTATTATCACAGACATACTCCACCAAAAAAAGATGACAATAAAAATGATTCTTTATGACTTGTATTTCTTTTCCCTATACAAGTCTGAGAACAGAGGGAATTTAGTCATCCTCTGGTATTTACCTGGCTCAACAGCTCAGACATAGACATTGGCCCTTGTTGCATAATAACTTAATGCTTCTTCACAGAGAACCAGATAGTCATTCAGCGAAAGTCTACTTTCTCCCCCAGCCTCTCACATACTTAAAATCACCATCATGTAGCCCACAAACTTTCCCTTCTCCAGGCTTAGCATCCCAGTTTCTTATAGTTCTCATCTTGTGGCATGTTCTCAAGCTTCCTTCGCCATCTTTATTGCTATCTTCTGGGCCTCATTAAATTTGTTGATGTTAAAGCATGCTACACAGGAAATTTAGACAATGCTTTTGGCATGATCTGGTCATCATGGGGTGCAATAATTAATAATAATAAAACTTCCTTTGCTTGAGACATCATCTGTTTCTCTTAATGTAAATAGTATATCAGCTTTGTTATAGCTATCTCCCACCATTAACTTCATAAAACTTAATCTCAACTAAAACTTTTTTCCCAGGTGCTGCCTTATTTAAATTTTTATTTTTAATTGACAAGTAATAATTGCATAGCCCAGGCATGGTGACCCACGCCTGTAATTGCAGCACTTTGGGAGGCTATGGTGGGAGGATCACTTGAGGTCAGGAGTTTGAAATCAGCCTGGCCAAGATGGTGAAACCTGTTTCTACCAAAAATACAAAAATTAGCTGGGTTTGGTGGCAAGCACCTGTAATCCCAGCTACTTGGCAGGCTGAGGCAGGAGAATCACTTGAACCCAGGAGGTGGAGGTTGCAGTGGGCAGAGATTGCACCACTACACTCCAGCCTGGGTGACAGAGTGAGACTGTCTCAATAAATAAGTACATAAATAAATAAATAAATAATAAATAAATAAATAAAAATAATTCCATATATTTATGAAGTACAACACGATGTTTTCATATGTATATACTTGTGGAATAATTAAATCAAGCTAATTTACATATCCATCCCTCATATACTTTTGATTTTTTTATAGTGAGAATATTTAAAATCTATTATTTTAGCAACTTTGAAATATAAACTACATTATTATTAACTATGGTTAGTCTGCTGTGCATAGATCTTGAAATCTTATTCCTCCTGTTTAACTGGAATTTTGTACCCTTTGGTCAACTTCTCCTCATCAGGCCTCTAGTAACAACCATTCTACTTTCTACTTTAATAAGTTTGACTTTTTGAATGTGGAATCCAAAAAGTCACTTTCACTTACTGCATAAGTGAATTGTGCAGTATTTGTATTTGTGTGCCTGGCTTATTTCACTTAGCATAATGTTCTCCAGGTTCATCCTATCATTGAAATGACAAGGTTTTCTTTTCTAAGGCTGAATAGTATTCCACTGTGTAAATGTGTCACATTTTAAAAAATTCGTTCATACATTTTTGGAACCTTAGGTTGATTTGATATCTTGGCTATTGTGAATAATATTGCAATAAACATGGCATTTAGATAGCTCTTTAACATACTGATTACCATTCTTTTAGATATATAGCCAGAAGTGAGATGGCTGGATCATATGGTAATTCTGTTTTTGTTTTTTTGAGGGGCCTCCATACTTTTCTCCATAATGACTGTACTAATTTATATACCTACCAACAGTGTACAGGGTTCCCTTTTCTCCACATATGCACCAACACTTATTATCTTTTATCTTTTTTATCTTAGCCACTCTAACAGGTGTGAGGTGATAGCTCATTGTGATTTTAATAAGCATTTCCCTGACAATTTGTCATGTTCTGCATTTTTTAAATATACCCTTTGGCCATTTGTTTGTCTTCTTATAAGAAATGTCTCTTCTATTCCTTTGCCCATGTTTTAATTGGTTATTTGTTTCCGCACCATTGAGTTGCTTGAGTTCCTTACATACTTTAGATATTTACTCTCTATTAGCTGAATGGTTTGCAAATACATTCTCCCATTTCATAGAGGGTCTCTTCACTCTGTTCATTGAATCCTTTGCTGTGCAGAAACTTTGGTTTGATGCCATCTCATTTATCTATTTTTGTTTTTGTTGCCTGTGCTTTGGAGTTATATCCAAGAAATCATTCCCCAGACCAGTGTTGTGGAAACTTTCCCCTATGTTGTTTTCTAGTAGTTTTACAGTTTCAGGTGTTACATTTAGGTCTTTAATTCATTTTGAGTTTATTTTCATATATTGTGTGAGATATACCCTTAAAATTTAAATACAGCCCTTAAAATTATTCCTATTAAAATTTATCTTTTCTGAAATACTGAGAATGCTATAAAGTCAGGATGCCTGTCTGCCTGGTTACCACTGAATCATCTCTTAATTCCTGGCATACACTAAGTACTAAATACATTTAAAAAAAATAAATGGCTGAATAAATAAACCCGTCCCATTATCTCAGGCTACTCAGATCCTTTTAGATTTTGGTTTTAATGACAAATGTATTACGTTTTGTTTTTAAATTGTGTAATCTACAAATCTGATCAATATTGTCTCTGAGTTCTTACTCAAGTGACTAGCAATAAACTCCACCACTACCTAGTCAAAGACAGAGCCTTCAGATACATTTTTAAAAACCTCCCTCCAGGTCAGGGTAAGACCATTAATTAACAACTGAAATGAGATAAATGAGATTTCCCTTTGAGAGTTAAACCATAAATCAACATCCATATGCAGAGCAGGTACTGCAAAGTTGCCTTTAAAAAAACAAAGAAAATGTTTCAGACCTGTATCACGTGCCTAAAACCTGGTTGAATGTATTAACTTAAGAATATGTCAGTCAGAAGTGAACTGGAGAAAACAGAATGTATTGAAGATCCCATCTAGCCTTTGTCCAGGTTCTAGGGCCTAGTCAGACCAACTACAGAATGTCTGCTTTGGAGATGGAAAACATCAGCCTTTAAGAGCTTAATGCCGTTAAACATTGGCACCATCTAACTAACTCTCGCTGCTCTGATTCCATCATCACCAAGACACCTGCCTCACCACCTGTTCACTGTGTTACTTTGGGTAATTATATTAGCTTTGTGTTTTGTTAGTTTGCCTTCTGTAAAATAGAAATACTCATAATGCCTACTTCATATGATTGGGAATTAAATGGCGGTAAATATATACATAAAGCTCAGCTATAATAACCACTCTGAAAATAGAAGAGAAAGTGTGTGCTTGATCTATTTGATCATCCAGGCTACTCGACTGATATTTCACATTGTAAATTAATAAAATGGTATGAAGAACTTTGTTGACATGAGGCAGATTCCTTTAGTTAAAACTGAATATGGCAAATAGTACATTTAGAAGTTTCTTAGGCCTGCATATTCAAAGTCTTCTGGATACCCAGTGAATAGGGTCCTCTCTGGCAGCCCTTTCCCTTACTGGACACCTTTCTTTTCAAATTTCTACAGAGTAGAGATTAATTTTGTGTTTTGACACAATCTAAGAATCTTTGTATTTCTGAGGGATTAACTCAGGGATTAACTATCAAAATTTCTGAGGGATTAACTATCAAAATTAATCTAGTATTAATTATATGGGATTACTTTACGTTTTCTGACTTTTATGATTTCTTACTATTTTGTTATGTCTTTCCCTATATAGAGCATGGTTTCCTGGTTTGTTTTTGTTTGTGTTCAAGTCATTTAAAATATAAGTGATACTGTTTTAAGTTCTACTAGATTTTTATTTGGATAAGTATGGGGAAAGATTTAGTTTCTTTAATACTTAAACAAGGAGCGATCTACTGAGGCCTGATGTTTGCCAGCAAACAGGTGGGAGCTTCTCCTTGGTGCCCACACTGTCATTTGTTTATTGGTAAAATCCCAGAAAAAGCCTTTTATTTCATTCTTGCACAAATAGTGCATGACAAACAAGAACCCCTAGAGTGCCTCCAGTCTTCATTTCTCTCTGGGACTGGTCTTTCATCTCACCCTTAATGTTTTCTGCTACCCCATTGACCATATTGCATTATTAGGCTGGAGTCTCCAAAGAACTGTAGAAAGAACAGAGAAGGGGGTAGAAAAAATGCGGAATAGCCCTGACCACCTCAAAATGCAACTCAAATGTAGGGAGATAACTTTCTTCCATTAGCCTACAAATGTACTGTATCTTCTGGGCAGAAATACCCCTGCCATTTCACGACTTCTACTACTTACTCTAGATCTGCCTCAAGTCATGCAAATACTTCTTAAGAGGTGGCAAGTGATCGACCATATACCCAATTTTTATCATGGCTAGTTTTTTGCATCTCTTTCCTCATTTCATAAGTTTTGCAATAGGAAGATAAGGAGGGGAAAATTATAAGAGGCGCAATAGGTGCCTCTTATAAGGAGGCACCTATTGTGAATTGCCTAATTCCTTTTTGCTTTCTGCTGTTTCCGAGGACATTGTCTGGTGAAAACCGGGTAGTTTCTTATTAGTCCATGAGCAGTGCCTTCAACTGTTTTGTGTTGCTATAAAGGAATACCTAAGACTGAGTAATTTATAAAGAAAGTAGGTTAATTTAACTCACAGTTCTGCTGACTGGAAGGTTCAAGATTGGGCATCTAATGAGGAACTCAGGTTGATTCCACTCTTGGAAGAAGCTGAAAGGCAATGGGCATGTGACGAGATCACATGGCGAGAGTGGAAGTAAGAGAAAGGTGGGGGGAGGTGCCAGGTTCTTTTTAACCACTAGGTGTCAGAATAACTAATAGAGTAAGAAGTCACTACCCCAAGGATGGCACCAAGATATTCACGAGGGATCTGCTCACATGACCCAAACACCTTCCATTAGGCCCCACCTCAAACATAGGGGATCATATTTCAACATGAGGTTTGGAGCAGATGAATATCCAAATCCTAGCAGGCAGCAACATGACATAGTGGTAAAAAGCATATGTTTTAGAATCAGACAAGAACTGGCTCAAATTCTAGACATTGAGATGTATGATCTCCAGCAACTCAAGTCACTTCTATGAGTCTCAGTTCATTCACCTGTAAAACGGACCTCATAATGCCTAATTCATAGGATTTTGTAAGTAATAGAGAAAACATATGTAAAGGGTTTATATATAAAAGTCATTCAAAAAACAGTATTTACAAAAGTAGTATTAATAGTTTCTTCAAAATGCTGTGAGTAGTTCTAGGGGTTCCCCAACACCCCTCTCTCTGGTCAGCAAGAGATCTGGGAAGATATGGAATAAACAGAGCTCAGCCCTCCTGCTCCCACTTTAATCAAAGAAGCTCTGCTTCTATCTGTTCTGCTTCTATATGAAGTTTCTTCTAAACAAATTTCTCCTTAGTTAAAACAAATTTTAAAATCACAATTGGACAACCAGTGACTTGCATAGACTGGGAAACCAAGAAATTGATGGAAGCCTTATTACTTGAGTCACAGCCTACCCACTCATGCTGGCACTGTCATCTTACAGTCTTCTACCCACCAAGAAAAGGACGGCACCTTTCTTCCCCATCCCTATGCAACTATTAAGTCCATAGCCCATAAACCAGTTGCTTCCTCATTTTACTATATCTTCCTCATTTTATTATTTAATGTTATTTTTTCTAGAAAATTGGAAAAATTACATGAAAATAGAAAACTATTTTAAGCTCATTTCTGATCCCATCATCCAAACATAACCAGTATAATGTGTTTTTACAGGGACTTATACATAGATTTTGGTTTCATTGCTTTAACTGAGTTACAATTGCACATCTTATACCACTTTTTATTATATTGTTGTTCTGTAGTATCCTAGATATTTTTTCTATATTTTTACACTCTCTTTTAAATGATAGTGTATTATTACATCCAGTGGGTGTCCTATAGTTACTTAGCCTTTCCTGTATAGTTGGACATTGATATTGCTTCTAATTTTTTTATATCCTAAATAACATTATGATAAATATCATTGTATGCGGAGCACTTACAAATTATTTTAGGGTGATTTCTTTTACATACATTCATAAAGCAAATCACTGCATCAAATAGTATGAACAATTCAAATATGTCAGTATACATTGCTTTCTAAAAGACTAACATAAATTGTCACTATCACCCTTATAGTGTGCAACCTTCTTGCCCTCACCAGCTTTGGTAGCCCATAATATATTTTCTTAGGACTAAAAAATAAAACCCAAAGAAGAATAGAAAAAAACACAAACTACCTTCAGATTTTCTTTACATTTGTAATAATATCACCCTTTATAAGGTAAAATTAGATAATGAACATAAGAGTAACTCTGAATGTGATTACATTGTTGGGAATTTTAGCTTCTCTGTGTAAAAAGCTAATGAAGATTTATCTACTGTTTAAACATAAGTGGTTTGAGGAAAATGACCATATTACCCACATTACAAACCAGTGCTCTGTAACCTCTTGCCATTTTCTTATATTGGAGCACGTTGAAAAAATGAAGACTCAAAAGATTATGTACAATAATATTGACTTTCATTCAAAGGTTATGCTTTTAAGATTACATCCATAAAGCAGTGAAAAAGCTCCAAGGGTTTAAATAGCAATATATGAACCACCTAAAATGTGGACTAAAAAGTAAGTGTTAAGGAACATTGCTGCATTATTCTTTATTTCTAATGGAATATAAATAATTTCTAATTTTCTTCACAACAAGACTTGAGCTTAGCTGGCAGCTAATTGCTATGAAACAGTAATAAAAGTTTCTTTTCCTCTTTACTCTAGAATATTTTTAATTGCTAAGTCTTTCCTCCCACTATGAGAATACTCGAATGACATCAGAACTTTTTCCACCCAAAGTACTCAGGTAGAAAAGAGTTGTACATGCAAAGAGAACACATGGACACAGGGAGGGGAATATCACACACACACGAGCCAGTCGGGGGGTGTGGGAGAAAGGGAGGGAGAGCGTTAGGACAAATACCTAATGCATGTGGGGCTTAAAACCTAGATGACAGGTTGACGGGTGCAGCAATCCACCATGGCACATGTATAACCCTGTAACAAACCTGCACATTCTGCACATGTATTCCAGAACTTAAAGTAAAAGAAAAAAAAGACAAGAGTTGTACATGAAAGCAAAAATGTAAAACATCAGATCCAAGCTTCCTACCCATATAGTGAAAAGGAGAGTGCCATAGCAGTCACCAAAATCTCAGCTACTGTGCCAACAATTTCCAGTGATGTTCAAAGGAGAGTTCATCTTAATTTATTTAATTTAAATCAAGTCTATGCTATGCAGCATCTTTGAGACCAGGATTGGTGGGACAGGTAATGATATCAAACAAACATCTATTAGGTATTTTTAATTCTAAAAAGATGAAGAATTGCTGCCTTATGGTTTCAATTGTAAATTAAGTTGGAAGATGATAAAGCATAACAAAGCTATCCTATCCATCATGTTTGTTCAAAGTATAGGTCAATCAAATTCATACCCTATCTTCCAATCTCAAGTAAGTCAATAGTTTCTAATTTTGGCCACTCAAACGTTTTACTCAAACAAGCAGCAAAATAGACTCTTCTGACTTTATTCGCTTATCTTCTTTTAAAGGAGCTGAAGAAAATAAAATGTCCCAAAGGCAGACCACCAAAGAGAAAGAGACAAGAAAGAAAGAGCCTGGGTAATTCATAAGCTGAAGGATCAGAGGTAGGAAAACCAAGAAACAAAACAAGATGAACAAGATATAGCTTTCTCTTTTATCTTCTTTTCGATACCTTTGATCATTATTGGTGATTTTAGAATCTTGTTCAATAGGCTGTGTCCCATTTAAATGGACACAGATGTTATAAAAGAGGGTTTTCTGAGAACTACAAAAAATGAGCTAAAGTCCTCACTACAGCAGTTCATAGCCTTGGCTATGCATTAGAATCACCTGGGGAGCTTTTGTAAACAATGTCTCAACCCAGTTTAATCAGAATCTCTGGGAGGGAGGCCTGGGCATCAGCATATTTTTAAGCTCCCCTGGCATTGAACTACGCCACCAGAGTTAGAAGCACAGCGTTCCTATGGCATAGGTAAAGTGACAATCTCATAAGACTTTTATTGGTTAAAGTTGTTTACGTCTAGATTGGAAAAAAAAAAAGAAAAAACTAATTTCTCTTCTTCATTTGAGGTGTTAGTAGGAAGTCACTTTTTCTGTAATATGCAAATTCTAATGATTTTGTAACCATCCATGCACTTTGAAGTTTATTTACCAGATTTCTCTTTCCCCAGACAATGCTCACATGTTCCCCAAGTCCACTGTTCATATTTTCCTGAAGTCTCTTTCCACCTCAGCTGGGCATTGGGCTTTAGTCTGCTTGTCTTGCTTTTCCTATGGGCAGTCACCTCCAAATAATCCCTATTGTTTTCAAAAGGTTCCCCCATCTCCAACACAGCCTCAGTCTTTATATTTTCCATCTGAAATGTTCAACACAATTTCAGTGATGATTTGGACTCAGAGTAGACCTACAACAGAAAAGTAAACTATCATTGCTACTTGAGAGGCCACCATGGAAAGCTAAGCACCTCCCCCTTCAGCCCCTTCATTCCCTCTGTTCTTTCTCCTCTGGTGCCTCTTATCATGTCATGGCATGAGAGAAGTTACTGGTTCCTAGCCATTATCCCCCCTCTACATTGGCTAATGCTCATAGTCTGGATCATCTTCCCTGCCACTCATGTCCTCTCACCTAGTCTGTGAAGACCCTTTAGTTCTACCAGCTGTGTCCTTTGAGATTATTTCCAGTCACTAGGGCACTATGGTAGTCTGAGGACTGCCTCCAGCCCTGTGTGTCTAGACACTCTAGGCAGCACGTCATTCTGCCGATGCAGTGCAAGGATCTCTAGAGCCTCAGTTTGTTTGTCTGGGCCACATCCAGATATCAAGCACAGATCCCCTCTGACCTCAGGCCATCAAAATTACATAAGATTGCCAAGGGATGGTGACAGAGAGGGCAGGTCACAAGCTAATTTTCAGCAGTCCATTGTCTTTTATCTGCTCTCTATCTCTCTTCTGTCTTCAACTCATTACACTTGGACAAATTTAGTTCAGGAAACTGACTCTGAAATCATCATGCTTTCCAAATGTATTATTTATACCACAAACTTTGACTTTTGCAGCTTAAAAACATTCTTCTTCTACTTTTGAGTTGGGTTGTTCAAAAGTCTATTTAGAAGCTCAAAAAACTGCCTTCCTTTTCCTCGTGTACGCCTGCTATAACTACACCTGATGGGGTATGCCAAAGTCAAAGCCTCCCTTAAATGGTGGGGGAAGGAGAAGGAAATTAACAGAAAAAACTCTCAGTAATTAACATTGAGACTTCTTTTCACACCCTGGAAAGGGCGGAAATACTCTGCCAAAGAAAGGACAAGAAGTTGATAGGCCCAGGAAGATGTAAAGGATGCAGGTAAGATTTGGAGAAATGTGAGATACGGCAGCTGACCCCTCAAAAGAGAGACGGGAGAGGAGACTAGCCCATAAAGATGTTGTGGTGAGATACAGCATGTTTTGTCCTCCCATAACCACCAGGAAATCCTCCTTGCTAAATTTCTTAGAGTGAATGCAAAAATTGTGTTTTGCATTAAGGTTGGTGTGAGGAGGAAAATGAAATAGAAATAGGTCATAGTTAGAAAACAACTTATCCTAAAGGAAAATAATTGGCAGCCATGCCACTCTGCATTAACTGTTGGTTATATTTCCTAAGGTAACAGATTAACTCATTGGAACTACATCTCCAATATCTTCATCCATGCAAAGGCCCATTTATTCAAAACTCCATGATCTTAATGACAAAATCTATCCAAACTATTCAACCTTAAAGGGATGTTTATTGGAAGAGTAACAGAGGCATTTATTTCACATGAGGACTGGAATCAGGATCTGGAAAATCAGGACCCCAAGTAATTTTCTCTATTTGTTTAGGACCATATGACTCTTATCTCTTCTTCTTTCTATGCACAGAAACACAAGGAGCATAATGAATTTGGGGGACTCCATACATAGTGCCATATAACTGTAGGGGAGGGCATCAGCTGAGGAGTAGACTAGAGATGAGGTTGAAGAAATAGGCATGGCCTGGCCTATTGGAGGCACCCGATCAATGTACATGAAATACATGCTTGATGACTTTTGTTTTGGAGATGTTGTGGGTCATTTGAATGTAAAACACCACAAAATTGATTGATAAATTTGAAGAACAGGAGAAACTTCTGCCAGGCAAAGGAGATATACATTACCAGCCTTAAGTACTGTCATTGTTTACACATGGAATGAATAAATCACCCAGAGAGACTGTGTAAAGAAAATAAAAAAGGAGACTAAGGACATAAGCCTGGGGGCCACTGGCATTTAAAGGATGAGCAATGAAAGAGGAGCTTTAGAAGGAGAATGAACAGGACTAGTCAGAACAGTAAGAGGAAAACAGAGCGAGTAGCACTGCACCAACAATGGCGAAGGGATCTTCAAGAAGGAGGGATTGGAGAAAAGAAACAAAGGCTTTCTGAAATCAGTGTTGGTAACCAAGAAGCTCACTCTCTGTTCTTGATGAACCTGGTTTCTAGGGATCGGCTTGGCAGACGCAAGGGTGTACTAGCTTGAGAAGCAAATGTGCCATGAGGGTGCAGGCAGTGGGGAGGACCACTCCTTAGCAGGTGCCCTACTTGCTGTTTTTATACAATCTGCTTTATCTAATCTTCACAGCAATCCTGTGAATCAGGGATCATTCTCCCTACTTTACAGATAAGACAAAAAAGGACTCAGAAAAACATTTAAGAACCCAACTTCCATTTCTGATAATATAGCAGACAGATAATCTGAACAACCCTTGTGTGGCAAATCAACTAACAGTGTTCATTTTATCATAATATTTTATGTCATTCACATATGTTAGTTATAAATATTTTTATATAGTTTATATTAGCTTTTTAAAATTAAGTTAAATTCACAGAGCTAAAGGAGGCATTGCCTATATTCAAACTACAATCTGTCAAACCAAAAATTTGCATTTTTTGCTAATTATTTGCTTTGAGGGGGACTGTTTTAAAAACTAAAATAGTAAAAGTAGCAATTTAAAATGCCAGAATATGTCAGGCTTTTCTTCTCTGGCCCTATTTCATGTCATTTTTCAAGTGTTGAAATCACAACTGAACACTGTTCTCTAACCATAATCTGAACAACATCAATTACAGTTGCTCCAGATGACTGCAAATCTACTGTGAGTCTTTTTGTCTAGCATCTTTTGGGAAGCTAAGTGAGCCAATTCCTTAATGCTCAGGGTCTGTATAACTATAAGATTGAGGCTACAGTTGCACTGAAAAGTTGACGTGAAGCTCAACTAACTTCACTCTCTGAGAAGTCATACTCTCAATTAATGGTGGGGCTCTCAAATCTCTGTATCTTTGCAATAGCTATGCATAATTAGGATAGGCCTAAAGGTTGCATAGGCATCCCAGAAAATTTTATTTTGGTTCAAACTACAGGTTGTAGGGGGCCATGTATTGATTAAAACATTTGTAAAGGAGTACAGAAAAAGAGAGAATGATTCTTTACCTCATTTACACAACATAGAAAGATGCTGGTTAAGATACAACAGATTTCACCCAAAGCATTGGCCATGACTGCCTGCTAACTACCTAAACTATAATTAATCCAGAACCTGCCTGCCTAGTCATACCCTGGCCAGGGAGCAAGGTCCTGGAATTTGTCAGAGCTATGTTATTGTGAGAGAATAAAATAAATAAATGGAAATTTCCTTTGCTACGTTTGGAAATAATCACTTCTCACTGCTCGCCACTCCAACTAAGCATAAAGAATGAATGTCAAAAATTTCAAGCCTGCCTCAGGAAGAGCAGAACAAAAGGCTTTATTCTGAAGCAGACTAACATTTAGTACAGCTCTATAGCAAAACCATTTTTCAAATTCCCCACTATGTATTTTATAGAAAGGCTATGATATTGAGCATCATCATAAAATTTTACCAAACTAATGTAAGTACTAATCACTAGCATTAGCAAGGTGTGGAATAGGAGTATTATCAGATTTTTTCAGTAAAGAGACTGAATTTGTAAACTCACTTCTTATTTACAAAATATGATTTAAAACTTTACATACAATATTTTAAAACTATTAGAATAAACACACATAGAAGGAGAAAAACATACCAAATGAAAATGAATATTTAGGGGTAGTAAAATAATAGATTACTTTTAGTTTATCATTTATATATCTCTATCTTCCAAATACTAAACAATAGGCATGTTGTTTTTACAATCACTACAAATTAAATTTTTAATCTTCATGTTTCACATTCATTATTTGCATCAGTAGGCTATAGGGGATTATTATGGTGGATGGGAAGCAGGACTAGATTGCAGCTCTGACTGGGAAGGACAGAGCAGCATGTGGAGGCTCGCATTGTAAATTTTCGCTCCAGAACCACTGCAAGAACAAACCAGCAATTCCAAGAGAACCCACAGGCCCTCTGAAGGAAGCAGACTGCTCCTGCAGGACCTGGGAGACACCCTAAATACTGTGAGTGCCCCATTTGCAGAAGTGGGAAAGGGAGATCCTCGTATCCCAAACACATACCCCCTCTAAAGAAACTGAAGGTCTGTTTGCGGGAGAAGTTTCCAACCTTACCTGGAGCTGAGTCAATTTCGACAGCCGAGCAAAATACAGGGGTATAGGAAGCAGCAAGAAAGGATCCGGGAGGTCACTGGGTCCCCAAGTAGGCCATTCCTGCCTGGCGCCATGGGGTCCCATTGGGAGGGCAGCCAGAGAAGTGGGGAAAAAAAACACAGGAAGAAGGAAATCTCCAGCTGAACTTTGTAACAACTTGAACCAGGCAAGAACACTCCTGGCCAAAACTCGGGGGAGGGCATGAATCTGGTGTGCAGACTCCACAGGCAGAGGAAGAACCAAACCCTTTTCATTCACAGCTGGGAAGTGGGTAGCCTGGAGAAAGTTCTCAAGCCCAGCTCACCTACCATCTGGAAACAAACTCAGGGCTGTTAGTGGGGGCACAATGAGAGTGAGACCGGCTTCTTGGTTTCTGTGGGAGCCAGGGGAGGCCTGTGACTGCCGGCTTTCCTCCACTTCCCTGACAACTTGCATGACTCAGCAGGGGCAGCCATAATCCTCCGAGGTACACAACTCCATTGACTTGAGAACCTCAACCCCATCTCCCACAGCACCAGCATCAAGATCTACCCAAGGAGAGTCTGAGCTCAGACACCACTAGCCTTTCCCCAACTTGATGGACCATCCCTAACCACCCTGATAGCAGAAGACAAAGGGCACATAATTTTCGGAGTCACAGGGCCCTGCCCACTGCCGATCCCTCTCCACAATACCACAGCTGATGCTCGCTGTAAAATGCCACCTCCTGGCAGGAGGCCAACCAGCACAAAATAGAGCATTAAACCACCAAAGCTAAGAACCCTCACAGAGTCCATTTCACCCTCCTGTCATCTCCACCAGAAAGGCACTGTATCCACAGCTGAACGACCGATAGATGGTTCACTTCACAGGACTCTGTGCAGACAACCCCCAGTACCAGCCCAGAGCCAGGTAGACTCACTGGGCGGCTAGACCCAGAAAAAAAGACAACAATCACTGCAGTTTGGCTCACAGGAAGCCACGTCCATAGGAAAGCGGGGAGAGTACTACATCAAGGGAACACCCTGTGGGACAAAAGAATCTGAACAACAGCCTTCAGCCCTAGACCTTCCCTCTGACAGAGTCTATCCAAATAAGAAGGAACCAGAAACCCAACTCTGGTAATATCACAAAACAAGGCTCTTCAACAGCCCCAAAAAATCACACTAGTATAACCAGCAATGGATCCAAACCAAGAAGAAATCCCTGGTTTACCTGAAAAAGAATTCAGGAACTTAGTTATTAAGCCAATCAGGGAGACACTGGAGAAAGGCAAAGCCCAATGCAAGGGAATCCAAAAATTGATACAAGAGGTGAAAAAAGAAATATTCAAGGAAATAGACAGCATAAAGGAAAAACAATCAAAACCTCAGGAAACATTGCAAACACTTAGAGAAATGCAAAATGTTCTGGAAAGTCTCAGCTATAGAATTTAACAAGTAGAAGAAAGAAATCCAGAGCTTGAAGACAAGGTCTTCGAATTAAACCAATCCAACAAAGACAAAGAAAAAAAAATAAGAAAATATGAGCAAAGGTTACAAGAAGTCTGGGATTATGTTAAATGACCAAACATAAGTATAATCAATGTTCCTGAGGAAGAAGAGAAAACTAAAATTTGGAAAACATATTTGGGGGAATAATCAAGGAAAACTTCTCCACCCTTGCTAGACACCTAGAAATCCAAATACAAGAAGCATAAAGAAAACCTGGGTAAAATTCATTGCAAAAGATCATTACCTAAGCACTTTGTCATCAGGTTATCTAAAGTTAAGACAAAGGAAAGAATATAAAGAGCTGTGAGACAGAGGTACCAGGTAACATATAAAGGGAAACCTAGCAGATTAACAGCAGATTCCTCAGCAGAAACCCTACAGGCTAGAATGGATTAGTGCCCTATCTTCAGCCTCCTCAGACAAAACAATTATCAGCCAAGAATTTTGTATCCAGCAAAACTAAGCATCTTACATGAGGGAAAGATACAGTATTTTCAGACAAACAAATGCTGAGAAAATTCACCATTACCAAGCCACCACTACAAGAACTGCTAAGAAGGAGCTCTAAATCTTGAAACAAGTCCTCGAAACACTTCAAAACAGTACCTCTTTAAAGCATAAATCATGCAGAACCTATAAAACAAAAATGCAACTTAAAAGCAAAAACAAAAAACAAAGTACACAGGCAACAAATAGCATGATGAATGCAAGGGTACCTCACATTTTAATACAAATAATGAATGTAAATGGCCTAAATGTTCCACTTAAAAGACACAGAACTGCAGAATGGATAAAAACTCACCAAACAACTATCTGCTGCCTTCAGAAGACTCACCTAACACATAAGGACTCACATAAACTTAAAGTAGAGGGATAGAAAAAGGCATTTCATGCAAATGGACACCAAAATTAATCAGGGATAGCTATTCTTATACCAGACAAAACAAACTTTAAAGCAACAGCAGTTAAAAGAGACAAAGGGGACATTTTATAATGGTAAAAGGCCTTGTCCAACAGGAAAATATCACAATCCTAAACATATATCCACCTGACACTGGAGCTTCCAAATTTATAAAACAATTACTAATAGACCTAAGACATGAGACAGACAGCAACACAATAATAGTGTGGGACTTCAGTACTCCACTGACAGCACTACACAGGTCATCAAGACAGAAAGTCAAGAAAGAAACAATGGATTTAAACTATACATTGGAACAAATGGACTTAACAGATATATAGATATGTAAAGAAGATTTCATCCAACAACCATAGAATACACATTCTATTCAACAGTGCATGGAACTTTCTCCAAAATAGACCATATGATAGGCTATAAAACAAGCCTTAATAAATTTAAGAAAATTGAAATTATATCAAGCACTATCTCAGACCACAGTGGAGTAAAACAAAATCAACTCCAAAAGGAAGCTTCAAAACCATGCAAATATTAGGAAATTAAATAACCTGCTCCTGAATGAGCACTGGATCAAAAACAAAATCAAGATGGAAATTGAAAACTTCTTCAAACTGAATGACAATACACAACCCATCAAAACCTCTGGGATACGGCAATGACATTGCTAAGAGGAAAGTTCATAGCCCTAAATGCCTACATCAAAGAGACTGAAAGAGCACAAACTAACATTCTAAGGTCACATCTCAAAGAACTAGAGAAAGAAAAACAAATCAAACCTAAACCCAACGGAAGAAAGGAAATAATCAAGATCAGAGCAGAACTAAATGAAATTGAAACAATAACAACAACAAAAATACAAAAGATAAATGAAACAAAAAGCTGTTTATTTAAAAAGATACATAAAATTGATAGAGCGTTGGCAAGATGAACCAAGAAAAGAAGACAAAAAATCCAAATAACCTAAGAAATGAAACAGGAGATATTACAACTGACACCACTGAAATAGAAAAGATCATTCAAGGCTACTACAAACACCTTTACCCACATAAACTAAACAACCTGGAAGAGATGGATCAATTCCTTGAAAACTACAACCCTCTTAGCTTAAATCAGGAACAATTAGATGCCCTGAACAGACCAATAAGAAGCAGTGAGATTGAAACGGTAATAAAAAATCACCAACAAAAAAACTCCAGGACCAGACAGATTCACAGCAGAATTCTACCAGACATTCAAAGAAGAATTAATACCAATCCTTTTGACACTATTCCATAAGATAGAGAAAGAAGGCACCCTCCCTAATTCATTCTATGATGCCATTACCACCCTAATACCCAAACCAGGAAAGGACATAACCAAAAAAGAAAACTACAGACCTATATCCTTGATGAACATAGATACTAAAATCCTAAACAAAATACTAGCAAACCAAATCTAATGACATATCAAAAAGATAATCTACCATGATCAAGTAGGTTTCATACCAGGAATGCAGGGCTGATTTAACATATGCAAGTTAATAAATGTGACACACTACATAAACAGAATTAAAAACAAAAATCATGTGATAATCTCTATAGGTGCAGGAAAAGCATTGAACAAAATCCAGCATTCCTTTAAGATTAAAACTCTCAGCAAAATTGGCATACAAGAAACATCCCTCAATGTAATAAAAGCCATCTATGAAAAACTCACAGCCAACATAATACTGAATGGGAAAAAGTTGAAAGCACTCCCTCTGAGAACTGAAACAAGACAAGGATGCCCACTCTCACTGCTCCCCTTCAACATAGTACTGGAAGTCCTAGCCAGAGCAATCAGATGAGAGAAAGAAATAAAAGGCAACCAAATCAGTAAAGAGGAAGTCAAACTGTCACTGTTTGCTGATGATATGATCGCTTACCTTGAAAACCCTAAAGATTTCCAGAAAGCTCCTAGAATTGATTAAAGAATTTGGCAAAGTTTCCGGATACAAGATTAATGTATACAAATCAGTAGCTCTTCTATACACCAGCAGCAACCAAGTGGAGAATCAAATCACGAACTCAACCCCTTTTACAATAGCTGCAAGAAAAATAAACCATTTAGTAATATGCCTAACCAAGGAGGCAAAAGACCTCTACAAGGAAAACTACAAAACACTGTGAAAGAAAGCACAGATGACACAAACAAATGGAAACACATCCCAGTCTCATGGATGCATAGAATAAATATTGTGAAATGACCATACTGCCAAAAGCAATATACAAATTCAATGCAATCCCCATCAAAATTCCACCATCATTCTGCACAGAATTAGAAAAAAACAATTCCAAAATTCATATGGAATCAAAAAAGAGCCCACATAGCCAAAGTAAGACTAAGCAAAAAGAGTAACAAATCTGGAGACATTACATTACCTGATTTCAAACTATCCTATGAGGACATAGTCACCAAAACAGCACGGTACTGGTATAGAACCAGGCACATTGATCAATGGAATAGAATAGAGAACCCGGAAATAAACCCAAATACTTACAGCCAACTGATCTTTGACCAAGCAAACAGAAACATAAAATGGGGAAATGACACCCTCTTCCACAAATGGTGCTGGGATAATTGGCTAGCCACATGTAGGAGAATGAAACTGGATCCTCATCTCTCACCTTATACAAAAATCAACTCAAGACGGATTAAGGACTTAAATCTAAGACCTAAAACTATAAAAATTCTAGAAGATAACATTAGAAAAACTTCTAGACATTGGCTTAGGCAAGGATTTCATTACCAAAAACCCAAAAGCAAATGCAATGAAAACAAAGATAAATAACTGGGACCTAATTAAAAGAGCTTTTGCATAGCAAAGGGAACCATCAGCAGAGTAAACAGACAACCCACAGAGTGGGAGAAAATCTTCACAATCTATACATCTGACAAAGGACTAACATCCAGAACCTATATCAAACTCTAACAAATCAGTAAAAAAAAGAAAAAAAAAACCACATCAAAAAGTGGGCTAAAGACATGAATAGACAATTCTCAACCAAAAATATACAAATGGCCAACAAACATATGAAAAAAGCTCAACATCACTAATTATCAGGGAAACAGACATCAAAACCACAATGCGATATCACCTTATTCCTTCAAGAATGACCATAATCAAAAAATTAAAAAACGGTAGATGTTGGCATGGATGCGGTGAAGAGGGAACACCTCTGTGCTGCTGGTGGAAATGTAAACTAGTACAATCTTTATGGAAAACATTGTGGAGATTCCTTAAAGAACTACAGGTAGAACTACCATTTGATCAAGCAATCCCACTACTGGGTATCTACCCAGACAAAAAGAAATTATATGAAAAAAGATACTTGCACACGCATGTTTATAGCAGCACAATTAGCCATTGCAAAATCATGGAACCAACCCAAATGCCTATAAATCAATGAGTGGATAAGAAACTGTGGTATATTTATACAATGGAATACTGCTGAGCCATAAAAAGGAACGAATTAACTGCATTTGCAGTGACCTGGATGAGATTAGAGACTATTATTCTCAGTAACGTAACTCAGGAATGGAAAACCAAATATTGTACGTTCTCACTGATATGTGGGAGCTAAGCTATGGGGATGCAAAGCCATAAGAATGATACAATGGACCTTGGGGCTTGGGGGAAAGGGTGGGCAGGAGGTAAGGGATAAAAGACTACAAATATGGTGCAGTGTATAATGCTGGAGTGGTGGGTGCACCAAAATCTCACATCACAACTAAAGAATTTACTCATGTAACCAAATACCACCTGTATCTCAATAACTTATGGCAAAATATAAAATAAATAAAATTAAAATAAATAATTATTGCTAAAAAGCTTAAAAAAGGCTCTAATGCTATAAAAAGGGTTAGACGTAATGTGTGTGATTCAATGAGAACTGAGACTAGTAATAATTTCAGAAGATAGATCTGGGATCAGTAGAATGCTAAAGTTCCTAATATGAAAAGCTTTTTATAAACAGCAAAATATACCTTGGGAAACCCAGTCTCTTTTCCCACTACTCCCTTTCCATGCCCACAAATGGAAAGAGGATGGAGATGCTGCAGCCAGGAGCTAGCATGATACAGAGAACCCCCATTTAGAGGACCTGCAGCAAGAAAAGATATCCCTATGTTCATAGAGAATTAGTAGCAGGTATTTTATACATGGGAGAATATGGGAGAAAATAACACTCATTAGCAATGCAATGCATTAGAATTATTCTAATGTGAACTTTAAGCATTGGAGATTATATTTTAAAAATCAGTAAATAGTAGAAAGAGCATGAATTATGAAAGCAATACTTCTGCCTGAAAACCCGTGACAAGAATGATATGGAGTAAAAGAAGAAAGTTGGCAAAGTCTGGACAATACAGCAAAGAAAGTCATCCTGGGCTATGGTAGAGGTAACCTGGTTGAGCATTTCCACTGATTTTTTCAGTGGGAATAAACTGGAAGTTAATATCAGAACTCCAACGTGTGATTGATAAATGTGAAGTCTGCTGAAGCAAATGCTTTAGTAAAAACATGTTAAACTTCTGGTCCTTATTGCAGTTGTGGTCATTCTCCACAAATCTTTTATTTTCAAAATGCTAAATAATCATTATAGGAAGCTTGGTAGACAACTATCCAAATTGCATAGATTGAGATTCTGGTCAATACACAGGGGGAAAAAACAAAACAAACAAAATAAAACAAAGGATAGAATTGGAAAAAAAAACATGCTTCCCAAAATGTCTGTTTCTGACTCAAGGCACAAGTTAGATTACGTTTAGTAAAGTATCAATCATACTTTTGAAAACTCCAGTAAAGAACATTTCAGACCATGACTTTAGAAGATATTATTTTTAAAATGGCATTTCTGGGTGAGTTAGTACACGATCTTGACACTTGTTTAAAAAAGAGAAATCAACAACCTATTCAATCACAGTGTTCAACAGTCAACGGTTTCTAATGGCCCCGGAACACTGAAAACTCTGTTTACAAACTTAATGCACATTTCTAATTCATTGACACATTTGCCTAATAGGATAGATGTAGAACTTAACCGGGGTTCTGCATAACGGTGCTCAGTTATACTTCCACATATAACAGTGCTCTTACTGATCCTGAAAGCCTGAAACAGATTTCATGATATGTCAGTTCTCTCCAATTACCTACCCAGATGCTCTGAAAATCTCAGAGGTTTTCAAAATGAAAGTTATTTTAAAGCAATTTATTTTGTAAAGATACACATCTCTTAGAGTTTTTCTAATCTGACACTTGTAAGAAAATTTCACAATTTGAGAAAGACTGAGAGTCACCTTTTAAAAGTTTCACACCACTAAAGTTTAATTAACCTTGTGCCATGCATATGATGGAATTTTAAACAGATAAGCACTTTCTGCCTTGAAGAAGCCAACCTCTCTGGGGCAATTGGACACCATGTCACCGGGAGCTCATGGACCACTCTGTGGTAGACTACAGTGTCAACTGCATGTGGCAGATGACCACTAGAAGGATGCAGTCTCAGCCTCAGATGAGAAACAGCCTTTTAGAATGCTGATAGATTTTTTTTAGTTCAACTAACTTCTCTAGGAAATAATTACGTAGAATCAATAACTTTAAATTAAAGAATAAAGGTTGTGAGCAAAATTCTACAAAGGAAACTCCTGCCACACCATTGCTTTGTAAAACATTTTTATTTTAGGATATTTTGGGGTGGACATGAGACAGTGAGTGGAGAAAGGATACACATTTAAAATTCAAGTGTCCTATCCCTTGCTGCAAGGTTCTGAACGTTCTAAGAACACTTTCTAAATATACGAAGATTTGACACGTTTATAACTACATATTTTCTAGGGAGAAAGTATAAGGTTAATTACACTCTCAAAAAAATTAATATTCCACAAATGTCAATAACCACTGCAATGTGTGGTCTAATTTGTGATTTCAAGGTTTGCAAAGTGTAATTCTGCTCAATGAGAAAGACTATTTTTAAAAAAAAAACAGAAAGACACGCTTATGATCAATGTGACACAGGCACTTGGTCCCAGAAAAATGTGCTCATCTTGTAGATCAACTACCTATTTCAGGTTTCTGCAAGTGTGGATGGTAAAGGTTTTGAGGTTATGTCAGAGGCTAGCCCATGGCCAGACATTCCTTTTCTTGGTACAGAGTAACAGCACAACAGTACCCAGATGCCCTGAGAGATTCTCCAACAAAATGCTTTTCACAAGCATGGTGCCACAGCTCTGAGCAGAGCAATCTCATTGACTCAACCCTTCACATAGTAGAAAACATTTTCTGGTTGTCCTTCCTCGTGCAACTCATGGATCCTCAAATGTGGGCAGCAAGCCACCCAGGCACTGAGGCAAGAGACAGAGGACACGAGCCATTCCAGTATAATAAAATATAAAACAAGAATAGTTATACCAGATATAGATCTTAGATATGATTATATATGAATATCATTAATCATTAGCTTGTAGCAATTACTTTTTATTCCAATATTATAATAATCCTCGCTCTATAATCATATCCTAGGAAAAACCAGGCCATACAGAGATAGGAGCTGAGGGGACATAGTGAGGTGTGACCAGAAGACAAGAGTGTGAGCCTTCTGTTATGCCTGGACAGGGCCACCAGAGGGCTCCTTGGTCTAGCGGTGATGCCAGCGTCTGGGAAGACGCCCGTTGCCAGGTGGACCATGGTCTAGCAGTAGCGTAAGTGTCAAGGGAAAACACCCGCTACTTAGCAGACCGGGAAAGGGAGTCTCCTTTTCCCCGGAGGAGTTTAGAGAAGACTCTGCTCCTCCACCTCTTGTGGAGGGCCTGACATGAGTCAGGCTTGCCCGCAGTTATCCAGAGACCTAGCCGTCTCCCTGTGATGTTGTGCTTCAGTGGTCACACTCCTAGTCCACCTTCATGTTCCATCCTGTACACCTGGCTCTGCCTTCTAGATAGCAGTAGTAAATTAGTGAAAGTACTAATAGTCCCTGATATGCAGAAATAATGACGTAGCTGTCTTTCTCTCCGTCTCCTCTCCCTCTCTGCCTCGGCTGCCAGGCAGGGAAGGGCCCCCTGTCCAGTGGACACGTGACCCACGTGACCTTACCTATCATTGGAGATGACTCACATTCTTTGCCCTGCCCCTTCTGCCTTGTATCCAATAAATAACAGCACAGCCAGACATTCGGGGTCACTACCAGTCTCCGCGCATTGGTGGTAGTGGTCCCCCAGGCCCAGCTGCCTTTTCTTTTACCTCTTTGTCTTGTGTCTTTATTTCTACACTGTCTGGTCGCCACACACAGGGAGAGACCCACCGACCCTGTGGGGCTGGTCCCTACACTCAAAAGCATTTTTTGAGCACTTAATGAGATCATTGATGGGGCATTGTTTGGAAAAGTTGAAAGTGCTGAAGAAATGTCAACAATCAGTCCACCAGTCAGATGGTAAAAACAGAAGGTTTACAATACACAGAATGAGGCTCAAATTTCACCTCAGCCTCTTACTAAATGTGTGAACCTGGGTTCCTTAAAATTTCCATTTCCTCATCTTCAAATTAAGTCTCATAGCTTCCTTGTCATGCTTCCAGACTTATTCAATAAATAATCATTTTTATTAGTGCTCTTCATATAAATGGACTTTCTACCTGTTCTGCAAATGACCTGTTCTGCATTGAAGCCAGTAACCAGCCACCCAAAGGCCTAGAAGTCAGGCTTCCCTGAGCCAATAGGTTTACATGTGACCATTCATCAGAAAACGATGGACAGGCAGAAGAGGACAGGAAGAAAATAATGCTATAGATACACTTATAAGTTACTTACACTCATTTAGAAAGGCTAGGCTAAGAATGAAATCTCCTTTCATAATAGTGAATTTAAAAGAAAATTTGCTTTCATTTATAAACTCCAGACTAATAGATGCCCTTACAAAAATAGTATTGGACATTTAAAAACTATTACAGCTTTTGTTAATGAAATCAGGTTTCTTTGTATAACAGAGATAACACAGTGCCAGTCTGATAGGGAGCCAGTTAGAAGGCAAGTCTTATTCTTGCTCTCTTCAGTCCCATCCAAGCATAGATGGAGGTAGGGGTCTTTGTCTTACACACACACAACCTAGACTCCACTGTTTATCTCAGGTGGTTTGGAAAGTCCTGAGATATTAAAGAGTAATAACTACTCTCTTAAGTATTCATCCATTCCAAAGTATTTATTGAGCATTCACTGTATGTGAGAGACTGCTCCAGATGTTTGGATGCATTTGTGAATAAAGCAGAAATCCCTTCCCCTGTGGAGCTTGTAATCTATTAGAGGGAGAGAAACAATAAACAACAGACCTAATACATGAGTAAAGCACATGATTTGTTAGAGTATGGTAAGTGTTATGGGAAACAGAACAAGGTGAGCAGGGTAGGAGGGGTCAGGTGTGTCAGGCATGGGTTGGGGCTGGGCTGCAATTTCAGGCAGAACAGTCAGTGAAGATCTCTTTGAGAAGTCACATTTGAGAAAAGACAGGTAATTTCTGGGGGTAGAGCCCCTCTGGGCATGAGAAACAGCCAGTGCAAAGGCAATGTGCCTGGGATTCCCAAGGAAGAGCAAGAAGCCAGTGTGACTGCAGTATAGTGAGCAAGGAGGAAGCTGTAGGCAATGAGGTCACAGAAGTAGTAAAGGCTGAACCTTCAGGACCCTGTAGGCCACTGGAATGGACTTGTGACTCAGAGAGCATCCTTGCAGATCTTATGGCACAAATGGGTCCAGATACCTCTGCATAATCAGTAGTGACCCACTGGGGCTGATGTGGAAGGATAGCCTCACCTGAACGGACAGGAAGTATAAAAAATACAGGTCTTGTGTAGACAAGACATGACTGGAGGTTGCACAAGACCAGCTAGGTGTCTGGATTCTGGTGCTGCTCCTACCCAGCCTGTTCCTCCTGGAACCTGGTCACTGGTCTCACCAGCCCAGAGAATCCCTTCTAATCTCAGCAGTGGGGAAGAAGCTGGCTGTTTCTCATAAGGCTTTTCTTCTATGCATCAAGATCTCTCCTCTTCCCCCTTCTTCAGGTATAGGTTTTGTGAAACCCAGAAGGCAAAATATTGACTCAGGATTTTTTTTCCCCTATTTCCCTGTGTTACCCCATCTCCAAATAAGTGAAGACAATAAATGCAGAACATTTGGCTAAGTTGAGAAAGGGAAGAGCCACAGGTTAGAAATATATATCAATAACAAAAGACTCAATTAACATTTTTCAGCACTCTCTGTATTAGATCTCTAGAGGGACAGGACTAATAGGATAGATGGATATATAAAAGGGAGTTTATTAAGGAGTATTGACTCACATGATAACAAGGTGAAGTTCCACAATAAGCCATCTGCAAGCCGAGGAGCAAGGGAGCCAGTCTGAGTCCCAAAACCTCAAAAGTAGAGAAGCCAACAGTATAGCCTTCAGTCTGTGGCTAAAGGACTGAGAACCCCTGCAAACCACTGGTGAAAGTCCAAGAGTCCAAAAGCTGAAGAACTTGGCATCCGATGTTCAAGGGCAGGAAGCACCCAGCATGGGAGAATGATGAAGGCTGGAAGACTCAGCAAGTCTAGTCCTTCCACATTCCTCTGCCTGCTTTATTCTAGCCATGCTGGCAGCTGATTAGGTGGTGCCCACCCAGATTGAGGGTGGGTCTGCCTCTCCCAGTCCACTGACTCAAATGTTAATCTCCTTCGGCAACACAGTCACAAATACGCCCAGGAACAATACTTTGCATCCTTCAATCCGATCAAGTTAACACTCAAAATTAATCATCACAAGCTCCAATCCTACTTGTTTCAGACTAAGCACTTGTTCAACGAACATTTACTGAGCACTTTCCATGAGCCAAGAAATTTGCTAAGTGTGAAGAGACAGCTAAGATGGGAGCTTAATCCCTACTGCCCAGGACACACAGGCTGGTAGAAAAGAAAGACAGGTAACACTAAGAAACAGCCATGTAAATGTCAGGGAATAAAATGGAGCATGCACACACACAACTTTGTCTCATGAAGACAGCATGGGGTACGATGAACTGACAGCTTAATTTTTCCCTTTCCAGGGACTCCTAGTGCTGCTTATAGGGGTGAAGAGAAAGAGAAGAGATTTAAGAAAGAGGCACTTAGGCAGTTCTAACCAAAATAGAAAAGTGCTATATTTTCACCACTAAAGTGTGGAATATCACATTTCTCAGGGACTCAGATCTGTGACATGAATACACTCTCTTTATGCTCTAAATGGAGACTAAAAAAATTGTTTTTCCATGAAACTCTTTCAACATGCATCTATCTAGTGCAAATTTTGCTTCTAAAGTGAGGAAGAAATCTATACGGAATTGGAAAGTCAGTTAAGATTTTGGATTTTTGGGTGGAAGCAGCAGCTGAGTGGCAACAGCTGCCAAGTGATTGTGTTGTAGGGAACAGAGTGGGGAAAGATGTTTGCTCTCTCAGAACAGCCTATCTCATTCCTTTCCTTTGGTTACCCGTAGCCTAGAGTCATGGTGGTGCAGGCAGCAGCTGCAATGACATTACCAGCAGAAATCTCTAATATGTTTAATTACTCAAGTTACTTCTTATTGGCAACTCTGGGGCTAGAAACTCTTGCTTCCTTCTTAGGTTTGCAGGTGAAACATGTAATACATATACAGAAAACTACATCAGCACAGTAAGTGGGAATTTCAAAATAAGAACTGTAATATTATATGGCAAAATAATCAAGCTTCAACTAGGGGACACAACAGGCCAGGAAAGATTTTGATCACCTCCAGTTATTACACAGGAGCCCAAGGCTGTATGATAGGACAGATCAGGAGTCTTTCGATAATGTTAAATAGTGCTTGCAAGAAACTGATCACTAGGCCAGTGAAAATGTCAACAAATTGTTGGTAGGAAACAAATGTGATTGCCCACAAAGAAAGTAGACTACACAACAACAAAGGAATTTGCTGATTCCCTTGGAATTCCATTTTTGGAAACTGGTGCTAAGAACACAGCAAATGTAGAACAGACTTTCATGAAAATGGCATCTGAGATTAAAAAGCAAATGGGACTACAGCAACAGCTGGTGATGCAGAGAAGTCTAATTTTAAAATTTAGACCACTTTGGTCAAGCAGTCAGGTGAAGGTTGATGCTAAAATTTGCTTCCATCCTTTTCTCACACAATAAATTTGCAATCTAAACCCAAATGAAAAAACAAAATTGCCTGAATTTTATTGTATGTAGCTGCACTATAACAGATTCTTACCATCTCCACAAACGTCAGAGGTTGTAAATAGTCAATACTGACCTTTTTTTATTACCTTGACTCAAGATAGCTAATTTCAGTTTCAGAAAACTTTGAAACTTTTGTGTGCTGCTTTACAAAATACTGCATGTAATCCTTGCCACTTTCCTGGTACCAGATTACGTCCCATGATTTCTTTTGTAAAGTTAGAATATATATTTTTGATGTTTACATTGGCATGTTTAGATGTCAGGTTTAATCTTCTGAAGATGAAGTTCAGCCATTTTGTATCAAACAGCAAAAGCAGTCTGTCACTTCCATGTATACAGCTGTTACATGTAAGATCTGGTTTGCTAGTTCTTCCTTTAGAGTTACAAATGGAAAGATTATACCATTTAATTAATGGTTTCTTCACACTCTGCATATAATTTGTGGCTGCAGGATGTTGTGATTTGTTGCATACTACATACAAAACAACTAAAGATATGTTTAACAAAGAATGTACTTACAATGGGATCTAATTAAACCAAAGAGCTTCTGCTCAGGAAAATAAACTAGCAACAGAGTGAATAGACAGCCAACAAAATGGAAGAAAACTTTTGCAAACTACGCATCTGACAAAGGTCTAATATCCAGCATCTATAAGGAGCTTAAACAAATTTACAAAAAACACATTAAAAAGTGGGCAAAGGACATAAATAGACATTTTTCAAAAGAGGACATGCATGATGCCAATAAGCATATGAAAAAAAGCTCAACATCACTAATCATTAGAGAAACACAAATCAAAACCACAATAAGATACCATCTCACACCAGTCAGAATGGCTATTACTAAAAAGTCGAAAAATAACTGATGCTGACACGTTTGGAAAGAAAAAGGAACGCTTATACATTGTTGGTGGGAGTATAAATTAGTTCAGCCATTATGGAAAGCAGTGTGACAATCCTCAAGGACCTAAAGACAGAACTACCATTCAACCCAGTAATCCCATTACTGGATATATACCCAAAGGAATATAAATCATCCTATTATAAAGACACATGCATGTGAATGTCCACTGCAGCACTATTCACATATAGAGGGCAGAATTCAATATTTGCTCTCTAGATAAAATACCCAATAAATGACCTAAAGAGGCTTTGATGCTGTGTTGGGATTTAACCAACCTTAGTAGTTCTGGGAGCTCAAATTGTATGGAACACAAATTTAGGATGTATGCTATCTAGCCTATTATTTCTGATCTTTCTGAATACCATTCGTTAATCAACAGTTCATCAATGCATCTGTGGTAGAGGTGGAAAGCAGCACACTTTTCCTAATTAGCAAATAGGCTAACTTGTGTGCTAATGTTTTTCTTTCATGCTCTCTGTAAAATTCAATTATTTTATCCTTCACAATTGTATTACTTACATTGGAGGAGAGTTTAAGCACTGAGGTAGAAAGCAGGAAATTTGATTGTCCTAAGTTTAGAAATTATACCCCTAAAAATTAACTGAAAACATAAATACTGGGTGGTAATGATAAATGAAGAAGATGTATTTATTTCAGTGAAATTTTGCATGTATAAAGATTTTGTTAAATAGGACCTTCAAGATCCTAGGGGTTTTGTGTGTGGAAAATGTAATATTCTGTTAATACCAGCATTTTAAGGTGACTGAGGTCAAAGTTGTTTCCTTAGGTTGAAGTAGCAGCCAAAACATTCTTCACACAAAGGGTTGAGATATAGCTGCTGGCAACACAATTTATTGTAGGGTCCTTAATTTAATTTAAAAAATTTTAAGCTAAAAACAAGCCAAAAATTAATAGGTTTTTACATTTTTCACTGAGACAACTGAAATACATGGTACAAAAATAAGTGGTAAGATTACTGTAAAATAAAATGTACAAAATAAACACTAAATTTTTTTTTTGAGACAGGGTCTTACTCTGTTGCCCAAGCTGGAGTGCAGTGGCATGATCTCTGCTCACTGCAACATCCACCTCCTGAGTTAAAGTGATTCTCCTGCCTCAGCCTTCCGAGTAGAAGGGATTATGGGCACCCACAACCATGCCTGGCTAATTTTTGCATTTTTAGTTGAGATGGGTTTTCACCAGACTGGTCTTGAACTCCTGGCCTCAAGTGACCCACCCACCTTGGCTTCCCCAAGTGCTGGGATTACAGGCGTGAGCCACCTTGCCCGGCCTTAATTTTTCATCTATGAGAATTTCACAACAAAATTGTAGTTTACTTTGTAAAAGGAAAAAATAAAAGGAAAAAAAGAGAAAAAAATATTTGGTGGAAGAATATGCACAGGAAGTAGAAAACTGCCAATGGAAATGCCAGGAGAATAGCATGCTTGTCAGCTCTTTGGAATTTAAGTCATCACCATCTCAAAGGCCAAGATTCTATACTTCTAGGGTTCATCATATATGTATTTATTTATTTATTTTTATTTTTTCATAAGTTATTGGGGTACAGGTGGTATTTGGTTACACAGGTAATTCTTTAGTGCCGATTTATGAGATTTTGGTGCACCCATCACTCAAGCAGTATACACTGCACCATATTTGTAGTCTTTTACCCTCGCCCTGCTCTCACTCTTCCCCTCAAGTCCCTAAAGTCTATTGTATCATTCTTATGCCTTTGCATCCTCATAGCTTTTCTGCCACATATCAGTAAGAACATACGATGTTTGGTTTTCCATTTCTGAGTTACCTCACATAGAATAATAATCTCCAATCTCATCCAGGTCACTGCAAATGCCATTAATTCATTCCTTTTTATGGCTGCACTGTATTCCATCGTGTATATATAATATATACATCATTATTATATTATATTATATTATATATTACATATAATATATACATCATTATTATATTATATGATATATGATATAAAATATATAATATATAATATATAAACATATAAATATATATCATAGTTTATATATTATATATTAAGAAACTATGATATATAATATATAACAGATAACATATAATATATAATAATTACATATATTATTTATTATATATATTTATAATAATAAATACATATTATTATATATAATATATATTATATATAATAATATATATTACATATTATATCATATATGATATATCATATATGATATATATATGATATAATATATATCATAGTTTATATATAATATTATATATAATATATATTATTATATATTATATATATATATCATAGTTTCTTAATCCACCCATTGATTGATGGCCATTTGGTTGGCTCCACAATTCTGCAATGGTGAATTGTGCTGCTGTAAACATGCGTGTGCAAGTGTCTTTTTCGAATAATGACTTCTTTTCCTCTGGGTAGATACCCAGTAGTGGGATTGGTGGATCAAATGGTAGTTCTACTTGTAGTTCTTTACGGAATCTCCATACTGTTTTCCATAGTGGCTGTAGTAGTTTACATTCCCACCAGCAGTGTAGAAGTGCTCCCTGTTCACCACATTCATGCCAACATCTACTGTTTTTTTATTTTTTGGTAATAGCCATTCTTGTAGGAGTAAGGTGGTATCCCATTGTGGTTTTGATTTCCATTTCCCTGTTCATTAGTGATGCTGAGCATTTTTCATGTTTGTTGGCCATTTGTATATCTTTGCTTGAGAATTGTCTATTCATGTCTTTAGCCCGCTTTTTGATATTTTTTTTTCTTTTTTTTACTGATTTGTTTGAGTTTGATATAGGTTCTGGATATTAGTCCTTTGTCAGATGTATAGATTGTGTGAAGGTTTTCTCCCACTCTGTGGGTTGTCTGTTTACTCTGCTGACTGTTCCTTTTACTGTGCAAAAGCTCTCTTGTTTAATTAGGTCCCCGCTATTTATCTCTGTTTTTATTAATTTACTTTTGGGTTCTTGGTCTGGTCATGAAATCCTTGCCTAAGCCAATGTCTAGAAGTGTTTTCCTAATGTTATCTTCCAGAATTTTTATAGTTTCAGGTCTTAGATTTAAGTCCTTAATCCATATTGAGTTGATTTTTGTAAGGTGAGAGATGAGGATCCAGTTTCATTCTCCTACATGTGGCTAGCCAATTATCCCAGCACTGTTTGTGGAAAGGGTGTCTTTTCCCCACTTTATGTTTTGTTTGCTTTGTTGAAGATCAGTTGGTTGTTATTATTTGGGTTTATTTCTGGGTTCTCTATTCTGTTCCATTGGTCAATGTGCCTATTTCTATACCAGTAGCATGCTGTTTTGGTGACTTATTCTATAGTTTGAAATCAGGTAATGTGATGCCTCCAGATTTGTTCTTTTTGCTTAGTCTTGCTTTGGCTATGCAGACTCTTTTTTGGTTCCATATGAATTTTGGAATTTTTTTTTCTAATTCTGTGAAGAATGATGGTGGTACTTTGATGGGGATTGCACTGAATTTATATATTGCTTTTGACAGTATGGTCATTTTCACAATATTGACTCTATGCATCCATGAGAATGGGATGTGTTTCCGTTTGTTTATGTTGCCTATGATTTCTTTCAGCAGTGTTTTGTAGTTTTCCTTGTAGAGTTCTTGCTATTCCTTGGTTATGTTTTTAATAAGTATTATATTTTTCATTTTTTTGTAGTTATTGTAAAAGTGGTTGGGTTCTTGATTTGATTCTCCACTCGGTCACTGGTAGTGTATAGAAGAGCTACTGATTTGTGTACATTAATCTTGTATCAGGAAACTTTGCTGAATTCTTGTTCAAGGTAAACAATCATATTGTCAGCAAACAGTGACAGTTTGACTTCCTCTTTACTGATTTGCATGCCTTTTATTTCTTTCTCTTGTCTGATTGCTCTAGCTAGAATGTCCAATACTGTGTTGAAGAGGTGCAGTGAGAGTAGGCATCCTGGTCTTGTTCCAGTTCTCAGAGAGAATGCGCTCAACTTTTCCCATTTCAGTATTATATTGGCTGTGAATTTGTCATAGATGGCTTTTATTAAATTGAGGAATGTCCCTTGTATGCCAATTTTGCTGAGAGTTTTAATCATAAAGGAATGCTGGAGTTTGTCAGAAGCTTTTTCTGTATCTGTTGAAATGATCATGTGATTTTTGTTTTTAATTCTGTTTACATGGTGTATCACATCTATTGACTTGCCTATGTTAAACCATCCCTGCATTCCTGGTATGAAACCCACTTGATCGTGGTGGACTATCTTTTTGATATATTGCTGGATTCAGTTAGCTAGCAGATTGTTAAGGATTTTAGCATCTATGTTCATCAAGGATATCAGTCTGTAGTTTTCACTTTTGGCTATGTCCTTTCCTGGTTTTGGTATTAGGGTGATGCTTGTTTCACAGAATGAATTAGGGAGGATTTCTTCTTTCTCTATCTTTTGTAATAGTGTCAAAAGTATTGGTATTAATTCTTCTTTGAATGTCTGGTAGAATTCTGCTGTGAATCCATCTAGTCCTGGACTTATATTGTTGGTAATTTTTATTACTATTTCAATCTCACTGCTTGTTATTGGTCTGTATAGGGCATCTAATTCTTCCTTACTTAAGCTAGGAGGGTTGTATTTTTCTTTTTTTTTTTATTATACTTTAAGTTTTAGGGTACATGTGCACATTGTGCAGGTTAGTTACATATGTATACATGTGCCATTCTGGTGCGCTGCACCCACTAACTCGTCATCTAGCATTAGGTATATCTCCCAATGCTATCCCTCCCCCCTCCCCCACCCCAGAACAGTCCCCAGAGTGTGATATTCCCCTTCCTGTGTCCATGTGATCTCATTGTTCAATTCCCACCTATGAGTGAGAATACGCGGTGTTTCCTTTTTTGTTCTTGCGATAGTTTACTGAGAATGATGGTTTCCAATTTCATCCATGTCCCTACAAAGGACATGAACTCATCATTTTTTATGGCTGCATAGTATTCCATGGTGTATATGTGCCACATTTTCTTAATCCAGTCTATCATTGTTGGACATTTGGGTTGGTTCCAAGCCTTTGCTATTGTGAATAATGCCGCAATAAACATACGTGTGCATGTGTCTTTATAGCAGCATGATTTATAGTCCTTTGGGTATATACCCAGTAATGGGATGGCTGGGTCAAATGGTATTTCTAGTTCTAGATCCCTGAGGAATCGCCACACTGACTTCCACAATGGTTGAACTAGTTTACAGTCCCACCAACAGTGTAAAAGTGTTCCTATTTCTCCACATCCTCTCCAGCACCTGTTGTTTCCTGACTTTTTAATGATTGCCATTCTAACTGGTGTGAGGTGATATCTCATAGTGGTTTTGATTTGCATTTCTCTGATGGCCAGTGATGATGAGCATTTTTTCATGTGTTTTTTGGCTGCATAAATGTCTTCTTTTGAGAAGTGTCTGTTCATGTCCTTCGCCCACTTTTTGATGGGGTTGTTTGTTTTTTTCTTCTAAATTTGTTTGAGTTCATTGTAGATTCTGGATATTAGCCCTTTGTCAGATGAGTAGGTTGCGAAAATTTTCTCCCATTTTGTAGGTTGCCTGTTCACTCTGATGGTAGTTTCTTTTGCTGTGCAGAAGCTCTTTAGTTTAATGAGATCCCATTTGTCAATTTTGGCTTTTGTTGCCATTGCTTTTGGTGTTTTGGACATGAAGTCCTTGCCCATGCCTATGTCCTGAACGGTAATGCCTAGGTTTTCTTCTAGGGTTTTTATGGTTTTAGGTCTAACGTTTAAATCTTTAATCCATCTTGAATTGATTTTTGTATAAGGTGTAAGGAAGGGATCCAGTTTCAGCTTTCTACATATGGCTAGCCATTTTTCCCAGCACCATTTATTAAATAGGGAATCCTTTCCCCATTGCTTGTTTTTCTCAGGTTTGTCAAAGATCAGATAGTTGTAGGTATGCGGCATTATTTCTGAGGGCTCTGTTCTGTTCCATTGATCTATATCTCTGTTTTGGTACCAGTACCATGCTGTTTTGGTTACTGTAGCCTTATAGTATAGTTTGAAGTCAGGTAGTGTGATGCCTCCAGCTTTGTTCTTTTGGCTTAGGATTGACTTGGCAATGCAGGCTCTTTTTTGGTTCCATATGAACTTTAAAGTAGTTTTTTCCAATTCTGTGAAGAAAGTCATTGGTAGCTTGATGGGGATGGCATTGAATCTGTAAATTACCTTGGGCAGTATGGCCATTTTCACGATATTGATTCTTCCTACCCATGAGCATGGAATGTTCTTCCATTTGTTTGTATCCTCTTTTATTTCCTTGAGCAGTGGTTTGTAGTTCTCCTTGAAGAGCTCCTTCACATCCCTTGTAAGTTGGATTCCTAGGTATTTTATTCTCTTTGAAGCAATTGTGAATGGGAGTTCACTCATGATTTGGCTCTCTGTTTGTCTGTTGTTGGTGTATAAGAATGCTTGCGATTTTTGTACATTGATTTTGTATCCTGAGACTTTGCTGAAGTTGCTTATCAGCTTAAGGAGATTTTGGGCTGAGACAATGGGGTTTTCTAGATAAACAATCATGTCATCTGCAAACAGGGACAATTTGACTTCCTCTTTTCCTAATTGAATACCCTTTATTTCCTTCTCCTGCCTGATTGCCCTGGCCAGAACTTCCAACACTATGTTGAATAGGAGTGGTGAGAGAGGGCATCCCTGTCTTGTGCCAGTTTTCAAAGGGAATGCTTCCAGTTTTTGCCCATTCAGTATGATATTGGCTGTGGGTTTGTCATAGATAGCTCTTATTATTTTGAAATACGTCCCATCAATACCTAATTTATTGAGGGTTTTTAGCATGAAGGGTTGTTGAATTTTGTCAAAGGCTTTTTCTGCATCTATTGAGATAATCATGTGGTTTTTGTCTTTGGCTCTGTTTATATGCTGGATTACATTTATTGATTTGCGTATATTGAACCAGCCTTGCATCCCAGGGATGAAGCCCACTTGATCATGGTGGATAAGCTTTTTGATGTGCTGCTGGATTCAGTTTGCCAGTATTTTATTGAGGATTTTTGCATCAATGTTCATCAGGGATATTGGTCTAAAATTCTCTTTTTTGGTTGTGTCTCTGCCCAGCTTTGGTATCAGAATGATGCTGGTCTCATAAAATGAGTTAGGGAGGATTCCCTCTTTTTCTATTGATTGGAATAGTTTCAGAAGGAATGGTACCAGTTCCTCCTTGTACCTCTGGTAGAATTCGGCTGTCAATCCATCTGGTCCTGGACTCTTTTTGGTTGGTAAACTATTGATTATTGCCACAATTTCAGCTCCTGTTATTGGTCTATTCAGAGATTCAACTTCTTCCTGGTTTAGTCTTGGGAGAGTGTATGTGTCGAGGAATGTATCCATTTCTTCTAGATTTTCTAGTTTATTTGCGTAGAGGTGTTTGTAGTATTCTCTGATGGTAGTTTGTATTTCTGTGGGATCGGTGGTGATATCCCCTTTATCATTTTTTATTGCGTCTATTTGATTCTTCTCTCTTTTTTTCTTTATTAGTCTTGCTAGCGGTCTATCAATTTTGTTGATCCTTTCAAAAAACCAGCTCCTGGATTCATTGATTTTTTGAAGGGTTTTTTGTGTCTCTATTTCCTTCAGTTCTGCTCTGATTTTAGTTATTTCTTGCCTTCTGCTAGCTTTTGAATGTGTTTGCTCTTGCTTTTCTATTTCTTTTAATTGTGATGTTAGAGTGTCAATTTTGGATCCTTCCTGCTTTCTCTTGTGGGCATTTAGTGCTATAAATTTCCCTCTACACACTGCTTTGAATGCATCCCAGAGATTCTGGTATGTTGTGTCTTTGTTCTTGTTGGTTTCAAAGAACATCTTTATTTCTGCCTTCATTTCGTTATGTACCCAGTAGTCATTCAGGAGCAGGTTGTTCAGTTTCCATGTAGTTGAGCGGTTTTGAGTGAGATTTTTAATCCTGAGTTCTAGTTTGATTGCACTGTGGTCTGAGAGATAGTTTTTTATAATTTCTGTTCTTTTACATTTGCTGAGGAGAGCTTTACTTCCAACTATGTGGTCAATTTTGGAATAGGTGTGGTGTGGTGCTGAAAAAAATGTATATTCTGTTGATTTGGGGTGGAGAGTTCTGTAGATGTCTATTAGGTCCGCTTGGTGCAGAGCTGAGTTCAATTCCTGGGTATCCTTTTTGACTTTCTGTCTCGTTGATCTGTCTAATGTTGACAGTGGGGTGTTAAAGTCTCCCATTATTAATGTGTGGGAGTCTAAGTCTCTTTGTAGGTCACTCAGGACTTGCTTTATGAATCTGGGTGCTCCTGTATTGGGTGCATATATATTTAGGATAGTTAGCTCCTCTTGTTGAATTGATCCCTTTACCATTATATAATGGCCTTCTTTGTCTCTTTTGATCTTTGTTGGTTTAAAGTCTGTTTTATCAGAGACTAGGAGTGCAACCCCTGCCTTTTTTTGTTTTCCATTTGCTTGGTAGATCTTCCTCCATCCTTTTATTTTGAGCCTATGTGTGTCTCTGCACGTGAGATGGGTTTCCTGAATACAGCACACTGATGGGTCTTGACTCTTTATCCAACTTGCCAGTCTGTGTCTTTTAATTGGAGAATTTAGTCCATTTACATTTAAAGTTAATATTGTTATGTGTGAATTTGATCCTGTCATTATGATGTTAGCTGGTGATTTTGCTCATTAGTTGATGCAGTTTCTTCCTAGTCTCGATGGTCTTTACATTTTGGCATGATTTTGCAGCGGCTGGAACCGGTTGTTCCTTTCCATGTTTAGCGCTTCCTTCAGGAGCTCTTGTAAGGCAGGCCTGGTGGTGACAAAATCTCTCAGCATTTGCTTGTCTGTAAAGGATTTTATTCCTCCTTCACTTATGAAGCTTAGTTTGGCTGGATATGAAATTCTGGGTTCAAAATGCTTTTCTTTAAGAATGTTGAATATTGGCCCCCACTCTCTTCTGGCTTGTAGGGTTTCTGCCAAGAAATCCGCTGTTAGTCTGATGGGCTTCCCTTTGAGGGTAACCCAACCTTTCTCTCTGGCTGCCCTGAACATTTTTTCCTTCATTTCAACTTCGGTGAATCTGACAATTATGTGTCTTGGAGTTGCTCTTCTCGAGGAGTATCTTTGTGGCATTCTCTGTATTTCCTGAATCTGAATGTTGGCCTGCCTTGCTAGATTGTGGAAGTTCTCCTGGATAATATCCTGCAGAGTGTTTTCCAACTTGGTTCCATTCTCCGCATCACTTTCAGGTACACCAATCAGACGTAGATTTGGTCTTTTCACATAGTCCCATATTTCTTGGAGGCTTTGCTCATTTCTTTTTATTCTTTTTTCTCTAGACTTCCCTTCTCGCTTCATTTCATTCATTTCATCTTCCATTGCTGATACCCTTTCTTCCAGTTGATCGCATCGGCTCCTGAGGCTTCTGCATTCTTCACGTAGTTCTCGAGCCTTGGTTTTCAGCTCCATCAGCTCCTTTAAGCACTTCTCTGTATTGGTGATTCTAGTTATACATTCGTCTAAATTTTTTTCAAAGTTTTCAACTTCTTTGCCTTTGGGTTGAATGTCCTCCCGTAGCTCAGAGTAATTTGATCGTCTGAAGCCTTCTTCTCTCAGCTCGTCAAAATCATTCTCCATCCAGCTTTGTTCCGTTGCTGGTGAGGAACTGCGTTCCTTTGGAGGAGGAGAGGTGCTCTGCGTTTTAGAGTTTCCAGTTTTTCTGTTCTGTTTTTTCCCCATCTTTGTGGATTTATCTACTTTTGGTCTTTGATGATGGTGATGTACAGATGGGTTTTCGGTGTGGATGTCCTTTCTGTTTGTTAGTTTTCCTTCTAACAGACAGGACCCTCAGCTGCAGGTCTGTTGGAATACCCTGCGGTGTGAGGTGTCAGTGTGCCCCTGCTGGGGGGTGCCTCCCAGTTAGGCTGCTTGGGGGTCGGGGTCAGGGACCCACTTGAGGAGGCAGTCTGCCGGTTCTCAGATCTCCAGCTGCGTGCTGGGAGAACCACTGCTCTCTTCAAAGCTGTCAGACAGGGACATTTAAGTCTGCAGAGGTTACTGCTGTCTTTTTGTTTGTCTGTGCCCTGCCCCCAGAGGTGGAGCCTACAGAGGCAGGCAAGCCTCCTTGAGCTGTGGTGGCCTCCACCCAGTTCGAGCTTCCCGGCTGCTTTGTTTACCTAAGCAAGCCTGGGCAATGGCGGGCGCCCCTCCCCCAGCCTCGCTGCCGCCTTGCAGTTTGATCTCAGACTGCTGTGCTAGCAATCAGCGAGATTCCGTGAGCGTAGGACCCGCCGAGCCAGGTGTGGGATATAGTCTCGTTGTGCGCCGTTTTTTTTTAAGCCGGTCTGAAAAGCGCAATATTCGGGTGGGAGTGATCCGATTTTCCAGGTGCGTCTGTCACCCCTTTCTTTGACTCGGAAAGGGAACTCCCTGACCCCTTGCGCTTCCCAGGTGAGGCAATGCCTCGCCCTGCTTCGGCTCGTGCACGGTGCGCGCACCCACTGGCCTGCGCCCACTGTCTGGCACTCCCTAGTGAGATGAACCCGGTACCTCAGATGGAAATGCAGAAATCACCCGTCTTCTGCGTCGCTCACGCTGGGAGCTGTAGACCGGAGCTGTTCCTATTCGGCCATCTTGGCTCCTCCCCCTCGAGGGTTGTATTTTTCAAGGAATGTATCCATCTACTCTAGGTTTTCTAGTTTATGTGCATAAAGGTGTTCATAGTAGCCTTGAATGATCTTTTACATTTCAGTGGTGTCAGTTGTAATATTTCCTGTTGCATTTCTTAGTGAGGTTATTTGAATTTTCTTCTTTTCTTGGTTCATATTGCCAATGGCCTATCAATTTTATTTATCTTTTCAAATAACCAGCTTTTTGTTTATCTTTTGTGGTTTTTTGTTTGTTTCAGCTTCATTTAGTTCTGCTCTGATGTTTGTTATTTCCTTTCTTCTGCTGGGTTTTGGGGTTTGGTTTGTTCTTTTTTCTCTAGTTCCTTGAGGTGTGACCTTAGAATGTCAGTTTGTGCTCTTTGTCTTTTTCATGTAGGCCTTCAGGGCTATGAACTTTCCTCTTAGTGTTGCCTTTGCTGTATCCCAGAGGTTTGGGTTGGTTGTGTCATGATTGTCATTCAATTCAAAGAACTTTTTAATTTTCATCTTGATTCCATTTTTGATGAAATGCTCATTCATGAGCAGGTTATTTAATTTCCATGTCTTTTCATGGTTTTGAAGGTTCGTTTTGGAGTTGATTTTCAGTTTTATTCCACTGTAGTCTGAGAGAGTGCTTGATACAATTTCAATTTTCTTAAATTTATTAAGGCTTGTTTTATGGTCTATCATATGGTCTATCTTGAGAAAGTTCCATGTGTGTTGAACAGAATGTGTATTCTGCAGTTGTTGGATGAACTGTTCTGTATATATCTGTTAAGTTCATTTGTTCCAAGGTATAGTTTAAATCTATTGTTTCTTTGTTGACTTTGTCTTGGTGACCTGTGTAGGGCTGCCAGTGTTTTGAAGTCCCACACTATTATTGTGTTGCTGTTTATCTCATTTCTTAGGTCTATTAGTAATTGTTTTATAAATTTGGGAGCTCCAGTGTTAGGTGCATATATGTTAGGAGTATAATATTTTCCTGTTGGACAAAGCCTTTTACCATTATGTAATATCTGTCTTTGTCCCTTTTAATTTGCTCTTGCTTTAAAGTTTGTTTTCTCTAATATAAGAATAGCTATCCCTGCTCACTTTTGGTGTCCATTTGCATGAAATGCCTTTCCCCACCCCTATACTTTAAGTTTATGTGAGTTCTTATGTGTTAGGAGAGTCTCCTGAAGGCAGCAGATAGTTCGTTGATAAGTTCTTGTCCATTGTGCAGTTCTGTATCTTTTAAGTGGAGCATATAGGACATTTACATTTATTGTTAGTATTGAAATGTGAGGGTCTGTTGCATTCATCATGCTCTTTGTGGCCTGTGTACTTTAGTGTTTTTGTTTTTGTCTTTGCTTTTAACTTGTAATGGAGAATTTTCTCAGCATTTTTTTTTTGTCTGGAAAAGATCATATCTTTCCTTCATATATGATGTTTAGTCTCGCTGGATACAAAATTCTTAGCTGATGATTGTTTTGTTTGAGGAGGCTAAAGATAGCCCCAATCCCTTCTAGCTTGTAAGGTTTCTGCTGAGAAATCTGTTAATCTTATGGGTTTTCCTTTATAAGTTACCTGGTGCTTCTGTCTCAAAACCCTTAAGATTCTTTCCTTTGTCTGAACTTTGGAGAATCTGATGACAATGTGCCCAGATGAAGATCTTTCTGTGAATTTCCCAGGTGTTCTTCGTGCTTCTTGTATTTGGATGTCTATGTCTCCAGAAAGGTCGGGCAAGTTTTCTTCAATTATTCCCCCAAATATGTTTTCTAAGCTTTTAGAATTCTCTTTTTCCTCAAGAACATCGATTATTCTTAGGTTTGGTCATTTAACACAATTCCCAAGTTCTTGGAGGCTTTGTTTGTATTTTCTTATTATTTTTTGTCTTTGTTGTACTGGGTTAATTCAAAGACCTTGTCTTTGAGCTCTGAATTTCTTGCTTCTACTTGTTCAATTCTGTTGCTGAGACTTTCCAGAGCATTTCACATTTTTAAAAGTGTGTCCAAAGTTTCCCAAAGTTTTGTTTTTTCTTTAAGCTAGCTATTTCCTTGAATATTTCTCCCCTCACTTCTTGTATCATTTTTTAAATTTCCTTGCACTGGGCTTCACCTTTCTCTGGTCCCCTCTCTGATTAGCTTAATAACTAGCCCTAACTGGTATGGTAAGGCAATAGTTCTGGTCCCCATCTATGTGACCCATGCCTCTCTTGCCACCCCTCCCTGACTTCTACACAGAGATGCCTGCTTTCTTCCTCCTCCTCCTTCTTACTGGTCCAAAACATCTGTCTTTGCTAATGAGTTTTCCTAAAGTATAATATTTAAGTACTGAATTCTTATCAAGCAACTCCTTTGGTTTTAGTTATCTTCCCCTACAGTAAGCTCCGTCTCTACTTGGCAGCTGAGGACTGGCTGTATGATGCTGCAGCTCTCTGCTTTTTTGCTATGAGTTCCCATCTATTGGCTGATGAGCCTCAGCCAAAAAAAAAAAAAAAAACTTTCCCTTTTCTGCATTGATAAGATAAAGGACATAAACTATTTTTTCTTGCGAAAAGGCGCTTTCTGACTGGAGTCTGACCTGAAAATAAACTTTCATTGCATACCCCAACCCTCTCTTTGGAAATAGGTGCTTGGTGCCTTACTGCGAATCATGTAATTTTTGATATCCGGGTGGTTGCTTGGAGACACAGGCAGCCTCATAAAAAACACTCTAAGAGGGCACAGGGGGAATCATTTAAATAAAGGATCAGTTAAGTATGTCCCAAGAGAAGAATCTTGAGCTGAGTTTTGAGAAATGGGAATGTGCTTTCATTAGAAGGGTATGAGACCAAAAAATAATAATAATTGAAGTGTAAAAAGCTTCCAAGACTGCTGAAAGATGTTAGTGAGGGGTCAGACATCAAATAAGAAAAGTAAATATTACAATAATATAATACAGCAGGAGTTTATAAGCTGTATTTGTGTTGGGATAACTACACAGATTGTTAAAGATTTGAGGAAGAAGTGAGGGGATGACCAAAAAGATGGAGTTTATCCAGAGAGCAGTTTGGTTATACATGCCGAAATTCCATCATTTTAAAAGTTCTATTTGAAAAACAAAAGGAGGATTTTGTTACTTAAAATATATATATATATTTAGAAAACAAAATGTTGAAAAATGTATTCTTGGGCTTTAAAAAAATACAGCACAGCGGTAAGCCATAGAGATATTTGCTCTGTGAATATTGTACTGTGAAAAGGAATTCATATCTCTACACCCTGACCTCACATTGTGGCTCTGTCATTCTTTGGTTCTTCTGTGGAATATAAAACTCCTGAGCCCAAACAGAAAGTGTGTGAGATTCAAGGAATGGGAAGGGAAGGCAGTGAACAGTCAGACTGAGATGTGCATGGGTGGTTAGTGCCTGGCACAGATTGTTCAGGCCCGTTTCCACTAGCCAAGGTATATTAGCAATGAATGCCCACCCCAACCTTCCTTCTCCCTCTGCTGTGACTTCATGTTAGTTAACATTTAGATCTAATGTTAGCCAAAGACTCTCTAGATTGTACTTGGCATTTCTGTGAGCCAAGCTGTAGAGTCCATATGACAAAGAATTTGAACTTTCTTGATGATTGAAGTTTCTCCTTGAAAAGATATGTTCTCACCTCACAGGAGGCCTTTTTAAAAAAATATGCACAACTGAAGTAACACCCTTTTGATTCCTAAAATATGCCCCATAATCATCAGATCAGTGATGTTTCCTGAATACTAAAGGAATTTCTAAATAAAAAGAGATTCTGCTGAAAAGCCTTAAAAAATAAAAAACTATTTCTCAGTGATAAAACTGGAAAATGAGGTGTCCTGCCTTTCTCCATCGAAAACAAATGCAAGGCACAGGACTTGGACTGGTATAAGGAATGTGTTATTTTTAGGAACATTAATCAAAATGCGTTCTAAATGTCATCCTTGCCAAGTAAATATTAATGCACATGAGTCTCCTCAGAGGCAATAGAGGTCTATTTCAGCTTGGTGCAATGTGATTATTCTTACCACAGTAATGTTAGCGCTGAACTTAGAAATCAATTAAATTGTAAGATTTAGAGATGAGAAGGTAGATCTAGGTCTTCCTAGAATCCCAAAGTAGATTTTAGGAAAAGGAACTTCAGTTCAACCCTGTTGTTCTACAGTTAAGGAAACCAGAAGGGCTTAGCAGCTTGCCCATGATCACCAGCACATTTCTGCTCCTTAGACCTTGTCTGTCAAATAGTAACACTTCTGGCCAAAAATGAATTCAAACCAAGGGACAGCTGGAACTAGAACCTGGTCTGGAGTTCTTTCTACCATTCTACACAAGACACAAAAGTAGAAGAATGTGAGACCTACCAGGAAAGTAAGAGTTCAGGAAGTCATGTGAGAATTCAAGTTACATTTATATTTCTAGTGATTTCCCTAATAATAGAAGTGTTTAATCTGAGGTCAGTGACAGTGAGTCACAAGTGTAGAAGTGAGAATTCCAGCATCAAATCAAACAAGTGAGCCCAAAACTACTATTCCTAAGTGTTATTATGTGAGCATGCCAGGATGACTGTATAAGAACTCCTTATACTATCCCAAGGCCCCACAGAGGAGATTCTGATACAGGAGATTTAGAGTGGGTCTCAAAAATTTGTGTTTTGTCAGTTGCATAGTTTGCAAAAATTTTCTTCCATTCTGTAGGTTGTCTGTTTACTCTGTTGGTAGTTTCTTTTGCTGTACAGAAGCTCTTAAGTTTACTTAGATAACAATTGTCAATTTCTGCTTTTGCTGTAATTGCTTTTGGTGTCTTTGTCATGAAATCTTTGCCTGTGCCTATGTTCTAAATGGTATTGACTAAGTTTTCTTCTACAGTTTTTATAGTTTGGGGTTTTACATTGAAGTCTTTAATCCATCTTGAATTGATTTTTGTATATGATGCAAGGAAGGGATCCGGTTTCAGTTTCCTGCATATGGCTAGCCAGTTCTCCTAGTACCATTTATTGAAGAGGGAATCCTTTCCCCATTGCTTGTTTTTGTCAGTTTGTTGAAGATTAGACGGTTGTATGTGTGCAGTCTAATTTCTGGGTTCTCTATTCTGTTCCATTGGTCTGTGTGTCTGTTCTTATACCAGTACCATGCTGTTTTGGTTACTTTAGCCCTGATGTATAATTTGAAGTTGGGTAGCATAATGCCTCTAGCTTTGTTCTTTTTGCTTAGGATTGCCTTACAAAGTTCTTGGGTGCAGAGGGCAGTTCAGAACCATTGAGGTACCTTCTCATGCTGCCCCTTCATTAAAGAGCCCTTCCTGTAAGCTAGCAGAAGGATTATCTCACATAGGGAATTGGGAAAGATACAAAGAGTCTCCGTGTTTGAGTTGTGGCTGCTTGTCTGTTTTTATCTAACCATCTGTGACTGGCCACATTGCCCATTTAATGATGATGACAACAAAGGCAGTAACAATAACCATGGAGAAAGTCGACTAGACCAGTCTTCTCAAACTTGAATGTGCATGGGAATCTTACTGAAATGCAGATTCTGATGCAGTGGGTCTGGGATGGGGCCTGAGTTTTACATTCCTAGCAAGTTTCCAAGTGATATCAATGTTGCTGATCAATAAATCACATTTTCAGTAGCAAGGCACTATACTTTTTAACCTGGCTATTTGAGGAGAACAGAGTCTATTCTGAAACTACGTAAAGATTTAGCACCTGAAGAGGCAAATAAGCAGGAATAGTGTCTCCTGAAAACAACACTAAAGCCAATAGAGACAGCCAGGTTATCACTGGGCAATGACTCATGCAAGCCATGGGCCAAGCAAAGTGAGATGGCCTATGTGCAACACACACACATACACACACACACCCTCAAGCCCTTGAGTAACTTTACCCCAAAATCCCAGGTCACAGAGGTGTATGCTTGTTCATAAGGTGAGGAAGACCTGCCATTCCTTTGGGTCACAACCACATGGTTTGTTCCAACTCCATGAGCTCCACCGTTTGTTGTTACTCTAAGTAAATGTGCAGCTATTTTAAATAAGTTACAGAAGCAATACAAGCATTCTAAGCATTCTGTCTCATCTGGATCTTCCAGATCCTTTACAAATCCCACATTACAAACATAACACAGTGAAAACAGTTCCCTTCCAGGTATTTTTCTATGGAAGAAACTCCTTGCATGCAAAGTTAATGCATTACTTGAACAATTGAGCGAGCCCTAATCAGAGCCTCAGAAAAATTCGAAAGCCATTCTCAACCAGAATAAGGGGAGAGAATATTTATATTTATATTCTCTATTATTTATTTTGTAGTTTCTATGCCTTGCTTTATCGAACTAGCAAAGAGAATCAAGCATAACGCTGAGCTCATTAAGTGCTTAATAAATAAAAATTGATGAAATTATTTATTGATATTCAGGTTAAACTTTCTTGACTTATTTTTTATTTTATATGTTCAACTTTTATTTATATTCAGGGGATATATGTACAGGTTTGTTACATAGGTATATCGTGTCTCACTGGGGTTTGGGATAGGACTGAACCTGTCACCCAGGTAGTGAGCCTAATACCCAAACTTTACTTTTTAATCCTTGCCCCCCTCTCTCTTTCCTCTAATAGTGTCCAGTATCTATTGTTACCATCTTCATGTTCATGAGTACCCAATGTTTAACTCCTACTTACAAGGGAGAACATGCAGTATTTCATTTTCTGTTCCTATATTAATTCTCTTACGATAGTAGCCTCTAGCTGAATCCATGTTGTACAAAGGACATGATTTCATTTTTATGGCTACAGAGTATCCATGATGTATATGTACCACATTTTCTTTATCCAATACACTGGTGATGGTCACCTCACTGATTCCATAAGACCTTTTTATCATTTGTTCCCCAAAAATGTTTTCAATAAAAAGAAGCAAAAATAGGGAGAAGTAAAAATCAGTAAAGATTCAATGTATTATATGCAGCAGTTATTATCAACTGCCCACCAAAGGTATCCTTCCTTTTTCCTGACTAGGAAATTCTAATTTAATTCAGGATTCAGTAGAGATCATTGGATTTCCAGGAAGATGGTGGTCCTACTGCAGGGGATAAATCAGATTAAGCCAGACAGAACTCTCATGTCCTCTTGTCAGTAACTGTTCTAAGGATGGGCATGTGGTCCCATGATAGCTAACAGGATCTGAGGTAAAGTTTTCTGGGGGCTTCTGGGAAGGATTTTCATCTATCAAAAATCTGTGTCCTCCTCCTCTTTCCTGCTTAAGCTGCTGCCATTGAGGACATGAGATTTGGAGTTGATGCCGCAATCTTTATGACAATAAGGCAAAAGACTTATTCAAACGTTTTGACATCATCATTGAACACTGAGCCAGCCATGGAATAGGCTGCCTCTTAATTCCTTGTTTACAGAGGAAAGACAAACACCAATTGTTTAAGCCACCTTAACTGGTGCATTCCACTAGTGGCAGCTGAGAGTATATTACTAATATAGTATGCCTCTCCTTATTTGTATATATATATTTTAAAATCTAATATAAACTTCCCAAAAAGAACAACTAAATCGATGGTGATAATCACTTACTGGTTTAGATAAACTTTGTGTTATAAATTGACACATATGAAAGTGTTAGCTGCACCTAGATATCTACCATGAAATGTAGGGAAAAACTTGAACAGGATTCAATAGAGGTAATTATTTGCTAATTCATTCATTCAACAAAGATTTATCTGGTGTATCCTAGGTAAAGGAGCTATGGTAGGTACTGGAAAGAGTTGTGCACAGTCAGATAAATTCCTCTCCTTCATGAAGCTTACATTCTAGGGGGGCGGAGAGAAAATGAACATGAATATTAATAATGAGGAGAAAAAAGAATGATATGTACGAGTAACTATAGTGATATCTTTAAATAAGGTAGTAGGGGAGGCTGAGATGTAGGATAAAAATCCAGTGGGCTGTTATCAATACAAAGGGATATCCAGAATAATAATTATCAATAAACCCAATTGTTGAGGGACAAAGAATGTCTCAGCTTATACTACCATAACAAATTATCACAGAGTGGGTGGCTTAAACAACAAGTGTTTATTTCTCCTGGTTCTGGAGGCTGGAAGTCTAATAACAGGGTGCGAACATGGTTGGATTCTTGATAAGGGCTCTCTTCCTGGTTATGTCTTCACAAAGATTTTCCCTTGGTGCATGCACAAGAGAAAGAGATCTTGAGTCTCTTTCTCTTCCTACAAAGGCATTAATCCCATCATGGAGCTCCACTCTCATGACCTAATCTAACCCTAATTACTTCCTAAAGGCCCCACCTGCAAATACTATCTCACTGAGGATTAGGGTTTCAATGTATGAATTTTTAGGGAACATATTCAGTCCATAGCAGAGAAATCTGGGGCTGATTAAGGACAAAACACATGACCACAAGAGGCAGTAACCACAACAAGCCTTGCTGGGTGGCATTTGGACGGGGTTGCAGGAGGAAGAATGTCTCTCACAGCGGGATTATTTCCAGAAGTTCTGGTATAGGGATCCTTCACCTGGGTCGTACCCCTGCACCATAAAGAAAACAGGAGGATGGCTAAGGAACTCCCAGGAGACAAGGGGATCAGAGAAGCATATGTGTCAAGGTAATGTCACTCAGCAGCATGACAGCAACTCACTGGATCAGCTCGGGCCTTATAACTGCTAGGCCCTATGCTATAATAAATAACAGCTATTGGGTGAGGTTTTGCAGGGTATACAAAGCAGGCAATTTCTAAATGGCTAAAAAAATGCTCATTTGAGATCAATCTGAGTTTGGTGCCAGCAGGCTTTTGAGCTAATGAGTCAGCCTTCAGTGAAGAAATAAACAACTTAGGGGTTTAACACACAGAGGCCATCTTTATCTCATTTATATAACACCAACCTATTTTTTCCAGGGCAGGGCTGGTAAATAATAACTGAAACTTGTCATACAGCTTCTGAATAAACCCAGGCATGTCTTAAGGAATAATGTTTATCAACTAAAATGGATAGAGCCCTAAACACTTTCCTGATTGTACAAGAAAACAAGATGAAGAAACATAAAATTGCCTAGCTTCTCAAGTTTTCTATTTAGCTACTAAAGGATGTGAGAAAACCAGTGGAAGTCAGGCACTTTCATCTCCAGATGTGGCAGAAACAGCATGTTTAAAGGAACAAATGTTTAATCCACAAAGTACACTTTCAGCAAGGTTCTTAGAGAATTTCGCTTTTAATTAAGGCTTGGACAGTAAGGAACAATAAGCAATGAAAACAACACCTTATCCAAGTGATTCCACTCAACAGAGAGGTAAAAGGAACCTTGGAGAATATGTATCAGTGAGAAACTGAGGCTCAGAAAGGCATATGACTTGTCCAAGATCACACTGTTAATTAGGGAAAGCCTGACCTTCCACTCCTTGGATTCCCAGTCTAAGGTTTGTCCCTTTATATTATAGCATTCCCCAACAAACCTTTGTTGATTATACCATATACTCTACTAACTTCTGGGTTTATTAGAGAGGTTAAAGTGCATCAGGTGCCATTTTTGAATTGTAAATCTTTCTAAAGAGAAGCTTTAGATATTTAACTTCTATAAGATTTTTTCTAAAGCTAACAATAGAGTTAATTTCTTAAGAATCATGGTTATATTTTTGAATGTTTTTTATAAATGCCCATTTCTTGAAAAAAGCAAGGATAGCTCAGTTATCAGAGAGACAGATGCACTTCTGGAAGCCATTTAATAGCAAAACAGAGCTTTTGCTCTTAGCTTGAGAGTCTGGGACTAAGCACTCTGTAAGAACAAATATTTAAAAGACAACTAAAGCATGTGTTTCATGTTTTAATTTTCTCATGACCACAAATGAGCTCAAGGTAAACCATAAGACAATTCTCCACCTTTAAAAGTTAATCCTTACAAATACAGTTGTTAAGTACAATTCTATTAGAAGAATGCATTAATTTTTCTGATTAGAGCACAACTTCCTTTTGAAAGGTTTGGTTCATTTTTACTGTTTATAGACACAAATCTCACATTGAGACCTTGGTCATAAGACAGGGCAAGTCCTTCCACATCTAAATTACAGCAGATTAGTTAAGGCAGTTCTAGCCACTATAAAGGTAAATCCCCAAAATCTCAATCCCTAGCACAATCGAATTTACTCTAGTAAAATCTAATAGGGCATGCAGTGGATAGTTTTTCACAAAGTGATACAGCAATCCAAGATCCTTCCATTCACCATCCCCTTTAATAGGCATCATCAAACTTTTGCTGTGAAGAAGAGCTAGAAATATTTTAGGCATAATGAGCCAGTCCATGCCTGTTGAAACTACTCAAGTTTGCTGTTGTCATTTGAAAATAGTCATAGATAATACCTAAATTAACAAGCAGAACTATGTTTCAGGATAAGTGTATTTATGAAAGCAGGTGGTAGATTGGATTTCACCCACAGGCTACAGTTTGCCAACCACCACCCTAGAACCTCAGAGTGCTTTGCTTCTAACTAACTGGAAAGGAAAGAGACAGCATAGATGTGTGTGTGTGTGTGTGTGTACCAGGTGGACCTGGACCCAGCCTGGAAGAGGCAGACATAATGTGGCCAGACTTCAGTCACACAGCCACACAAAGCAGCAGTGGGAAATGTAGACTTGCTGCTTGCCAAGAGATATATACAAGTAATGACACTGTTAACACATAACAATTATTCATGGTCCACCCTTCTGGTCACCAAATGTCTATTTTATACTTTCTTTTAACTATAGAACACATTTACCAGCACCCCATTCCCCCAGCTGAAAGGTACATCCAAAGCCCCCTGAAGTCACCACATCCAGTTTCAAAAGCAAACTCTCCACTTGATGCAGTCTGTCAGGTCCAAAGGCGGCTCCTTATAGCCTGGTAGCTAGGATATAAAACAACTAGTGATTTTAGAATGAAATATCAAGTTATCTTTCCACCTTTCACAAATATCCAATATATAATGGTGATGTAGGAACAGGATAATTATAATAAAATATTCTATTCAAAACAGGAAAGACTATAAGGCACATAAGCAGCACCTGGTCAATGGAAATGATGCAGTCCTGTCGGGTAGCCTCTGTGAAGGCTCCACCCAGGGGAGTTGTGAAGTACTTTGCTTACATACTGATTTTGCTATCCAGAAGGTACCTGTTTGTCCATTAGTTTCCATGGCCACAGATACTATGTTCTGAGAGTTTCTTCCTTGTTCATTAACCTCCAAGGCCACATCCAAAATGGACATTTGCAGGCTTCTTGCAGCACATTCCCTGCCAAAGCTTCTTTTAAGATCTCTAAATGGTCCCAAACTTATAGCACTTTCATACTTACCCTGGCAATAGATTTCCCCCAATGTTTTTCAGGACAAAAGCCACTCCCAGTCAGTTGCAAGTGCCAATAACCACATCCAAAATTCTTTTTCGGACATAGTTTCTAAATTTGTTTTCCTTCTTAACGTCTTTACTCCATGCCCCTGTCTGTGTATCTGTCTCTCTCTCTCTCCCCAGCCCCACCCCTTCCTCTCAATTTTACTGTGGCTGCTTTGATGCTGTCTGAAACAAGAGAATTTGATGGAATGGTAACACTGTTAATCTGAGTTATTGTGTTTTGCTGAGAGATTTTATTCATCTTTTCCAATCCAGCCTTTTAAGTCTTAAATCTCACTACTCAGAGTCCAGAAGTGGTTGACTTTTTCCAACCTGTAAGGCCCTTGAAATTGAGAAATTCTTTGTTCCCTTTATCCTCTGCTCAAAAACTGGTCAAATCTTTCTCTTTATTATAATACTTTTCTCAAAACAGCAATAACAGTCAACATAATCACAGTGACTGTCATTCTGGTAGAGCTGACACAGGAATGCTGGTAAAGGAAGAGCATGGTCCCTTTAAAGGATATGGAATGGAGGAAGGAAAGTGTGGGATAGAGAAGGGCATGGTCCCCACGTACCTAGGTGAGGACAGGCATTTCCTGCCCAAATGCTGCATTTCCTAAGACCACCCTGGTGTGCCACACCCCCATCCTGGGCCTTTAGAAACCCGAGAACCTAGCAGGCAGACACACAAGCAGCTGGACATTCTGAGGAACACATGAGTGGAATAAGATGTAAGCGGTTGGTCATTGAGAGGATGTTGAGAGGAGCATTCCAGCAAAAGAGCACACCCACAGGGATGGGCATGCCAGCAGGCCATCGATCTGCTAGATGAGGCAGAGTTTGGCTGGGGCAGCTGGTGGAGACCTAGGGCCGCTGAGTGGCCCAACTGCAGAGGAAAACCATCTGCCATTTGGTTCCCCATCAGCTGACAGCTACTTCCACTCAATAAAACTTGGCACTCATTCTCCAAATCCACGTATGATCTGATTTTTCTACTACACCAAGGCAAAAACCTGGGCTACAGAACTCCCTCTGTCCTTGTGATAAGGAAGGGGTTTAATTGAACTGGTTAACACAATCCACCTATAGGCAAACTAAAAGAGCATCCTGTAACCCACAACGACTGGGGCTTCAGGGCCTGTAAACATTCACCCCTAGGCACTGCCATGGGTGGGTTGAAGCCCCACAGCCTGCGCATCTGTATGCTCCCCTACAGGTTTGAGCAGTGGGGTACTGAAGAACAAGCCACACCCCCATCACATGCCCTGGGAGGGGGACAAAGGAACCTTTCAACGGGGCCTCGCCCGAGATCTGGGAACGTGAGTGTGAATGAATGCAAAACTGTCGGGTCTGCCTCTCTTCCAAATCCCTGCCATCTCTCTCTTTCCTGTGAGTAAGAGTCTCTGTTTCACTTCACAGAGTTTTAAACCTCCATAACCGGGCCTGTCAAAACCCCCAGACTTTGTCTCTTCTCTCACAGGGTTTGAAATGGCTCTTATCTCTTTCTTTATAATGTTAACAGTTTTGCTACAGACTACAGGAATGTTACTAAGTAAAATGAGCATTTGCCTCAGTCACCAATTTTTGTCATTCTGGTAGAGCTGATACAAGAATGCTGGTAAAGGAAGAGCATGGTCCCTTTAAATGATATGGAATGGGGGAAGGAAAGTGTGGGACCAATCAGACCAATTTTTCCTAGAGGTGGCGTGTATGCCTCCATCTCAACAACTGCAGGCATGCATGGCTCAGGGCACATTTCCTTACCCTTTCCCCTCCCAGCTCAGGCACTTAGGCATGCCTGCAGCAGGCAAAGGCTGCACCCAACAGACATGAAGGGGGGTGGGAGAAATCCACGGTGGTAGCCTAGATTCCACAGGGCTAACGGACGGGCACTTCTTGCCCACTACCCCAATGGAACCTTTCTTTCCCTGGCCAAGGAATTAAACCTGGTCTGAATTGGGGGAAGGATATAAGGATTGGGGTGGCCCACTTGCACTAAGCAAGGTGTTCTTCCCCTGGAATCTTCCCCTCTTTGCCCCCTTATACTGTTTTTCTCTTTTTTTTTTTTCTTTTCTTAGTGAGAGGGCCCCCCTACCAACTCTCTTTCTGATAGGGAAGTTAATGGAGGAATGGACCCTTCTGGCTGAGAACTGCAAATTCAACAGAGCACATTTGAGACACTGTACATGGATATAAACAGCCTCTTAAACGCCTTTTCAGTCCCAAACTCAATTCCAAACTTCAGGCAAAGGCCTTAGAAAGAAAAGCCAGGTCTGAGGGATACAAAACCAGGCAACAGGCACTATGTAAATAGGCAGGACCAATTCCTGCTGACTAAACCCTCCACCCCATGGAAGGAGGCCATGCTCCATGGCATAAACAGGCCCAGGAAGTTTGCTGACAGCAGGAAGAAATGGAGGCATGGGTGAGGGTGGTTAATTCCTATTCTCCAGGTTTTCCCTGCTCCGTGGGTACATGCTACAGTAGTACCTATGGCCGGAGATAAAGGGTGGAAAGTGAAAGAAGAACACGTGCTTTCTCTCCATCACACCCTGAGTTTTCACTGAAAGAAGGAAGGGAATAAGGGACACCTCTATACCCTGTCTTTCAGATTGGGCAGCCAGTTCTCTTCACCACCCCCAGCCTATGCTCCTTTGGAGCGTATCTTGTACCATTGGGACTGCTTTGACCTTCAGAATCTGGAGGAAAAACACCACATAGCTCTCTGCACAAAGGTTTGGTCAAATTATGAAGGACTGGCTTGGCCTCAGGAAGAAACCATTTATTTCAATACCATCCGGCAATTGGAACTTTTCTGTAGCTGTGAGGACAGATGGTCTGGGGCCCCATATGTGCAGGCTTTCTATAATTTGCAAGATAATCCAGACCTTTGGTGACAATGTAAGATTGATCCAGCCCCCCTGTTTGCCATCTCAGGCAAGGGGCAAGCCCAGGAAAGTAAACATATGAGTCCCAGAGGCACTTCTAGCAGAGGATCCAGCTCCCTCAAGCCCTTCTCCTCCAGGTCCACCCCAACCTCCCTATACAGCTTCAGCCTCTCACTTGCTCCCTCCTAAAAATCTTCCATCTAAACAAGTCCCAGTCTCACTCCTGCCCCTCCAACAAAAACCCAGTGAAACTGGGTCCAGTGAGGTCCAGGTCCTCTTCTCCCTACAGGATTTAAAGCAAATTATGGGGGATCTTGGCAAGCTTTCAGATGACCCTGATAGACATATATAGAAGCTTTCCAGAATTTCACCCAGATATTTGAACTCTCCTGCAGAGATGCTATGTTACCTTTGAATCAGACCCTGATGGATACTGAGAAGCAGGTTGCTCTGCAAGCAGCAGAGAGATTTGGGGATGAGCTTTGTATCACATATAGTGCCAGGGAAGGGGGTGAATACTATCCAACCAGAAGAGAAGCAGTATCAATGGATGACCCTAAATGGGATCCCAATGGTTTAGTGGAAGACTGGAGGAGAACACACTTTCAGGTGTGCTTAATGGAAAGCTTACGTAGAACTAGGACCAAGCCTCTCAATTATACTAAGTTGTCCATGATCCACAAGGGATTTCATGAAAATCCCACTGCCTTCCTGGAAACTCTAAGACAGGCCTTGGTAAAAGCATACCTCTCTATCTCCTGATTTAGCTGAAGGACAGCTAATCCTAAAGGATAAATTTATTACCCAGACAGCTCCTGACATAAGGAGGAAACTACAAAAACAGGCCCTGGGACCAGAAAGAGCATTAGAGGACATCCTGAAAGTGGCTACCTCAGTCTTTTATAATAGAGAGAGGGAGGCCCAAGAAAGAAAGAGGAAATACAGGAAAGAAACAGAAGTTTAATGGCAATCAGGATTCCAGAATTCCCAAGTGCACCTGTTAACTGCTAAAGATATGGCAAGAACAGCTATCTCTCTTTCAAAAGTTTATTTGCTCCAACACAAGGTTTAATTTCTTTCACCAGGGTGAAACAGCTTGGGGTACAATGTTATTGTTAGTGTATTTCAATTCTTATCTCTGTAATCTTTGGCACTAAATTCTTTCCTTGTATAACATACATGTTTAACTCATACGTACTTAACCTTATAAAACTTGTTTCTCTCACACCTAGAAGCCATCAAACTCCAAATGGTCAGACAACCAGAGCCTCAGATAATGACTCCCCTTTTCTAGGAACCCTTAGATAGACCTCTGGGAGGAATCTGACTGCTGTTTTCCCCAAAACAATGCCCCCTATCAGCAAGAAACAGCTAAGACCGGTCATCATCCATATTTTAAAGGCAGTTAGATGTACCTCTTCAAAGGGGAAAAATGATACGAGAGTGCTGGGAAGAGTGTGTTCCCTTTAAATGATACAGAATTGGGGAAGGGAAGTTCTGGGTAGAGGAGGGCATGGTCCCTGGCTAGTGCTCCACCCCCATAGACCTACGTGACGACAGGCATTTCCTGCCCAAATGCTGCATTTCCCAAAACCACCCTGGCTTGCCATGCCCCTATCCTGGGCCTATAAAAACCTGAGACCCTAGCGGGCAGACACACGAGCAGCTGGATGTCATGAGGAACACATCAGCAGAAGAAGATATAAGTGGCTGGTCATAGAGAGGACGTCGAGAGGAGCACTCCAGCAAAAGAGCACAGCAACAGAGATGGCACGCCAGCAAGCCATGGACCTGTGAGATAAGGCGGTGCTTGGCTGGGACAGTTAGAAGAGAGCCAGGGCCACCGACTGGCCCAACTCCAGGGAAAAACCACCTCCCTTCTGGCTCCCTCATTGGCTGAGAGCTACTTCCACTCAATAAAACTTTGCACTCATTCTCCAAGGCCACATATGATCCAATCTTTCCAGTATACCAAGGCAAGAACCCAGGCTACAGAAATCCCTGTCTTTGTGATAAGGAAGGGGGTCTAATTGAGCTGATTAACACAAGCTCCCTATAGGCAAACTAAAAGAACACCCTGTGGCTGGGCGTGGTGGCTCATGCCTGTAATCCCAGTACTTTGGAAGGCTGAGGCAGGCGGATCACCTGAGGTCAGGAGTTTGAGACCAGCCTGACCAACAGGGTTAAACCCTGTCTCTACTAAAAATACAAAATTAGCCAGGCGTTGTGGCGCATGCCTGTAATTCCACCTACTTGGGAGGCTGAGGCAGGAGAATCACTTAAACCCAGGATGCGGAGGTTGCGATGAGCGGAGATCATGCCATTACACTCCAGCCTGTGCAACAAGAGCGAAACTCCATCTCAAAAAAAAAAAAAAAAAGAGAAAGAAAAGAAAAAGAAAGAACACCTTGTAACACACACCCACTGGGGCTTCAGGAGCTGTAAACACTCACTCCTAGACACTGCCATGGGGTTAGAGCCCCATAGCCTGCCCATCTCTATGCTCCCCTAGAGATTTTGAGCAGCAGGACACTGAAGAAGCGAGCTACACCCCCATCGCATGCTCTGCAAGGTGGATGAGAGAACCTTTCCCGTTTCAAAGCTACAGGGTCCTGGGCTTATACATGTATGTTTTATAAGTTGTCACAGATGATATTTTCACCAAATATTTTGGCATGATACAACAGAGCTCTTCAGTCTTCTATATAGCTAGGTGGGTATTTTGTTTGTTTTCTACCACCTGATCACCAAGACAATGATGCGTATGTTTACTTTCTGTATTATGACAGCACTCCATTCTGGTACCAGCTGCAGTAAAAGATAATCTCAGTGGACTTACAGAAGTTTATTTCTACACTTACATGTAGTCTAATCATATGTTTACCAGGTGAACTTCCATACAGAGATTCTCTCCTTCTACCTTGTGTCTCCTCTATTACCTAGGACCAGGAAGTCCCTAGCTTCTAGCCAAAAGTCAGGAAAAGACAAAGATATGGTTATGTGGAAGTGGTTTTAAATCAGACTTTAAAGCTCCCACATTCTGCCCACATTCCAGAGGCCTAAACTCAGTCACCTGCTGGTACCTGCTATGTACCAGGAGATAAAGGAAATGAGTTTTGGTAAACACATAGCAGCCTGTCATACACAACTCTTACATTGCTCCCGTTATGTAATTAGAAGAATATAAATTCCGTTATCCTATTAAATAAAACATCAATGAGCTTGTTAGGATATTGGGGTGATCAGACCCAACACCAGGCCATGGGGTCTACAACGTCCAGCAGAGTCAAAGGAATGAGACAAGACAAGAGTGTGTAAAGTGGGACCAGGGGGTCAATGCTAGTATGGAGGCTGCAAAGGCCCTGAGCCCTGGAAGCCCACACTATCTATTGGTGATCAAACACAGAAGCAGGTGGTGAGGATGTGGGCGTTGAAAGAAAGCGGTGTATCAAGTGCATGAGCTATAGCTGTGACAGTTTAGCATTTCCTTTGAAGCATTATGGAACATGTTCTGCTACTTGAGATAATGGGAAACATGTTCTTCTAGTTTAAGATACAATCGATTTATGAGCCTGGGAGTGCTAGAAGCAAGGAGCCAGCAAGTCTAGACACATTCCAGAAGCCACGAGGGGTTTTATACTCTGAGCCCTGGATTCCATCCAAGCCATGAGGGGTTTTGTGCCCTGGGCTTAGATTCTGGTGTGGCCGGGAAGCCTTCCACCCTTTGGCACAGAGCTTGGTGTTCCAAAGGCCATGAGGGGTTTTAGACCCTGGACTCTGGACATGTTCCAAGACTCTTTTACATTATGTCAGACATGCAAGCCCTGCCTCAGCTTTTTTCCCAACACTCAGCTTTTCCCCAACATTAGGAGAAGACAGATTGGGAGATTCTGGCATAATCAGAAATCAGCAATTTGATGTTTAGGACCTTATAATATTAGAGGTAGCAAGGGGAACCTCAAAGAGCAGCTAGTCTTACTATCTCATGTTACAGACTAATAAACTGAGGCTCAGATGGGCATAAGGAATCAGTGGTAGACATGGAACTGGAATACTGGTCTCCTCTCACTTAGGTCAGGGCTTTTTGCTATATGCCTCCCTGGCCTTAATTCTTCCTAAATCTGTAAAGTTGCTGTATTCTGATAAACCCAAAAAGAATTTTAAAAAAAATTTACATGTGACTTTTAGTGAATACAGGAAATAAAACAGCATCCAATTAGAAGACAAATAAAAATCTTTGGTCAGAATTGCAGTGGGAATAAGTTATATGGTTTATGTGATCCTAAAGGAGATCTATTTTTTTACTCCAAATATGGGATAAATTTCAACTGAATGTTGTTTCTCAGAACTTTTCAAACTGCTTGAACCTGGAGGATCAATCAGATCAAAGTAGAGAAAAACTATCACTTTTGTAAAACTAAACAAAAATGAAATAGAGAAATGTTTGCAAAAAGTTCAGAAAGCAACAATGGGTGATGAGTAGGATACAAATTAATTGTTGAAAGAAACAGGAACCAGTTATACTTTTCCACTATGAGTTTTTGTCCTTGGGATAGGTGATTATCCTCTTCAGATCTAGAAATAATGGGTTCTTCTCTGCCTCATTTTTGAGGTTGCAGTCAAGACAAAATGAGATCAGGTATACAAAAGCAACTTGCAAGTTAGAAATCACTATCAAAGAGAATATTGTTACCATCTTCAAATAATCAGCAATGAATATACTTTATCCTGTAAATAGCTATTAAAATCTATTGTGGTCTATGCACTCCTCATACAGCAATATGAATATAAGTAATTTACTACATTAGTTGTTACTCTGTTTCATAATTATTTTTTGCTGTAAAACTGTACCTACACTAAATTTCCAATGCTTTCTTCATTTATGCAATTATGTGGAAAACATTATCAGAAATTAAAAATACAAAACATAGTTTTAGAAAGGCATTTACAAAATGCAAAATTTAGTGAGCTGTTATAAGTTTCTTTTAACAACTAACAAGGTTAATTAAATACTAATAAATGGATAATGAGAAAGATTATTTAAGAATGAGGTCTTTGTAAGTCAAATACTGAGGAAAGAAATATTTGACGATAAATGTCCAAGAGTAGGAGAGAGGAGGTGATAATCTGGCATAAAGGGTCAAATACAATAATGGGTAGAATCAACGAAAGTAAACTAAGATAATAGCAATTTCTTTTATTGGGAATTGTGTGGGTGCAGAAAATAACCCCTCTAGAGAATTACTCTACATGTCTGTATGGATTGGGTTTCTTCTTTTCAGTAGATCATAGAAAATGCTAAAGAGTATTCTGGAGAACTGACTTTCATTATTGGAGGCACACTTTACGTAGTTTTAAAGGTCTTTATCCTCTATTGCAGATTTTATAATAAAGCATAACTTATTATGTAGAAATGGTTTCCATCTACAGACTGACTCAGAAGGGCTAAGAAGAAACCTAATATTGGCAAGTCTCCTACTTGTTCTCCAGTAAGGCAACCTCCATCTGCACCTCCATTCCTTCCTTCCTGTAATCCAAAACCTAGAGAGTTTTCTGAGTTTCTAGACTTCCAACCTGGAAGAATCTGGTGCCCTGATATATGCACAGATATAAGGCCTAAGTTTCCGCAGAAAGATTGGCCATGGTAATGCTGGTGACCTGTGGAGACACCCTCCTGAACTGTGGCTCCTGAAGTCAGGCTGCTTATTTTTATTTCAGAGAAATAGTAGATAGCTACAACTCAAAATAATTTTCAAGGTCTCTAAAAAAGCAGGGTCTCAATGCAATTGGAATACTAACATATGAATGCATTTTTCTTAAAAAATAAAAGTGGTGAAGGACCAATTAGCATTATGAATATTTCCACCTAGTTCCCCAATCATTGGTGGGCCTCCAGTTGTCCATTCACTAGCCTCTTTGTGTGCCTACTAGTGAGCCATTTGCTAATTCCTTTTGGTAATATTAGTGGGAACTCTGAATGACATTTTTAGTATGACAATTATTGCCAAAGCGTCTAGAAAATAACACGAGATCATACCTGTTACACCTAAAAGATAAAGGAAAGACAGAAAAAAACAAGCCTATTGAGATAGAATTCCCATTTCATCAAGGATTCAGACCAAAATGATACCATTTTGCACAACTTTTGTTCAAGGTATATTCTGACATTTCAGCAGTCTTCCAATTCAATGATTTGAGGGAAAAAATATAAACAGGCTCAGTTCTGGCTCAAACTGGTTCTTTTTTCAGGAAGAAAACTGATGTTTTTAATCTGATACAAGATTAATATTTCAGTTCAGTTCAAGATTCAGAAAATTGGTATGGTTAATTCCAGTTTAAAGTTTGATTCAGGTCTCTAACTGCTCATTGTATCAGTCATGGCTCAAAGAAAAAGAAAAATATATATTTTTTAATTTTATAAATATATAAATATATATATTAGGTAGTGCCAGAGAAAAATAGAATCATATCATTAATGGCTTTGAAAAGAACCAAGAATCTCATTATGGTTAAAACTAAGCACAGATTTTCTGTTGTCACATGAGTTAGAATATACAAATGTACCTATTTCTAAGAATAATCCCTTAGAATAAAACCCAGACATCCTTTTACTAAATATTAACTCTATCCCTCTTTTCCCAGAGCAACCAAAAAATATCTAATATTTTCTAGAAAATTCTAAATTAAAAATTCTAAATCTTCATTCCTTTTTATTAATGTGATGCATAATTTTATAAATTTTGTATATAGTAATATATAGTAATTTGACATACACATACATACACACACATGCATACACATATAAAGGGTAGTAGATAAGGAGTTTTTAGTTCACTGGAGAGCAAGAGAAAGGCAAGAACTAAATCAACAAAAGCTGATCAATCCAACAGTTGAGAGTCTCTAAGATTCTTTTCTGGATCAAAACACACAGCTTAGAAATTATTATTCTGTAAGTACATTTGATAGGATGATTTATTGAGCTATTAATGTGTGATTTGTTCAAATAGAATTTTCCCTCCTCCATTCCAAGTAGTCCTCTCCTTATAACTTTGAGATGAATAAAGAGATCTTATCGTGAAATGAGAATGGTGGGAAGAGGTAGAATTGGAGAGGGGAAAATGGAAAAGCATCATTGTAGATTCATAGAGCAGTGCCTGTTCCAAGCAATACCTGAGAGATGAGGCAAAGGGCAATGGCCCCATAGGACAATCCCAGGCCCACCATAAATGCCCCTGTTTAGAAAGAAAATACCAGAACAAAAAGCTTCAAGATACTGAAAGCCCGTATTAGTTTACCTATTGCTGCTATAACAAATTATCACAAACTTGGTAGTTTAAAAGACAAATATCAGCCAGGAGCGGTGTCTCATGCCTGTAATCCCAGCACTTTCTGAAGCTGAGAAGGACAGATCACTTGAGGTCAGGAGTTTGAAACTAGCCTGCCCAACATGGTGAAACCCTGTCTCTATGAAAAATCCAAAAATTACCTGGGCGTAATGACATGCACTTGTAATCTCAGCTACTTGGGAGGCTGAGGTGGAAGAACTGCTTAACATCAGGAGGTGGAGGTTGCAGTGAGCCAAGATCACGCCACTGCACTCCAGCCTGGGTGACAGAGTGAGACTCTTTCTCAAAACATACACACGTGTGTGTGCGTGCACACACACACATATTATCTTACAGTTCTGGAGGTCGGAAATTCAAAATGGGTTTTACTTGCCTCAAATCAAGGTGTTGTCAGGAAAGGAATGCATTTTTTTTCTGGAGGCTCTAGAAGAGAAATCTATTTCCTTGCCCTTTCCAGCTATTAAATGTCATCTCTGTTCCTTGGCTCATGGCCCCCTCCTCCTTGGCTCATGGCCCCTTCCTCCATATTCAAAGCTAGCAGCATAGCATTCTCAATCCTCCCTCTTTCTCCAACCTCTGCTTCCCTTGTCACATCTCCCCCTCTAACTCCAACCTTCTTACCTCTCTTATAAGGATGCTTCTGATAACATTTCACTCATCTGGACAATCCAGTCTTGCAAATGAGGGCATCAGGGGTTATCCTGATGAACTGGAGATTCGAGATCCTTCCTCCAATCTCCATACATCTAGTAAGTCAAGGGATTCTTATGTAGCACCAAAAGAGGAAGGAAGCCACATTAATAGCTAAGAACTGAACTCATAGTCCAAATTATCTTGATATCAAGAAAAATTTAAAATATGACATTTGCTGCAAGACCAGGTATGAAAGGGGAAAAAAAAGAAAAAAATTTAATTTGACATTTCTTTTGTGTGGAGTAATTTTTGTGCCTATAACATACAGCTTTGTTTTGCTTTCCTAAATGCATTACCCCTGAGTCATCACCATTGAAAGTGCTCTACCAAAGTCACACGGACAATTAACAAGTCTTAACACTAAGCACCTCTTATGTGTAGAGCACTGTACTAGAAACTGCAGGTAATATGAAAGAAATAGAAAACAGGCCCCTCTCCTTAGGTAGAAATTTGCACGAAATCCATAGATGAGACTACTTATGGGAAAAAGAAGATAACAAGGGTATGTACCACACTAAAGTATATTTTAAAAATAATAAGTTTTTCAGCCACCCAGATTCTTCCTACATTTTATCCTCACTGATTTGGTATCATTTCCTCACAGAATTGCTTTACAGAATCCTCATAAGAAACTCTATAAAATGGAGCTTTTCTGGTCAAAGAAGCTTAGGAATATACTACCACCTCATTTTTTATTATTGTAGCAATGGCTCAGAGAAGTTTGACACCAAATAAATTATTTTTACTTTAACTCAGTGTTTCCAAACTTATTTTGCCTATAGCCATTTTCCTCATAATTCTTACTACTATCCCTCTTTATCAAATGCTGATTTATTGAAATGATCACCTTTTTATTTAGACCACTTATTAAAGGCAGAAACAGAAAACCAAATACTGCATGTTCTCACTTACAAGTGGGAGCTAAATGATAAGAACTCAGGAACACAAAGAAGGGAACAATAGACACTGGGGTCTACTCGAGAGTGGAGGGTGAGAGGAGGGAGAGGAGCAGGAAAGATAACGATTGGGTACTGGGCTTAATATGTGGGTAATGAAATAATCTGTACAACAAACCCCCATGACACGAGTTTGCATGTACCCTTAAATATAAAATAGAAGTTAAAAAAATAAATTTTAAAAAATGTTTCTATTTAAAAAGCCCAGCTACGACATGGCCTACTGGACATTTAATAGATATCTACTAAATAATGTAAATATTTACTATGATAAATGTCCATCTCTCTATCTTTTAATTCCTGTATTTTTTAGTTATTTAGTACAATAAAACTAGCCCCCTGAAGCTCTATGTTTTAGTAACTTTAGGATTAAAAGTTGACAATCACTTTTTGGAAGTCTGAATAGATTACATCCACCAGTCCTCCTTATTCATCAGTGTGTTTAGAGGTAGCATATCATGGAAGGGTAAGTGGTTGCAACCTCTTCTCAACTCTGCCTGTAACCAGCAGTGTGGCCCCTTGCAAAGCCCATGGCCTCCTAGCACCCAATGCACTCACTGGAAAAGACAAGAGGATGAACTAGATGATCTTCAAGGCTCCATACAACTCTGTTATTTATGTACATTCTTTATCTAGGTATTCATTTCTTCAAAGGATGTCAATATATTAGATAATGATTTATCCTGAAGAAACCATGCTATCTTCCAACCCCACTACTATCCCAATAGTTCATTTGTTTATGTTCAGTGACTATCCTTTATTATAGATTCTACAAGCACTCCTAGTCTGGCTGCAAAGGAAATATATATTCTTGGTGCAGCTTATAATCTTACAGAGTATTATGGACTGAATTGGTTCCCCCCGAAAAAACACATATATTGAAGCCCTAATCCCCAATATGACTGCATTTGGAGATGGGGCCTTTTAGAAGGTAGTTAAAGTAAAACAAGGTTATAAGAGTGAAGCCTTAATCCAATAGAACTTGTCCTTAATCCAATAGAACTTGTCCATATGGGAAGAAGTGACACCAGGATTGGGCACACACATATAAAGGGCTATATGAGGATACAATGAAAATGCAACCATCCACAAGCCAAGGAGAGAGAACTCAGGAAACCAGGAGTGGAGCAACCAAGCCTGCTGACACCTTGATCTTGGACTTCCAGTTTGTAGCACTGTGAGAAAGTAAATTTCTGTTGTTTAGACCACACAATCTGTAGTACTTTGTTATGGCAGACCTAGCAGACTGATATACTAAGAAAATATAATCTATATGTAGACACAAGAAACAAAGGGTAAACAATAAGTGACTGGATATAATCAAATGAAAATATGCATACTTTCAACAGGGACTACAGTCAGCAATAAGTTGTTGTACCTTTTAGAATAACTGAGGAAGTATAATTGGAATGTTCCCACCACAAAGAAATGATGAATACTTGAGGTGATGGATACCCAATTTACCCTGATGTGATTGTTACATATTGTATGCCAGTATTAAAATATCTTATGTACCCCATAAATATATACACTACTATGAACACATAAAAATTAAAAATTAGGGGGAAAAAGCGAGTTTTAGCTCAGTAACTTCCAAATAAAACTAGTTTGATTGTCTTGTATTTTTAAATATTGGAACTTTGAAAGAGATTATATTAGGTCAGTATTTTCCAGGATTTTTAATAAATTTTTATTTCCATAGGTTTTTGGGGAACAGGTGGTGTTTGATTATGTGTGTAACTTCTTTAGTGGTGATTTGTGAGATTTTCATGCACCTATCACCCAAGCAGTATACACTGAACCCAATTTGTGGTCTTTTATCCCTCACTCTCTTCCCACTCTTTCCCCCTGATTCCCCGAAGTCCATTGTGTCATTCTTACGCCTTTGCATCCTCATAGTTTAGCTCCCACTTATGAGTGAGAACATATGGTGTTTGGTTTTCCATTCCTGAGTTACTTCACTTAGAATAATAGTCTCCAATCTCATTAACGTTGCTGCGAATACCATTAATTTATTCCTTTTTATGACTGAGTAGTATTCCATTATATATATATATATACACACACATATATCTCACAGTTTCTTTATCCACTCATTGATTAATAGGCATTTGGGTTGGCTACCTAATTTTGCAATTGTGAATTGTGCTGCTGTAAACACGCATGTGTGAGTATCTTTTTCATATAATGACTTCTTTTCCTCTGGGTAAACACCAAGTAGTGGGATTGCTGGATCAAATGGTAGTTCTACTTGTAGTTCTTTAAGGAATCTCCACACTGTTTCCCATACTGGTTGTACTACTTTGCTTTCCCACCAGCAGTGTACAAGTGTTCTCTTTTCGCCGCATCTGTGCCAACATCTATTACTTTTTGATTTTTTGGTTATGGCCATTCTTGTGGGAGTAAGGTGGTATCACATTGTGGTTTTAATTTGCATTTCCCTGATTATTAGTGATGTTCAGCATTTTTTCATATGTTTGTTGGTCTTTTCTATACCTTCCGTTGAGAATTGTCTATTCATGTTCTTAGCACACTTTTGGATGGGATTGTTTGTTTTTTTCTTGCTAATTTGTTTGAGTTTATTGTAGATTCTGGATATTAGTCCCTTGTCATATGTGTAGATTGTAAACATTTTCTCCCACTCTGTGGGTGGTGTGTTTACTCTGTTGACTGTTACTTTTGCTGTGCAAAAGCTCTTTTGTTTAGTTGAGTCCCAGCTATTTATCTTTGTTTTTATTGCATTTGCTTTTGGGTTCTTGGTCATGACATTCTTGCCTAAGCCAATGTCTAAAAGAAACTTTTTTTATGTTATCTTCTAGCATTTGTATACTTTCAGTCTTAGACTTAGTCTTTGATTCATCTTGAGTTGGTTTTTGTATAAGGCAAGAGATGAAAATCCAGTTTCATTCTCTTACATGTTGCTAGCCACTTATCCCAGCACCATTTATTGAAAAGGTTTCCTTTCCCCACTTCCAATCATGGCAGAAGGCAAAGGGGAGCACAGTGTCTCACATGGCAGAAGCAGGAGCAAGATAGAGGAGGGGGTGCTATATACTTTTAAACAGCCAAATCTCATGCGAGCTCTCTCACTGTCATGGGAACAGCACCAAGAGGATTGTGCTAAACCATTCATGAGAAACGCCTTCATAATCCAATCACCTCCCACCAGGCTCTGCCTCCAACATTGGAGATCACAATTTGATATAAGATTTCGGTGGGGATACAGATCCAAAGCTTATTAGTCATTTTTACAATATTAAATTCTTCCAATCTATGAGCACAAAATATCTTTCCATTTTTTTGTATGTTCCTCAATTTGTTTCATCAGTGTTTTGTAGTTTTCATCATAGATATCTTTCACCTCCTTTGTTAAATTTATTCCTGGATGGGTTTTTTTTTCTTTTTTTGGATGGGTTTTTTAATAGCTATTGTAAATGGAGTCACTTTCTTGATTTCTTTTTCAGCTTGGTGTGCAGAAATACTACTGATTTTTATATATTAATTTTGTATCCTTCAAATTTACTGAATTTGCTTATCATTTCTGATAGACTCTTTAGGTTTTTCTCTATACAAGATCATGTCACCTGAAAAGAGGAACAATTTGAGATTCTCTTTTGAAATTTCTATGTCTTTTGTTTTTTTTCTCTTGCGTAATTGTTTTGGCTAGGATATCAGGTACTGTGTTAATAAGAGTGATACAAGTTGGCAGCCTGGTCTTTTTCCAGTTTTTACAGGAAATACATTCCACTTTTTCCCATCAAGTATGATGTTAGCTGTGGGCTTTTTATTTATGGCCTTTGTTGTGTTGAGGTACATTTCTTCTATATCTAATTTGTTCAGATTATTTATCGCAAAGAGATGTTGGATTTTACCAAATACTTTTCCTGCGTATATTGAAATGATTATAGGGCATTTGTCCTCATTCTGTTAAGGTGATTTATCACATTCATTGATTTGCATGTGTTGAACCATCACGCATTCCTGGGATAAATCTCACTTTTTCATGGTGTATTATCTTTTTGATATGTTGTTGGAGTCATATTGCTAGTATTTTGTTGAGGATTTTTGCATTTATTTTCATCAGGAATATTGGCCTGTAGTTTGTGTGTGTGTGTGTGTGTGTGTGTGTGTGTGTGTGTGTGTGTGTATCTTTGTCTAATCTTGGTATCTTGGTAATGCTAGCCTGGCAAAATGAGTTAGACAGAATTCTCTCCTCTTCAATTTTTGGAATAGTTTAAGAAGAATTGGTATCAGTTCTTTAAAAGTTTGTTGAAATTTAGCAGTATAGCCATCTAATCCTGGGGTCTTCGTTGATGAAAGAATTTTTATTACTGATTCAATCTCATTAATCATTACAGGTTTGTTTAGGTTTTGTATTTCTTCTTGGTTAAATCTTGGTAGATCATTTGTGTCCAGAAACATTCATTTCCTCTAGATTTTTCAATTTGCTGGCATATAGTTGCTCATAAGAGTCTCAAATGATTCTTCCTATTTCTGTGGTATCAGTTGTATCGTCTCCTTATTCATTTCTGATTTTATTTATTTGAATCTTCCTTATTTTTTCTTAGACTAGGAAAGGGTTTTTTATTTTGTTTCTCATGTTAGAAAATCACTTTTTATTTCATTATCTTTTGTATTTTTTAGTCTCTATTTTGTTTATGCCTGCCCTGATCTTTGTTATTTCTTTCTTTCGACTAATGTAGGGGTTAGTTTGTTCTTGCCTTCTAGCTCCTTGAGGTGAATTGTTAAGTCATTTATTTGAAATCTTTCTACTATTAGGATATAGTCATTTATTGCTATAAACTTTCCTCCTAGTACTGCTTTTGCTGTAACCCACAGGTTTTGGAATGTTGTGTTTACAATTCCATTCATTTCCAGAAATGTTTTTTATTTCTCTCTTAATTTCTTCATTGATCCAGTGGTTGTTCAGGGGCATGTTATTTAATTTTTCATGTATTTGTACAGTTTCTAGAGTTCCCTTTGTTATAAATGTTTATTCAATTGTGGTCTAAGAAGATACTTAAGTTGATTTAATTTTTTTATAATTGTTGAGATTTGTTTTGTGCCCTAACATATTGTTCATCTTGGAGAATGTTCCATGTGCTGATGAGAAAAATTGTATTTTGGAGCTGTTGGCTGAAATGTTCTGTAAATATCTGTTAGGTCTACTTGGTCTGTAGTGCAGTTTCAGTCTGATGTTTCTGTGTTGATTTTCTGCCTCGATTATTTATTCAATGCTGAAAGTGGGATGTTGAAGTCCCTGCTGTAATTTGAATGTTTGTCCTCTCCAAAACTCGTGTTGCTACTTAATTCTTAATATGGCATTATTGAAAGGTGCAGCCTTTATAAAGTGATTGAGTCATGGAGGTTCTGTTGTCATTATGAATTCATCCATTCTTGGATTAATAGCTAATGGATTAATGGATTTTAACTGACATGGGACTATTGACTTTACAACAAGAGGAAGAAAAACCTGAGTAGCATGCTCAGTCCCTACACCATATGATACCCTGCATCCCTATGGGACCCTGCAGAGAGTCCCCACCAGCAAGAAGGCCTTCACTAGATTCTGCCCTCAACCTTGGATGCCCTCACCTCCAATTTTCTGGCCAGATGCAGTGGCTCACGCCACCCCAAAGTGGGATTCCAGCACTTTGGGAGGCTGAGGTGGGTGGATCACCTGAGGTTGGGAGTTTGAGACTAGCCTGGCCAACACGGCGAAACCCTGTCTCTACTAAAAGTACAAAAATTACCAGGTGTGGTGGCACGTGCCTGTAATCCCAGCTACTAGTAGGGCTGAGGCAGGAGGATTGATTGAGGAGCGATCCTCTGGGAGGCAGAGGTTGCAGTGAGCCAAGATCGTGCCACTGCACTCCAGCCTGGGCAACAGAGCAAGACTCCATCAGAAATAAAAAAAAGAAAGAAAAGAAAAGAGGAAGGAAGGAAGGAAGGAAAGAATTTTTCTTTACAAATTATTCAGTTTTATGTATCCTGGAAAAAAAAAGGGAATAAATGAAGACAGTCCCCAACTCTTTTTATATTGATGTCTATCTCTCTCATTAGCTCTGATAATATTTGCTTTATATATCTAAGTGCTCCAGTGTTGGGTGCATATATATTGGCAATTATTAAATCCTCTTGCTGAATCAATTCCTTTATCATTATATAACTTTTTTGCCAATTCTTATGTTTTTGCCCTTAAAATCTATCTTATCTGAGGTAAGTATAGCAACACCTGCATGCTTTAGGTTTTCATTTGTGTGGAATAACTTTTTCCATTCCTTCACTTTCAGTCAACGTGTGTCATTACAGGCAAAGTGAGTTTCTTGTACACAGTTTATAGTTGGGTCTTATTTTTTATCCACGTAGCCAGTGTTGTGTGTTGTGTGTGTGTGTGTCTGTGTGTGTATTTTATAGATGGGGTCTCACCATATTGCCCAGGCTATATAGTGCAGTGGCTATTCTCAGGCACAATCATAAAGCACTACATGCCAGCACTCCTAGGCACAAGTGGTATAACTTGTGTAACCACAGGTGTACACCACCACATCCAGCTATTATTATCTTGTTACACTGGGGGATTTAAACTGTTTACATTCAAAATTGCTACTGATAGGTGAGGACTTACTCCTGTCATTTTCTTAACTGGTTTATGATTGTTTTGAATATCCTTTCTTACTTTCTTTTTCTCTTATTGGTTATCTTTGTGGCTTGCTGGTTTTCTATAATAACAACATTTGATTCCTTTCTCTTTCTCATTTGTGTATCTGCTCTACCAGTGAGTTTTATACTTACGTGTGTTTTCATAATGGTACATATTATCCTTTTGCTTCCAGATGTAGAATTCCCTTAAGCATGTTTGTAGAGTCCACGTAGTAGGTGAAGTTTTTCCATTTTCGCTTGTCTGGGAAAGACTTTATTTCTCCTTCATTTCCAAAGGATAGCTTTGCTGGGTGCAGTATTCTTGAGTGAAAAGTTTATTTTTCTTTCAGCACTTTGAGTATATTATCTCATTCTCTTCTGGCCTGTAAGGTTTCTGCTCAGAAATCTGCTGTTAGACTGGTAGGAATTCCTTTATATGTGACCTGATGCCTTTCTCCTGCTATATTTAGAATTCTGTGTTTGTCTTTGGCTTCCGGCAGTTTGACTATAATGTGCCTCAAAGAGGATCTTTTTGGGTTGAATCTATTTAGGTCTCTTTGAGCTTCCTGAGTCTGACTGACTCTATTTCTTTAAAGACTTGGGGAGTTCTCAGCTATTATTTATTATTATGTTTTTTATGCTGTGATGGTTAATATTAAGTGTTAACTTGATTGGATTGAAGGATATGATGTATTGTTTCTGGGTGTGTCTGTGAGGGTGTTGCCAGAGAAAATTGACATTTGAGTCAGTTGACTAGAAAAGAAAGACCCACCCTCAATGTGGGTGGGCACCATCCTATTAGCTTCTAGCATGGCTAGAAAAAGCAGATGGAAGAAGTGGAATAAACTGGCTTGCTGAGTTTTCTGGCTTTCATCTTTCTCCCATGGTGGATGCTTCCTGCTTTTGAACATCAGATTCCAGATTTTTCAGCCTTTGGACTCTTGGACTTACACCAGTGGTTTGCCAGGGACTCTCAGGCCTTTGGCCACAGACTGATGGCTGAACTGTCAGCTTCCCTACTTTTGAGGCTTTGGGACTCAAACTGAGCCACTACTGGCTTCCTTGCTTCTCAGCTTTCAGATGACCTATTATGGGACTTCACCTTGTGATCATGTGAGTCAATTCTCCTTAATAAACTCCCTTTCATATATACATATATCCTATCAGTTCTGTCACTCTAAAGAACCCTGACTAATACATATGCCTTTTTCCATCTTTTCTCCTTCTGGAACTCTCAATATATCAATATTTCTTCACTGATGGTGCCCCATGTCTCACTGGTTTTCTTCATTCTTCTTTCTTCTTCTTCTTTCTTTCTTTCTTTTTTAAATCTGACTTGGTTATTCAAAAGACCTCTCTTTAAGCTCAGAAATTCTTTCTTCTGTTGGGTATAGTCTACTGTTAAAGCTCTCAATTGTATTCATTCATTGAATTATTTATTTCCAGGATTTTTTATTTGGTCCTTTTTTATATCTATATCTTTGTTGAATTTCTCATTTAGATCATAAATTATTTTCTTGATTTCTTTGTATTGTCTATATGTGTTCTTTTGTATTTTCTGGTTTCCTTAAGATCATTATTTAACACAATCAGAAATGACAAAGGGGATATTATTACTGACCCTGCAGAAGCACGACCAACAATCAGAGAGTATTGTGAACATCTCTATGCATATAAACTAGAAAATTTAGAAGAAATTCATAAATTCCTGGACATATACACCCTCCAAAGACTAAACCGCAACAAAGTTAAATCCCTGAGTAGACCAATAACAAGTTCTGAATTTGAGGAAGTAATAAATAGCCTTCCAACCAAAAAAACGACCATGCAGATTGACAGCTGAATCCTTCCAAATGTACAAAAAAGAGTTTGTACCATTTCTACTGAAACTACTCCAAAAATTGAGGAGAAGTGACTTCTTCCTAACTCATTCTATGAAGCCAGCATCATTCTGATACCAAAACCTGGCAGAATTACAAAAAAAGAAAACTTCAGGCCAATATCCTTGGTGAACATCAATGTAAAAATCCTCAACAAGATACTAGAAAACCAAATCCTGCAGCACATCAAATATTTTATCTACCATGATCAAGTAAGTTTTATCTCTGGGATGCAAGGTTGGTTCATCATAGGCAAATCAATCAATGTGATTCATCACATAAACAGAACTAAAGACAAAAACCACCTGATTATCTCAATAGATGTAGAAAAGGCTTTTGATAAAATTAAGCATCTATTTATGTTAAAAAATTTCATTAAACTAGGTATTGAAGGAACATACCTCAAAATAATAAGAGCCATATATGAAAAACCCACAGCCAACATCATACTAAATGGGCAAAAGCTGAATTCATTCCCCTTGAAAACCCACACAAACAAGGATGCCCACTCTCACCACTTTCATTCAACATAGTATTGGAAGTTCTGACAAGACCAATCAGGCAAGAGAAAGACATAAAGGACATTCAAATAGGAAGAGAGGAAGTAAAACTATTCCTGTTTGCAGATGACATGATCCTGTGTCTGGAAAACCCCATAGTCTCAGCCCAAAAGCTTCTTAAGCTGATAAACAACTTCAGCAAAATCTCAGGATACAAAATCAGTGTGCAAAAATCACTAGGATTCCTATACACCTACAACAGTCAAGTTGAGAGCCAAATCAGGAACAAACTCCCATTTACAATAGTTACAAAAAGAATAAAATACCTAGGAATGCAGCTAATTATGGAGGCAAAAGATCCCTGCAAAGAGAACTACAAACCACTGCTCACAGAAATCAGAGATGGCACAAACAAACAGAAAAGCATTCGATGTTCATGGATAGAAGAATCAGTATCATTAAAATGGTCATACTGGCCAATGAATATATAGATTAAATACTATTCTTATTAAACTACCATTGATATTCTTCACAGAACTAGAAGAAACTATTTTAAAATTCTTATGGAACCAAAAGTGAGTCCAAGTAGCCAAGGTACTCCTGAGCAAAAAGAACAAAGCTGGAGGCATCACACTACCCAGCTTCAAACTATAGTACAGCACTACAGTAACCAAAACAGCATGGTACTCATAAGAAAACAGACACATAGACCAATGGAACAGAATAAAGAACTCAGAAATAAGACCACACACCTACAACTATTTGATCTTTCACAAACATGACAAAAACAAGCAATGGGGAAAGAATTTTCTACTGGATAAATGGTGCTGGGATAACTGGCTAGCCATATGCAAAAGATTAAAACTGGACCCCTTCCTTACACCATATACAAAAATTATTGCAAGACGGATTACAGACTTAAATGCAAAAACCAGAAACTGTAAAAACACTGGAAGAAAACCTAGGCCATATCATTCAGAACATAGGCATAAGCAAAGATTTCAAGATAAAAATGCCAAAAGCAATTGCAACAAAATCAAAAATTGGCAAATGGGACGTAATTAGACTAAAGAGCTTCTACACAGCAAAAGAAACTATCAACAGAGTAAACAGACAACCTACAGAAGGGGAGAAATTTTTAACAAACTATGCATCTGACAAAGGTCTAATATTCAACATCTATAAGGAACTTAAAAAAATTACAAGAAAAAATAACCCCATTAAAAAGTGGGCAAAGGACATGAATAAACAATTTTCAAAAGAAGACACGCATATAGCAAACATACAAAAAACAAAAAGCTCAACATCACTGATCATTAGATAAATACAAATCAAAAGAACAAGATACCATCTTATATCAGTCATAATGGCTATTACTAAAAAGTCAAAAAATAACAGATGCTGGCAAGCTTGCAAAGTAAAGGAAATGCTTATACACAGTTGGTAGGAGTGTAAATTAGTTCAACCTTTATGGAAGACAGTGTGGCGATTTTCAAATAGCTAAAAACAGAAATACTGTTTGACCCAGCAAACTCATTACTGGGTATATACCCAAAGGAATATAAATCATTCTATTATAAAGACACATACATGCAGATATTCATTGCATCCCTATTCACAATAACAAAGACATGAAATCAATCTAAACGTCAATTAATGATAGACTGAATAAAGAAAATGTGGTTACATATACACCATGGAATACTATGCAGCCATAAAAAAGAACAAGATCATGTCCTTTGCAGGGACATGGATGGAGCCAGAGGTTGTTCTCATTAGCAAACTAATGCAGGAACAGAAAAAAAATTACTGTGTGTTTTCATTTATGAGTGGGAGATAAATGAAGAAAACACATGGACACATAGAGAGGAAAATTATACATTGAGCCCTATCAGAGGGTAGAGGGTGAGAGGAGAGAGAGGATGAGGAAAAATAACTAATGGATACTAGACTTAATACCTGAGTGATGAAATAATCTGCACAACAAACTTACATGACACAAGTTTACCTATGTAACAAAACTGCACATGTACTCCTAAACTTAAAAGTAAAAAAAGATCATTACATTGAATTCCTTTTCAGGTTTTTCATAGATTTTCTTTTGTAAGGGAGGTCTGTTATTGGAGAATTATTATGTGCCTTTGGAGGTGTCATGTTTCCTTGCTTTTTCATGTTTCTAATATCCTCACATTGATATCTGTGTATCTGGTCTAACAGGCACTTCTTCCATATGTATGTAGTAGCTTTCACAGGGCAAGACTATTTCCTGTAGATGTATATTTAGTGTTAGTTGGGTAGGGTACTTCGGTCTTGGTTCTGGGTGGGTATCATAGTGTAATCTCTGTATGGTGTCTTTAGCTGTAATCAACATTGGCAGTGCCTATGTGTTGTTCAGTGGCTTCAACTGTGGTTTTTTATGGAGGCTGTGGTGAGGCTTTGCTGGGGATTGTGGTGCTGGGTGGGTTGGTCCCGAAGCCACTGGGTGGTGTGCATGGGTACCAGCTGTGGTGACAGTTGGCCTAAAGTGGACTGGTTCTTGGTGCTCCAGGTGGTGCACATGGTGCCAATGGTAGCAGTCACAGCTCTGGGTGGACAAGTCTTTGGGTGCCCAGATGCCATGTGCAGGCACCAGAAGTGGCAATGGAAGGCTGGTATTTGGGTCCCCAGACAACACACACAGGCCGTGGTAGTGGCAATGGCAGTCGCAGGCATTCAGAGGCCTTCATGGTGGTGGCAGTGGGGCCTAAGAGAACCAATCCCTGGATTCCCAAGCAGCTTGTGCAGATACCTGTGGTGGCAGCAGCAGCCTGGGCAGGTCTTCAGGTGTCATGCTTCAGTGTGCAGTGGACCCATTGCTAAAGAGGGCAAGATGTCTGTATGTGGTGGTGGACCGAGGCAGAAAGCTCTCAGGCTTTAGGGAGTGCATGCTTCAGTTTCCTATGTCTTAGGGCAGCCTCCCTAATGTGCTGGACTGCCTGTTTTCTGAGTTGTAGGGCACTCAGGTGCCAGGAATGTGCCCATCTTCTGAATTCAACTGGTGTATCAATGCTGCAGCCTTTGGGGTGGATTTGGGGGATGTCTGCACCTTAGGTATGTGCAGATGCAGGGGTTTTTCAGCCCCCGGAAGGGATGCAACCTGCTTTTGGTTCTGTTCTCAAAATGGTACTGTCCTGCAGCAGCTTGGGTCCTAGGAAGTGGATGGGATTCACCATAAAATCCCTTTCTGGGACAATGTAGTCACATGGACTCCAGGCAGCTTTCTGTATTAGGCTCAGGGCCTGTAAGAGCAGAGAGGTTCTCCTGTTGCTAGTATTGCAGGCATCTGTGGTGGGAATGCGGACTGCTGGAGATCTCTGTCTTTCCCTTTCCCTACAACGAGGAGTCCCCCCTGGCTCCAAACCAACCCCATCTGGCTATTTCACTTTTCTCTATTCTGCTGTCTCAAGTTTCCATGACTCAGAGGATCCCTGTCTCTGTTCTGCTGAATTCTACTGCACCCCTTTATATGCTCTATTTGACATGTGGTTATTTGCTCACTGTTTTTGTCCTTCTTCGTGGAGGAGGTAAGTGCTGGGCACCTCTAGTCAGTCATCTGAATGGCATCTCTGAGACTCTAAACCTCCTTTTTTTAATCAAGCTGACTCTCCAGATAATTTTATACTTCATACCAATTCCTAGTCTTTTATTCTCTGAGTGTGTCTGGCTCCTTTCAGGAAGTTTTGCTAATACTAATTTACTTTTAATTATGTAACTTCCAGGAAGAGTTTTAAAATTTTAGATAAATTTACAACTTTAAAGGAGAGGAACACGAATAAAAATATTGTGTTCCCTCTAATCTCAAGCTCCCTTAAGATACTGCTCAATCCATTCTACCTCCTTAATTCACAGGCATAGAGTATGAAGGCATTTTAGCCATTAGAGATCAGATCACAATTCTGAATATAGGCTGCTAGAAAGGTCTAGTGGCACATTACACTCAGTTCACCTCAGAGGGATGATGAGTCACTAATTTAATGCATTGCCATTAAATTTAACAGGATCAGTTTCTGCTTGCAATATATAAAAGAAAAGCTAACATTGACCTAAATGTGCTCTTAAATAAAACTCTCAGAGATTGCACCTAACAGCTTGTACGTTATTTTTGGCTCACAAATCAGAAACCTACAACTATCAATGTACAAACCTCATCTATTTAGTCAAGAGGTCCCTTATAGCTGAAGAGTCAACACTGAAGACTGAATGGTGCAGCGAGAACCCTTTTATCTCTCAAACATACCGACTGCAGAGCTGACTCTGTAAAGCAAATGCCAGACCAACACTGTCCAATGGGAACATAATGCAAGCCACAAATTTGAGTCCATATGTAACGTTAAAATTTCTAGTAGCTTTGTTTAAAAACAAGAAACAGTGAAATAGTTCTAATAATGTATTTCATTCAACACAATATATTCAAAGTATTATTTCAATGTGTAGTCAATATAAAAAATTATTAATGAGACATATTACATCCTTTTTTGTACTTAGTGTTCGCAATTCAAAAGAGCATGTCTCAGACTAGGACAGCCTAGGCTCTACACCCTGGAGGGCTTTCTTGTTCCTTTCCTGTAATCAAAGAGATCTCAGAGCAGGCAGTTTCACAAAGTTATAGCCTTTATGCTCCTGAACATCCAATTACTCTGCATTATGAGGATAAGAAGTACAACATTTCACTTGTACAGAACGTCTTAACTTTCCTTGAGCTCATAGGTAAGGGTCACAGGATTCTACTACAGCTACAAGGATCACCATTTCAGCTCCTATGCCAAGAGTAAAATGCAAAGTCCAGCAGCCAGCAAGGGGAAGAAATCTAACTGCCTCAGTTACTCATTCTCAAGAGTGTACAAATCCCAAGACTTGCTTCTCTACCTAGTCCTGCCTTACTTTTCTCTGTTGGCCAACTGGCTTGCTTGCTAAAAAGAACTTAATATTTATTATATGTTTAATGTGCAAGATTTAACTTGTTCAGTCTTTTTAATAAGACTTCTTCTGTGCTATTATTAACCTTATTTGATAGATATGCAAAGACTACTTATGCCCATTGAGTGACTTGGCCAAGGTCACACATACAGGATGAAGCTGGGATTCAGTTCCAGCTCAGAAGCACTATAATCTATATTGACCTGCTCTCTGGCTTCTGGATTCTCCTGTTTTCTGTGTGAGCCACATTTTGTCTTGACTTCTCAACTTCAGTTCATTCTGGCTAGCAAATGACCAGCAACTTCCCATGGAGATAAACTATAGATCTTATCTGCTATGGCTCTGTTCTTGGCAGTTTATAAGAACTTTACAGGTCTGTCTCCTATATATGCCTTAATCAGTATTTCCCAGTACCTGCAAGACTCAGAGTTCTCACTAGCTCTAAATACCAGACTGAAAATCCTTGGCCATCCATCTACACATCAGAAAATTTTTAAAAAGTACACAGAGCAGCACTTAATTTAACAGTTAGGTATTGAGCACTTTTTGCATGCTGAGAAAAATTCTAAAAGGTCAGGCTGTGGCAGGAAATAAGACAAACTCTCTGCCTTCAGAGAGCTTATATTCTAGAGAAAGAGAGAAAGACAATAAATAAATGAAATAAAAAACTAAAGATGCTTTCATATAATGATAAGTACTATGAAAAAATAAAAGAGGGGATTATGGCAGATCCTCAAGAAAATCATCTGCATGTGCCTAGAACCCCTAATACCATGCATGTAATAGTCTCTTTATATATCCTAGAAAATTGGTGGGCTTAACAAACTGCAATCATTTTTTATTGCTCCTAAGCAAAGAAGGTTAAAATAGGCTATCCATCTGCCCCAAAGAAAGCCCCAGCTTACAGCTTTTTTGTTTCAAGAGCTTTCCTCCTTGATATATATGTCTATTAATAATTATGAAAAAAACATTTCTCTTTGTAACCCTACTAAGGAAAGGAAAATGGAGGCTACATGTTCCCATAGGCTCATAACTTCTATTCTGGGCTATATGAAATGGTTTGTATAGGTAAGATGGCCCAGAAACAAACACTGATATGGAGATTTGTATACACAAATTATTTGACATGCTGTTGGATATAGCATCTATGAGGGAGTGAAGGAAGTAGAAGTGGGCAGAGGGAGTTTAACTGCAATGTAGTTGCCTAGCCCACAAAGACTGGTGAGGCTGATGCTCTTTTAGAGAAGTCCCAAATTGAGAAAATGAAATAAGATCTTTGTAACTCCCAAGCTCTAACAATCAATCTTTGAATTAGGGCTCCCATGATTGGGCTGAGTATATTTGAGCAAAGCAGCTGCCTTTGGTGGAGGACAGTTTTTGGGAAAGAGTCTGCCATAACTGTTGGCAGTAGACCTTCCAGCAGCTGAGAGAATGAAGGTTAGGTACTGAAGGGTAGAGCTGTGTGGCACCCTCCGGCATCTACTACAGGTTCAGAGCATCTACATTTTTTCTTTGAATAGTTGCTGAGTTTTCTCACAGAGGCTTGAATATGAGCTGTGCCTGGTATCCTAACCTGTCACTAAGTGAACCACCTAGAAATAATCCTAGTCCAGGACTGATTATTCAGAATATCAAAAAATCCAACCTTGACAGCAAATGGTGAATGAAACCCTTTAATTATTTTCTGTCTCTGAGTACCATGCAATTTCTATGTCATCACAGTCTATTCCAGGAAAGAGGGGGCATCTCTAATTTTTTTGTCATACCTAAATACAGAGATAATATAATAGAGAGTGAAAGCAATGGAGGCAGGTCAGGGTAGGCAATCTGAGAAGGCAGCACTTGAGATGAGAACTGAATGGTAAGAAAGAGCCAGTCATGCAAATATATTGGGAAGTGAGTTCCTTTTAGAAATAACAGCAAGTGCAAAGGCCCTGAGGCAGAAGTATTTCATATGTTCTGGGGGGAGTTGGGAGGGGGGAAGAAAGGCAAGTATGGCTACAGGTTCATTAATTGAGAATAGTATGAAATGAATTTAAAAAGGTAAATAAAGAACAGCTCTATTATCTATTCAACAGTGATTTATTGACTGCCTATTATGTGCTGGGCACTGTACTAAACTCTGGAGAGTATCATGATACAGATACAAAGAGAACAAAGTGTTTCAAGAAAAAAAAAGAAGTGCTTACTGTATGGAATGCTTCTGAACATTTGTTAAGATAAGAAACAAATGGACACTGAATGTCACAAGATAGGGGTGACAAGGGCAAGATCCCTTTCATCGGCAGAAGGAATGGAAATCAGATTAGAGTGAGTTGAAGAGAACAGCAGGAGAGGACATGGGAACTGTGAATACAAACAGATCTGTCCAGTTGGTTTACTGCAAAGGAGAACAGAGAAATGGGCCAGTAGCTGCAGAGGGTTATGGTATGGGAACAGAGAGAGCAAACAGCTTCTGACCCAGGGCAGAAGGGCATAGTTCTAATATCTTGGTTTATCCTCTTTTGCTCCACTTACTTGAGTGGACTTTCCTTAAGACCACACTCTTCTTCTCTATGTGATACCACAATCTCCCATCATTTCTGCTCCTTTTCTAGTAGCACAGCACAGTCATCAAAAGCCCAGACCATTGAGCCAGAATCTTGGTCCTAATACTTACTAGCTGTGTGGCTATGGGAAAGTAACTTAACCTGTCAGTGCCTTTCACTTTTCATTTACAAAATAGAGTTAATAATTATATAGTAGTGTCATCCACAGAGTTTAATTATAGAGATTAAATCAGTTAACAGATGTCAAGTGGTTACAATAGCAAGTGGCATATAACAAGTGCCATATGACTATTGGTAAAATAAATAAATTTATACTTTACAGGAAAATTCTTTATTTTACTAGAATTTCAGGTAGTGTGCAACGTTGAAACTAGTTTAGAGAACAGACTGGCATTTTGGTGGATGAAATTAGCTCTGCCCAGGGCATGTGTTGTAGTAATATAGATATTATCTGGTTTAGAATTTCAAACCACTTAATGTAAAGCAGCTCCTGGGCTTCAACAAATCCTATATGTCTTACAAACTGATTTTACCATAATAATATTTAATTCCTGAAAATCAACTGGCATGAGGCAATTTTAAATGTCTTATAATAATAATCTCACTGTAGCCTCACTGCTGAGGCTTAAAATGGACACTGTGTTTATTACTTCTTTATTCATACTACATAGTAAAATACTCTTAAGTATCTTGTTCTGCAAGATACTTTATCAAGGTTCCGTTACCAAGAGTTTACCTTCCTTTTTCTATTTATAATATTTTATGACTCTTGATACATTTACATGTGTATAAATCTGTTACCCGTGTTTAGTCTCAAAATACACCAAAATAAAATCTTATTTCTTGTTTTCCCTATGCTATTAATGAAGCCAAAGTTCAAAGAAGTACACCAATTCATAGCTACATGAAATATTTTAATCCAGATGCCTTATCCTGAATCACGCTGTTATGGTCTGAATTGTGTCCTCTCAAAATTCATATTGAGGTACAGTAACTCAGATTGTGATTGCATTTAGAAATAGAATTTTAAAGAGATAATTGAGGTAAAATAAGGTCATTGGGGTGAGCCCTAGTCCAATATGACTAGTATTGTTAGAAGAAGAGATTAGGACACAGACACACATGGAGGAAAGAGCAAGAAAAGACATAAGGAGAAGATGGCATTAACAAGCCAAGAAGAAAAGCCTGCAACGAATCCTTCCCCCACAGCCCTCATAGAAACCAACCCTGCTAACACACTGATCTTGGACTTCTAACCTCCAGAATTGTGAAAAGATAAATTTCTGTTGTTCAAACAACCCAGTCTGTGACACTTTGTTATGGAAGCCTTAACAAATTAATATATGCATGATAGGATGCAACTGCAAGTAGGTACAAGTTATGACTTAGACATTAGGAAGCCTAAATAGCATACCCAAGACAAAACCTTGACTCAAAGACTTGATTTTTAAGTAGTTCCTATATGCTGATGAGAAGTTCCTTGCTCATTACTAATATGATTCTCACCAAAAATTGAAGAACTGTCAAAAATTAGTAATTTCAAAGAAGGGCTCTTCTGTGTCACTAGAAGCCCAGCTAACACTACTCCTATATTTTGAAGGATGAGAATTCATGTCTGTTAAGAGTGACATTGTAGGATAAATTTAATCATCTTTAGAACATAAAGCAGGCACTTGTTAACAGGTTATCTTTTCTCTAAAATGAAGGAAACTATCTAATAATACTAAAATAATAGCACCTTGAAGAAAATATATGCATTGAGCATTCTGATGTATCATGAATTCCATGTGTTTTTTCCAGTGGCTATGAAGCATCTCCCCAGACTGTCCGAATATAATGGGCCACTTATCATTCAAATTGAATCCAGATTGGATGTTGATAGTTTCTAAGTGCTCACATACAAATTTTCCTGCACCACCCCCAGAAAATGTTTGACTCCAATCCAGCTTGCTGAGGAAACATCAGGCTAGAAAACATTTAAAACTGGAATCTTTCATCCAACTTATAGATTCAACCCTGTTCTCTTGGCAACACTCAGGTGAGCTCAGGAAGGCACTGCCTTCTTCCTCGCTTTCTGGTTTTATCTTTAGCTATGTCCTAAATGAAGAGGACTGTCCTTCACCCTAACCTATCTGAGAAGTAAGGCTGCTGCCATAGGAATGGACAGACAATAAAGCCAAACTTTTCCTCATTTGTATCACCACAGGATTAGTGTAGACAACAAAAGTGCTCAATCTAAATATCTAATCCATTATTCTCAAAGTTCCCTCCCTTTACTCTTACCCCAAACTCACACATAAAGGGTAAGGACAGGCACCTCATGTCATTTATGTTTGTGTCCCTAGCACAAAGCACAAAGCCTGGCACATGAGAGGAACTCCATAAATATGTGCTGAATAAAAGAATATTGAACCAATATTTATCAAACTGAACTGAATCCACACCACATGCCTGTGGCCACTCACATATAACAAAGCAACCTTTGCCTATTTTTCCATAAAGAGAGAAAAAAAATAACTTTAAGGCAAGAGAAGAGAAAACATAAGAAGGGATAAAACAGAAATATTTTAAAAGTGCTGTCTAATCTAAACTTTTTTTATCTGAAATCATATTTTTAAATAAAATCTTTATGGAATCCTAGTGCCTAAGATGAATGAAAGCAATGCCACTCTGATCTAAGGTGGTGGAGGATTCATCAAGCTCAACCTTCCTTTCAGACACTCTCCCTTTTCATTTCCCCATTACCACACAACACACTGCCTGTTGTGACAGCCCAAGGCACCTCAGTGGAATGTGGTTTGAAAATGACAAGATGTAGCAGAAAGAGCTTTAGATCAGTCAGAAGACCTACTTGTCAGTTATGGGGCCTTAACAACATCTGTTAACATCTCCTTCCTTACCTTCATCATCAGCAAAGCAAAAAACAAACAAAACAAAACAAATGAACAAAAAAAAAAAGAAAAAAAACAGTATCCAGGTCACTTGCTGTATTGGTCCATTCTCACATTGCTATAAAGAAATACTGAGACTAGGCAATTCATAAAGAAAAGAGGTTTAATTGCCTCATGATTCTGATTCTGCAGGTTTTATAGGAAGCACAATACTGGCATCTACTTGGCTTCTGGGGAGGCCTCAGGAATCTTACAATCATGGTGGAAGGTGAAGGGGAGCACACACATCACATGGCTGGAGCAAGAGAAGAGAGAGAGAGGGAGGGGGTGCTATACACTTTTAAACAACCAGGTCTCACAAGAACTCACTATCATGAGGATACCACCAAGGGGATGGCACTATACCATTCATGAGAAACCATCCCTATGATCCAATCCCGTCACACCAGGCCCCATCTGCAACATTGGGGATTACGATTTAACATGAGATTTGGGCAGGAACACAGATCCAAACCATATTACTAGCCAAAAGTTAATATCATAGTACATGGTACAATAGCTAGACCCTGGTTAAACCAATTAGTTGTCAAAACAAAGAAACATATTATAGTTTATCCTTCACCTAGACACATAAAATCTTCTTCTTAATTCTGAATTTTTTTTTTGTCCTGGAGACAAATACTATATGTCTTAGTCCATTTTGTGTTGCTATAAAGGAATACCTGAGGTTAGGTCATTTATAAAGAAAAGAGGTTTGTTTATTTGGCTCACAGTTCTGCAGGCTGTACAAGAAGCATGGCACTGGCATCTGCTTCTGGTAAGGACCTCAGGAAGTTTCCAATTATGGCAGAAGGCAATGAGGAAGCAGGTGTGTCACATGTTTAGAGACAGAGCAAAAGAGAGAGGAGAGGAAGGTACCAGGCTCTATTTAATAATGACATGTCAGGGTAACTAATAGAATGAGAACTCATTCATCATCATAAGGCCAGCACCAAGCCATTTATGTGGTACCTGCCCCTATGACATAAACACCTCCTATTAGGCCCCACCTCCAACACTGGGATCAAATTTTAAGATAAGATTTGGAGGGGACAAATATCTAAACTATATCACCATTATATGTGAATCAATATAAAAGAGAAGCCAAATACTTTAAATATAATTTAAAGCACCTGTCTTTATCAGGAAATACCCAGGGCTATAAAACATAGTATTTCCAGATTCCAGTGATCCAATCTCATATTTATATTGAATAAAGAATTGTTTGTTAGTTTTGGGTTTTTTTGTTTGTTTGTTTGTTTTAATCTCAGAGCCAGAAACTTGTTCTGAGAAAACAAACAAAAGCAAAAACATAGCCACGGAAGACATTGGCTAGGTCAGGAACAGTTAACTATAAAATCTATTTTTTTATTTTATAATAACCATTGAGTCTATGATGATAAAACCCAATTTTTTCTTTCTTTTTTGAGACGAAGTTTCACTCTTGTTGCCCAGGCTGGAGTGCAATGGCGCTATCTCAGCTCATGGCAACCTCCGCCTCCCAGGTTCAAGCAATTCTTCTGCCTCAGCCTCCCAAGTAGCTGGGATTACAGGTGCCCACCACCATGCCCGGCTAATTTTTTTGTATTTTTAGTAGAGACGGGGTTTCTCCATGTTGGTCAGGCTGCTCTCGAACTCCTGACCTCAGGTGATCCACCCACCTCAGCCTCCCAAAGTGCTGGGATTACAGGCATGAGCCACCATGCAGGGCCCTGATAAAACCTAATTTCTGACCAGAAATTTACTGTCAGTGAGAAGAATAAGATGTTCTCTGCATTTTCAAAGAGCTTTTTTCCTGACCCACTGAACCTCTTAACAAGTTTCCTCATTTACATGAGAAATCACACAGCATTGACCCAAATGCAGAATTTGGACTTTTTATCTGTGCGTCAAATTCTCAAGCTGAGCTACTAAATATTTTTTCAGGCCGGTACCTACATAGCAATGATGTGTGCTATAGAGCTGAGTAATTTAAAGTGGAGTTTATAGCTTTGATTTCTTTGGTAGCTCATGAAAAGGATTAAAAATGACCTTTTGCTTACTTTATAATTTGCATTGATAGAATTTCCCAAGGTCTCTCAGCACAAGTAACAGACCTTGATTTGTTAATATTTGAATGTGTCAAGCAAGGTATAACATATTATAAACAGAACAAAAGGAATGACATCTCATTGTCTGAGAGTATCAGTGCCATAGTGATAAGGCACAACACTCTGAGGGACCTAAATATTGTAAATTATCTCATGACTCTAACACAAACCATTTATAGGCAAAGGCTCTACCTTGAACTTTATGGTGGGCTTGGGGTAGATAGGAAAATAATCATATTAAATTATAAGGCCTTATTGAAATTACTTTGTTATTGATTAAGTTTCATAAATATTAATGTTTATATCAGTCAGAATTCATGCCTTACAAATTTCTGAGAAGGCTGAAGAAACAAACTCAAGACTGAACATTCACCCCCAAAGCCATATCACAGAGTAGTATCCACCAAAGAGCTTCTGACTCTTCTAGAGTCATGAAGCTCCAGCTCCAGAACCACATCCAGCTGCCATGATCACAAAACCATTGTTGCCAAAAGAGCCACTGCCACTATTGTCAGCTCCTGAATGAGCTGTGCTCACCATGATTCATGGAAGCACAATGGATGCCCATGCCCTCAATTTTGAAGAAAGCTGGTGACTGGCCACTGGAACTTCTGCTAACACAACCTCAGAAAAACAAAAACCTTCACAACTGGGTTTATCAGTAGAAATACTAGAAGCATCAGTGATTCAGCTTCACCTCTGAGCTTCAACCCCTCTTCTGCCTTTCAAATCTCATGTAACCAGCCAAACCCAAATTACATTCCTTATGATAGCTGCAAGGGACTTTGCATAATGCAACTTCTGGCTTTCCAGCCTCTGCAGTTCAGGAGGTGGAATGTCTATTAAGCTCCAATTTTTGGTATTCACAAAGCTGCTATTTTGGCTAAACTATTGTTAGAATTCTAAGCCAAGGTGAACACAAGGACCCACTTTGAAACATGGCCACAGATGTGAACAGGATTTAAATAATCACCAGTGTATTTCTTTCAGTTTACAAACTAAAAACAATAGATGCATATTAGTTTGCTTAATAACACAGAACCAATTAGTAGCAGAACAAAAAAGAGAAATCCTATTGTCTGATTCTTAGTCCAATCCTCTTTTTATCACTCCAGGGCTCCCTCAAGAAATAAGTAGTAAAGAGTATGACAATATTATTTCAACATCTGATTTGGCCATATATACTATATATATATAGATAAATAATACATGATAAGGGCAATGGTAAGTATACCTCTTCCTAAGATTTACATGGAACATGAAATATTCATTTGGCATATTTATTGTCTCCTAAACATTAGATACTGTATTCTATATTGGAGAAGTACTGATGACCAAAAAAGTCATGAAATATGTCTAGCAAAGAAAATAGACAATTCACTAATCATTAACAATAAAAGGCAATGAATATAATGACAAGAGAACTATAGAAAATAGAAGAATTCACCTAGTATAGGCTTTGGGGAAGACCTCTGAAGAGAAAATCATGTTTAGTTGAGATCTTCAGGGTAAGGAGGATGTAGAAAGATGACAACAGCTGGTCAGTAATGAAAGGAGAGAAAACACCACCTGTCAGCTCCTCAGAGTAGAGGAACACAGAACCTGAGAGAAGCTCAGTAAGGCTGAGCATAAAGTGCAAAGGGAACAATGGCAAGAGGGTTAATTGGAAAAGTCATCATCAGTCCCTTGATGGAGATACTTTTAAACCACACTGAAAACTTTAAGCTTTACCCTAAGGCAGTGTTTCCTCAATTCTAATCATTCACATTCCCAATTTATCATGTGGCCTTGTCCCTATATTAGTTTCCTCAAATTGCCTTAACAAAGTACCATAACTGGATGGCTTGAAACAACAAACCTTTATTCTTTCTTACCTCCAGAGGCTAGAAATCTAAAATAAAAGTGTTAGCAGGGAGGATACTTCCTTGCCTCTTCTTAGCTTCTATTGGCTGCTGGAAATGGCTTTCCTACATTTTTAGAGGCGTCACTCCAGGCTCTGGTTTTTATCAATCACGTGGCATTCCCCTTGTGTCTCTGTCTTTCTTCTCCTCTTCTCACAGGAACATACTGAATTTTAAGTCTTTGTTGGATTAAAGGCTCACCCTCCTCCAGTAAGATCTCATCTTAGCCAGTTACATATGCATTGTTTCTAAATAGGGTCACATCCTGAAATTTTGGGGAGGACATAAATTTGGGGGAAGGAAATTATCCAGTACAACCATTTATATTATTATGTTGGTGCAAAAGTAATTGTGTTTTTTGCCATTAACAGTAATTTAATTAAAAGTAATGGCAAAAACCTCAATTACTTTTGTACCAACCTAGTATTTGTCACTTAATACTTTCTTTAAACCAACTCACTTTTAAATCAATTCCTAGGCAATGCTATCCATTAAATAACATTCTTGAAAAGCTGATGGTAGTTTTTCTAACACATACCAAAATAAACAAATATATAACAAAATAAACAAAATTATGAAAATCAAAACATCATTTCCATGTACTAATAATGACATCTGTACCAACTTCAAGAAAACTCTCCAAAGTGACAGCCTAAGAGAAGCTCTTACGATAAAGCCCTCAGCTGTTTTCACCCAGGTACAGAAGCTGGAGATAATCCAGACTTACATAGGTTTGGCTTTGTGATATATCACATTACTGATTCGCAACACCAGACACAATTTAAAATCACTCCCAGTCCAATAAAACCACACTGAGGCTAGATTTGAAAGTTGTCCATGTAATTCCAATGGGCAGCCAGGGTTCAGAACAAATAAGTACATGATTATTTTCAAGAGAAGGTTTTTTTTTTTAACTACATTTATATGATTGTCTTTAGCAGTAATCTAGGGAAAAAATGAACAAGAATTGCATCACGTGTTAACTGAGTATCTGCTGAGGATAATCCTATTAGCTGGACTTTCTTCAGGAAGTTTGCTAAATATTTATTTGTTAGAACACACATTATCACAATAAAGGGGGTGTGCCAAATGTATTAGCCTTGACAGAGAAAGGCAGAGCAAGATAGCCAAATAGAAGACTCCACCAATCATCTTCCCTACATAAACGTCAACTTAACAACTCTCTGCAGACACACACACACACACAAAGCAGTTCAAAAGAATAAAAAATCAGGTGAGCACTCACAGTACCTGGTTTTAACTTCATATTGCTGAAAGATATGATGGAAGAGGGTAGGAAACACAGTCTTGAATCATGGACATCACCTCTCCATCATCCTCTGGCAGTGACCACGTTGTACAGAGAGAATCTGTGTGCTTGAGAGAGGAACAGCACAAGGATTGTGAGAACTTAGTTCTGGCCTATTGCAGCAGAAAGCAGAACCAGGATGAACTCAGCTGATGTCTGCCCACAGAGGAAGTATTTAAACCAGCCCTAACCAGAAGAGAATTGCCCATCCCAGTGGTCAGAACTTGAGTTTTGGCAAGCCTCACCACCATGGGCCAATGCGCCCTGGGGCCCTAAATAAACTTGAAAGGCTGTCTAGGCCACAAGGACTGCAACTCCTAGGTGAGTCCTACTGCTAAACTGGGCTAAGAGCCAGTAGACTTCGGGGGCATTCAGCCTGCTGAGATACTAGCTGGGTGTCTAAGGGACTGCTTGCACCACCCCTTCCCCAACCACAGACTGCACAGCTCATGGATTCAAAAGAGACCCCTTCCTTTCACTTGAGAGGAGAGGGAAGCATGAGGAGGATTTTTTCTTGCATCTTGGATACCAGCTCCACCACAACAGGATAGAGCAACAGTCAGAGTAATGAGACTGCCTTTCCAAGCCCTAGTTCCCAGATGATATTTCCAGACACACCTTGCATTGAAGGGAACCCAATTTCCTAGAAGGAAGAACCCAGTCCTGGCAGGACCCATCACCTGCTGACTAAAGAGCACTTACGTATAATACCCGGGTAGTATACTGTGGCTCTTCAGTGAAACTCTGAGACTTGCTGACTTTAGGTGAGCCTCAGCACATTCCCAGCTATGGTAGCTGTATAGAGAGATTCCTTCTGCTTGAGAAAAGCAGAGAGAAAAGAAAAGGGGAATTTGTCTTGCATCTTAGGTACTAGCTCAGCTACAGGAGGGTAGAGTACCAAGTGAGCTCTTGGGGTCCCTGATTCCAGGCCTTGGCTCTTGAACAGCATTTCTGGACCTGTTCTGGTCCAGAGGGGAGCACACTGCCCTGAAGGGTGAGCTCCAGGTCAGGCATCATTTGCCACAAAATGACTGAAGAGCCTTTGTGCTTTAAAGGAACATCAGTGGTAGCCTAACAGTATTCCACATGAGACTCTGCTAGTGGGGGCCATGGGGAGAGGCTCCTCTGCCTGTGGAAAGGTGAGGAAAGAGTGGGAAGTACTGCATCCCATAGTTGAGTGACAGTTCAGCTGAAGTGTAAGAGAATACCAGGTAAATTTCTAAGGTATTTGACTACAGTCTCTGGCTCCTGGATGGCACCTCTGAATCTGCCCAGAGCCTGAGGGAACTCATCATTCTGAAGGGAAGGACACAAGCCTGGCTGGCTTTGCTGTCTGCTGATCGTAGAGCACCAGGACCTTGAGAGAACATAGGCAGTAGCCAGGTAGTGGTTACAGTGGGCCTTGGGTAACAGTCAGTGTTGTGTTAGCTTCAGGTCTGACCCAGCACACTCCCAGTGGTGGTGGCCACAGGGGTGCTAGTATCACCCCACTCCCAGCTCCAGGTGACTCAGAACACAGAGACTTCATTTGCTTGGGTGAAAGTAAGGGAAGAGAACGAGTCTTTTTCTGGTAATCCAGAGAATTCTCCCAGATCTTGTCCAAGACCATCAAGGCAGTATCTCTACAAATCTGCAATAACCATAGCATTACTGGGCTTGGAGTGCTCTATAATGCAGATAAGACAAATATCAGAACACCTAAGTCCTTTCAAATACCTGGAAAGCCTTCCCAAGAAGGAGGGGTACAAACAAGCCCAGACTGCCAACACTACAATAAATAATGAACTCTTCATGCTCAGACACAGACAAACATCCACAAGCATCAGACCCATCCAGGAAAACATGACCTCACCAAATAAGTAAGTCACCATGGACCAGTCCTGGAGAAACAGGTATGTGTAACCTTTCAGACATAGAATTCAAAATAGCTGTCTTGAGAAAAGTCAAAGAAATTCAAGATAACCAGAGAAGGAATTCATAATTCTACAGATGAATGTAACAAATAGATTGAGATAATTTAAAAGGATCAAGCAGAAATTCTGGAGCTGAAAAAATGCAACTGACATACTGAGAACGCATTAGAGTCTTTATAGCAGAACTGATCAAGCAGAAAAAAGAAATAGTGAGCTTGAAGAAAGGCTATTTGAAAATACATAGCCAGAGAAGACAAAAGAAAAAAGAATAAAAAATAATTAAGCATCCCTACAGGATCTAGAAAATAGCCTCAAAGGAGAAAATCTAAGAGTTATTTGCCTTAAAGCAGAGGTAGAGAGGAGAAAGGAGTAGAAAGTTTATTCAAAGGGATAACAACAGAAAACTTCCACAACCTAGAGAAGGATATCAGTTTCCAAGTACAATAAGGTTATAGAACACCAAGCAGATTTAACTCAAAGAAGACTATCTCAAGGCATTTAATAGTGAAACTCTCAAAGGTCAAGGATAAACAAAGGAACCTAGAAGCAGCAAGAAAAAAGAAATGAATAACATACAATGGAGTTCCAATACATCTGGCAGCAGACTTTTCAGTGGAAATATTACAGGCCAGGAGAGAGTGGTATGACATATTTAAAGTGCTGAACAAAAAACACATTTACCCTAGAATAGTATATCCAGCCAAAATACCCTTCAAACATAAAGGAGGAATAAAGACCTTCCCAGACAAACAAAAGCTTAGGGATTTCATCAACATCAGACCTGTCCTGCAAGAAATGTTAAAGGGAGTAATTCAATCAGAAAGAACTGAATATTATGAGCAATAAAATATTACCAAAAAGTACAAAACTCACTGGTAATTGGTAATAGTAAGTACATATAAAAACACCAAATAGTATAACACCATAACTACGGTGTGTAAACTACTCTTATCTTAATTAAAATCACTTAGTACCAAACAAATCAAAAATAATAACCACAACTTTTCAAGACATGGACAGTACAATCATATATAAATAGAAACAGCAAAAATTTTAAAAGTGAGGGCACAAAGTTAAGGTGTACACTTTTATTAGTTTTCTTTTTGCTTGTTTGTTTACACAAACAGTGTTAAGCTGTAATCAGCTTAAACTAATGTAATATAAGATAGTATTTGCAAACCTCCTGGTAACCTCAAATCAAAAAAGGTACAACAGATATTTTTAAAAAGCAATAAATTAAAGCATATCACCAGAGACAATCACCTCCACTCAAAGGAATACAAGAACGAAGGAAAGAAGGAAGAGAAGACCACAAAACAACCAGAAAATAAATAACAAATGAGAGAAGTAAATTTTTACTTATCAATAGGAACACTGAATTAAAATGAACAATACTATTCAATCAAAAGACAGAGTGGCTATATGAATACAAAAACAAGACCCAATGACCTGTTGCCTACAAGAAGTATACTTCACCTATAGAGACACACATAGACTGAAAATAAAGAGATGGAAAAAGGTATTCCATATCAATGGAAACCAAAAACTATAAGCAGAGACAAAGCAGGTTAGTATATAATGATAAAGGAGCCAATTCAACTAGAGGCTCTAACAATTTTAAACATATATGAACTCAACACTGTAGCACCCATATATATATATATATATAAACAAAATAGTATTAAAGCTAAAGAGATATTTAAAAAAGTTGGAGGCCAGGCACAGTGGCTCACACCTGTAATCCCAGCACTTTGGGAGGCCAAGGCGGGTGGATCATGAGGTCAGGAGATTGAGACCATCCTGGCTAACACGGTGAAAACCCATCTGTACTAAAAATCCAAAAAATTAGCTGGGCATGGTGGGGGGTGCCTGTAGTCCCAGCTACTCAGGAGGCTGAGGCAGGAGAATGGCGTGAACCTGGGAGGCGGAGCTTGCAGTGAGCCGAGATCATGCCACTGCACTCCAGCCTGGGCAACAGAGCGAGACTCCGTCTCAAAAAAAAAAAAAAAAAAGTTGGAGATTTCAGCATCCCACTTTCAGTATTGGACAGATATTCCAGAGAGAAAATCAAAAAGGAAACATTCAATGTAATCTTCATTACAGACCAAATGGACCTAATAGATATTTACACAAGATTTTATCCAGTGACTGCTGAATACACATTCCTTTCCTAAGCACATGGATCATTCTCAAGGATAGATCATACATTAGGACACAAAACAAATCTTTAAAAATTTAAAACATTGAAATAATATCAAGTATCTTCTCTGACCACAATGGAATAAAATTAGAAATAACTAACAAGAGAAATTTTGGAAACTATGCAAACACATGGAAGTTAATATGTTCCTGAATGACAAGTAGGTCAATGAAGAAATTAAAAAGAAAATTGAAAATTTTCTTGAAGCAAATTATGATGAAAATACGACATGCCAAAATCAATGGGATACAGCAAAAGCAGTACTAAGAAGAAAATTTATAGCTGTAAGTGACTACATTTAAAAATAATTAAAATAACAACCTGAGAATGTATTTTAAAGACCTAGTAAAGCAAGAGCAAATCAAACCCAAAATTAGTAGAAGGAAATAAGTCATAATAATTCAGAGCAGAAATAAATAAATTTGAAGTGAAGAAAGCAATACAAAAGATCAATGAAACAAAAAAGTTGGCTTTCTGAAAAGATAAAATGACAAACATTTAGCTAGGCTAAGAAAAGAAGAGAGAAGACTCTAATAAATAAAATCAGAGATTAAAAAGAGGACCTTATAATCGATACTCTGCAGAAATTCAAAGGATCATTAGTGGCTACTATGAGCAAACAAATGCCGATAAACTGGAAAATTGAATAGAAATAGATACATTCCCAGAAACATAAAACCTACCAGGATTGAACCATGAAAAACTAGAAAATCTGAACAGACCAGTAACAAGTAATTAGATTGAAGCCATAAGAAGAAGTCTCCCAGTAAAGAAAAGCTTGAAACCCAATGGCTTCACTGCTGAATTCTACCAAACATTTAAAGAACTAATACCAATACTACTCAAACTGTTCCCAAAAATAGAATAGGAGGAAATGCTTCCAAATTCATTTCACAAATCCAGTACTACCCTGATGATAAAACCAGACAAATACACATCAAAAAACCCCACAAAATCTACAGGCCAATAAATATTGATGCAAAAATTCTCAACAAAACACTAGCAAACTGAATTCAACAACACATTAAAAAGATAATCCATCATAACCAAGTAAGATTTATTCCAGGGATGCAAGGATGGTTTGACATACACAAATCAATTAACATTATACATTATATCAACAGAATGAAGAGCAAAGCCATGTGATAATTTCAATTGATAGTAACAATGTGTTTGATAAAATTCAACATCCTTTCATAATAAAAGTCCTCAAAAAAACCCTAAATATAGATGGAACATACCACAACATAATAAAAGTCTTATATGACAGACACATAATTAATATCATACTGAATGGAAAAAACCTGAAAGCCCTTCCTGTAAGATCAGAAACAACAAAGATGCCCACTTCCATCACTGTTATTTAACATAGTACTGGAAGTCCTAGCTAGGGCTATCAGAGAAGAGAAAGAAATAAAGGTTATCCAAATTGGAAAGGAGGATGTCAAATTATCCTTGTTTGCACATGGTATGATCTTATATTTGGTGAAATCTAAAGGATTTACCAAAAAAAAAAAAAAAAACCTGTTAAAACATTTAAAAATTCAGTAAAGTTGCAGGATGCAAAGTCAATATACAAAACTCAGGAGCATTTTTATATGCCAACAGTCAACCATCTGAAAGAGAAATTAAGAAAATAATTCTATTTACAATAGCTATAAAATATTTAAATACCTGAAAATTAACCAAAGAAGTGAAAGTTCTCCACAATGAAAACTGTAAAACATTGATATAAGAAATTGAGGAAGACAGATAAAAATGGAAAAGTAGTCCATGTTCATGAATTAGAAAAATCAATATTGTTAAAATGTCCATACAACCTAAAGCAATCTACAGATGTAATGCAATCCCTATCAAAATACCAATTACATTCTTCACAAAAATAGAAAACTCTAAAATTTATGTGGAACCACAAAAGACCCAGAATAGCTAAAGCTATCCTATGCAAAAACAACAAAAATGGAAGAATCACATTTGCTGACTCCAAATTATACTACAGAGCTATGGTAACCAAAACAGCATGGTACCGGCATAAAAACAGACACATAGATCAGTGGAACAGAATAGATAATCCAGAGATAAATCCATACATCTACAGTGAACTTATTTTTGACAAAGGTTCCAAGAAAACATATTGGGGAAAGGACAATTTCTTCAATAAAGAGTGCTGGGAAAACTGGATATCCATATGCAGAAGAATGAAACTAGACTCCTACCTCTCACCATATACAAAGTTATATCAAAATGTATTAAAGACTTAAATATAAGGCCTCAAGTTATGAAACTTCTCAAAGAAAATATTGGTGAAAATCTCTAGGACATTGGAGCGGACAAAGATTTCTTGAGTAATGCCCCAAAAGCAAAGGTAACCAAAGCAAAAATGGACAAATAAAATCACATCAAATTAAAAAGCTTCAGCACAGCAAAAGAAACAACAAAGTAGAGAGAACCCACAAAATGGGAGAAAATGTTTGCAAACTATGCATCTGACAAGGGATTAATAAGAAGAATTTATAAGGGACACAAACAACTCAACAGGAAAAAATCTAATAGTTTGATTTTAAAATGAGCAAAACATCTGAATAGACATTTCTCAACAGAAGATGTACAAATGGCAAATAGGTGTAGGAGAAGGTGCTCAATATCATTGATCATCAAAGAAATGCAAATCAAAACTACAATGAGATATCATCTCACTCTAGTTAAAATGGCTGTTATCAAAAAGTCAGGCAATAATAAATGCTGGTGAGGATGCAGAAAAAAGGGAACCCCTGTACACTGTTTTGGGGAATGTAAATTAGTACAACCACTATGAAGAACAGTTTGGAGGTTCCTCAAAAACAAAAAATAGAGCTACCATATGATCCAGCAATCCCACTGCTAGGTATATACCCCAAAGAAAGGAAATCAGTACATCAAAGATATATCTGCACTCCTGTATTTATTGCAGCACTACTCACAATAGACAAGATTTGAAAACAACCTACATGTGCGTCATCCACAGATGAATGAATTAAAAAAATGTGCTACATGTACACAATGGAGTACTATTCAACCACAAAAAAAGAATGAGATCTTATCATTTGCAACAACATGGATGGAACTGGAGGTCATTATTTTAAGTGAAATAAGCCAGGCACAGAAAGACAATCATCTCATGTTCTCACATATTTGTGGGAGCTAAATATTAAAACAATTGAACTCCTGGAGATAATGAGTAGGATTGTAACCAGAGGCTGGGAAATGTAACAGGTAAGAGGGGGTGGGAGCTGTGGGAAGGATTAATGGGCACAAAAAAAATAGTGAGAAAGAATGAGACCTAGTATTTGCTAGCACAACAGGGTGATTATAGTAAAAAACAATTTAATTATGCATTTTAGAATAAATAAAAGAGTACAATTGGATTGCTTATAACACAAAGGATAAATGCTTGAGGTGATGAATATCCCATTTTACATAATGTGATTATTACACATTGCATGCCTGTATCAAAATATCTCATGTAACCCATAAATATATATACCTACTATTTACCCACAAAAACTAAAACTAAAAATAAAAATTTAACTATTATCCCTATTTTCTTCTGTACCCATCCACCTAGAATTGCACCGGTATGGTACACTGGTATGGTGCAATGGTACTGGTATGGTATAGAATTGCACTTGTATGGTACATACAAGAATTCAGTTCTTGTATACAGTTGCTATACTACTATTATATGCTTAAAAGTTATTGCATGCTTACAATATGCTGGGAACTCTTCAAAGAAAATTAGTTGTGTATTATCTAATGTAATTATTATAACCACCCTATTTGGGTATTCATTTTATCACCCTCATTTTACAGAATAGGAAACTGAAAACAGCAGTTAAATAATTTGCTCTGGGCTTACTGTTAGTGTATATCAGAGCTGCGATTCAAACAGAGGCAGCATGGCTAGGCATGAGTGTGCCTAACCACTCTGTTCTCCCACTTTCTACCTGGTGCAGATCAGAATCACAGTGATCTGCAAATCCAGCACCACTCCTTCTGCTCTCATTTAAGAGAAACAGCAAAATGGATTGAATCAAAGTAATCATTTGTTTAGGGGTATATCTGTATTCCTAATGGAGCAACAATTAATCGTGCATTAAAATCATGGTAAAAACCTCAATTGTTGTTGATTTCTCTTATGACCAAAAAAAAGACATTTCTAATTATTTCCTGTACTCATTATTATGTTTTCCAGATTTAAAAAAGTCTTGAATTTCTAGTAGGAAAGTTAATATCCAAGGACTCTAACCTGCAGTCTACAGACAAAAACATAACAAGGGCCACCAAATAATGTGGATGTATTAAATTTGAATCAAGAATAGCATAATGGCACATTTTTTGGCTTTCATAACCAAGCTAAATCAAAATATGATTAAAAACAAAATAATACAATGGAACATGACAATTTCTGGCAATGTAAGCCATCAAAAGGAATAGTGAGTAAAGCTAATTATTTGCACATAAAGCAGTGCGTTAACTGAAAACTCAAGTGTCTATCAAAGCTATTCAGGCACAGCTGGGTGCTGTAAGCCATCTGCACTGAATAAGCCTTCCAACTAAGATATTTCCAGCCATTGGGAAATCACAGGTCTTTCTAAGTACAGGGGTCTGGTTCCAGTGGGCTGCTGACTGCTTACCCCACAGTTTTCTTTCAGACTCTTCCTGAGGTTTATAAAACGCAGCTACTTTTCATTAAAACCTGCTTCTAGGCCATGTGTGGTGGCTCACACCTGTAATCCCAACACTTTGGGAGGCCGACGAGGGCAGATCACCTGAGGTCAGGAGTTTGAGACCAGCCTAGCCAACATGGTGAAACCCCGCCTCTACAAAAATACAAAAATTAGCCGTGCCTAGTGGCTCAGACCTGTAATCCCGGCTACTTGGTAGGCTGAGGCAGGAGAATTGCTTGAACCCAGGAGGCAGAGGTTGCAGTGAGCCAAGATTGTGCCATTGCACTCCAGCCTGGGCGACTGAGAGAGAGTCTGTCAAAAACAAAAACAGAACAAAAAAAAACCCTGTTTCTATTACCTAATATCGAATACATTCTTCATTTCTCCCTAATGCCTCAAATGTTTCACATATTGGGGAGAAAGGACCCATGGCAACTGATAAAATAGTCCTGAACCTGAGATGTCTATTTCAAGAAGCATAGAACTAGAAAGAAAGTAGAGAGCAGTCTAGATAAACTTTGAAAGCAATCTGAGACAGCGAAGACTTCTGGACATGGAAAAAGCATTTATTGGATACAGGCCCACAAAGTACTAGATGCTATTGCCTTTGGTTAGAAGTAACCATCATTCTCAACAAACTAACATGAACAGAAAACCAAACACCACATGTTCTCACTTATAAGTGGGAGTCGAACAATTAGAACACATGAACACAGGAAGGGGAATATCACACACCAGGGCCTGTCAGTGGGTGGGGGGTTAGGGAAAGGATAGCATTAGGAGAAATACCTAATGTAGATGATGGGTTGATGGGTGCAGCAAACCACCATGGCACGTGTATACCTATGTAACAAACCTACATGTTCTGCACGTGTACTGCAGAACTTAAAGTATAATAATAATAAATAAAAAGTAGGCACCTAGAAATCAGCTAATCAACTAATCATACTCATTTATTCAATCTGCCACTAGGTTCAGTGCAGAAGCTAAACTGATTTGTCCATTCCATTCTACTATGTAGGCTCTGGAGTAGAGCCGCCTGGACTTGAATTCCAGCTCTCCTTGCTACGTATGAGACATTTCACTTTGAACTCTTTATGTAATCACTCAGCCTATTTCTCACCTATAAATTAAGGATAATAAAATGACCTACTTCATAGATTATTATAAAGGTTAACTGAGATTTAAAATGTATGTTATGCACCAGTATATGGTAATTATACAATAACTGTTAGCTTAGCTATTAGATGACCAAAAAACCTCTATCTTATGTCTTAGGTGATCAACATGCAAATGGTCTTAATCTTCAATATGCACAGTAATTTAAAGCTGTTTTTTTCATACTGTTTTTGAAGCCCAAATAGGTCTAGAAATAACAAAATGAATTCTGCATGCTTGCATTACCCTTTACTGCATCTAGTCACTATATAAAGATCAACAGAACTTCAGTCGCCTGAATGAGCTACTCCTTTCTAACAATATAAAGAAAGGAAAACAAAGCAACTAGAGGCCACATTGTGCATTTAATTTTTTTACCAGAGTAGAGAGAACACTAACTTTATGGTGATTAATAAATGCCTTGACTAACTCTGAGAAAAATATAGTGACAATTAACATAAGTCCTGGGGAGTACAACCCTTGTTCTCATATACCTCATTACTACTATTGTCTCTATAGTACTAGGCATTAGTAGCTAAAGCAAAGATTTTTTTATCATTGCACTGGATGTACAGTTCCATTCAGTCCGTCTTTTTATTACAGGTAAAGATGGAATAATTACCATCCATTGATATGACCATAGACCAGAACAAACTAAAAAGAAGAAGAAAGATAAAAGATTGTACAATTGCTCTCTGGTGTCAACAATAATCATTGGAGAACATACTATTTTGTGGCCTGGTATTTAATAGCTACATGGACAAGAATGAAATAAAGTCTACTTATTTCTATTTCACATTGTTGGGTCATATAATAGCATGACCTAGGGTTAATAGGGACCTTAGATTAATCTATGGCTCTGTGATAATTCACCAAAATCAATCTACTGACTCACAAAAAACAAAGCACCAAGAATATATATTTACAAACCTCTTGTAAAGAGCAAAAACTGCCTTGTTGTTTAGAAAAAGTTATGGACCATTGATATATTTAAGAATGACAGTAAAATAAAATAAAAGCAAGGCCCACAATAATCTGGAAAAGCAAAGATGAAAAGAAAGAAAAGCACACCACTGTGTAACAAGACAGAAACATGGACTCATCATAATTCCACTTAGGATAAGACCTTATGTGTTCAGAAGAAATGCCTTGCTGAGCCACTGGATACTGAGGGTAAGAATCCAGGATAATCTCAACTAACCAAAAACAATTTATTAATTTGCAAAGGGAAGTGAGTGAAACCCCAGGATATGAGAGAGGCAGAGAGTCTCCCACTGTGATTCACCTTTCCACTATGGATTTATACAACCCAAGCCATAGGAGAGCACCTAGCTTCTCCAAAGCCTTAGAGCTACCTTAGGGAGAGGCAGAAATATAGTGAGAGTGAAACATACTGGGAAAAGATACAGGCATTTTATATATATATACACTTTAAGTTCTAGAGTACATGTGAACAACATGCAGGTTTGTTACATATGATACAGGCATTTTCACAGGCCAGGGATGAAGAAGAGAATGACACTTTCCATCCAGGCTCATAAAAAGTAAGTCATTGTTTTGGGAACCTGGGAGTGGTGGCCACCTTAAGCATTTTAGTCTTGGGCCAGAGTTGGAGAAGTTGCTCTAGAAAAGAGACCCTCTCAGCCAGAATTGAGTGGAGAGTATAGAGTATGCTGGGATTAGGTGGGCATTGGGTCCTCTCTCATCACAGGGCTGGAGTGGGAAGAGAGCTGCTGGAGCCCTGGTTTCTCTTGGGTGGTGAGATTTGTGGCCAGGTCTAGCTTGGCAACCTGGGACCAGTTTACACGTGGCATTGTTGAATGGCCCCACCTGCTACTTTGGTAAGTCAGGGGAGTGAGCTGAACTGGCTCTGAGGAGCAATAGGGTGGCAGATATCACTCTTGCTCACCTAGATTGGGACTTTGGGCCACACCTTCCTTCCCTTGCAAAGAACTTGTTTCAGTGGTGCTTCCTTTGTTCCATGCCTACACATATTTCCAGTCATTCAACACACTTGCTCACCTGGATTAGAAGCCTGAGATACCCCTTCCTTTTCACATAGATAAGTTGGTGCAGTGATGCACTCTCCACTCATATCCAGAAATATTTTTAGGGATTTGGAGCACCCATGGGTCTAGATTAGGAGGATAGGCTGCCCCTCCCTTCCTGTGCAGAGAATTGTGGAAGTAGAAGTTTCTCCACTCCATGCTCAGACACATCACTGGGTACTTGGTGCCTTACCACTAAAACTTCCACTGGAGCTGATGCTTACACTTTCCATTAGGGAACCTGTGGGCAGGCCTATTCTACCTGGCCCTCCCAGCTTGTTCCCCACATCCTGAGATGAGCAGAGAGCTGAGAGTGGATTCTGAACATCACCCCATTGCTTGAGGCAACAGAGAGCTGCTCCTGGTAAATAAACATCAAGTGCATACCCATCTGAGTCTGCTGAAGCAGACTTATCTGTAAACATCACCTACTTGCCTGAGGATTGATCTGCAAAAGCCCATAGAAAATGTGCTGACACAAGTGAACAGTACTGGGGAAATGATATAAGCTTCCTGAGACTTCAAATGTTTACCCCTCCTCACAAGAGCCAGTAAGCCTGCTTACATTTCCAGTGCATCACTATTACAACTAGCATCTGAGAAAGATAAAATGCAGAGGGTACATATAACCAAGGAATTTATAAAAAATATTTGCCACTGAAAACACCTAGAACTAGAGCCAAAGGACCCTGTACAACATACACTTTTCCCTCCCCAAGGAGGGAAAGGAAATTCCATCTAAACAACAGTCATTTAAAAAAGAAGAAGAAGAAAAGATAGCATACCCAGATGAGAAGAAATCACAGAAACAATTCTGGAAAAACAGAGTATTACAACACACCCAAAGGATCATACTAACTCTCTAGAAATGGATTCTAATCAAAATGAAATCTTTGAAATATCAGATAAAGAATTCAAAATATTAATTTTAAAGAAGTTCAGTGATATCCAAGAGAAACTTGAAAATACAATATGTCAGAAAAACTATTAGAAAATGAACAAAGAGATGGCTATTATTTGAAAACAGCAAAACTAAACAACTTCTGAAAATAAAAAAAAATTATTTAATTGCAAAATACAACTGAGAACTTTCACAATATGCTGGACTAAGCAGAAGAAAGAATTTGAGAACTGAAAGACAGATCCTTCAAATTATCTGAGTCAGAAAAAAGAAAAAAGAATTTTTAGAAATAAACAAAGCCTTTGAGAAATGTGGTATTACATAAAGCATCCAAACGTACAAGTTGTACGTATTCCAGAGAGAGAAAAAGAAAAAGGAAAAAGTGTGGAAAACCTATTTGAGAGAATAATTCAGAAAAACCTCCCTAGTCTTGCTAGAGATTTAGACATTTAAATACAAGAAGCTCAGAGAACTCCTGAAAGACACATTGCAAGAAACCTTACCATGGCATATAATTATCAGACAATTCAAAGTCAACATGAAGGAAAAATTCTAAAAGCAGAGAGAGAAGCACCTAATAATCTGAAAAGGAAATGTTATCAGACTAACAGCAGACTTCTCAGAAAAAAACGTATAAGCTGGAAGAGATTGAGGTCCTGTTTTTAGTTTACTTAAATTAAAAAAAAAAAAAAATGCCAGCCAAGAATGTTGTATCCTGCTAAACTAAGCTTCATAAATGAATAGAAAATTATGTCTTTCACAGACAAGGAAACAAAAAGGGAATATGTCACCACTAGACTAGTTCAACAAAAACTGCTCAACAGAGATCTAAACATGAAATCAAAAGGGCTATATTCGTCATCATAAAAGTACATGAAAGTATAAAACTTGCAAATCTTATAAAGCAATTACATAATCAAGAATGTAAAGCAGCTAGGTAATAATTAGCATTATGACAGGAGAAAAACCAACATATCAATACAAACCTTGAACATAAATGAACTAACTGCCCCACTTAAAAGATACAGACTGAAGGAATGGATTAAAAAAACAAAATCCAATCATGTGATTTATACAAGAAACCCGCCCAAGTGGTAAAAACATATAGAGACTCAAAGTTAAAAGGTGGAAAAGGATTTTTCCATTCAAATGAAAACCAAAATCAAGTGGGAATAGTTATACTTACATCAGATGAAACAGACTTTAAGTCAACCATGTTAAAAAAAATTCAAAATATATATGTACCCAATACTGGAGCACCCAGCTTCATAAAACAAATATGATTAGACCTAAGAAAAAAGTTAGACAACAAAACAATACACCACACTGACAGAGCAGGAGATCAACAAAAAAATTCTGGATTTAAATTGAACTCTAAACCAAATGGCCCCAACAGACATTAACAGAACATTTATTCAACAATGGCAGAGCATACATTCTCTTCTCTTGTACACATAGGACATTCTCAAAAACACACCATATGCTAGGCCACAAAGCAAGTCTCAATAAATTTTAAAAAATCAAAATCATATCAAGTATCTTCTCAGACCACAGTGGAATATAACTAGACATCAATACCTAGAGGAACCCTAAAACCTATACAAATAAATGGAAATTAAACAACCTGCTCCTGAATGACCATTGGGTCAATAACGAAATTAAAGCTTAAATTTAAAAAATTTTGGAAACAAATGAAAATAGAGACACTAAATACCAAAACTTCTGGGATACAACAAAAGCAATGCTAAAGGGAAGTTTACAGCATTAAAAGTGTACATCAAAAATATACAAAGATTACAAATTAACAACCTTATGTTGCTCCTCAAGGAACAAGAAAAACAACAAACCACACCCAAGGGCAGCAGAAGAAAAGAAATAGCAAGGATCAGAGCAGAAATAAAAGAAATTGAGACCAAAGAAACAATAAAAGGATCAATGAAGTAAAAAGTTGGTTTCTGAAAAGATAAAATTGATAGACCACTAGCTAGAAAAGAGAAAAGATTCAAATAAGCATGATCAGAAATAATAAGGGTGACATTATAACTGATATCATAGAAACACAAAAGATCACCAGCAAGTCCTATGAGCATCTCTATGCACATAAACTAGAAAACCTAGAGAAAATAAATTCCGGTAAATATACACCTCCCAAGACTGAACAAGAAAGAAATAAAAATCTTGAACAGATCAATGGTGACTAGTAAGATTGAATCAGTAATAAAAAAAGTCTATCCCCAACAAAAGTTCAAATCCAGACAGATTGACAGCGAAATTCTACCAGATGTACAAGGAAGGACTGATACCAATCCTATTGAGACTGTTCCAAAAATAAAGGAATCTAATTCTTCCTAACTCGTTCTATGAAGCCAGCATCACCCTGATACCAAAGACTAGCAAGGAAACGATAAAAAAAGAATATTACAGGCCAATATCCCTGAGGAATATAAATGCAAGAATTCTCAACAAAATACTAGCCAAAAAAAAAAATCAGCAGCATATCAAAAAGATAATATACCATAATCAAGTGGATTTTTTCCAAGGAATGCAGGGATGGTTCACCATATGCAAATTCATAAATGTAACACACCTCATAATTTTAAAAAATGATATGATCATTTCAATAGATGCAGAAGTCTTTTGATAAAGTTCATTATTCCTTTATGATTAAAACATGCAACAAACTAGACATAGAAGGAACATTTCTAAAAATAATAATAGCCATATTGACAAACTCATAGCCAATACCATACTAAACAGGGAAAAATAGAAACCATTCCCCTAGGAACTGAAACAAAACAAGGATGCTCACTCTTACCACTTCTGTTCAACACAGTATTAAAAGTGCTAGCTAAAGCAATCAGGCAATGGAAATAAATAAAAGGCATTCAAATTGGAAAAGAGAAAGTTAATTTTTCTCTATTCATAGATGATATAATCATATACCTAGAAAACTCTAGTGATTCTTCCAAAAGACTCCTAGATTTAATAAATAATTTGGTGAAATTTCAAGAAACAAAATCAACATGAGAAAATCAGAAGTAGTATTTTCATACAGCAATAACAATCAAAGTGATGACTAAATCAGCAACTCAGTCTCTCTTCTAATGGCTACAAAAAAGTCTAGGAATACATGTAACCAAGGTGGTGAAAGATCTCCACAAGAAGTACTACAAAATACTGATGAAAGAAATCACAGATGTCACAAACACATGGAAAAAAGAGTCCCATGCAATAGATCAAAAGAACCAATATTTTTAAAATAAGTGTACTACACAAACCAATCTATAAATTCAATGCAATTATCAAAGTACCAATGTGTTTTTTCACAGAATTAGAAGAAAACAGTGCTAGAATTTTTATAAAACCAAGTATGTATATGAATAACCAAAGTAATTCTAAGCAAAAAGAACAAAACTGGAGCCATCACTTACCTGAATTCAAATTACACTACATGGCTGTAATAACCAAAGCAGCATGGCACTGGTGTAAAAATGTACATAAAAACCAATGGGACAGAATAAATGACCTAGAAATAAAGCCATGTATTTACAACCAATTTATCTGTGACAAAGTTGACAAAAATATAAACTGGGAAAACGACAGCCTATTCAATAAATGGTGCTGGGAAAATTGGATTGTCATATGCAGAAGAATGAAACTAGACCTCTATCTCTCACTATATGCAAAAACTAATGCAAGATGAATTAAGGATTCAAATGTAAGACCTCAAACTATAAAATCCTAGAAGAAAACCTTGAAAAAATGTTTCTGGGCTTTGGCCAAGGCAAAAAAAAAAAAAATCATGTTTAACCCTTCAAAAGGAAATGAAACAAAAACAAAAATTCACAAATGGGATGTAGTTAAACTAAAAAGCTTCTAAACAGTGAAAGAAATAATCAACAGAGTAAAGACAACCTACGGAATGGGAAAGATATCCGCAAACAATGCATCTGACAAAAAAACCAATATGTAGAATCTACAAGGAACTCAATAAGAAAAAAAACAACCTCATCAAAAAGTGGGTAAAGTACATGAACAAACATTTTTCAAAAGAAGACAAAAGCAGCCAAAAAACATATGAAAAGAATGCTCAACACCATGAATTATCATAGAAATGCAAAATAAAACCACAGTGAGATACTATCTTATACCAATCATAATTACTACTATTAAAATGTCTAAAAATAACATGTTGGTGAGGATGTGGAAAAAAGGGAACACGTATACACTGTTGGTGGGAATGTAAATTAGTACAACCTCTATGAAAAACTGTGTAAAGATATCTCAAGGAACTAAACATAAAACTACTATTTAATCCAGCAATCCTGCTACTGTTTTTCTACCCAAAGGAAAATAAATTATTATATAAAAAATACACCTGCACTCATATGTTTATCAGAACACTATTCACATTAGCAAAGTCATGGAATCAACCTAAGTGTTCATCAACAGATGACTGAATTAAAAATGTGATACACACACACATACACACACACACACACACCATGGAAAACTACTCCGCCATAAAAAAAGAAATAAATCAATACTTTTGCAGCAACATGGATGGAACTAGAGGCTATTCTAACTGAAATGACTCAGGAACGGAAAGTCAAAAGCCACATGTTCTCACTTATAATTGGAAGCTAAATAACTGCTACCCATGGACATACAGAGTGGAATAACAGGCATTAGAGACTATAATAGGTGAAAATGTGGAAAAGGGTGTAGAACAAAATATTACATATTGGGTACAATGTACACTACTCAAGTGATCGATACACTAAAAGTCCAGACCTTGCCATTATGTAATATATCCATGGTACACAACTGCACGTGAACCCATATATTTTTAAGAAAAGAAATAACTATATCTCACAATATAGTGTGTTATAGCAGTGTCTAATACTATAATTTGTATAGCTTAAATGCATGTTTAAAAAACTTAAAATGGAGATAACTTGAAGAAAATGGTGGATAGGAGACAGTACTAATGTGTAGTTCCCACTTGGATGGACAGACGGTGTGTGGAGGCTCACTTTGTGAACTTTTGCTCCAAGAACCACCTCAGGAACATACCAGAGAAAAAAAAAATAGAATTCACAGACCTTTGAAAGAAGTAGCCTGCTGCTGCAAACTCCACAAGAAAGCTGAGAAACTGTGATTCCCAGAGTGTGAATGGAAGTTCAATCTTGATTTGGTTCTCTGCTTATCTATTGTTTGTGTAAAGTAATGCTTGTGATTTTTGCACATTGGTTTTGTATCCTGAGACTTTGCTGAAATTGCTTATCAGCTTAAGGAGTTTTTGGGCTGAGATGATGGTGTTTTCTAAATACAAAATCATGTCATCTGTAAAAAGAAACAATTTGACTTCCTCTTTTCCTATTTGAATACACTTTACTTCTTTCTCTTGCCTGATTGCCCTGGCCAGAACTTCCAATACTGTGTTGAATAGGAGTGGTGAGAGAGGGCATCCTTGTCTCGTGCCTGTTTTCAAAGGGAATGCTTCCAGCTTTTGCCCATTCAGTATGATATTAGCTACAGGTTTGTCATAAACAGCTCTTATTATTTTGAGATATGGTCCATCAATTCCTAGTTTATTGAGAGCTTTTAACATGAAGGGATGTTAAATTATATTAAAGGCCTTTTCTGCATCTATTGTGATGACCCAGTGGTTTTTGTCTTTGGTGCTGTTTATGCGATGGATTACGTTTATTGATTTGCATATGTTGAACCAGCCTTGCATCCCAGGGATGCAGCCAACTTGATCGTGGTGGATAAGTTTTTTGATGTGCTGCTGGATTTTGTTTGCCAGTATTTTGCTGAAGATTTTCCCATTAATGTTCATCAGAGATATTGGCCTGAAGTTTTCTTTTATGATTGTGTCTTTGCCCAGTTTGGGTATCAAGATGATGCTGGCTTCATAAAATGAGTTAGGGAGGATTCCCTCCTTCTCAATTGTTTGGAATAGTTTCAGAAGGAATCGTACCAGCTGCTCTTTGTACTTCTGGTAGAATTCAGCAGTGAATCTGTCTGGTCCTGGGCTTTTATCTTATTTTTTGGTTGGTAGGCTACTAATTGCTGCCTCAACTTCGGAACTTGTTATTGGTCTATTCAGGGATTCAAATTCTTCCTCCTTTAGTCTTGGGAGGCTGTATGTGTCCAGGAATCTATCCATTTCTTCTAGATTTTCCAGGTTATTTGTGTAGAGGTGTTTATAGTATTCTCTGATGGTAGTCTGCATTTCTGTGGAGTCTGTGGAGTCCGTGGTCATATCCCCTTTATCATTTTTAATTGTGTCTACTTGATTCTTTTTTCTTTTCTTCTTTATTACTCTAGCTAGTTGTCTATTTTGTTATTTTTTTCAAAAAAAAAAAACAGCTCCTGGATTCGTTGATTTTTTAGAGGATTTTTCGTGTCTCCATCTCCTTCTATTTTACTCTGATCTTAGTTATTTCTTGTCTTCTGCTAGCTTTTGAATTAGTTTGTTCTTGCCTCTCTAGCTCTTTTAATTGTTACGTTAGGGGGTCAATTTGAGATCTTTCTAGCTTTCTGATGTGGGCATTTGGTGCTATAAATTTCTGTCTTAACACTACTTTAGCTGTGTTCCAGAGATTTTGGTATGTTGTCTCTTTGTTCTCATTGGTTTCAAAGAACTTATTTATTTCTGCCTTAATTTCATTATTTAGCCAAGAGTCATTCAGGAGCAGCTGTTCAATGTCCATGTAATTGTGTGGTTTTGAGTGAGTTTCTTAGTCCTGAGTTCTAATTTAATTCCACTGTGGTCTGAGAGACTGATTGTTATGATTTCAGTCCTTTTTCATTTGTGAGGAGTGTTTTACTTTCAATTATGTGGTCGATTTTAGATTAAGTGCCATATGGCACTGAGAAGAATGTATACTCTGTTGATTTGGGGTGGAGAGTTCTGTAGATGTCTCTTACGTCCACTTGAACCAGAGCTAAGTTCAAGTCCTGAATATCCTTGTTAATTTTCTGTCTCATTGATCTAATAGTGACAGTGGGGTGTTAAAGTCTCCCACTATTATTGTACAGGAGTCTAAGTCTCTTTGTAGGTCTCTAAGAATTTGTTTTATGAATCTGGGTGCTACTGTATTGGGTAGATATATACGTAGAATATTGAGCTTTTTTATTGAATTACTCCCTTTACTATTATGTAATGCCCTTGTCTTTTTTGATCTTCATTAAAGTCTGTTTTTTCAGAGACTAGGAGCTTGGTAAATTTCCTCCATCCCTTTACTTTTAGCCTACGTGTGTCTTTGCACATGAGATGGGTCTCCTGAATACAAGACGTTGAAGGGTCTTAACTCTTTATCCAATTGCTAGTCTGTCTTTTTAAATGGGACATTTAGCCCATTTACATTTAAGGTTGTATTGCTATGTGTAAATTTGATCCTGTCATCATGATGCTATCTGGTTATTTTGTACACTAGTTGATGCAGTTTCTTCATCGTTTCATTGGTCTTTATGTTTTGTTGTGTTTTTGTGTGGCTGGTACCAGTTTTTCCTTTCCATATTTAGTGCTTCTTTCAGGAGCTCCTGTAAGGTAGGCCTGATGGTGACAAAATCCCTCAGCATTTGCTTGTCTGGAAAGGATTTTATTCCTCCTTGGCTTATGAAGCTTAGTTTGGTTGAATATGAAATTCTGGTTTGAAAATTATTTTCTTTAAGAATGTTGAATATTGGCCCCCGGTCTCTTCTGTCTTGTAGGGTTTCTGCTGAGAGATCCGCTGTTAGTCTGATGGGTTTCCCTTTGAGGGTGACCTGGCCTTTTTCTCTGGCTGTCCTTAACATTTTTTCCTTCATTTCAACCTTGGAGAATCTGATGATTATGTGCCTTGGGGTTAATCTTTTTGTAGAGTATTATAGTCGTGTTCTCTGTATTTCCTGAATTTGCACGTTGGCTTGTCTTGCTAGGTGGAGGAAGTTCTCCTGGTTAATATACTGAAGTGTGTTTTCCAGCTTGTTTCCATTCTCCCCATCTCCTTCAGGTACACCAATCAATTGGAGGTTCAGTCTTTTTACAAAGTCCCTTGTTTCTTGGAGGCTTTGTTCATTCCTTTTCATCCTTTTTTCTAATCTTGCCTGCATGCCTGATTTCAGCAGGGTGGTCTTCAAACTCTGATATCCTTTCTTCTGCTTAGTCAATTTGGCTATTAATACATGTGTATGCTTCGTGAAGTTGTCGTGCTGTGTTTTTCAGCTCCATAAAGTCATTTATGTTCTTCTCTAAACTGGTTATTCTAGTTAGCAATTCCTCTAACGTGTTTTCAAAGTTCTTAGCTTCTTTGCATTGGATTAGAACATGCTCCTTTAGCTCAGTGTAGTTTTTTATTACCCATCTTCTGAAGCCCACTTCTGTCAATTTGTCCACCTAATCCCATGTCCAGTTTTGTGCCTTTGCTGGAGAGGCATTGCAATCATTTGGAGGAGAGGAGGCACTCTGGCCTTTTGGGTTTTCAGCATTTTTTTCATTGATTCTTTCTCATCTTTGTGAGTTAGTCTAATTTCTATCTTTGAGGCTGCTGACCCTTGGATGGGGTTTTTGTGGGAAATTTTTTGTTGTTTTTGAGGCTGTTGTTGTTGCTTTCCATTTGTTTGCTTTTCTTTCAATGGTTAGGTCTCTCTTCTGTAGGGGTGCTGCAGTTTGCTGGGGGTTCACTTCAGGTCCTATTCATCTGGTTCACTCCCATGCCTACAGACATCACTCAGGGAGGCTGTAGAACAGCAAAGGTGGTTGCCTGCTCCTTCTTCTGGGATCTGAAAACTCAAGGGGCACCAACCTGATTCCAGTAGGATTGCTCCTGTATCAGGTGTCTGACAACCCTTGTTCGAGGGTCTCACCCATTTGGCTGGCATGGGGAAAAGGACCCATTTAATGAAGCACTTTTTCCCTTGTTGGATGGGGTGTGCTTTGCTGGGGGGAAACCCACTCATCTGGACGGCCCAGATTCCTCAGAACCACCAGGATGAAAGGCTAAGTTTGCTGGTTCACAGAGACTCTGACCAACCCTCCCCCAGGGGCTTAGGCCCAGGGAAATCCAGATCCTGTCCCTGAGCCTCTGGCTGGAGTTGAAGTTCTGCCTCCCTTGGCTGGGGGTTGGGAGCTCTCATGCCCTGTGTGGCCCTCAGGTGGGCCACCACACCACACTGCTCTTCCTTCCTCTCCACGGATTATGCCAGCCACCTAGTTAGTTCTGATGAAAGAACCTGGATACCTTGGTTGCCAGTGAAGTATTCACATGCTAATTATGGTTCTTTTTGATGGGAGCCTCCAATCGCCACTGTTTCTAGTCGGCCATCTTGGCCATGCCCCTCAAAGACAAGGCTTTCAAATGAACCCAATTCAACTAAGAAAAAGAAAAAATAAATAAAGGCCTACAAAAGGTTTGAGATATATTAAATAATGAAACTTAAGAATATTTGGTGTTCCCAGGGAAGATGAGAAATCTAAATATTTGGAAAACTTATTTGAGAGAATAATCAAGTAAAACTTCTCTGATTTTGCTACAGATCTAGACATCCAAATAGAAAAGGCTTAAAGAATACCTGGGAATTCATTTCAAAAAGATCATCACCTAGACACCTAGTCATCAGGTTATCTAAAGTCAAGATGAAGGAAAGAATCTTAAGAGCTGTAAGGAAAAAACATCAGGTAACCTATATATTAAAAAAAAAAAAAAACCTATCAGATTAACAGCAGATTTCTCAGCAGAAACCCTACAAGCTAGAAGGGAGTGGGGTCCTATATTTAGCCTTCTTAAACAATTATCAGCCAAAAATCTCGTACCCCATGAAACTGAGCTTTATAGATGAAGGAAAGATACAGTCTTTTTCAGACAAACAAATCCTGAGATTATTTACTACAACCAAGCTGGCACTATAAGAACTGCTAAAAGGAGTTCTAAATCTTAAAACAAAGCCTTGAAGTACAATAAAATAGAACCTCCAAAAAGCATAAATCCCACAGGGGTTATAAAATAGTAACACAATGAAAAAAAAAGAAAGGTATTCAGGCAACAACTAGAATGTTGAACAGAATAGTACCTCACATCTCAATATTAATATTTAATGTAAATGGCATAAATGCACTACTTAAAAGGTACAGAATGGAGGAATGAATAAAAGTTCACCAACCAAGTATCTGCTGTTTTTAAGAAACTCACCTAACACATAAGCACTCACATAAGCTTAAAATAAAGGGGTGAAAAAAGATATTTCATATAAATAGACACCAAAATTGAGCCAGAGTAGCTATTCTTGTCTCAGATGAAACAGACTTTAAAGTAACAGCAGTTAAAAAAAAACAAAGTACAACATTATATAATTATAAAAGGCCTTGTCCAACAGGAAAATATCACAAACCTAAATATATATGCACCCAACACTGGAGATCCCAAATTTATAAAACAATTACTATTAGACCTAAGAAATGAGATAGAAGGCAACACAATAATAGTGAGAGACTTCGATACTCCACTGACAGCACTAGAGAGGTTTTCAGGACAGAAACTCAACAAAGAAACAATGGACTTAAACTATACCAGAGAACAAATGGACTTAACAGATATTTACAGAACATTCTACCCAACAACTGCAGAATATGCATTCTATTCATCAGCACGGGGAACATTCTCCAAGACAGATCATATGACAGGCCACAAAACAAGTCTCAACAAATTTAAGAAATTCAAAATATATCAAGTACTCTGTCAGACCAGAGTGGAATAAAATTGGAAATCAACTCCAAAAGGGAACCCTTAAAACCATGCAAATACATTAAAAATTAAATAACTTGCTCCTGAATAATCATTGGGTCGAAAATGAAATCAAGATTTCCTCGAACTGAATAATAATAGTGAGACAGCCTATCAAAGCCTCTGGGATATGTCAAAAGCAGTGCTAAAAGGAAAGTTTATAGCATTAAATGATTAGATCAAAAAGTCTAAAAAAGCATTAATAAACAATCTAATGTCACACCTGAAGGAACTAAAGAAACAAGAACAAACCAACCCCAAACTCAGCAGAAGAAAAGAAGTAATAAAGATCAGAGCAGAACTAAATGAAATCGAAACAAAAAAAAATACAAAAGATAAATGAAACAAAAAGCTAGTTATTTGAAAAGATCAACAAAATTGATAGACCATTAGCAAGATGATCCAAGAAAATAAGATAGAAGATCCAAATAAGATCAACCGGAAATGAAATGGGAGATACTACAACCAATACCACAGAAATACAAAAGATCCTTCAAGGCTACTATGAAAACCTGTAAGCACACAAATTAGAAAACCTAGAAAAGATGGACAAATTCCTGAAAACATACAACCCTCCTATATTAAACAGGAAGAAATAGGAACTCTGAATAGACCAATAACTAGCAGGAAGATTAAAATCATAATAAAAGAATTGCCAACAAAAAAAGTCCAAGACCAGATGAATTCACAGCTAAATTCTATCAAGCATTCAAAGAAGTGGTACTAATCGTATTATCACTATTCCAAAAGATAAAGAGAGGGAATTCTCCCTAAATCATTTATGAAGCCAGTATAATTCTTATACCAAAACCAGGAAACGGCATAACAACAACAACAACAACAAAAACCTGCAGACCAATATTTTTGATGAACATAGATGCAAAAATCCTCAACAAAATACTAGGTAACTGAATCCATTAGCATATCAAAATGATAATCCACCATGATCAAGTGGGTTTTATACCAGGAATGCAGGGATGGTTTAACATATGCAAGTCAACAAATATGATACATCACATAAGCAGAATTAAAAACTAAGAGAAATGCAAATCAAAACCACAATGAGATACCATCTCACACCAGTTAGAATGACGATCATTAAAAAGTCAGGAAACAACAGGTGCTGGAGAGAATGTAGAGAAATAGGAACACTTTTACACTGAGGCAATTCCTCAGGGCAACGGCAATGCCTTTTTACACTGAGGCAATGCCTCAGTGAGGCAATGCCTCAGTGAGGCAATTCCTCAGGGATCTAGAACTAGAAATACCATTTGACCCAGCCATCCCATTACTGGGTATATACCCAAAGGATTATAAATCATGCTGCTATAAAGACACATGCACACATATGTTTATTGCGGCACTATTCACAATAGCAAAGACTTGGAACCAACCCAAATGTCCAACAATGATAGACTGGATTAAGAAAATGTGGCACATATACACCATGGAATACTTTGCAGCCATAAAAAAGGATTAGTTCATGTCCTTTGTAGGACATGGATGAAGCTGAAAACCATCATTCTCAGCAAACTATCTCAAGGACAAAAAAACAAACACCGCATGTTCTCACTCATAGGTGGGAATTGAACAATGAGAACACGTGGACACAGGAAGGGGAATATCACACATCAGGGCCTGTTTTGGGGTGGGGGGAGGGGGGAGGGATAGCATTAGGAGAGATACCTAATGTTAAATGACGAGTTAATGGGTGCAGCACACCAACATGGCACATGTATACATATGTGACAAACCTGCAGGTTGTGCACATGTACCCTAAAACTTAAAGTATGATAAAAAAAAAACAAAATTACATGATCATTTCAATAGATAAAGGAAAAACATTTGACAAAATCCAGTATCCCTTTATGATTAAAACCCTCAGCAAAATCAGCATAGAAGAAACGTACTTAAGGTTAGAAAAGCCCTCTATGACAAACCCACAACCAATATTACACTGAATGGGGAAAAGTTGAAGGCATTCCCCCTGAGAACTGGAAGAAGACAAGGATTTCCACTTTCACTACTTCTATTCAACAAAGTATTGGAAGTCCTAGCCAGAGCAATCAGACAAGAGAAAGAAATGAAGGGCATTTAAATTGGTAGAGGAAGTCCAACTGTCACTGTTTCCTAATGATCTGATTGTATACCTAAAAAACACTAAAGACTCATCCAAAAAGCTCCTAGATCTGATAAATAAATTCAGTAAAGTTTCAGGATACAAAATTAAGTTACACAAATCAGTAGCACTGCTATACACCAACAGCGACCAAGCTAAGAATCAAATCAAGAACTCCACTCATTTTCCAACAGCTGCAAAAATAAAAGAAAATACTTAGAATATAACTAACCAAAGAGGTAAAATATCTCTGCAAGGAAAACTACAAAACACTGCTGAAAGAACTTAGAGATGACAGAAATGGAAATACATCCTATGCTCGTGGATGGGTAGAGTCAATATTGTAAAAATGACCATGCTACTAAAAGAAATCTATAAATTCAATGCAATTCCCATCAAAATACCACCATAATTCTTCACAGAACTAGAAGAAACAATCCTCAAATTTATATGGAATCAAAAAAGAGCCTGTGTATCCAAAGCAAGAGTGAATACAAATGATAAATCTGGAGGCATCACATTACCTGACTTCAAACTATACAACGAGGCTATAGTTGCCAAAACAACATGGTACTGGTATAAAAACAGGCACATAGACCAAGAGAAGGGAAGAGAAGAGAAGAGAAGAGAAGAGAAGAGAAGAGAAGAGAAGAGAAGGGAAGGGAAGGGAAGAGAAGAGAAGAGAAGAGAAGAGAAGAGAAGAGAAGAGAAGAGAAGAGAAGAGAAGAGAGAAGAGAAGAGTAAAGTAAGGCCAAATACAGCCAACTGATTTTCAACAAAGCAAACAAAAACACAAAGTCAGGAAAGGACAAACTCTTCAACAAATGGTGCTGGGATAATTGGCAAGCCACATGTAAGAGAATAAAACTGAATCCTCATCTCTTTTATCTTACACAAACATCAACTAAAGATGGATCAAAGACTTAAATCCAGGACCAGAAACAACAAAAATTCTAGAAAACAACATTGGAAAAACTCTTCTAGACATTGGCTTAGGCAAAGAGTTCGTGACCAACGACCTAAAAGCAAATGCAACAAAAGCAAAGATAAGTAAATACAACTTAATTAAACTAAAAAGCTTATTGATGGCAAAATAATCAGCAGAGTTAACAGACAACCCACAGAGGGGGAGAAAATATTCACAAACTATGCTTCCCACAAAGGACTAACATCCAGAATCTAGAATGAACTAAAAAAAATTACCAAGAAAAAATAATAATAATAATCCCATCAAAAAGTGGGCTAAGGACATCAACAGACAATTCTCAAAAATATATATATATATATATACAAGTGACCAACAGACATATGAAAAATGCTTAATATCACCAATTATCAAGGAAATGCAAATCAATACCACAATGCAATACCACCTTACTCCTGCAAGAATGGCCATAATCAAAAAATCAAAATTAAAAGATGTTGGCACGGATGTGGTAAAAAGAAATGGAACTGTCTATTTGATCTAGTAATTCCACTCTGGTAACTACTCAGAGGAAAAGAAGTAATTATATGAAAAGGACACTTGCACACACATGTTTATAGCAGCACAATTTGCAATTGCAAAAATGTGGAACCAGCCTAAATGTCCATCAACCAATGAGTGAATAGATAAAATGTAATATATATAAATATAATATGTATACCAATTATATATATTATATATATATAAATATACACATACCATGAAATACTACTGAGCCATAAAAAGGAACAAAATAATGGCAATTGAAGCAACCTGGATGGAGCTGAATATCATTACTCTGAGTAACTCAATAATAAAAAACCAAACATCACATGTTCTCACTTATAAGTGAGAGACAAGTAAGCTATGAGGATGCAAAGGCATAAGAATGATATAATGGACTCTGGAGACTCCAGATGTGTGGTGGGGGGTGAGGGATAAATGACTAAAAATTGGGTGCAGTGTACACCACTTGCTGTTGGGTGTGCCAAAATCTCAGAAATCACCCTTAAAGAACTTATCCATATAACCATACACAACCTGTTCCCCCAAAACTATTGAAATAATTTTTAAAAAATAACTTAAAAAATGCCATCAACTCAAAAAAAATTACAGTATAATTACGTGTTCTATAATGGTATACATAAAACAAAAACAATTAGCCAACAGGTGAAAGTAGTTGCCTCTGGAAGAACTTAGGGTAAAGTGTTTAGAGGTCTTCTGTTTTTCCTAAGTGCAGTAGAAATACTCGACTCTTTAAAAAATAAACACGTATAATCTTGATTAAAATGAAAGCTGAATTCTTAAGAGGAAAATTTATTCTATATAGAGAGAGAATATCTGAATAATCAAAGTATAAAACTGGAATTCAATGGCAAAATAAAAAATAGTAGTGATTCTTTCAGTCACCGAAAAATTGGAGAGGGGAAAAGGCTTTTTAAATTTAGGGATTAGGTTAAATTATTTTTATTTGTATGTTTTTCATAGACAGGGTCTCACTCCATCGCCCAGTGGTGTAATCACAGTTCACTGCAGATTCAAACTCTTGGGCTCAAGTGAACTTCCTGCCTCGGTGTCCTGAGTAGCTACTACTACAGGTGCACACCACTACACCCAACTATTTTTTTCTTTGTAGAAATGGGATCTTAGTATATTTCCCAAGCTTGTCTCAAACTCCTGGCCTCAAGTAATCCTTTCACACTGGCTGTTAGGCACAGGGATTATAGTCATGAGCCACTGTGCCTGGACTTAAATTAGCTGCCACCTTGCTGTTGGCACACATGTACACAGAACCCACCACTGCCCTATCATTAGTGTGCACAGAAATCAGAAACCCCTGCCACCCTGCAAAAGTGCTTTTGTCAGCACCCTCCAACAGAGTGTTGTTGCCAGTGGACTTGCAACACCTTGGTCCCTGCAGCACAGCAAGTGTTTAACCTTCAGGGGCCACAAAAATAGCTATGGGCTTTGTCCCAGTCCTCTAGGGTTAGATCATGAGCCCAGGAGTGCTTAGCTGAGCCTTGGATCCCTGAAATTATCCAGAAATGAAGCCAGCTGACTACACACAACTTATATCACACTCAAACCCTCAAGGGCACCAAAGAACATAAAAGCAAAAGGCCCCATCTAAAGGACAGCAACTTCAAGATTAAAGGAACAGCAACACACACAAATAGAAAAAGAACCAGTGCAAGAATTCTGGCAACTTTAAAAGCCAGAGTGTCTTCTTATTTCCACTAGCTCCCAAGCAATGATTCTTAACCAAGCTGAAATGGCTAAAATGACACATACAGAATTCAGAATCTGGATGACAATGAAGATCATTGAGATTCAGGAGAAATTTAAAACCCAATCCAAGCAATCTAATGAATCCAATAAAATGATACAAGAGCTGAAAGATAAAGACATTTTAAGACAGAACCAGACTGATCTTCTGGAGCTGAAAAAAATCACTACAAGAACTTTATAATACAATCAGAAATATTAACAGCAGAATAGACCAAACTGAGGAAAGAATCTCAGAGCTTAAAGACCACTTTTTTGAATCAATGCATGCAGAAAAAAAAATAAAGCAAAAAGAATGTTTTAAATAAACAAAACCTCTAAGAAGTACAGAATTATGTAAAGAGATCAAGCCTATGACATATAGGCATTCCAGAAAGAGAGGACGAGAGATCAGTGACTTGGAAAACATATTTGAGGATATTGTTTACAAAAATTTTCCAACCTTGCTAGAGAGGTTGACATGCAAATTTAGGAAACTCAGAGAATCCCAGTGAGACACTATATAGAATGACCATCTCCAACTCACATAATTATCAGATTCTCCAAAGTCAATGCAAAACAAAAAATATTAAAAAGAGCTCTTTTTCTGGCTGTAACCATGGAGGGTGTAGAAGAGTAGAAGAAGGATCCTTCTGTGCCAGAAACCCTTAAGAAAAAGCAAAGGAATTTCAAAGAGCTAAAGATCCAGTGCCTGAGTAAGAAGTTTGCCCAGAAGATGCTTCAAACAGCAAGGAGGAAGCTTATCTATGAAAAAGTGAAGCACTGTCATAAGGAATATAGGAAAATGTACAGAACTGAAATTCGAATGGCGAGGATGGCAAGAAAAGCTGGCAACTTCTATGTACCTGCAGAACCCAAATTGGCATTTGTCCTCAGGATCAGAGGTATCAATGGTGTGAGCCCAAAGGTCTGAAAGGTGTTGCAGCTTTTTCTCCTTTATCAAATCTTCAATGGAGCTTTTGTGAAGCTGAACAAGGCTTCAATTAATATGCTGAGGATTGTAGAGCCATATATTGCATGAGGTACCCAAATCTGAAGTCAGTAAATGAACTAATCTACAAGTGTGGTTATGGCAAAATCAATAAGAAGTGAATTGCTTTGACAGATAATGCTTTGACAGCTCGATCTCTTGGTAAATATGGGATCATCTGCAGGGAGGATCTGATTCATGAGATCTATACTGTTGGAAAATGCTTCAAAGAAGCAAATAACTTCCTGTGGCCCTTCAATATCTTCTCCACGAGGTGGGATGAAGAAAAAGACCACCCATTTTGTAGAAGGTGGAGATGCTGGCAAAAGGGAGGTCCAGATCAACAGGCTTATTAGAAGAATGAACTAAGGTGTCTATCATGATTGTTTTTCTAAGCTGGTCAGCTAATAAACAGTACCTGCTCTCAGATTTAAAAAAAATTAAAAGCAACTAGAGAAAAAAGTTTAGAACACATTCAAAGGGAACCCCATTAGGCTAACAGTGGAAGTTTTAGCAGAAAGCTTATACATGAGAAGAGATTAGGGGCCTATATTCGGCATCCTTAAAAAAAAAAAAAATTCCATTCAAGAATTTCATATCCAGCAAAAGTAAGTTTCATAAGTAAAGGAGAATTAAAATTCTTTTCATACATGAAATGCTAAGAGAAATCACTATCACAAAACCTACAACAGGTCCTTAAAGGAGTGCTAAACATAGAAACAAAAGATCATTACCTGCCACCATGAAAACACACTGAAGTACAGAGCCCATTGATATTATACAATCAAGTTTATATAACAACCAGGTAACAACACAATGACAGGACCAAATCCTCACATATCAATATTAACCTTGAACATAAATGGGCTAAATGCTCCACATAAAAGGCACAGAGTGGCAAGTTATTGATAGATAAAGAAGGAAGACTCAATGTATGTTGTCTACAAGAGACCAATTTCACACATAATGACACCCATAGACTCAAAGAAAGGGATGGAGAAAGATCTATCAAGCACACAGAAAACAAAAAAAGAGCAGGGGGTACTATTCTGACTTTAGAGAAAAAAAATACACTTTAAACCAACAACAATCAAAAAGGACAAAGAAAGCATTACACAATAATAAAGGGTTCAATTCAACTAGAGAGTTTATCCTAAATATATATGTACCCAACACTGGAGCACACAGATTCATAAAACAAGCTCTCAGAGGCCTATAAAGAGACCTAGATAACTACACAATAATTGTGAGAGACTTCAACACCTCACTAGCAGGGTCAGACAGATCATCAAGACAGAAAATTAACAAATACATTTGAAACCTAGACCTGATACTTCACTAAATGGACACAACAGACATCTGCAGAACACTTCACAAACAACAACAGAATATACGTTCTTCTCACCTGCACATGGCACATACTCTAAGATTGATCATATGTTTGGCCATAAAGGAATTCTCAACAAATTTTAAAAACCAGAATCATACCAACCATACTCTTGGACCACAGTGGAAAAAAAAAGAAAAGAGATTAATACCAAGCAATATCTTAAACAATACAAATACATGGAAATCAAATAATCTGCTCCTGAATGACTTTAGATAAGAATGAAATTAAGGAAGAAATCAAGAAATTTCTTGAAATTAATGAAAACAAAGATACAACATACCAAAATCTCTGAGACACAGCTAAAGCAGTATTAAGAGGAAAGTTTATAATAGTAAATATCTACATCAAAAATTAGAAAGTTGGCAGGATGTGGGTTTTAAGAAAAGAAGGCCGAGCACAGTGGTTCACGCCTGTAATCCTAGCACTTTGGGAGGCCGAGGCAGGTGGATCATGAGGTCAGGAGACTGAGACCACGGTGAAACCCCGTTTCTACTAAAAATACAAAAAATTAGCCAGGCACGGTGGCGGGCGCCTGTAGTCCCAGCTACTCGGGAGGTTGAGGCAGGAGAATGGCGTGAACCCGGGAGGCGGAACTTGCAGTGAGCCGAGATCGCACCACTGCACTCCAGCCTGGGTGACAGAGTGAGACTCTGTCTCAAAAAAAAAGAAAAAAGAAAAAAAAGAGAATCTCAAGTTAAAAACCTAACATCACGCCCAGAACTAGAAAAACAAAAGGAAACAAATTGCAGAGCTAACAGAAAAAAAGAACCAAAATCAAAGTTGAAATGAGTGAAATTGAGACACAAAAATCCATACAAAAGATAAACTAACCAAAAGTTGGTTATTTGAAAGAACCAATAGGATTGATAGACTGCTAGCTAGACTAATAAAGAAAAAATAAAAAAGATTTGAATAAAAATAATTTAAAATGACAAAGGAGACATTACCACTGGTCCCACAGAGCTACAAAAATCCTTCAAAGACTATTATAAACACCTCTGTGCACACAAACTAGAAAACCTAGATGAAATTGATAAATTTCTAGAATCAGACAACCTCCCAGGACTGGAATAGGAAGAAAATGAATACTTGAACAGACCAATAATGAGTTCCAAAATTGAATCAGTAACAAAAAGTCTACCAACCAGAAAAAACCTTGGACCACAAAGATTCACAGCTAAATTCTGCCACATATGCTAGGAAGAGTTGGTTCTAATCCTACTGAAACTATTCCAAAGAATTAAGGAGAAAGCACTCCTCCCTAACTCATTCTATGAGGCAGCATCATTCTGATACAAAACCTGGTGGAGTTACAGAAAAAGAAAACTTCACGCCAATATCCCTGATGAACTTAGATACATAAATCTTGAACAGAATACTATCAAATCAAATCCAGCAGCAAATAAAAAAGCTAATCTAATATGATCAAGTAGGATTTATGTCGATGATGCAAGGTTGGTTCAATATACACAAATCAATAAATGTGACTCTACATATGATAGCTTTAGCAAAGTTTCAGTATACAAAATACATGTACAAAAATCAGTGGCATTTATATACAACAAGATGTCCAAGCTAAGAGCTAAATCAGTAGCACAATCCTATTCACAATAGCCACAAAAAGAATGAAATATCTAGAAATACAGTTAACCAGGAATCACATAAGCAGAAATAAACCCAAAAAGCACATGATCATCTCAATAAATGCAGAAAAGCCTTTTGATAAAATTCAACATCTCTTCATGCTAAAAACCTTCAACAAACTGGGCATTGAAGGTACATAATTTAAATTAAAAAGAGCCTTCTATGACAAACCCACAGGCAACATCATACTGAATGTGCAAAATCTGGAAGTAACAAAAAAAGCATGGTGCTTATACAAAAACAGACTCATAGACCAATGTGACAGGTTAGAGAACCCAAAAATAAAGCAACACACCTACAACCATCTGATCTTTGACAATATCAACAATAACAAGCAATGGGAAAGAAATTTCTATTCAGTAAATGGTGCTGGGATAACTAGCTAGCCATATGCAGAAGACTAAAACTGGACCACTTCCTTTCATCATATATAAAAATCAACTTAAGACAGATGAAAGAGTTAAACATGAAACCTAAAACTATAAAACCCCTAGAAGAAAACCTAGGAAATACCATTCTGGACATAAGCCTTGCCAAATATTTCATGACAAAGACTCCAAAAGCAATTGTGACAAAAACAAAAATTAACAAGTAAGACCTGAAGAAAGAGCTTCTGCACAGCAAAATAAACTATCAGTAGAGAAAACAGATGATCTAAACAATAGGAGAAAATGCGCAAACTATGCATCTGACAAAGGTCTGATATTAAGAATCTACAAGAAACTTATATCAACAAGCAAAAAACAACCTATCTACTGTGGGTGGTGAGAAAAAAAAGATGTTTTTTAAAAATGTTAAATATGTAAAGACCACAAACAGACACTTCTCAAAAGAAGACATACCAGCAGCCAATGATCATATGGGAAAATTATCAACATCACTGATCATTAAAGAAATGCAAATCAAAATCACAATGAGATACTATGTGACACCAGTCAGAATGGTTATTATTAAAAAGTCAAAAAAACTACAGATGCTGCTGAGGCTATGGACACAAGTGAAAGTTTATACACTGCTTCTAGGAATGTAAATTAGTTCATGCATGTGAAAAGCACTTTGGTGATTTCTCAAAGAATTTAAAACCAGTACCATTCAACCCAGCAATCCCAGTGCTGAGTATATACCCAAAGGAATATTAATTGCTCTACCACAAATACATTTGCATGTATATGTTCATCACAGCACTATTCACAATAGCAAAGACATAAAATCAACTTCACTGCCCATCAACTATGGACTGGATATTGAAAATGTGGTACATATAAACCATGGAATACCACACAACCATAAAAAAGAATGAAATCATGTTCTTTGCAGCAACATGCATAGAGCTGGAAGCCATTATCCTAAGCAAATTAATGTAGGAATAAAAAAACAAATATTTCATGCTCTCATCTATAAGTGGAGGCTAAACATTGAGTACACATGGACACAAAGAGAAATAATAAACACCAGAGCTTACTTGAGGGTGGAGAATGGGAGGAGGATGAGGACTGAAAATCTACCTATAGTATATTATGCTCACTACCTATGTGACAAAATCATTTGTACTGTGTACCTCTGCAACACACATTTACCCATGTAACGAACCTGCATGTTTACCCCTGAACCCCAAATAAAAGTTGGAAGGTAAAAGAAGAGCATAAACAAATCATTCCTGGAAAAGACATAAAATAATTGCTCAAACTAAGTGCCGTGGTCTACTGTGAAAGGAATTCTTTTCAGATTATCTCAGGTTCACAGACGTGTTACTAAGCTCACGCTTTTGCACAGAGCAGTTAGATGAAATAGAAAGTATTCCTTCTCTCCAAGCATTTAACCAAATCAAATAAGTTGTATGATGTACTTCAGGAATTTAACCGTAGTCACATAGCTATCTTCTTCATTTTTGCCCATTACCTTCAGTTGTTATGCAGCACTTATTGTGTTACAATGCCTTGATCAAAACTTCAATCATAATATTCTATTATACTTCTAATATTGAACTGTTAAGTGTCAAGTTTTGGCATTTGTAGATATCCTTTATCAGGGTAAAAAAAGATCCTGTTTTTTATTTCATATATATGAAAGAAGTATTTTTATTTCATATATATGTGTATATATATATGAAAGAAGAGGCATTGCCTATATATATATGTATATATATATGAAAGAAGAGGCATTGCCTATATATATAATATATATGAGATGAGAAAAGGAGGATAGATTACCTTTATACATGGCTTGATTCAATTTAGTAAAATTTTTAAGAATTTTTGACACATATTTATGTCTCAGTGTCTTTACCTTGATTTGGTATCAAGGTAATATTAGCTATATAAAATGATTTGGAGCATGTGGCACAGTTTTTGTTCTCTCTTTCTTCTAAGGTAATAGAAATCCCTGAACATCTGAATAATAAAGCCTCCAGACACCTGGATGCCCAAAATAAGACTATATTTTTCAGCCTCCCTTGCAAATTTGTGTGACCATGTAACTAAGCTTTGATTTATGGGATATAAGGCAACTTTAGGGTTGTGGTTTTTGAGAAAGAGATCCCCTGAGACCCTCTGAAGGAAGCAGATTGCTCTTACAGGACTCAGTAGACAACCCAATACTGTGAGTGTGCAAACTATAAAAGTGAGAAAGGGGGATTGTCCACCCACATATACACACCCTCACTGGGGAAGCTAAAGGTTTAGATCACAGGAGAAGAGTCTGACCTTACCTGGGGTTGAGTCAATTTAGAGAGCTGAACAAAACACATGGGTAGAGAAAGCAATGGAAAAAGCCCTGTGGGCTTGTTGGGTATCCTAGCAAGCCATTTCTCCCTTGCCTCACGGGATCCTTGGGGAGGTCTGCCAGAGGCACTAGAAAAAGGCCACAGGAAGAAAAATCCTCTAGCTGAACTTTGTAACAATTGGAAGTGATCGAGATGTCTACTGGCCAGAACTTGGGGAAGGGTATGAATCTGGTGTGCAGACTTCACGGGGTGGGTGGCTGGGGGAGCAAGAAAGCCTTACTTGCTTTCACAGCTGGGAGACGGGTAGCTGGGGCAAGTTCTCAGCCCTACTCACCCACTGCCTGGAAACAGACTCAGTACTGTTGGATGGGGCATGGTGAGAGTGACACCAGAACTTTGGGTTGCATGGGAGCTGTGTGAGGTCTATGGTGGCTGGCTTTCCCCCACTTTCCTGACAACCTGCATGACACAGTAGAGATGGCCACAATCCTCTTAGGAAAATAACTCCATTGACCTGGGAACCACGCCCCCATCCCCCAAGGATGAGTCTAAGCTCAGACATGCCTAGCCCTGACTCCATCTAATGGTCATTCCCTACCCACCTTGGTAGCTGAGGACAAAGGGTATATAATCTTGGAAGTTCTAGGGCTCTGCCCACCACCTGTTCCTCCCCATGCTACCACAACTGATGTTCTCTTGAAAGAACCACCTCCCAACAGGAGGACAACCAGCACAAAAATATTGCATTAAACAACCAAAGCTAAGGAACCTTACAGAGTCCATTTCACCCCCCTGCCACTTCCACTGGAGCAGGAGCTGATATCCACAGCTGAGAGATCCACATATGTTTCACATCACAAAATGTTGTGCAGACAACCCCCAGTACAAGCCCAGAGCCTGGGAGGCTTGCTGGGTGGCTAGATCCAGAAGAGAGATAACAATCACTACAGCTCAGCTCTCAGGAAGCTACATCCCTAGGAAAAGGGGGAGAGTACTGTATCAAAGAAACACCCCTGGGACAAAAGAATATGAAAAGCAACCTTGAGCCCTATACCTTCCCTCTGACATAGCCTACCCAGATGAGAAGGAACCAGAAAACCAACTCTGGTAATATGACAAAACAAGGTTTTTTAACACCACCCCACCCCCCACCAGAATCACACTAGCTCACCACCAATGGATCCAAACCAAGAAGAAATCCCTGATTTATCTAAAAAAGAATTCAGAAGGTTAGTTATTATGCTAATCAGGGAGGCACCAGATAAAGGTGAAGCTTAATTTAAGAAAGTACAAAAAAGATACAAGAAATGGGAGGATAAATTTTCAATGAAATAGATAGCATAAATAAAAAACAATCAAAACTTGGAACAATAGGCGGACTTATAGAAATGCAAAATTCTCTGGAAAGTCTCAGCAATAGAATCAAACAAGCAGAAGAAAGAACTACAGAGCTCAAAGACAAGGTTTTTGAATTAACCCAATCTAACAAGGACAAAGAAAAAAAAATATAAACAAAGACTCCAAGAAGTCTGAGATTATGTTAAATGACCAAACCTAAGAATAATTGGTGTTCCTGAGGAAGAAGAGAAATCTAAAAGTTTGGAAAATACATTTGGGGGAATAATTAAGGAAAACTTTCGTGGGTTTGCTAGAGACCTAGACATCCAAATACCCAAATACAAGAAGCACAAAGAACACCCGGGAAATTCATCACAAAAAGATCACCTGGGCACATTGTCATCAGGTTATCTAAAGTTAAGACAAAGGAAAGAATCTTAATTGCTGTGAGGCAAAAGCACCAGGTAACATATATATTAAGAAAAAAAAAAAACCCTATCAGATAAACAGCAGATTTCTCAGCAGAAACCCTACAAGCTAGAAGGGATTCAAGCCCTATCTTCAACCTCCTCAAACAAAGCAATTATCAGCCAAGAATTTTGTATCCAGTGAAACTAAGCTTCAGAAGTGAAGGAAAGATATAGTCTTTCTCAGACAAACAAATGCTGAGAGAATTTGTGACTACCAAGCCAGCACTACAAGAACTGCTAAAAGGAACTCTAAATTTTAAAACAAATACTGGAAATGCATCAAAACAGAACCTCTTTAAAGCATAACTCTCACAGGACATATATAATAAAAATACAATTTTAAAAACCCAAACGAATACAGGCAACAAATAGCACAATAAATAGAATCATACTTCATATCTCAATACTAACATTGAATGTAAATGGTCTGAATGCTCTATTTAAAGATATAGAATTGCAGAATAAATAAGAATTCATCAACCAACTATCTGCTGTCTTCAAGGCACTCACCTAACACATAAGGACTCATACAAACTTCAGGTAAAGGGGTGAAAAAAGGCATCTCATGCAAATGGATACCAAAAGCAAGCAGGAGTAGCTATTCTTATATCAGACAAAAAAAAGCTTTAAAACAATTGCAGTTTAAAAAGACAAAGAGGGTCATTATATAATAATAAAAGGCCTTGTCCAACAAAAAAAATCACAATCCTAAATATATATGCACCTAACACTGGAGGTTCCAAATGTATAAAACAATTACTAACAGACCTAAGAAATGAGATAGAGAGCAACACAATAATGGGGGGCTTCAATACTCCACTGACACCACTACACAGCTCATCAAGACAGAAAGTCAACAAAGAAACAATGAATTGAAACTATACCCTGGAAAAAAAATGGACTTAACAGATATTTAAAGAACATTCTACCCAACAACCACAGAATATACATTCTATTCATCAGTCCATGGAACTTTCTCCCAGATAGACCACATGATAGGCCACAAAACAAGCCTCAATAAATTTAAGAAAACTGAAATTATATCAAGCACTCTCTCAAACCACAGTGGAATAAAACTGGAAATCAACTCCAAAAGAAACCTTCAAAACCCTGCAAATACTTGAAAATTAAATAACTTTCCCCTGAATGATCATCAGGACAAAAATGAAATTAAGGTGGAAATTAAAAAATTCTTCAAACTGAAAGACAATGGTGACACAACCTACCAAAACCTCTTGGATACAGCAAAGGCACTGATAAGAGGAAAGTTCATAGCCCTAAACGCTTACATCAAAAAGTCTGAAAGAGCACAGACAGACAATCTAAAGTCACACCTCAAGGAACTAGAGAAGCAAGAACAAAGCAAACCCAAACCCAGCAGAAGAAAGGAAATAATAAAGATCAGAGTAGAACTAAATAAAATTGAAAAAAAAAATACAAAGATAAATTAAACTAAAAGCTAGTTTTTTGAAAAGATAAATAAAATTGATAGACCATTAGCAAGATTAATGAAGAAACAAAGAGAGAAAAATTTAAATAAACTCAATTAGAAATGAAACACCACAGAAATACAAAAGATCTTTCAAGGCTACCACGAACACCTTTATGCTCATAAGCTAGAAAACCTAGAGGAGATGGATAAATTCCTGGGAAGATACAGCCCTCCTAGCTTAAATCAGGAAGAATTAGATACCTTGAACAGACCATTAAATAGCAGCGAGATTGAAATGGCCAATAAAAAAAATTTTACCAACAAAAGAAGTCCAGGACCAGATGGATTCACAGCAGAATTCTACCAGACACTGAAAGAAGAATTGGTACCAATTATATTGACGCTATTCCCCCAAGACAGAGAAAGAGGAAATCTTTGCTAAATTATTCTATGAAGCCAGTATCACCCTAATACCAAAACTAGGAAAGGATATAGCAACAATAACAAAAAACTGCAGACCAATATCCCTGATGAACATAGATGGAAAAAAACCTCAACAAAATACTAGTCAACTGAATCCAAAAACATATCAAAAAGATAATCCACCATGACCAAGTGGCTTTTATACCAGAGATGCAGGGATTGTTTAACACACACAAGTCAATAAATTTGACACACCACATAAATATAATCAAAAATGAAAATCACATTATCATCTCAGTAGATGCAGAAAAAGCATTCAACAAAATCCAGCATCCCTTTATGATTAAAACTCTCAGCAAAATCAGCATACAAGAGACATACCTCAATGTAATAAAGTCAATCTATGAACAACCCACAGCCAATATAATACTGAATGGGAAAAAGTTGAAAGCATTTCCTCTGAGAACTGGAACAAGACAAGGATGCCCAATCTCACCCCTCCTCTTCAACATAGTACTGCAAGTCTTAGCCACAGCAATCAGGCAAGATAAATAAATAAAGGGCATCCAAGTTGGTAAAGAGGAAGTTAAACTGTCAATGTTTGCTGATGATATGATTGTTTACCTAGAAAACCCTAAAGAATCCTCCAGAAAGCTCCTAAAACTGATAAAAGAATTCAGCAAATTTTCTGGATACAAAATTAATGTACACAAATTAGTACCTCTTCTATAAACTAACAGCGACCAAGCAGAGAATAAATTCAAGAACTCAATCCTTTTTACAATAGCTGAAAAAAAAGAAGAAACCTGGGAATATACCTAGCCAAGGAGGTGAAATACCTCCACCAAAGAAAACTACAAAACACTGCTGAAAGAAATCATAGACAACACAAACAAATGGAAACACATCCCATGCTCATGAATGGGTAGAATCAATATTGTGAAAATGATCATACTGCCAAAAGCAATCTACAAATTCATGCAATTCCCATTCAAAATACCACCACCATTCTTTACAGAACTAGAAGAAACAATCCTAAAATTCATATGGAACCAAAATAGCCCACATAACCAAAGCAAGACTAAGCAAAAAGAACAAACCTAGAGGCATCACATCATCTGATTTCAAACTACACTATAAGGCCATATTCACCAAAACAACATGATATTCGTATAAAAATAGGCACAAAGACAAATGGAATGAATAGAAAATGCAGAAATAAGCCCAAATACTTACACCAACTGATATTTGACAAAGCAAACAAAAGCATAAAGTGGGGAAAGGACACCCTATTCAACAAATGATGCTGGCATAATGGGCAAGCCACATGGCGGAGAATAAAACTGGATTGTCATCTTTCACCTTATACAAAAATCAACTCAAGATGGATCAAGAACTTAAACCTAAGACCTGAAACTATAAAAATTCCAGAAAATAACATTGGAAAATCCCTTCCCGACATTGGTTTCGGCAAGGATTCATGACCGAGAACCCAAAAGTAAATGTAATAAAAATAAAGATAAATAGATGGAACTTAGTTAAACTAAAGAGATTTTACATGACAAAAGGAACAGTCAGCAGAGTAAACAAACAACCCACGGATTAGGAGAATATCTTCACAATCTATACATCTATCAAAGGACTAATATCCAGAATCTACAACAAACTCAAACAAATTAGCAAGAAAAACAAACTTCAATAGACAATTCCCAAAAGAAGATATACAATGACCAACAAACACGAAAAAATGCTCAACATCACTAATGAGCAGGGAAATGCAAATCAAAACCACAATGCGACACCACCTTAGTCCCTCAATAATGGCCATAATCAAAAAATCAAAGAATAACAGATTTGGCATGGATGTGCTTAACAGGGAACACTTCTACACTGCTGGTGGCAGTGTAAACTAGTACAACCACCATGGAAAACAGTGGAGATTCCTTAAACAACTAAAAGTAGAACTACCATTTGATCCAGCAATCCCACTACTGGGTATCTACCCAGAGAAAAAGAACTCATTATATGAAAAACATACTTGCACACATGTTTATAGCAGCACAATTCACAATTGTAAAAATGTGAAACCAACCAAAACACCCATCAATGACTGAATAAAGAAACTGTGGTGTGTGTGTGTGTATACATATGTATGTATACACACACACACACAACAAACTCAAACTCATCATATAGATGGAATACTACTCAGCCATAAAAAGGGATGAATTAAAGGCATTTGCAGTGACCTGGATGAGATTGGAAACTATTATCCTAAGTGAAGTAACTCAGGAATGGAAAACTAAACATTGTATGTTCTCACTGATATTTGGGAGCTAAGCTATGAGGACACAAAGGCATAATAATGACACAATGGACTTTGGGGACTCAGGGGGAAAGGGTGAGAAGAGGGTGAGGGATAAAAGAATACAAATTGGGTACAGTATACACTGCTTCGGTGATGAGTGCACCAAAATCTCACAAATCACCAATAAAGAATTTACTCATGTAACCAAACACCACCAGTTCCCCAATAACCTATCAAAAAAAGAGGTCCCCTTCTTCAACCCATCCTCTCACTTATTCACTGAAATGAGAATGCGGTTGTGAGTCTTCTTGGATTATGTGTTCAAAGGTACCACTTTAGGTATGATGGGAAAACACAGCAAAAGGAACCTGAGATGCTGAACCTGTGGAGCACTACATTTCCCACAGATGACCTTAAAAAGCAGTCTGCTATACCTGTACTGGCCAGCTGTCTCCAGGCTATCATACGAGACAGAAAATAAAACTCTACATATTTTAAGTCATTGTTGCTTGGTTCCTGTTAAATACAGATAAACATATTTTAACCAATATATAAAGTGCTTCTTCATTTTTTAGTATTCTCTGAAATTTATAAGGTTAAAATTATCTGTTCCTTCAGTTTTTATAGCAATTGCCTGTGAAATAACCCAGACATGGTGTTTTATCTGGGGAAAGATTTTAAACTACTGATTGTAGGTTACTAGTTATAGAACCATTAAGATGTTTTATTTCTTCTTGAGCCATTTTAAATAATTTTTATTTTCTAGGAATTTGTCCATTTTACCTAGGTTTTTAAATTCATTGTCTGAGATTGCTATTATGATTAAGAAATAGTAAATTTCAGAGGTCTTGTAAAGGGGCTTTTTTATAAAGAAAATACCTTTCCCCATGGCAAAGTACCAACTGCTGTACTCAGCCTTGTTAATATGTTGGATTTGTGAAGCAGGAAATGATAGCATTACTTTTAATCCAGTATTCTTATGGTCACTTGTATTTGAAGTAAAAACTGACCACTAAGATGGGACAGTGGTGGAATTCTATGTTGTTCTCCCCTAGTTGAGCTTGTATTTTGAGGTCAGTTCAATCTCCCATGAAGATGAACTGCTGCCTAGGTAGAAAACTGATGAGCCCAGCATCATAATAGCAGTATAGGTATGTCTGCCAGATTGTACAGAGCTCTTCCTTGAGGAGCAATGGTAGTAGGGAACTGCTCAGATCTTGTTCAGTTTTGTCATGGAAATTGAACTTACTCCCTTTGGACTCTGATTAACCTCAGAGATTAAGCTGTGTTCGACCCTAATTTTCAGTAGTTCATCTAAATTTTATATGGAACAGGAGGTACGTTTGCAACTACCAACCTCTGCCAAAGCTATTTAGAGGCTTAACAAATACAGCACCCTGGATTAATTTTTACTTCCTCACTTTTGGTCAAATAACTAAAAAGGCTAAGTGATTTGACCACTACCACACAGGAAATTTATGGAAACTAGTCACTTTCCATGACTCTAAGTCCAGTAGATTTTTTACTTTACCACTTGGTTTCCTTTGCAAAGAGTATATATACAGTAATATACTGACAATGACTCCTGTAAAATGACTTCTATAGGGTAATGCCAATAATTGATGGTTTTTTTTCCAGTTCTATAAGCATTTTCACTTAACTTGACTGAACTAATCACTTCTTAATCCCAGGCATTAAAAAATATGAAAAACACATTAATTGGGTACAGAGCCAAAGGGGAAAAAAAGATGGTTCTCACCCCATCCTACTCTCTCCACCTCTAATGGAAAAATGTCACAGGTGTGGGTTTGTTTCCACTTGGAACATGATATTAATATTTCTTCCTGGGCCAAGGATAAATGGCACAATTCTCCATTTTTCTCATCCTGGAAAGAATTTAAAAAGTGTGGCTGGGTATGAGAACATAGTTCCATTAGGTTGTATATAATGACCACAACAGCAGCCCCCATCTGTGTCAAGACTCCTAACTTTTAGAGTAAACCTCCTAACTTTTGTTCATCAAAACTGAACTGGTTTTCACCATGCCCTCAAACTCAAAAGGTCCTAAACAAAATGATGGAGAATGCTGATAAGAGAAGAGAGGAGTCATTCTCATTGATGTGCTTTGTAAAAATAAGGCAGAGAAAAATGGGAGTTCTGTGTACTGTTGCTCTAACTATAAAGGAAAACAACTTTAATAATTCAGAACATTTTCCTCTCGGGCCTTACGGAACAGAACAAAGTTTGATACTTGAGCTTACTTAAACTCTAAATTCCTAACATTAGCATGACCTTGTTTTTGCTTTTGAACAATTGGGAAATTATCTGTAAAGAAAAGTTCTCAAACATAAGCTGAAACCTGGTTTCTCTATTTCATCCCAACCCCAAGGAAAAACTATCACAAAAAGAACTTTACAAGTATCTACCAATTAAAAAAAAAAATCAAAAGTAACCCCAAAACTACATTACATCTATTTGTTTAGTGGATGTTTTGTGGTTTGTTCATGTTGGTTTTCTGTCTGCTTTTTCCTTTATGTACTTTGTTTACATTGTATCTCCATCCTGTTAAATAGCTATAATTGCTTACAATTTAATTACTGTAGCTCTTCAAACTAAATATTGATTTATTGTTATTGTATTTATTATATAAAACTGCATTAATATAAATATCTTTGCTTAATTTTAATTTTTTTGTTATTTCCATCGATTTTTAAGTTTTTTACAAATTTGAATTTCACTTCACTTGAAAATAAAACCACTGTAATTCAATTGTCCATTTACTCAGCTTATGTAGGAGAGCAAATTAAGATTTAGAGAAGTTCATCAAGACTTGTCTGTATTCAGTGGTACTTAGTGGTTCTTATAGGAAGACTGAACATAAAAGCCTGGAAAAAGATAACTTACAGAATGGCTCCTGAACAAGCTTGAGTAATCAGGAAATAGTTTATGTAAATATTTCCTATCTCATCAGTGTGGTTTATCTAGAATTGGACTACAAAAGAAAATAAATGGCAATGGACATATATTTCCTTGTTTTCCTATTACTTCATTGCAAACAGGACGCTTTAATTTCCTAGGTATTTTCTGCTAGTATAATTGGAGCTGATGATAAATGTGATAACAATAATAACAACTCACCTTCTTGGGACCATGAAGTGGATCCACTGGGTGCCATTATTGTTTGACTCATTCTTCTATGAGAAATCAGTCTTAAGACCCCAGTTAAATAAATAAACTGTTTACCACAAAAGTCTATATTATGACTGTCATTATCCCTTTTATAACACCCCTCTTTTTATAATGCCTCCCTTTTAAAATGCCCCTCCTCTTCTATTCATTGTGGGAAGAGCCCTACATTCAGGTTGTTCTATCAGAAAAAAAGGTGGAATCTCTCCTTGGCTTATTTCTTGCTAAGACCTAGTCAGAGACATAAGGATTATAACTGACTCAATTTCTTTATTTTATTTCAGGATTCAAACCATAATAAGTTAAAATTAATTTGTTCTTACAGGTAGGTCTCAGTGAATAAACCGTAATCAATATTCTACCCTAAACACAAACTTTACTTCTCTTCCAGTGAGACATAGTTATGTCAACATTCAGTGAATTACCCTGGCAGAACTGCTTAGGCTTTTCTTTCTCTTGACCTCCAAAAAGTTTCTCACAAAGAGAATTTTAAGAAATTGATTGCTCATTTTGAACACATGGACACAGGAAGGGGAACATCACACTCTGGGGACTGTTGTGGGGTGGGGGGAGGGGGGAGGGATAGCATTAGGAGATATACCTAATGCTAAATGACAAGTTAATGGGTGCAGCACACCAGCATGGGACATGTATACATATGTAACTAACCTGCACATTGTGCACATCTACCCTAAAACTTAAAGTATAATAATAATAAAATAAAAAAAAGAAATTTATTGTTCATTTTATTTGGTGTAGATTAGTCTAAATAATCTAATAAACAGATAAAGGGAATCACATACAAAGAACTTCTGTTTGATAGTAAAATACATCTTATAATTTTACTAGGATAACAGATTTCTATTACTACTTGTTTACTTTTTGTCCATAATTTGCATTACCACAGTACTTATCAATTGATGAGAAATAACGTGGGCTGGGTTTTTTTAATGTGGCCACTGGATTAAAAAATTAACTTTTCAGTAATCAGCAAAACCTGATAGAATCTATTTTGCTCCTAAGAGAAATCTTTAAGAAAAAGAATTAAAAGAAAAGTTTACAGAATAAATGCCCTATCATAATAGAACTTTGGAATAAATGTTCACACAGTATTTTTCTTAACTGTTCTACTCCGCAGTGAAAGTGGCAAAAATACTCTCTGTTAGATATTTTCTAATCCTTAAGTGACTTGTCATCTTTATAGATTGAGAGGTCATTTGGCAAGTGGAAGAAAGTTAGCTTAGACAGTGATGGGTAATCTAATAGGGGTGACAATTTGGGACCACCAGGACATTATTGCAAGCATCTAGGCCTACTATTTATACTGGAATATGTCAGGTCTCCTGAGAGGAAGAATAAAGATTTTGAGACTGAGAATCAGCTATAGGATACCAAGGTTAATACACACAAAAAGAGAAGATAAATGGCGTTTCCCAATTTCTCAAGGAAGAGGGTAACTGGTAAGTTTCCATGAGTTAGGAGAAAGTCAAGTTACCTGGGCCTTATCTTGGACCACTGGTTCATAGTTGGCCAGGAAAAGTGTTATGAGTTTCCTGCTGAGTTATCCACCTGCCCACAAATTGAGTTATTCAAGGAAAAGCTTACAAAAATTGAAATATCCAAGTATATTTGAGAAGCTTAATAAATAATAACGTATTCTGGTTCAAAATAAATCCTTCCTCATCTTTAAGGACAGCTCAGAATTGGTAAGAATTGTATAGGTTAATATTTGAGCAAACTGGAATCAGTGATAATAGCCATTGTCATAGGAAATCTACAATCAACTCTGATCCTAGATGTGAAATATTGAGAAAGTCTTAAGAAGAAAATACACTCAGGGTTAGGAGGATAACTTGGATCTCTTAAAGGAAATAAGTGGAAGCTCAGATAAATCAGTGTTTTTTTCTATACAATGGTAAATGTGCTAAGATATAAAAGAGCAGTAGCTGAGCTGAAACACCCCACCATACAGGACAAACGACTCTAGTACCCTTCTTCCCTAGAACTGGACTAGCCTCCCAGAGTCTGACATACCAAAAGACCCCTCTCCCCAGGGAGCTGAGTCATCACCGTGCTGCTCCATTCCTCCAAGGGCCCAAACAACAGCCATGCTCAGTCATTCTGGGATTCTTGCTGCTTCTGCTGCTGCTGCTGCTGCTGTACCTGGCCTCACAGAGTCTGCATTATTGCTAAAACCCACCATCCTGGGGTCTAGAGTCTAGATTCTACATGGTGCCTCATCCCCAAGGACCCAAGTTGCCACTGAGCCTTAGTGGCTCAGGTTTCCAAATTATAGTTATACCCTGCACCCTGGGATTGAACCTTCAGAGTATCCCTTCCTCCCTGGAGTCAGGCCAGGGCTGTACCCTCCCCATCAGGGGTGGAATCACAGTACAACTGAACCCCCTGGACCCAAGCTGCCAGGGGGTGTCTCAGAGCCACAGATTCTGTTGCTGTGAGCAACCAACCAACCCTGCAACAGAGGGTGAACCTGCATTCCAAGGCCTAAGTGCCACAATAGGTTTGTCAGACTCTGAACCTAGCACCGTCAGCCCCACATTGTCCAAGTACCTGTATCTGCTGGAATCCTGCTGTTTGGAAACTGTAAGACGTAATGAGAAAAGGGATCTCTTCAATTAAGTCTCTCCATTGTGAGGAAAGTGAGAATAGAAGGATCTCAGGAGCTTTCATGACAGAGAATATTAATAGCCTACACTGCCACCATGACTACTACAAACTTCCAGAGCCTAGGACACTGACGACCTCCAGTTATTCATGATAATGAAAACAGCTGAAGAAACTGCACGGAGACTATATCACTGCAGCTATGCAGAAACAGAATAACCATACCCTTTCTAACCAGCACACTAAGATCCCACTGCAGGCAAAAATCTTTTTCTATGAAATCCACTCAAATATTGAAAGAGGTGATTGTTCCACCAGATACACAGACATCAATGCAGGGACACACAGAAAAAAAAAATATGAAAAAGCAAGGAAATATGACATCACCAAAAGACATTAATAACTCTAGTAACTGACATGAATGAAAGGGAAATCAACAAATTGCTGGAAAAGGAATTCAAAATAATGAAAAGGAAACTCAATTAGAAACAAAAATATAGATAGATAAATCAACAAAATAAGAAAAATAAATTAATATATGAACAGGAAATTCAACAAAAAGAAGAAATGTTGCAGCTGAAGAATTCAATAATTAAATAAAAAATACAATAGAGAGCTGCAACAGGAGACTTGATTGAGCAGAAGAAAGAATCACTAAACTTGAAGATAGGCATTTGAAATTAACCAGTTTGAAAAAAGGATATAAGAATAAAAAAGAGTAAAGAAAGTTTACAAAACTTACCGGACACCATAAGCCTGCAAATTGTATCATGAAAATTCCAAAAGAACAAATGGAAAAAGTATGAAAAAAATATTTCACTGAAATAATAGCTGAAAATTTATCAAGTGTAGGGAAAGATATAGACATCCAAATCTTGGGAGATTAAAAGTCCCCAAATAAATTCAACCCTAAAAGTCCTCTCCAAGGCATTTTATAGTCAAAATGTCATAAGTGAAAGACAAAGAGTGAATTCTAAAAACAATAAGAGAATAGCCCTAAGTTACAATAAGGGAATTCCCATAAAATAAATACAGTTTTTGCAGCAGAAACCTTACAGGAGGGGAGAAAATGAAGTTATATTCAAAATATTGAAAGAAGAAAATTGTGATCCATGAATATTATACACAGCCAAGCTATCTTTCAGAAATGAGGGAGAAATAAAATATTTCCCAGACAACAATTATGAAAGTAAGAAATAGCAGGGTGTTACAGCACCCTCAAAAGACTGCACTAACTTTCTAACATTGGATCCTAACCAAAATAAAAATTTTGACATTCCAGAAACAGAATTCAAGCTACTGATTTTAAAGAAGCTAATGGAGTTTCAAAAGAAACCGGAAAACTAACACAAAGAAATCAGAAAATCAATTTGGGATATAAACAAGAAATTGACCAAGTAGATACATATATCTTAATTTAAAAAAAAAGAAATAAAAAAATGTTTTGAAGGAACTTAAAAATACTGTTGAAATTTTCAACAACAGACCAAGCAGAAGATGGAATCTCAGAACTTGAATATAGGTCTTTTTCATTAATTTGGTTAAACAAAAATAAAGAAAAATATTTAAAAAGAATAAACATACCTGGCACATTGGTTCATGTCTGTAATTTCAGGGTGGATCACTTGAGTCCAAGAGTTTGGGAGCAGCTTAAGAAATATAGTGAGACCCAATCTCTGCAAAAAAATTAAATGTTTAAAAAATTAGCTAGGCATAGTGGAGTGGCATGTGCCTGTGGTCCCAGCTGCTTGAGAGGCTAAGGCAAGAAGATTGCTTGAGCCCAGAAGTTTGAGGCTGCAGTGAGCTATGATGGTACTACTGCACTGCAGGTTGGACAGCAAAGCAAGACCTGTCTCAAAAAAAAAAAAAAAAAAATTAGTGAAGCTTTTCAGAAGTATGGGACAAATTGTTCAACTTTATGAATCATTCTTCTTGCCAGGGTACAAAAAAAGACCAAATGATTTGAAAACCTATTTAAGAAAATAATCAAGACTTCCCTAGTATTGCAAGAGATTTAAACATTCAGATACAAGAGGTGAAGTGAACACCAGAAAAATACATTGTAAGATGAATTTTGCCAAGACATGTAGTCAACAGACTATCTAAAGTCAACCTGGAGAAACAAATATCCTGAAATCAGCAAGAGAAGAGTGTCTAGTCACCTATAAAAGAAATGCCATCAGACTAACAGCAGACTTCTCAGTCCACTGTTACATGCCATTATATATTGGGATTCTATTTTAACAGCGTTTGAAGAAAAAAAACTGTCAACCATGAATTTTATATTCTGTTGGAATAAGCTTCATAAATAAAGCTTTCCAGAAGTGCAAATGCTAAGACAATTCATCACCACTAAACCAACACTACAATAAATGCTCAGAGTTAAAAACATGGAAACAAAAGGTCAATACTTGCCATCATTAAAACACATAAAAGTGAAAAACTCAAAAGACTTATAAGACAGTTACACAAATGAGGAAGAGAGAAATCAAATGACAACATGACAGAACTCTACCAAACCAAAATTACAAACAGACTATAGATAAAACAATCTACAAAGAAATAAGATAACAATTAATATTATGACCAGAATAAAATTTCACATCTCAATTAACCTTGAATGTAAATACATTAAATTCTCTGCTTAAAAAATATAGATTAGTAAAATGGATTTTAAAAACCATGAACCAACTACATATTGCTTAAAATAAACTCATCTTACTGATACAGACATTTATAGACTAAAGGTAAAGAAATGAAAAAACATATCAAACAGGAATGAAAAGCAAACAGACTTTAAACCAACAATCATAAAAGATAGAGAAGGTCTTTATATAATAATAAAAAGATAAATTTTTTAAAAATTGATTTTGAAAATTTTAATAAGACCTAATAATCCTAAATACATATGTGTCTAACATTGAAGAACCCAGATTTATAAAACAAATATCAACAGAACTTTAAAAAAAAAGAGAGAGATAGAAAGCAATACAATAATAGTGGAGGAGAAGGGGTGGCTGGCAAGATGGCCAAATAGAAACAGCTCTGGTCTGCAGTTCCCAGCGAGATCAATGCAGAAGGTGGGTGACTTCTGCATTTCTAACTGAGGTAGTGGGCTTATCTCACTGGGACTGGTTAGACAGTAGGTGCAAGCCAGGGAGGGTGAGCCAAAGCAGGGTATGGTATCGCCTCACCTAGGAAGCACAAGTGGTTGGGGAACTCCCTCCCATAGCCAAGGGAAGCCATGAGGGACTTTACCAAGGGAAACAGTGCATTCCAACTCAGACACTATGCTTTTCCCATGGTCTTTGCAAACCACAGACCAGGAGATTCCCTCGGGTGCTTACACCACCAGGGCCCTGGGTTTCAAGCACAAAACCTGGTGACCATTTGGGCAGACACTGAGCTGGCTGCAGGAACTTATTTTTCATACCCCAGTGGCACCTGGAATGTGAGCAAGACAGAACTGTTCACTGCCCTGGAAAGGGGGTTGAAGCCAGGAAACCAAATGGTCTAGCTAAGCAGATCCCAACCCGTCAGAGCCCAGCAAGCTAAGATCCACTGGCTTGAAATTCTCGCTGCCAGCAGAGCAGTCTGAAGTTGACCTGGGACACTTGAGCTTGGTAGGGGCAGGGGCATCCATCATTGCTGAGGCTTGAGTAGGCAGTTTTCCCCTCACAGTGTAAACAAAGCCTTTGGAAAGTTCAAACTAGGCAAAACCCAACTCAGCTCAGCAAAGCCACTGTAGCCAGACTGCCTCTCTGGATTCCTTCTGTCTGGTCAGGGCATCCCAAAAATAAGGCAGAAACCCCAATCAGAGGCTTATAGATAAAACTCCCATCTCCCTGGGGCAGAGGACCTGGGGAAATGGGGGCTGTGGGTGCAGCTTCAGCAGACTTAAATGTTCCTGTCTACTGGATCTGAAAAGAGCAGCGGAGCTCCCAGCACAGCGCTCAAGCTCTGCTAAGGGACAGACTGCATCCTCAAGTGGGTCCCTGACCCCTGTGCCTACTAACTGGGAGACAGCTCCCTGACGAGATCGACAGACATCTCACACAGAAGAGCTCTGGCTGGCATCTGGTGGGTGCCCCTCAGGGACAGACTGCATCCTCAAGTGGGTCCCTGACCCCTGTGCCTACTAACTGGGAGACAGCTCCCTGACGAGATCGACAGACATCTCATACAGAAGAGCTCTGGCTGGCATCTGGTGGGTGCCCCTCAGGGACAGTTTCCAGAGGAAGGAACAGGCAGCAATCCCTGTTCTGCAGCCTCTGCTGGTGATATCCACGCAAACAGGGTCTGGAGCAGACCTCCAGCAAACTCCAGCAGACCTGCAGCAGAGGGGCCTGTTAGAAGGAAAACTAACAAACAGAAAAGAGGAGCATCAACATCAACAAAAAGGACATCCACACAGGAACCTCATCCAAAGGTCACCAACATCAAAGACCAAAGGAAGATAAATCCACGAAGATGAGGAAAAACCACAAAAAGGATAAAAATTCCAAAAGCCAAAACACCTCTTCTCTTCCAAAGGATCACAGCTTCTTGCCAGCAAGGGAACAAAACTGGATGGGGAATGAGTTTGACAAACTGAAAAAAGTAGCCTTCAGAAGGTGGATAACAACAAACTCCTCCGAGATAAAGAAGCATGTTCTAACCGAATGCAAGGAAGCTAAGAACCTTGAATAACGTTTAGAAGAATTGCTAACTAGAATAACCACTTTAGAGAAGAACATAAATGAACTGATGGAGCTGAAAAACACAGCATGAGAACTTTGTGAAGCATACACAAGTATCAATAGCTGAATTGATCAAGTAGAAGAAAGGATATCACAGACTGAAGATCAACTTAACAAAATAAAGTGTGAAGATGATTAGAGAAAAAAGAATGAAAAGGAATGAACAAAGCCCCAAAGAAATATGGTACTATGTGAAAAGAGTAAACTACCAGAAAGTGACGGGGAGAATGGAATCAAGTTGGAAAACACTCTTCAAAATAATATACACCAGAACTTTCCTAGCCTAGCAAGACAGGCCAACATTGAAATTCAAGAAACACAGAAAACACTACAAAGACAATCCTCGAGAAGAGCAACTCCAAGACATATAATCACCAGATTCACCAAGGTTGAAATGAAGGAAAAAATATTAAGGACAGCCAGAGAGAAAGGTCAGGTTATCCACAAATGGAGGCTCATCAGACTAACAGCAGATCTTTCTGCAGAAACCCTACAGGAAGAGAGTGGGGACCAATATTCAACATTCATAACAAAAAGAATTTTCAGCCCAGAATTTCATATCCAGCCAAACTAAGCTTCACAAGTGACAGGAAAATAAAATCCGTTACAGAAAGCAAATGCTGAGAGATTTTGTAACCACCAGGCCTACCTTACAAAAGCTCCTGAAGGAAGCAGGAAATATACAAAGGAAAAAAATGGTACCAGCCACTACAAAAACATACCAAATTGTAAAGACAATCAACACTATAAGGAAACTGCATCAACTAATAGGCAAAATAACCAGTAACCAGATAGCATCATAATGACAGGATCAAATTCCCAAATACCAATATTAACCTTAAATGTAAAAGAGATAAACGCCTCAATTAAAAGACACAGACTGGCAAACTGAATAGTCAAGACCCATCAGTGTGCTGTATTCAGGAGACCCATCTCCTGTGCAAAGACATACACAGACTCAAAATAAAGGGATGGAGTAATATTTACCAAGCAAAAGGGAAGAAAAAAAAGCCGGGGTTGCAATCCTAGTCTCTGACAAAACAGACTTTAAACCAACAAAGATCAAAAGAGACAAAGAAGGGGCATTACATAATGGTAAAGGGATCAATGCAACAGAAGAGCTAACTATCCTAAATATAAATGCACCCAATACAGGAGCGCCCAGATTCATAAAGCAAGTTCTTAGAGACCTACAAAGAGACTTAGACTCTCACACAATAATAGTGGGAGATTTTAACACCCTACTGTCAATATAAGACAGACCAACATGACTGAAAATTAACAAGGATATTCAGAACTTGAACTCAGCTCTGGACCAAGCAGACTTAATAGACATCTACAGAACTCTCCACCCCAAATCAAGAGAATATACATTCTTCTCAGCACCACATCACAATTATTCTAAAATTGACCACATAATTAGAAGTAAAACACTCCTCAGCAAATGCAAAAGAACGAAAATCATAACAAACAGTCTCTCAGACCACAGTACAATCAAATTAGACCTCAGGATTAAGAAACTCACTCAAAACAGCAAAACCACCTGCAAACTGAACAACCTGCTCCTGAATGACTACTGGGTAAATAAAGAAATTAAGGCAGAAATAAATAAGTTCTTTGAAAGCATTTAGAATCAGGGCACAACATACCAGAATCTCTGGGACACATTTAAGGCAGTGTTTAGAGGGAAATTTATAGCACAAAATGCCGACAGGAGAAAGCAGCAAATATCTAAAATTGACACCCTAACATCACAATTAAAGGAACTAGAGAAGCAAGAGCAAACAAATTCAAACACTAGAAGAAGACAAGAAATAACTAAGCTCAGAGCAGAAGTGAAGGAGATAGAGACTCGAAAAACCCTTCAAAAAAATCAATGAACCCAGGAGCTGGTTTTTTGAAAAGATTAACAAAATACATAGATCGCTAGCCAGAATAATAAAGAAGAAAAAAGAGAAGAATCAAATAGACACAATAAAAAAATGATAAAGAGGATATCACCACCAATCCCATAGAAATAAAAACTACCATCAGAGATTGCTATAAACACCTCTACGCAAATAAACTAGAAAATCTAGAAGAAATGGATAAATTCCTGGACACAAACACCCTCCCAAGGCTAAACTAGGAAGAAGTAGAATTTATGAATAGACCAATAACAAGTTCTGAAATTGAAACAGTATTTAATAGTCTGACAACCAAAAAAAAGCCATGGACCAGACAGATTCACAGCCGAATTCTACCACAGGTACAAAGAGGAGCTCGTATCATTCCTTCTGAAACTATTTGAAACAAAAGAAAAAGAGGGACTCCTCCCTAACTCATTTTATGAGGCCAGCATCATCCTGATACCAAAACTTGTGAGGGACACAACAAAAAAAGAAAATTTCTGGCCAATATCCCTGATGAACATCGAAGCAAAAATCCTCAGTAAAATACTGGCAAACCGAATCCAGCAGCACATCAAAAAGCTTATCCACCATGATCAAGCTGGCTTCATCCCTGGGATGCAAGGCTGGTACAACATATGCAAATCAATAAACATAATCCATCACATAAACAGAACCAGTAACAAAAAACACATGATTATCTCAGTAGATACAGAAAAGGCCTTCAATAAGATACAACACCCCACACCCCTTCATGCTAAAAACTCTCAATAAGCTAGGTAGTGATGGAACTACCTCAAAATAATAAGAGATATTTTTGACAAACCTACAGCCAATTTCATACTGAATGGGCAAAAGCTGGAAGCATTCCCTTTGAAAATCGGCACAAGATGGGGATACCCTCTCTCACCATTCCAATTCAACATAGTATTGGAATTTCTGGCCAGGTCAACCAGGCAAGAGAAAGAAATAAAGTGTATTCAAATAGAATGAGAGGAAGTCAAATTGTCACTTTTTGCAGATGACATGATTGTATATTTACAAAATTCCATCGTCTCAGCCCAAAATCTCCTTAAGGTGACAAGCAACTTCAGAAAAGTCTCAGGATGCAAAATCAATGGGCAAAAATCACAAGCATTCCTATACACCAATAACAGACAAACAGCCAAATCATGAGTGAACTCTCATTCACAACTGCAACAAAGATAATAAAACACCGAGGAATACAACTTACAAAGGATGTGAAGGACCTCTTCAAGAAGAACTACAAACCACTGGTCAAGGAAATAAGAGACTACACAATCAAATGGAAAAACATTCCATGCTCATGGATAGGAAGAATGAATATCATGAAAATGGCCATACTGCCCAAGGTAATTTATAGATTCAATGCCATCCCCATGAAGCTACAAATGACTTTCTTCACAGAATTGGAGGAAACTAAAGTTCATATGGAACGAAGAAAGAGCCTGCATTGCCAAGACAATCCTAAGCAAAAAGAACAAAGCTGGAGGCATCATGCTACCTGACTTCAAACTATACTGCAAGGCTACAGTCACTAAAACAGCATGTTACGGGTACCAAAACAGACATATAGACCAATGGAACAGAACAGAGGCCTCAGAAATAATGTCACACATCTGCAACCATCTGATCTTTGACAAACCTGACAAAAACAAGCAATGGGGAAAGGATTCCCTATTTAATAAATGATGTTGGGAAAACTGGCTAGCCATATGCAGAAAACTGAAACTGGATCCCTTCTTCAGACCTTATGCAAAAATTAACTCAAGATGAACTAAAGACTTAAATGTAAGTCCTAAAACCATAAAAACCCAGAAGAAAAATTAGGCAATACCATTCAGGACATAGGTATGGGCAAAGACTTTATCACAAAAACAACAAAAGCAATGGCAACAAAAGCCAAAATTGACAAACTGGATCTAATTAAACTAAAGAGCTTCTGCAGAGCAAAAGAAACTATCATCAGAGTGAACAGGCAGCCTACAAATTGGGAGAAAATTTTTGCAATCTGTCCATCTGACAAAGGGCTAGTATATCCAGAATCTACAAGGGACTTAAACTAATTTACAAGAAAAATTAAACAACCCCATCAAAAAGTGAGTAAATGATATGAACAGACACTTCTCAAAGGAAGACATTTATGCAACCAACAAACTTGAAAAAAAGCTCATCATCACTGGTCATTAGAAAAATGGAAATCAAAAACCACAGTGAGATACCATCTCATGCCAGTTAGAATGGTGATCATTAAAAGGAAACAACCGATGCTGGAGAGGCTGTGGAGAAATAGTAACACTTTTACACTGTTGGTGGGAGTGTAAATTAGTTCAACCATTGTGGAAGACAGTGTGGTGATTTCTAAAGGATCTAGAACCAGAAATACCATTTGACCCAGCAATCCCATTACTGGGTATATACCCAAAGGATTATAAATCATTCTACTATAAAGACTCATGCACACATATGTTTATGGCAACACTATTCACAATAGCAAAGACTTGGAACCAACCCAAACGCCCATCAATGATAGAGTGGATAAAGAAAATGTGGCACATATACACCATGGAATACAATGCAGCCATAAAACGGATGAGTTCATGTACTTTACAGGAACATGGATGAAGCTGGAAACCATAATTCTCAGCAAACTAACGCAGTAACAAAAAACCAAACACCACATGTTCTTACTCATAAGTGAGAGTTAAACCATGAGAACACATGGACACAGGGAGGGAAACATCACATACCAGAACATGTCATGGGTGGTGGGCTAGGGGAGGTATAGCATTAGGAGAAATACCTAATGTAGATGATGGGTTGAAGGGTGCAGCAAACCACCATGGCACATGTATACCTATGTAAGAAATCTGCATGTTCTGCACATGTATCCCAGAACTTAAAGTGCATTTTAAAAAATGAATTTAAAAAAATTTAAGAAATTAACATACTTTATGAAATTAGTCATTGAAAATTGTACACATATCTCTATTAAAATAATTTCTGCTTCAATCGTTTTATAATTTTTAGTTGAATAATTCCATATTCTTATAAAATCAATTTTTAACTTATACTGATATTTCAAAAGTATATTTAAATTGGAGAACCACCAAATTACATTCCTGATAAAAGATTTATCACTAAAAAATTGCTAAAGAACTACTCAGTATTACTGGAACATTGCTTTATTCTCACTGAAAGTCACAATTTTTTTTCTGGAAAAGGCAACTTGTTTTTTGTTTTTTTAACAAGTTAACCTCTTATGACCCAGATTCTAAACAGACACTGGAAAATAAAAATGGCCAATTCCCATCTTCCAAAATAAACCAAACAGCTTAGAACAGATATTGGAAAAAAAAAAAAAAGGTGGAGGACTCCAACACCTTCCTGACAGCACTAGATAGATTATTGAGACAGAAATCAACAAAAAACACTGTACATAAATTGGACTTTAGACCAAATACCTAACAGACATTTACAGAACACTTTACTCAATAACCACAGAATATATATTCCTCTCATTAGAGGAATTAGAACATTCTCTAATCTAAAACATTTGTTAGGCCACAAAACAAGACTCAATAAATTTTTAAAAATTAAAATCATACCAAGTTGCTTCTTGGATCACAACAGAATAAAACTAGAAATCAACTCCAAGAGAACCTCTTAAAACTATGCAAATATGCAATAACTAAACAACATACTCCTCAACAATTTTGGGGTCAATGATGGAATCAATTTCTTTTAAAAGAAATTTTTTGAAATAAGTGAAATTGGAAATACCGAAACCTCCGGGAAACAGTAAAATCAGTGCTAAAATTAGAGTTTATAGTATTAAATAGCTACATCAAAAAATAGAAAGATCACAAATAAACAACTTAATATCTCACATCAAGGAACCAGAAAAACAAGAACAAACCATACGCAAAGCTAGCAGAAGAAAAGAAACAATGAAGATCAGAGTATAAACAAATAAAATTGAGACCCCAAAAAATACAAAATATCAATGTAACAAAAACTTGGTTATTTGAAAAGATAAATAAAATTGATAGACTGTTAAAAAGAATAAGAAAAGAAGATAAAAGATCCAAGTAATCCTAATCATAAATGAAAAGAAGACATTGCAAATAATCGCAAAGAAATATAGAAGATCAGAGACTACTAGGAAGAACTATATACCCACAAATTAGAAAACTGACAGAAAATTGATAAATTCCTAGAAACATACAATCTCTCAAGATTGAAAAAGGAAGGAATAAAAATTCCAAACAGATCAATGATAAAGTATCAGATTGAATCAGTAATGAAACACCTTACAACAACAAGAAAAGCACAAGACTAGATGGATTCACATGACGTACAAAAAAGAAATGATACAAATCCTCCCAAAACTTTTCTGAAAAATTGAGGAACAAAATTTCTCCCTAATTCAGTCTGTGAAGCCAGTGTAACCCTGACACAGGCTTCCTGTAAGCTAGACAGGAACACAACAAATAAAATAATAAAACTTTACACCAATATCCCTGATGTGTAAATACTCAAGAAAATACTAGTAAATTCAACAGCGCATGAAAAAGATAATACAACATGATCAAGTGTGTTTTATTCCAGGAGTGCAAGGATGATTCAACATACAGAAATCAATAGATGTGATTCATCATGTAAACAGAATTAAAGACAAAAACCATATGATAAGTTCAATAGAGGCAGAATAAGCAAGCATTCAATAAATATCAGCATCTCTTCTGGATAAAAAATCTCGGCCAGGAGGGCTGGAGCCAAGATGGCCGAATAGGAACAGCTCTGGTCTACAGCTCCCAGCGTGAGTGACGCAGAAGACCGGTGATTTCTGCATTTCCATCTGAGGTACCGGGTTCATCTCACTAGGGAGTGCCAGACAGTGGGCGCACACAGTGCGCAAGCCGAAGCAGGGAGAGGCATTGCCTCACTCGGGAAGCCCAAGGGGTCAGGGAGTTCCCTTTCCTAGTCAAAGAAAGGGGTGACAGACGGCACCTGGAAAATCGGGTCACTCCCACCCCCATACTGTGCTTTTCCGACGGGCTTAAAAAATTGCGCGCCAGATTATATCCCGCACCTGACTTGGAGGGTCCTACGCCCACGGAGTCTCACTGATTGCTAGCACAGCAGTCTGAGATCAAACTGCAAGGCAGCAGCGAGGCTGGGGGAGGGGCACCCACAATTGCCCAGGCTTGCTTAGGTAAACAAAGCAGCTGGGAAACTTGAACTGGGTGGAGCCCACCACAGCTCAAGGAGGCCTGCCTGCCTCTGTAGGCTCCACCTCTGGGGGCAGGGCACAGATAAACAAAAAGACAGCAGTAACCTCTGCAGACTTAAATGTCCCTGTCTGACAGCTTTGAAGAGAGCAGTGGTTCTCCCAGCACACAGCTGGAGATCTGAGAAAGGGCAGAATGCCTCCTCAAGTGGGTCCCTGACCCCCGAGCAGCCTAACTGGGAGGCATTCCCCAGTAGGGGCAGACTGACACCTCACACTGCCGGGTACTCCTCTGAGACAAACCTTACAGAGGAACGATCAGATAGCAGCATTCGCGGTTCATGGAAATCCACTGTTCTGCAGCCACCACTGCTGGTACCCAGGCAAACAGGGTCTGGAGTGGACGTCTAGCAAACTCCAACAGACCTGCAGCTGAGGGTCCTGTGTGTTAGAAGGAAAACTAACAAAGAGAAAGGACATCCACAACAAAAACCCATCTGTACATCACCATCATCAAAGACCAAAACTAGATAAAACCACAAAGATGGGGAAAAAACAGAACAGAAAAACTGGAAACTCTAAAAAGCAGAGCGCCTCTCCTCCTCCAAAGGAACGCAGCTCCTCACCAGCAATGGAAAAAAGCTGGACAGAGAATGACTTTGACGAGTTGAGAGAAGAAGGCTTCAGACAATCAAACTACTCCGAGCTACAGGAGGAAATTCAAACAAAAGGCAAAGAAGTTGAAAACTTTGAAAAAATTTAGACAAATCTAAAACTAGAATAACCAATATAGAGAAGTGCTTAAAGTTGCTGATGGAGCTGAAAGCCAAGGCTCGAGAACTCCGTGAAGAATGCAGAGGCCTCGGGAGCTGATGGGATCAACTGGAAGAAAGGGTATCAGTGATGGAAGATGAAATGAATGAAATGAAGTGAGAAGGGAAGTTTAGAGAAAAAAAATAAAAAGAAACGAACAAAGCCTCCAAGAAATAGGGGACTATGTGAAAAGACCAAATCTACATCTGATTGGTGTACCTGAAAGTGATGGAGAGAATGGAACCAAGTTGGAAAACACTCTGCAGGATATTATCCAGGAGAACTTCCCCAATCTAGCAAGGCAGGCCAACATTCAGATTCAGGAAATAAAGAGAACGCCACAAAGATACTCCTCAAGAAGAGCAACTCCAAGACACATAATTGTCAGATTCACCAAAGTTAAAATGAAGGAAAAAATGTTAAGGGCAGCCAGAGAGAAAGGTCGGGTTACCCGCAAAGAGAAGCCCATCAGACTAACAGCAGATCTCTCGGCAGAAACTCTACAAGCCAGAAGAGAGTGGGGGCCAATATTCAACATTCTTAAAGAAAAGAATTTTCAACCCAAAATGTCATATCCAGCCAAACTAAGCTTCATAAATGAAGGAGAAATAAAACCCTTTACAGACAAGCAAATGCTGAGAGATTTTGTCACCACCAGGCCTGCCCTAAAAAAGTTCCTGAAGGAAGCATTAAACATGGAAAGGAACAACCAGTACCAGCCACTGCAAAAACATGCCAAATTGTAAAGACCATCGAGGCTAGGAAGACACTGCATCAACTAATGAGCAAAATAACCAGCTAACATCATAATGACAGGATCAAATTCACACATAACAATATTAACTTTAAATGTAAATGGACTAAATGCTCCAATTAAAAGACACAGAATGGCAAATTGGATAAACAGTCAAGACCCATCAGCGTGCTGTATTCAGGAAACCCATCTCACGTGCAGAGACACACATAGGCTCAAAATAAAAGGATGGAGGAAGATCTACCAAGCAAATGGAAAACAAAAAAAGGCCGAGGTTGCAATCCTAGTCTCCGATAAGACAGACTTTAAACCAACAAAGATCAAAAGAGACAAAGAAGGCCATTACATAATGGTAAAGGGATCAATTCAACAAGAAGAGCTAACTATCCTAAATATATATGCACCCAATACAGGAGCACCCAGATTCATAAAGAAAGTCCTGAGTGACCTATAAAGAGACTTAGACTCCCACACAATAATAATGGGAGACTTTAACACACCACTGTCAACATTAGACAGATCAACGAGACAGAAAGTTAACAAGGATATCCAGGAATTGAACTCAGATCTGAACCAAGTGGACCTAATAGACATCTACAGAACTCTCTACCCCAAATCAACAGAATATACATTTTTTTCAGCACCACACTACACCTAATCCAAAATTGACCACATAGTTGGAAGTAAAGCTGTCCTCAGCAAATGTAAAAGATCAGAAATTATAACAAACTGTCTCTTAGACCACAGTGCAATCAAACTAGAACTCAGGATTAAGAAACTCACTCAAAACCACTCAACTACATGGAAACTGAACAACCTGCTCCTGAGTGACTACTGGGTACATAACGAAATGAAGGCAGAAAATAAGATGTTCCTTGAAACCAATGAGAAGAAAGACACAACATACCAGAATCTCTGGGACACATTCAAAGCAGTGTGTAGAGGGAAATTTATAGCACTAAATGCCCACAAGAGAAAGCAGAAAAGATCCAAAATTGACACCCTAACATCACAATTAAAAGAACTAGAAAAGCAAGAGCAAACACATTCAAAAGCTAGCAGAAGGCAAGACATAACTAAAATCAGAGCAGAACTGAAAGAAATAGAGACACAAAAAACCCTTCAAAATATTAATGAATCCAGGAGCTGGATTTTTGAAAGGATCAACAAAATTGATAGACCACTAGCAAGACTAATAAAGAAGAAAAGAGAGGAATCAAATAAATGCAATAAAAAATGATAAAGGGGATATCACCACCGATCCCACAGAAATACAAACTACCATCAGAGAATACTACAAACACCTCTACGCAAATAAACTAGAAAATCTAGAAGAAATGGATAAATTCCTCGACACATACACTCTCCCAAGACTAAACCAGGAAGAAGTTGACTCTCTGAATAGACCAATAACAGGCTCTGAAATTGTGGCAATAATCAATAGCTTACCAACCAAAAAGACTCCAGGACCAGATGGATTCACAGCCGAATTCTATCAGAGGTACAAGGAGGAACTGGTACCATTCCTTCTGAAACTCTTCCAATCAATAGAAAAAGAGGGAATCCTCCCTAACTCATTTTATGAGGCCAGCATCATCCTGATACCAAAGCCTGGCAGAGACACAACCAAAAAAGAGAATTTTAGACCAATATCCTTGATGAACATTGATACAAAAATCCTCAATAAAATACTGGCAAACTGAATCCAGCAGCACATCAAAAAGCTTATCCACCATGATGAAGTGGGCTTCATCCCTGGAATGCAAGGCTGGTTCAATATATGCACATCAATAAATGTAATCCAGCATGTAAACAGAACCAAAGACAAAAACCACATGATTATCTCAATAGATGCAGGAAAGGCCTTTGACAAAATTCAACAATGCTTCATGCTAAAAACTCTAAATAAATTAGGTGTTGATGGGACATATCTCAAAATAATAAGAGCTATCTATGACAAACCCACAGCCAATATCATACTGAATGGGCAAAAACTGGAAGCATTCCCTTTGAAAACTGGCACAAGACAGGGATGCCCTCTCTCACCACTCCTATTCAACATAGTGTTGGAAGTTCTGGCCAGAGCAATTAGGCAGGAGAAGGAAATAAAGGGTATTCAATCAGGAAAAGAGGAAATCAAATTGTCCCTGTTTGCAGATGACATGATTGTATATCTAGAAAATCCCATTGTCTCAGCCCAAAATCTCCTTAAGCTGATAAGCAACTTCAGCAAAGTCTCAGGATACAAAATCAATGTACAAAAATCACAAGCATTCTTACACACCAATAACAGACAAACAGAGAGCCAAATCATGAGTGAATTCCCATTCACAATTGCTTCAAAGAGAATAAAATACCTAGGAATCCAACTTACAAGGGATGTGAAGGACCTCTTCAAGGACAGCTGCAAACCACTGCTCAGTGAAATAAAAGAGGATACAAACAAATGGAAGAACATTCCATGCTCATGGGTAGGAAGAATCAATATCGTGAAAATGGCCATACTGCCCAAGGTAATTTATAGATTCAATGCCATCCCCATCAAGCTACCAATGACTTTCTTCACAGAATTGGAAAAAACTACTTTAAAGTTCATATGGAATCAAAAAAGAGCCCACATCGCCAAGTCAATCCTAAGCCAAAAGAACAAAGCTGGAGGCATCACACTACCTGACTTCAAACTATACTGCAAGGCTACAGTAACCAAAATAGCATGGTACTGGTACCAAAACAGAGATACAGATCAATGGAACAGAACAGAACCCTCAGAAATAACGCCGCATATCTACAACTATCTGATCTTTGACAAACCTGACAAAAACAAGTAATGGGGAAAAGATTCCCTATTTAATAAATGGTGCTGGGAAAACTGGCTAGCCATATGGAGAAAGCTGAAAATGGATCCTTTCCTTACACCTTATACAAAAATTAATTCAAGATGGATTACAGACTTAAACGTTAGACCTAAAACCATAAAAACCCTAGAAGAAAACCTAGGCATTACCATTCAGGACATAGGCATGGGCAAGGACTTCATGTCTAAAACACCAAAAGCAATGGCAACAAAAGCCAAAATTGGCAAATGGGATCTAATTAAACTAAAGAGCTTCTGCACAGCTAAAGAAACTACCATCAGAGTGAACAGGCAACCTACAAAATGGGAGAAAATTTTTGCAATCTACTCATCTGACAAAGGGCTAATATCCAGAATCTACAATGAACTCAAACAAATTTACAAGAAAAGAACAAACAACCCCATCAAAAAGTGGGCAAAGGACATGAACAGGCACTTCTCAAAAGAAGACCTTTATGCAGCCAAAAAACACATGAAAAAATGCTCACCATCACTGGCCATCAGAGAAATGCAAATCAAAACCACAATGAGATACCATCTCACACCAGTTAGAATGGCAATCATTAAAAAGTCAGGAAACAACAGGTGCTGGAGAGGATGAGGAGAAATAGGAACACTTTTATACTGTTGGTGGGACTGTAAACTAGTTCAACCCTTGTGGAAGTCAGCGTAGCGATTCCTCAGGGATCTAGAACTAGAAATACCATTTGACCCAGTCATCCCATTACTGGGACTATACCCAAAGGACTATAAATCATGGTGCTATAAAGACACATGAACACATATGTTTATTGCGACACTATTAACAATAGCAAAGAGTTGGAACCAACCCAAATGTCCAACAATGATAGACTGGATTAAGAAAATGTGGCACATATATGCCATGGAATACTATGCAGCCATAAAAAATGATGAGTTCATGTCCTTTGTAGGGACATGGATGAAACTGGAAATCATCATTCTCAGTAAACTATCGCAAGAACAAAAAAACAAACACCGCATCTTCTCACTCATAGGTGGGAATTGAACAATAAGAACACATGGACACAGGAAGGGGAACATCACACTCTGGGGACTGTTGTGGGGTGGGGGGAGGGGGGAGGGATAGCTTTAGGAGATATACCTAATGCTAAATGACGAGTTAACGGGTGCAGCACACCAGCATGGCACATGTATACATATGTAACTAACCTGCACAATGTGCACATGTACCCTAAAACTTAAAGTATAAAAAAAAAAAAAAAAAATCTCGTCCGGGCGCGGTGGCTCATGCCTGTAATCCCAGCACTTTGGGAGGCCGAGGCGCGCAGATGACGAGGTCAGGACATCAAGACCATCCTGGTTAACACAGTGAAACCCCGTTTCTACTAAAAATACAAAAAAATCAGCCAGGCATGATGGCGGGCACCTGTAGTCCCAGCTACTTGGGAGGCTGAAGTAGGAGAATGGCATGAACCTGGGAGGCAGAGCTTGCAGTGAGCCGAGATCACGCCTCTGCACTCCAGCCTGGGTGACAGAGCGAGACTCCGTCTCAAAAAAAAAAAAAAAAAAATCTCAAGAAATAGGCATAGAAGAAACATATCTCAAAATAATAATAGCTGTATATGACAAACCCACAGCCAACATAATACTAAGCAGAAAAAAGTCGAAAGTAATTCCCGTATGAACTGGAACAAGATAAAAATATCCACTTTCACCACTCCTATTGAAAGATAATACTGGAAGGTCTAGCCAGAGCAATCAGATAAGAGAAAATATATTAAAGTCATTTAATTTGAAAAAGGGAAAGATAAATTATCTGTCTTTGCTGATGATATGATCTTGTGTGTAGAAAATCCTTAACAATACTCCAAAAAACTCCTATTTGATAAACAAATTCATAAAGTTTTAAGATCTAAAGTCAATGTGCAAAATTTAAAGGCATTTCAATACCAATAACAATCAAGCTGAGAACCAAATCAAGAAGTCAATTTCATTTACAGTAGCTACAAAAATCTCACCTAGGAATATGTTTTTTGTTGTTGTTGTTTTGTTTATATATATATAATTTATGTTCTGGGATACATGTGCAGAACATGCAGGTTTGTTACAGGAGTATACACATGCCATGGTGGTTTGCTGCACCTGTAAACCTGTCATCTACATTAGGTATTTCTCTTAATGCTATTCCTTGCCTAGACCCCCATCTCCCTACAGGCCCTGCTGTGTGATGTTCCTGTCCTCGTGTCCATGTGTTGTCATTGTTCGACTCCTACTTATGAGTGAGAAAATGCAGTGTTTGGTTTTCTTTTCCTGTGTTAGTTTGCTGAGAACGATGGTTTCCAGCTTCACCCATGTCCCTGCAAAGTACATGAACTCATCCTTTTTATGGCTACATAGTATTCTGCCTAGGAATATGTTTAAACAAGTAAGTGAAAGATCTTTACAAGGACAACTACAAAACACTACGGAAGAAATCATAGATGACACAAACGAGTGGAGAATCATCCCACGTTCATGGATCAGAATTAGTATGGTTGAAATGACCATATTGCCCAAAGCAATCTACAGAGTCAAAGCAATCCCTTTCAAAATTCCAATGCCATTTTTCAAAAAATTAGAAAAAAAGAAATCCTAAAAATCATATGAAACCAAAAATGTACTTGAATGGCAAAGCAATCCTAAGTAAAAAGACCAAAGCTGGAGGCATCATATTACCTGACTTCAAGTGTTACTACAAGGCTACAGTAAGCGTGGCACTAGTATAAAAATAGATACACAGATCAATGGAATAGAACAAAAAATTGAGAAATAAAGTTACATATCTACAGACAACTGGCCTTTGGCTGTCAACAAAAATATACAATGGGAAAAGAACACCCTTTACATAAAGTGGTCTTGGGAAAATTGGATTTCCATTTGCAAAAGACAAAAATTGGAACCCTATCTCTTACTATATGCCAAAATCAACTCAAGATGAATTATAGGCTTAACTGTAAGACCCGATACTGTAAAAATACTAGCAAAAAACCTAGGAAAACTCTCCTGGACATTGGTCTCGATAAAGAAGCCATGACTAAGACCTCAGAAGCATAAGCAATGAAAACAAAAATAGACAAATAGGATGTAATTAAACTATAGAGCTTCTGCACAGCAAAAGAAATAATTGACAGATTTAACAGACAATCTGCAGGATAAAAGAAAATATTTGCAAGCTATTCCTCTGACAGCAGAGTAATATTCCAAATATACAGGAAACTCAAACAAGTCAACAAGAAAATATCTCCTAAATAATCCAATTAAAAAGTAGGCAAAGGACTTTAATAGGTATTTTTCAAGGAAGTCACACAAACGGCCAACAAGTATATATAAAAATTATCAATATCAGTAATTATTACAAAAATGCAATCAAAACTGCAATGAGATATCATTTTACCCCAGTGATAATGGCTATTATTAAACAGAAAAAATAATACATGTTGGTGAGGATGTGGAGAAAGGAGAACGCTTATACACTGTTGATAGAAATGTAACTTAGTAAAACCTCCGTGAAAAACAGTATGAAGGTTTTTCAAAGGACTAAAACTAGAACTACCATTCAATCCAGCAATCCCACTACTGAACATACACCCAAAGAGAAAAAAAATCATTATATCATTACATTATAAAGATATCTGCACTCATACGTTTATAGCAGCACTATTCACATTAGCAAAAATATGAAAACAACCTAAGTATCCATCAGTGGATGACTGATAAAGAAACCGTAATTCAGTTCTTTGCCTTCTACTTTTAAACTTAACTTCCTCGTAAAGCAACATTTTCAATTACCTACTCCACCCTAACTCATTCTGATCACCTGCTCCACCCTAACTCATTCTGATTACCTGCTATCTGCTTTGCCCTAACTCTTGCCAAAGCACTCACCCCATCATTCTCTTTAAATTAGCTAATTGGAATTAGTTTAGCCTGTGCTGTCTAACCCTAGTCAATAGGGGAACCACACAGCAGCAGGGGCCATGTGTGTCAGGGATAAGAACTCCTTCCCCTCCCTTGTCCAAGTGTGCGCTCGCCATTGTTCCATCTGTAAGGGTACACCCTTCTATATAGAAGTAACTTGCCTTGCTGAGAATTAAAAAGAAAATTAAAAAAAAAGAAATTGTAATAAATATAATAGTATAAAATACACACACACACGCTAGAATACTATTCAACCATAAAAAGAAAGCAATCATGTCTTTTTCAGCAGTGTGGATGGAACTGGAGGCCATTATTTTAAGTTAAACAACTCAGAATCAGAAAGTCAAATACCATACGTTCTCACTTAAAAGTGGGAGTTAAATAAAGTGTACATATGGGCTTAGAGTATGGAATAATAGTCATTGGAGACTCAGAGGGTGGAAGGATAGGAGGGGGTTGAAGAATAAGCAATCACTTAATGGGTACAATGTACACTATTCCGGTGATGGATACATTAAAAGCCCAGAGTTCCCTGTTACTCAGTATATCCATAGAACAAAAGTGCACTTTTACCACCTAAATTTATACAAATAAAAAGAAACCAATTCAATCTACAAAAAAATAAAATACCTAGGATTTAATTGAACCAAAGTGAAAGATCACTATTAGAAAAACTGTAAAATACTGATGAAAGGAATTGAAGAGGAAACCAAAAAATGGAAAGATATCTCATGCTCATGGATTGGAAGAATCAATATTTTGAAAATGTCTATACTGCAAGTGTTCTGCAGATTCAATGCAATCTCTATCAAAATACCAATGACATTCTTCACATAAATAGAAAAACAAATTTTAAAATTCATATGGAACCACAAAAGACCCCAAATAGTTTAATCAATTCTAACCAAAAAAGATGAAGCTGAGGTATCATACCACCTGATTTCAAATTGTACTATAAAGCTATAATATCCAAATCAGGCTGATAGTGGCATAAAAACAGACACATAGACTACAGGAACAGAATAGAGAGTCAGAAATAAATCCACACACCTACAGCCAACCCATTTTCAACAAAGGTGCCACAAACATACATTGAGGAAAGGACAATCTCATTAGTAAATGGTGCTGGGTAAACTGGATATACGTATGCATGGGTAAACTGGATATACGTATGCAGAAGAATAACCCTAGATCTCCGCATTATAACATATACAAAATTCAACTCAAAATGGCTTGAAGACTTAAAAGTAAGACCTGAACCTATGAAACTACTAGAAGAAAACATTGGGAAAATACTTCAGGACATTGGTCTGGGCAAAGAGTTTTTAAATAAGACCTCAAAAGCACAGGCATCAAAAGAAAAATAGATGAATTAGATTATATCAAGCTAAAAAGCTTCTGTATAGCAAAGAAAATAATTAACAAAGTGAAGAAACAGTTTACAGAATGGGTAAAAATATTTACACACTATTCATCTGACAAGGAATTAATAACTAAAATATATGAGGAACTTAATAGCAAATAAATGAAGATAATAATAGTAATCCAATTTTTAAGTGGGCAAAAACGCTGAGTAGATATTTCTTAGATGAAGATATACAAATAACAACCAGTTACATGAAAAAAATGCTCAACATCAGGTAAATGCCAATCAAAACCACAATGAGACATCAACTCACTCAAGTTAGAATAGATATCATCTAAAAGACAAAAAATTACAAGTGCTAGTAAGGATGCAGAGAAAGCATACACTATTGATGGGCGTGTAAAGTTGTAAAGCCACTATGGGAAATCAGTATGGCATTCATCAAAACACTAAAAATAGAACTACCATATGATCAAGCAAGTCCACCACTGGATATATATCCAAAAGAAAGAAAATCCATTTATCAAAGAGGAATCTGCACTCCCATGTTTACTACAGCACTATTCACAATAGCCAAGACATAGAATCAACCTAAATGCTCACCAACAGATGAATGCATAAAATAAATGTGGTATATATACAAAATTGAATACTATACAGGAATAAAAAATAATAAAATTCTGTTGTTTGCAGCAACATGGATAGAACTGGAGATCATTATGTTAAGTGAAATAAGCCAGCACAGAAAGACAAATAGTGCATGTTCTCACTCACATGTATGTGCTAAAAAAGTGGAACTTATGGAGGTAGAGAGTAGAATGGTGCTTACCAGAGACCAGGAAAAGAAAGAGGTGGGAGACGTAGAGATGTTGCTTAATGGGTACAAAAATACAGTTAAATAGAAAGAATATGTTCTAATATTTGATAGTACAGTAGGAAAATTATAGTTAACAATAATTTATTGTATATTTCAAAGTAGCTAGAAGACCAGAATTTTAATGTTCCCAACACAAAGAAAAGATAAGCATTTGAGTTGATGGATATCCCAATTACCCTGATTTGATAGTTACACATTGTATACATGTATCAAAATATCACATGTCCAATAAAATGTACAGCTATGATATATTAATTAAAAATAACCAAAAAAGTAAAGTGGCTCATGAAGAACAAATTTAAGATACAAAAGTTAACATCCTTAATGCATTAAAAACTCTTAAAAATGAATTTTAAAAAATTAACAGAAAATTGGCAAAAGACATGAGCATACAAGTCACACATCCAACAGAAACATAAATGGTTAAAAAATATATTCTAAAATGTTCAAACAAATTGAAATTAAAGCTGGGAATTGTGACTCTCACCTGTAATCCTGACACTTTGAAAGGCTGAGGTGGTAGGATTGGTTGACCTCAGAAGTTCAAGGCTATAGTGAGTTGTGATCATGCTACTGCACTCCAGCCAGCCTGGGCGACATAACAAGACCCTGTCTCAAAGGAGGGAAGGGAGAGAGACATTTTTCATCTATCAAATAAAAAGAAATGGTACTTTGGGTAAAACACTGGTGCTATGAGAGATGAAATGTCAAAGTCTGCTAGTATGAGTATAAATTGATACTTGTTTGAAGGATAGAGTGGATTCATTATTCAGTCTTTAAATTGTTCATACATTTTCAATCAATTATCCCACTTCTTGAAACCTTATGCAAATAATCAAAGAAAAAAAATTTAATGTGGAAAATAAGATATATAAAGGTAAAAAACTTGAAAATAAACTGAATATGAGAATAGCTAAATACATTATGAACCTCTATAAAATGGAATATAATGTCATTCAAATCATAATTTTGAAGAATAAGGCAAATTCTCAAGATATAATGTTAATGAAAGAAAAGGATGAAAAACTACACTAAAAATAACGATGTATTTTTAAACTCTTCAGATACATATCAAACAAAAAGACCAAAAAAAATGTTTTAATGGTTAACAGACATCAATTCTGGGTGTGGTAGTTTTAGTAGTTTTTAATTGCTTTTTACCCTCTTCAGTACATTTCAGGTTTCCTACAGAAAGCATCTATTACTTTTATTTATTATATTTAATAGCATAAAAAGATATTATAACATATCACATTGTTATGTATGAAGGGACTCTGGAATCTATTATATTGACTACACATTGATGATAAGTGCACGATTGGGTAATTTAAGACCAATTACTCTAAATTGCCGACACTGAGGCAAATACACAGGTTGATCTAATCATTGTGTTAAAATTGTATTTGAAATTGAGATAAGTGGTACAAATCACACATTTTCAGAACCACAATCTGTTAGCAAAACATTTTTTTAACATCAGAAAACATCTTGATGTTTATTTGGGTACAAGAATTAAAGGTGAAGTAAGAGAAGATAAAAAACAAGTTCAAAATCATTTAACTGCAATTACCCAATCTAGAATTTTGAAAATTCAATAGTAATTGGACCTTGATCTTTCATTAACAGTACTGAGTCTGGGACACTGAAATCACATCACTCTTCTAACTTTGGCATGTCATTTCTACAACTGATTTATCACCAAAGCAAATCTGACTCCAGCCGTATCTAGAGCAACAGAAGTCTCACCTCTGAGGAACAGAAAAGCAGCCAGAACATCTGATGATCTCTTTTGATTACAATTAATACTGGTGGTTAACTTAATGTCTTCTGGAGCTAACTTAAGTTTCTGAAAATCAGTGCCATTATAATCTTCCTCTGTCCTAATCCTAAAAATAGACAAAGATGGTTTCTAGATCTAAACATGTAAATCCTCTTTTACAGTTGTTTTAAAAACACCAATACATGGCAAAAGCCTGAGAAAGGGTTTTAATGAAGAACGTGAAGAAGACGTTGGTGTGGAGACAACTGTATTAATGAATTCCACTTTACATTCAGTGATACTGAGAAAGGAAGAAGTTTCAAGGGTTAGGAAAAGGTTGATAGCCTTTAGACATTCACAATGATTCACTTTCCCAGCACTTTCTGAAAGAGAATCGTGAACTGAGTAACAATCAATAAATACATGCAAAACTATCTTCACTTTATTCTCTAACTTTCTGGTAAGAAGACTGACATCTATATAACCATGGATTTTGAGAAAACCATAATTTATCACTTTAGAAGGAAACATAAGAATAAGAGTAGAATTGAGGCTGGTCACAGTGGCTCACGCCTGTAATCCAACACTTTGGGAGGCTAAGACAGATGGATGACTTGAGCCTAGGAGTTCGAGACTAGCCTGGCGAACATGGTGAAACCCCATCTCTACTAAAAATACAAAAATAGCCAGGCATGGTGGCCCATGCCTGTAATCTCAGCTACTCAGGAGGCTGAGGCAAGAGAATCCATTGAACCTGGGAGGCAGATCTTGCAGTGAGCCAAGATCGTGCCACTGCATTCTAGCCTGGGTGACAGAGCAAGACTCCATCTCAAAAAAAAAAAAAAAAAAAAAAAAAAGACTTGATTATCACTTTTAAAATTTTATTTGAAGAGAAGTAAAAGGAAAATAGCAACTGGCAGAATAAACAGAATATAACTTACTGATATTTCCTCATTTTTTCACATAAAGAATATGTTGTTAATCTTTCACCTCAAAGCAAATCCTAGTAAGAAATATATTTACTTTGACTGATTTTTGTAACTTCTAAAATTATGTATGTAAAACACATTTTATAAGTTTTAGGAAATTTATATAAAAGGAGTCAGCATATCTACCAGTAAGTATGGTACCTGATTTTACTTGTGGTTACTTGTGATTTTCAGTAAATAAGTTTAATGAGACGTATCAAAATGGTACTAAATAGAGATTTTCTCATTTTTGCAGATTTTACTTTTGATATTATATTATCTTTAAGAGAGAATTTTTTAGCAGGGAATAATATCACTAACATATATAACATTGTCAGGAATTGTTATAAAAAATAAAAATTCAACATTGGTTTAATGCAGTAAAATAGTGTACTTTTGATTACAGATTTTAAAAAATTGTTTCCCTAATGGAACAGAAAAAAAGTAAAAAAGAAGCAGCATTAATTCAAGAAGAAATTAAGTATCTAACACCAAAAACATTTTGAGTCAAGACTTGACATAGTATTTACACCATAAACAGTCAAACCCTAGCATGGTGAATCTTCATACACACACAAAAACAGAAAAAAAAAAAAAAAAAAAGAAGGTAACAATTCTCAGGGAAAGTTAATCACACAAAATAAGCATGTGAAGAAAAAGTGAGTTTATAATATGCTTTGTTATGTATACAACCAGTATTTGATGGTAAATTGTCAGCCAAAAGAAAAAACATTTTTACAAACACTGTGAAAATGAGATTTATTATAGCTTAATTAAGTATAAAGAGTTATTTGTCAAAATACTAAGTAAAATCTGACTAAATCCATTATGTCATTTGCTTAAAACAATAATTTAAAATAGTATCTTTTCTGAATCCTTTTCTTTTTGTTCAAATTTTATTTAAAAAGGAAAGCAACCACTAACTCTGAAATCAGCAACTTGTATGTGTAGTAATAATCCTTGGCTATTTCTGTGTGCTATAAAGATGTGGGCCTGGGAATTTTCACTGGATTGAGGGTAGATTTTTATTTTCATTTACACATAAAAAATCATTGAGTTTGATTTAAGGAAACCTGTAACTGTTAGTATTTCTATTGACATGACATATATACTTCAAGGTTTCATTCTGTCCCTTGACAAACAATAAATAAAAATAAGATTATCATTCTATAAGTGGCTTTACACATTGTCATGACAAAAATAAAAGAACTAAAGATGAATGAGAAGGAAGAAGAGAAAATTAAGGAATGGAAAGAGAGAAGGAGAAAGAGAAAAAAAGCAAACATGAGCTTCATGTTCTTGAAGGAAAACTTGACTTTGGGATTAGATTTTTAAATATGGCAGTTACTGCCATAAAAGTACAGTCATCATTCCTAGGTAAGAAGAACTTATGAACACAAAGAAGAAAATTACAGGCACCGGGGTCTACTTGAGGCAGGGGTGGAAAGAGGGAGAAGAGCAGAAAAAATAACTATTGTATAGTGAGCTTAATACCTGGGTGATGAAATAATACGTACAGCAAACCCCTATGACACGTGTTTACCTATCTAACAAACCTTCACGTGTATGCCCAAACCTAAAAGTTAAAAAAAAAAAAAGGAAGAACTGGAGACAGACACAGTCTTGGGGAACAAATGACAATTTCTATGCAACTCAAAATTTCTGCTTGTTTTTTAAACTAAAATTGACCACCGCTAAAGCCTAGGTAGCTTAACAGTGCTTGATCCATAGGAAACACTCATTAAATATACTTCTTGATTGACTGAGTGACTGAGGACTTTGAAAAATCAATATTTTATCTATGTTAGTATTTATATAATCACTTTTTAAACTCTGATCTGTGGAAATTAGTTGTATCTGGGACTTACCCTGGGATAGTAACCATATAAAAGCAGTGACCATCTAGTGACTTTTGGTAAAATAAACCCTTAAAAAAATGCATGTTCTTAACTTTAAAGAAATGTATAAAAATATATTTAATAATATTAATACCTCAATGAAACATTTGACAGATAAAGAATTTTAAAGATACATTTAAATTTTTTCTTATTCTATTTATCATCAGTGAAAACAAACCTCATTAACATTTTCTTTTAAATCAAGGTCAAAAAAGGCAGTGCCATAATTAATTTTTAGTGCCTCATGACTAGATCAGGTTTTTAGTTTTATTTAATTTAAAAATTATAATCACAGACCTCAGAAACTTCACAGCATTTCTCAAGGAGACTAAATTCTTCCAATGTATAATTTTATGATTTCATCTTTTATTTCAGATTCAAGGGGTACATGTGCTTGTTTGTTAAGTGGGTATATTGCATGATACTGAGGTTTGGGTTATGAATGACCCCGTTAGCCAGGTACTGAGCATAGTACCTAATACGTAGATTTTCAGCCCTTTCCCCCTTCCTCTCTCCCCGTTCTACTAGTCTCCAGCTTCTGTTGTTGCCATCTTTATGTCCACGTGTACCCAATATTCAGCATTTACTTATAAGTGAAAACGTGGTATTTGCTTTTCTGTTCCTATGTTAATTTGCTTAAGATAATGGCCTTCTGTTGCATCCATGTTGCTGCAAAGGACATAATTTTATTCTTTTTATGGCTGTGTAGTATTTCGTGGTGTATATGTACCACATTTTGTTTACCCAGTCCACCATTGATGAGAACCTAGGTTGATTCCCTGTCTTTGCTATTGTGTATAGTGATGCAATGAACATAAGAGTACATTTGTCTTTTGGTAGAACAATTCATTTTCCTTTGAGTATATACACAATAATGGTATTGCTGAGTTTAATGGTAGTTCTGCTTTATGTTCTTTGAGAAATCTCCAAACTGCTTTCCACAGTGAATAAACTCATTTACATTTTCACCAACAGTATATAAGAATTACCTTTTCTCCTCAGCCTTGCTAGCATGTTATTTTTTGACTTTTTAGTAATAGCCGTTCTAACTGGTGTGATATGATATGTCATTGTGGTTTTGATTTGCATTTCTCTGATTAGTGATGTTGAGCATTTTTTCATATGCTTGTTGGCTGCTTGCGTGTCTTCTTTTGAGAAGTGTCTGTTCATGTCTTTTGCCCACTTTTAATTAGGTTTTTTTTTTGGCTTGTTCAATTGTTGCTTATAGACTGTGGATATTAGAATTTTGTTGGATGCATAGTTTGCAAGTATTTTCTTCCATTCTGTAGGTTGTCTGTTTACTCTGTTTTTCATGGGTTTTTTTTTCTTTTTTTCTTTTTCTTTTTTTTTTTTTGCTGTGCAGAAGCTATTTCATTTCATTAGGCCTCATTTGTCAATTTTTATTTTTGTTGCAATTGCTTTTGAGGAGTTAGTCATGATTTCTTTCCTGGGTTGATATACAGAATGGTATTTTCTAGGTTTTCTTCTAGGATTCTTATAGTGTGTGGTCTTACATTTAAACCTTTAATCCAACTTGAGTTAATTTTTGTTTATGGTGAAAAGTAGGGGTCCTGTTTGCATATTCTGCATCTGGCTAGCCAGTTATCCCAGCACCATGTATTGAATAGAGAGTCATTTCCCCATTGCTTATTTTTGTCAACTTCATCAAAGATCAGATGGCTGTAAGTGTGTTATGTTATTTCTGGGTTCTGTATTCTGTTCCATTGATATATCTATTTTTTTCTTTTCTTTTTTTTTTTTTACCTTGGCTAAATCCATTTATTTATTTGTTTATTTATTTATTTATTATACTTTAAGTTTTAGGGTACATGTGCACAATATGCAGGTTAGTTACATGTGTATACATGTGACATGCTGGTGCGCTGCACCCACTAACTCGTCATCTAGCATTAGGTTTATCTCCCAATGCTATCCCTTCTCCCTCCCCCCATCCCACAACAGTCCCCAGAGTGTGATGTTCCCCTTCCTGTGTCCATGTGTTCTCACTGTTCAATTCCCACCTATGAGTGAGAATATGCAGTGTTTGGTTTTTGTTCTTGTGATGGTTTACTGAGAATGATGATTTCCAATTTCATCCATGTCCCTACAAAGGACATGAACTCATCATTTTTTATGGCTGCGTAGTATTTCATGGTGTATATGTGCCACATTTTCTTAATCCAGTCTATCATTGTGAGACAGGGTCTCACTGTGTTGCCCAGGCTGGAGTATAGTGGCACAATCTCAGCTTACTGCATTCTAACCTCCTGGCTCAAGCATCCTCCCACCTCAGCCTCCCAAAGTAGCTAGGACCATAGGCATGCATCGCCACACCTAGCTAATTTTATGTTTTATAGACATAAGTTCTCCTTATGTTGTCCAGGCTGGTCTCAAACTCCTGGGCTCAAGTGATCCTCCCGCCTCAGCCTCCCAAAGTGCTAGAATTACAGGTATGAGCCACCACACCTGGCTAATCTATTTTTCTATATAATTTTTGTAATCTATTTTTAATTTATTTTAAAACTTACATACTAATTATGAAAGTATTTTTAGAATTTAATCAAATTGTTAAAATCATTTTATAATATATTGGCATTTACCTTAAACATATCTTTGCCTTCACACAGAAAAGTGGTAACTAATATTTTTATCCACTGCTTAAGTTTGTAATTAGCTGCAAATCAAGTAATGTGGCAAATAACAAGCAATGATTAGTATGAAACTGAAATAATTAAGTAATTCCAAAATATGTTTTTTAACCACTGGGTTTTCTCACTCTTCAATTTTCCAATCATGTATTTAATTGGAGCTATTAAATATTTTCAATAGTCTATTTTTACTTCATTTTCCATATTTCTCTCTCAGATCTCTAGTAGAGACAAGAGAAGAAAAATGACCACTAAGTAAGCATCAAGGAGACTAGACATCAACTGACAACTGTGAGAGCCAACTACACATGAGGCACTATCCTAGGCCATTTTGAATTTGATAAATTTAGCAATCTTTAAATGATTGATAATGGCAAGAAATTTCTACCTTTTCATTTTTCTAAATTAAAACATTTGAAAGCAACAACCATCTAATCTCAAAATCATTTCATGTTTAAAATAAAGATACTTTGACAACAAAAAAATGTTAAAAATTGTCTCAGAATCAGTTACAATCCTTTAAATTCTGCATCTTCAGGTTTATGGAAGACAATGGTTTTACTTTTCTCATTTGGCTGAAGCCTAAAACAAATTTTATCACAGTTCAGTGTTTATCTATGGATCTGTTCTTAGGAAAACCTGGTTTGTGAGTTTGTGGAATGAAAAGATGAATAATACACAGTAGCTGCCTTTAATAAATTTAGGATCTAGGAGAGAGATAAGAGTAGTGCACAAAAAATTAAAATGGACACAGCAGTTGCACATAATAAAAACTGCAAAAAAGGCATAATTTGCATAGTTATTATGTATTAAGTCATTCCAGTTGCTTGTCATGAACCCTATGGTAGATACTGTTACTATTCTCATTTCAGATGAGGATACTAAGGCTGGGAAAAGGTATGTAATTTATTCTAAGTGACAGTTTCTAAGTGATGAGCTGGGATTCTCACATATATCAATTTGACACTAAAATTCTCTGTTACTGGAAGAATTCAAGCAGAACCTATAGAATTTGATTTGTGGAAGAAGTTTCAAGTAGATGACCCCTAACCTTTCTCCTCCATTTGTAGCAGGCTATGTTCTCACAGGAGGTTGAAAACTAAAAAGAGGATGCTTGACCAAGAATTCAGAGAGGGGTGTGTGTGTGCATGCATGTATATGCAGGCAAGCACGTTCCTGTGTGTGGAGTGGGGGGATGGTTGTTGTCCATATAGAGGGCAGAGCTGCAGCAAGCTGTCTTGAATGAGACTTTCACTGTACAACGTGGAAAGAAAAGAGTAGATATTGTAGAGCCAAACCTTGTGGAATATTTCCATTTGAGGAACAGCAAGATAATATTGTTAAAGCAAATAGAAAAGGAGTAATCAAAGTAATAGAAGAGATAATATTTATGGATAAACCACCCACAAAGAAGCATAGGCAACTGTACATGTATTGAAACATTTGTCATCCCTCTTCAACTAAGACGTCTTTCCATATCATTATAAACTGAAGTCATATCACTCTAAATTTCCAGTGAAAGGCTTTTGTAGAATTATAAAATCATAAATCAGAGTGAATCTCAGATTCTGTTCCTTTTAAGGCTTAGAGATTTTAGAAATAAATTGTTAGGAAATGTTAAATCCTTTAGAAAGAAGAAGTTGGGAAATTTTAAATCCTTTCTTTTTCTTTTCACATGAGAACCCTGAACTTGCACAATAGAAACAACCTGTCCTTTGAATTTGATTGTCTTTATTTTTTAGTCAATTTGAGGATAAGCTTCAGAGTGTTTTATATTCTCTGAAAAAAAATGTGTCTGCTTCTGAAGCACATGTTTCCTATTGAATATCTTTATAACTCATCATTAAATTTTCAATCTTCTATTCATTTTCAACCTATCTAGTTTTCCCAAGCCTTTTGCTCATGAATGTGAATTACTCGACTTCTAAAAGTAATTATATAATTTATCCAAATATAAGTTGAAAGGCTTAGAGTTTATTTAGTCTCTCGGTGGTATCAAGGATTAATGAAAGCCCCCAAGAAAAAGCAAAGGAAATGACATAATTTCAGTATTAGTTTGAGCTCAACATCTCCATATTAAAAAGGAAGAACATCTGAAAACTTTTTCTTGGCAAATCTAAATATTGCTAGGAAAGAGTTCTCTGAACCAGTGATCCAGAGTTTATCAGATCTGAAGGATTTCTCAGACAGAGCCTAAGATGCTGACTAGTGACCATTTCTAAATTATAGAAAAACAAAAACTTAGATATCGTAATTAATACATTTTTGAGAAAAAGAAAGTTAGTTGTAATTTTTCTCAAGGTAACACTGTTACCTGAGTTAATATATATAACAGCAATGCCTCATTGATCCAAAACCCTGCGGGAAAGTGGTACTGCACCAAAGCAGCGTCCAGCTAACCGAAGCTTACTCCTTTAGGCAAGATGCTATTTGAGTCATTCTTATTAGAAATCTTTTAATACCTTCATTGATACCCAACTTACTAAACAGAAAACACTGCTCTTCATCTTTTCTTCATGATTTGAACACTCTTACTATGATCCTTAGTTATTGTCAGGAGAGATGCACAAAAAATAGTGCATGTGCAGCACATGATATAGAAGTACCTCAGAAGCTACTAGGGAATGGTGAGTCATCTGCCTTCAGCTGAGTAGTTTTTATACTTCCTCTGATTCCACTGTCAGCCCTGACAGTGTCTACCGCTGTATCTCTGTCCTTTCTATTTTCAATTATTTTTATTACTGTGTATAGAATTCTGAAAGAATCATAAGAAGGCCTATTGAAAACTTAAAATGAGTAGTGTGTGTGTGTGTGTGTGCGTGTGTTATTTTTTATTTATTTATTTTGAGATGGAGTCTCGCTCTGTTGCACAGTCTGGAGTGCACTGGCGTGATCTCAGCTCACTGCAACCTCCACCTCCCGAGTTCAAGCAATTCTCCTGCCTCAGCCTCCGGAGAAGCTGGGGCCACAGGTGTGTGCCACCATGCCCAGCTAATTTTTGTATTTTTACTAGAGACAGGGTCTCACCATGTTGGCCAGGCTGGTCTCGAACACCTGACCTCAGGTGATCCACTCACCTCGGCCTCCAAAAGTGCTAAGATTACAGGTGTGAGCCACCATACCCAGCCATGTATAATTTCTTTTACTATATCATAGGTTATCAATAAAGATGTCTTTTGTTTATTCCTGGGATTAAATCTTGTTCCAAAGAAACAGCAATCCAAACTCCAAGTAAGTAATAATTGTAGTTTTTTGTTTTCATTGCATAACTTCCCTATTACCATTTTTGTCACTGAAACCTGTCAAACAGAGACAATGAGGAGTGTGCTGAGAGCAGTGGCTTACTATGGCCTCACTTGGAGGTCAAGGCACTGGGATTACAGGCATGAGCTACTGCACTCAGGAAGATTGCTTAAGGCCAGGAATTTGAGACCAGCCTGGGATCCTGTCTCTACAAAAAAAAAAAAAAAAAATTTAAACATTGACAATAATTAGTCAGGCATGGTGGCACAAACCTGTAGTCCTAGCTACTTGGGAGGCTGTGGCAGGAGGGTCGCTTGAGCCCAGGAGTTCATGGTGACAGTGAGCTATGATCATGCTACTGCACTTCAGCCTATGTGACAGAACAAGACCCTGTCTCAAAAACAAAAAAAGGTGAAACATCAATCAAAATTATACCATATGGTTAGGTAAGCAGAATTACCTTTCATGAACAACTTTTTTTAATATACTTTAAGTTCTGGGATACATGTGCCAAACGTGCAGGTTTGTTACACAGGTATACACGTGCCATGGTGGTTTGCTGCACCCACCAATCCATCAACTATGTTAGGTATTTCTCCTAATGTTATCCCTCCCCTAGCCCCCCAACAACTGAGAGGCCCTGGTGTGTGACATTCCTCTCCCTGTGTCCATGTGTTCTCATTGTTGAAATCCCACTTATGAGTGAGAACATGAGATGTTTGGATTTCTGTTCCTGTGTTAGTTTGCTGAGAATGATGGTTTCCAGCTTTAGCCATGTCCCTGCAAAGGACATGAACTCATCCTTTTTTGTTTTTATTATACTTTAAGTGCTGGGGTACATGTGCAGAACATGCAGGTTTGTTACATAGGTATACATGTGCCAAGGTGGTCTGCTGTACCCATCACCCTGTCATCTACATTAGGTAATTCTCCTAATGCTATCCCTCTCCTAGCTCCACACCCACTGACAGGCCCCAGTGTGTGATGCTCCCCTCCCCTGTGTCCATGTGTTCTCATTGTTCAACTCCCACTTATGAGTAAGAACATGCAGTGTTTGGTTTTCTATTCCTGTGTTAGTTTACTGAGAACGATGGCATCCAGCTTCATCCATGTCCCTGCAAAGGACATGAATTCATCCTTTTCTATGGTTGCATAGTATTCCATGGTGTCTATGTGCCACATTTTCTTCATGCAGTCTATCACTGATGGGCATTAGGGTTGGTTCCAAATCGTTGCTATTGTGAACATTACTGCATTAAACATATGTGTGCATGTGTCTTTATAGTAGAATGATTTATAATCCTTTGGGTACATACTCAGTAATGGTGTTTCTGGGACAAATGGTATTTCTGATTCTAGATCCTGAAGGAATCACCACACTGTCATCCACAATGGTCAAACTAATTTACACTCCCACCAACAGTGTAAAAGTGTTCCTATTTCTCCACATACTCTCCAGCATCTGTTGTTCCTAACTTTTTAATGGTCACCATTCTAACTGGCATGAGAGGGTATCTCATTGTGGTTTTGATTTGCATTTCTCCAATGACCAGTGATGATGAGCTTTTTTTCGTTTTTCTTGGCCACATAAATGTCTTCTTCTGAGAAGTGTCTGTTCATATGCTTTGCCCACTTTTTGATGGTTTTTTTTTCTTGTAAATTTATTTAAGTCCTTTGTAGATGCTGGATATTAGCCCTTTGTCAGATGGATAGATTGTAAAAACTCTCTCCCATTCTGCAGGTTGCCTGTTCACTCTGATGATAGTTTCTTTTGCTGTGCAGAAGCTCTTTAGTTTAATTATATCTCATTTGTCAATTTTGGCTTTTGTTACGGTTGCTTTTGGTGTTTTAGTCATAAAGTCTGCCCATGCCTATGTCCTAAATTGTACAGCCTAGGTTTTCTTCTAGGGTTTTTATGGTTTTAGGTTTTATGTTTATGTTTTTAATCCATCTTAAATTAATTTTTGTATAAGTTGTAAGGGAGGGATCCAGTTTCAGTTTTCTGCATATGACTAGCCAGTTTTCCCAATACCATTTATTAAGTAGGGAATCTTTTCCCCATTGCTTGTTTTTGTCAGGTTTGTCAAAGATCAGATGGTTGCAGATGTGTGGCATTATTTCTGAGGCCTCTGTTCTGTTCCATCGGTCTATATATTTGTTTTGGTACCAGGCTATTTTGGTGACTGTAGCCTTGTAGTATAGTTTGAAGTCAGGTAGTGTGATGCCTCCAGTTTTGTTCTTTTTGCTTAGGATTGTCTTGGATAGACTGGCTCTTTTTTGGTTCCATATGAAGTTTAAAGTAGTTTTCTCTAATTCTGTAAAGAAAGTCAATGGTAGCTTGATGGAGATAGCATTGAATCTATAAATTACTTTGGGCAGTATGGCCATTTTCACAATATTGATTCTTCCTATCCATGAGCATGGAATAAGTAGGCAATCTTTTCCCCATTGCTTGTTTTTGTCAGGTTTTGATGGACAGTATTTTATGAGGATTTTTGCATTGATGTTCCTCAGGTATATTGACCTGAAATTTTCTTGTTGCTGTTGTTGTTTTTCCATTTGATTGTGTCCTCTTTTATTTTCTTGAGCAGTGGTTTGTAGTTCTCCTTGAAGAGGTCCTTTACATCCATTGTAAGTTGTATTCCTAGGTATTTTATTATCTTTGTTGCAATTATGAATGAGAGTTCACTCATGATTTGGCTCTCTATTATTGGTATATAGAAATGTTTGTTATATTTGCAAATTGATTTTGTATTCTGAGAATTTTTCGAAGTTGCTTATCAGCTTAAGGAGATTTGGGGCTGAGACGATGGGGTTTTCTAAATATACGATCATGTCATCTGCAAACAGAGAAAATTTGACTTCCTCTCTTCCTATTTTAATACCCTTTCTTTCTCTTGCCTGATTGCCTTGGCCAGAACTTCCAATACCATGTTGAATAGGAGTGGTGAGAGAGGGCATCCTTGTCTTGTGCCAATTTTCAAAGGGAAAGTTTCCAGCTTTTGCCCATTCAGTATGATATTGGCTGTTGGTTTATCATAAATAGCTTTATTTTCAGATACGTGTCATCAATACTTAGTTATTGAGAGTTTTTAGCATGAAAGGCTGTTTAATTTTATCTAAGGCCTTTTCTGAATCTATTGAGATAATTATGTAGTTTTGTCATTGGTTTTATGTGATGGATTACGTTTATTGATTTGTGTATGTTGAACCAACTTTGCATCCTAGGGATGAAGCTGACTTGATCATGGTGGATAAACTTTTTGATATACTGTTGGATTCAGTTTGCCAGTATTTTATTGAGGATTTTTGCATTGATGTTCCTCAGGTATATTGACCTGAAATTTTCTTTTTGTTGTTGTTGTTGTTGTGTCTCTGCTAGGTTTTGGCATCAGGATGATGCTGGCCTCATCAAATGAGTTAGTGAGAATTCCCTGTTTTTCTATTGTTTGGAATAGTTTCAGAAGGAATGGTACCAGCTCCTCTTTGTACCTCTGTTAGAATTCGGGTGTGAGTCCATCTGGTCCCGGGTTTTTTTTGGTTCATATGCTATTAACTACTGCCTCAATTTCAGAACTTGTTATTGGTCTATTCAGGGATTTGACTTCTTCCTGGTTTAGTCTTGGGAAGGTATATGTGTAAAGGAATTTATCCATTTCTTCTAAATTATGATGGACTTTTCCTTTCCATTTTGTTCATTTTTGTGTAGTTGATATTTTTAGTGATTATATTTATCCTTCTCTAGAGATAAAATTATATTACATACTAAATATCCTTTTTTAAAACTTGTATTCAAATATGTCCCTCTAGGAACACTGAGAGTCACTGATCTAGTTTTTCAACTGGAAATCAGAAAGTTTTATTATTAAATAGACCCACATATTTATTAATTTAAAATCACTGAACATTACCATAGAATGCTCAGGGAGAAATCTAAGACTATAAGATATACACAATTGGCTGGGTGCTGTAGCTCACGCCTGTAATCCCAGCACTTTCGGAGGCCGAGGCGGGTAGATCACGAGGTCAGGGCCAGCCTGACCAACATGGTGAAACCCTGTCTCTACTAAAAATACAAAAATTAGCCGGGTGTGGTGGCACACACCTGTAATACCAGCTACTCAGGAGGCTGAGGCAGGAGAATCGCTTGAACCCAGGAGGTGGAGGTTGCAGTGAGTTGAGATCATACCACTGCACTCCAGCCTGGGTGACAGCAAGACTCTGTCTGAAAAAAAAAATAAAAAATACACACAAGTGAATTCTTAGAGAATTAGTGGCTGATTTTTCAAAACGATTAATGGTATTAGAAGGCTTCTTGTCTTTAGCAAGTATAATAATCACATGAACTCTGCTTCAGTGTGCTTTGGAGTGACAGAATATCTATCCCTTACCCCTGCCCAAGCCCTGCCTCAGGGATGGAAGTTGGTAATAGGCTGTGCCTTACATAGAGTGTGAGGATATTGAAGAGCTGCTAATTTTAAAATCTAAAAATATTAGTTTGCTTGTTAAAATGTACGTGGCCTTTAAATAGCTTTATCAAAATAGCTACATCAGAATATTTCAATGAAAGTGTCCAGTACCTATCCAGACAGTGAATGTTGAACACTGCACACATGCTTGAGCACATAGTAGTGCTCAATAAATGGTGACTGTCAGTATCATTTATCTTCACTACAACCATTCTAGATTCCTAGTGCTGGCAAAAAATTCAGCAAACATTTGCTAAGGACCTACTCTGTCCCTAGGACTGGCCCAGCATCTACGAGGACAGAGAGGAGCTATCAGCTCCAGCAGTAGCTTTCCTTATTTTTCTGGAGCTTTCCCAGGAGCTGACCCAGCAACATAAAAACTCTGCCAAGGCTGGCATGGGGAATGCAAGAACTGGCCTGGAATGTTTTATTTGAGCTCCAACTGATTTATTATTGCGTTTTTATTTATGCTCACAGCTGTGGCTATAGTGAGTATTATTTTTAGAAGCTGAAAAACACAAGTAAGGGGAAAGAAAAGGTGCTTTTCCCTACCGAATTCTTTAACATTTGAAAAACAATAAATTGTAAAATTCAGGGGGACATTTAGAGAAAATGGTAAAAACAGAAATTATTTTAAGATACTTTTGTGCTTCCAATGCATTTGGAAAATAGTTTTGAAAAAAGTAATGAAAAATGCAATGCATAGATCCAGGGAGGGCAGGGATTAAAAGCTAAAACATCAGTGTCTGATGCCCCCAATATTCCTACAAAACCAGACACTTGGTTCATACAGTTATGGAATTTTATATTCATAAAAATGATCCAGGCATATTCATATACTTATTTAAGATGAGACATACTTTACATTATACATGGGGACCTAGTTTGTTATGGAGGAAAAATAAAATGTGCTTTCAGTCTAACTAAAATTCTCTCTAAATCTGAAGTTTGAATATACCTCAAGTAATGAGAACTTCAGAATATTCCTATAATTGAAGGTCAGGGAAAATTATACAGTTATAGTCTGTATTTAAAACTTTATGCTGAATACAAATCTACAGTGTTTTTTAGAATTCTTGAGACTGGAGAAAAGCCTTGGTTAGGTATCATCACATAGCAGGAAAGTCAGAGACCTCAAGAAAAGCAAAACTGACAGTTCAGATTTCAAAAACATACCTAGGTTAATGATTAACTGTCCAGAATTGTGGTCAAGTTAAAGTTTACAGGAAGAGGCAGGGATGGATCTAGATTTTTGTGAGATATTGAAGTTTATATAATTGAGAGTAGAGGAGTCCTGTTTAAGAAAAAGAAATAGGCCGGGCGCAATGGCTCACACCTGCAATCCTAGCACTTTGGGAGGCCGAGGCAGGCGGATTGTCTGAGCTCAGGAGTTTGAGACCAGCCTGAGCAACACGGTGAAACCCCATCTCTACTAAAATACAAAAGAAATTAGCTGGGAGTGGTGGCGTGCGCCTGTAGTCCCAGCTACTTGGGAGGCTGAGGCAGGAGAATTGCTTGAACCTGGGAGGCAGAGGTTGGTTGCGGTGAGCCAAGATCACATCACTGCACTCCAGCCTGGGCAACAGAGAGAGACTCTCTGTCTCTACAAAAAAAAAAGGAAAAAAAAAAGGAAAAGAAAAGAAAAAGAAATAAAAATTACAAACACAAAATTAGATCCATATGAGTTAGCTATTATGCTAAATGCTGGGGATACTAAAGTTAACAAGACAGGTAAGGCCTCTGTCTTTGTGGGGCTTCATTTGAGTTGAGGGTGAGAGATTACAAATGAGTAAGAAAAAGGTACAGCAAAACGCAGTAATTTCAGCTAGTGTTAATATCTCTTAAGAACATAAAACAGGAGAATGGAATAAGGGGCATTCATTTATTAAATTAACTTCTCTGATATATCATTGTAAAACATGCAAGGGTGAAGGAAATGTCATCATGACCCTCAAGAAGCTTATCTAGTCAAACAAATAAAATATTCTACAATGCATGGAAGGCAAGCAGCATCAAATATGGAACGGAAAGTAGAAGAAAAAAAGGCTGGGATGTTCAAAGGAAGGAGGAAGAACAAGGAAGGTTACCTGAAGAAGGAGTTGCTATTTCAGCTGGGCTTTAAAAGATGGACAGATTTTACCCAGACAACTATAGGAGTAGAAGAAGCAGTACATCCCATGTGAGTATCTGAAATGCTAAAGTTTAAATACTCAAAGTTCAGTGAGATAACATCCCTGTTTAGAATTCACATTTGAGCATCTTTAAATGTCCAGCAAAATATTTTAACTTTTTTATTTTTTCTAGTGTCATCTATATATTTCACATAGCTATGGTACTTTCTTGAGAAAACTTAGTTGATGTGCAAGTTAGAGTTCTGTTAATATATATCAGTATTATTTTTCATTAACTGTGACATAGTTACAGCAGCTTACTAATTAAGGTGCAGTTTATTAACACATTGAAACTGTTTCCACTAATAGCAAAAACTCACTTGCATTGCTAAATAGCATTAATGTTATTTATTGTTGAGAGCATCTTAAAGATTTGAGCTGCAAGGATAGTTGTCTGCAAACCAAAATAATTTGAAGACAGAGTTGACATACATTTTAAATTTTATTAAAACATTTTAAATGGAAATAAAATTACTTTAAAAACAAATAAAAGATTAGGCAGCTATAAACCTACTCTAGAAGCCAGTGGTAAACTTCAAGTTCCCATTCGAAGACAGCAAGCTTTCTCTTGTTATTTTCTTCTCAAACCTAATACTTTTCAGTTATTTGGTTGTGGTGGTGGCAGTGGTGGTGGTAATAATGGTGGTGGTGGTGATGGCTCTAGCCATCTTCAGTGCCTGTCATAATGTGAGCTGCCTTCGGAATGAGGTGTGTCTGACCTTGGCAATATCAGCCAGGAAGAAAGAGGATTTCACCAGAACCAGGGAACAGATCATTAGGGAACAATATATAGACATTATATCCAGAGCATGGTACATAAAGCTCATAGGAGGGTGAGACCTCAAGGTCTCTTGATTGCCATTGAGAGACAATCTTGCAGGTTTATCACAATCCAAGGAAATTCTGCTCTTATGGGGATGCAGTGCCTGCTCTTTAGGAAGCAACAATTAAGTAAAAACTTCTACTTGTTATTTACTATTAGCAATCAAACTGCTGATATACTTCCTGTTCAGAAACTGAAGAATTCTTGGTCTTTCAGTGGGGACAGAAAGATATTACTATGTAAATATGAAGGGAAAGGCTGGAGCTGATGGCCAGAAATTTAGAAACTGTCTTAGAGACGTCTCATCTGTTTTTCAGTTGCAAGGGTAAAGTTACTTTAAATCACTTCTCATCAAAACCATGGTCACAGGCTTGCCAATGAGATAACTTTCTTTCTCACATAGAGTACAATTTTAACTAAGATAATTGCTTCTCCAGATTAATACCAAAGATAAATACTACCCCAAGAAGGAAAACTGCAAAAGAGAGTTCTCAGAAGAAAGGGAGTAAGGTTAGAATCCCATTTTAATCATCTTTTCTTGCATTCACGGAAAATCATTTGCAAAGCATCACTTTGGTGGTCACTAGGGGAATGCAACACAAGAGTGCCTGTAGTTTGGTTAAGAAAAGCAACATTCAGTTATTCTTCTACTGGCCCATGTTCCAGTTATGATGATGGCCTCCCTTCCAAGCCCCAGCCCCAGTAGGTCCCCAGGGCAAACAGCCTGCCACTCTCCACTCTGAGAGCCAACTCTGACTCTGGTACTCCTGGACTCTCCATCCTGCTCCTGTTGTAATCACCTTCCTTGCCCAAACCTCAGCCTATATTCAATGCCTGAATCTCCTGTGTGACTGCCCCCAGAATCCCTACTAATACTCTCTGCCCACTTCTCCATTTCTGGAGACATCTTGGTACTTCATATTGAGCTCTTTGTTGACAACTGTTTGCAGAAGTCTGACTCTGTTGCAGCCTCCAATGGGTACAATTTTAAGTTCTAATCCAGCCAACTTCTGTCAATCCCAAGACACAACACCCTGTCAATAAACCCTAACCATTGCCTCACCTTTTCCATGAAAAGAGAATGCCTTGTACATCCTAGGAAGCTCATAGTCCTGGTGCATAGCAACCCAAACTAAAAATAAAGAAAGCATTTAATCGGGTTGGGCGCAGTGGCTCACGCCTGTAATCCCAGCACTATGGGAGGCCGAGGTGGGTGGATCACGAGGTTAGGAGATCGAGACCATCCTGGCTAACACGGTGAAACCCTTGTCTACTAAAAATACAAAAAATTAGCCGGACGTGGTGGTGGGCACCTGTAGTCCCAGCTACTCGGGAGGCTGAGGCAGAAAAATGGCATGAACCAGGGAGGCAGAGTTTGCAGTGAGCCGAGATTGCGCCACTGCACTCCAGCCTGGGTGATAGAGGAGACTCCATCTCAAAAAAAAAAAAAAAAAAGCATTTAATCAAAAGTAAGAAAGGGGATGTGTCTGTTTTCTATCCTGCATGTAACTGATGAGATCATGCCCAAGATACTCTGAGTATTCTTAAAGAGAATCTGAAATAAGCTAATAAAAACAAAAATGTGTCCAAACATGAAGAGAGTGGTTGATGAAGAAAAACCTTGAAAATATTAAATATCTCAGAAAAGACATAATGAAAGAAGTGTCAATGAGCATTTAAAAATGTAAACTAAGCAAACAAGTGTTTAGTGAAATAAAACAACCAAAAGAAATATAATTGAATTAAGAAAAACATAACATTAAAAAAGTAATAGAAGTAACGGTGAGTTGGATATCAATAATTAACTTTCAAAGGAAAGTTAATTGCTGTCATGTCCATTGCCCACATAGAGCAAATTGACTATAACATAAGAAAGCTTTGTCCAATAGCAATAAAGCAATCACTACGTAGCCAGAGCACTTGAGTAAGATAGGAGTGAAAGGGCAGCATTATAACCTGTTCCTCTAGGAATTGAGCTCTGCACACCTCTGATCTAAGTATGTGTGATTAGATTTTAATATAGGCAACACCCTAAGCCAACAAACTACTAAATGAGGCTGTTAATAGATACTCAGTCTAAAACCCCAGTTATACTAGAACACTATTGAATGCCAATTTTTTTTCATAAAGTAAAGCACAATTTTCCCCCAGAAATTGTCCCTCATCTCATCCAAAAATTGCTTTGCCTTATTAGCCTTGCAACTCTGGAAGCTAAAACTGGAAGTTAAATTCCATTCTGGCCTTGCTCTTCCAAAATCAGTGTAGGGTATGGGACTAGAACGCTAGACTTAGTATAAGGACAGATACTAGTCCTGACCCCATCATTAATAAGCTTTTTGGCCCTGAACAAGTCACTTCTCCTGATCCCCTTCTCATTCATTAACTGAGAATGCTCTTAATTAATAGCTGCCTTTCTTAAATCTTTAGTGCTATGAGTATAAAATGAGATGATGGTTGTAAAAGGGGTTGAAGCCTGGAGGATTCGAGGAGGGCTGCCCAGGGATGCCTAAGCTGACTGAAAGAACAGACAGTAGGCATGTGGCAAGGGGTCATTTAAGGAAGAGGGAACATAGATGCAACAGAAATAATGAGGTTTCCAGAGAACCATAAGTGATGACTTATGTATGTCAGAAGACTGAGCTGCAGAAGGACTCAATTAAGAGAGACTGTGTGCCAGGCTAATTAGCTCACATTTTATCCTTGTGGAGAAAGTTGTGCTCAAGTTTGACCTCTTGCAGTTTTCCTCTCTCAAAGAATCAGCAAGTGCAGAAGCCTCCTAACAGAATGTGGTCACATATATTTTCATTAAAGTATGTTTAACATAGACAAAGGTTGGAGAAAGATCAGCAGTGTGCTGCCTTTTTCAGAGCATTTAGGCTACCAAATCAACAATATTCTGCTGATAACAAACTTCCATGAAGCCATGGAAATAGTTTGATTATATAAAAACTATAACTTAGATGATCTGGTAATCCTGATTCCAGCAAGGATGGGTGGTCAGGGACCTGAGATAAAGCTTGAGTTCTCTTTTCCAAGGCCCTGTGAATTCAATATTCAGATTTAAGGATCTTCCTCTAAAATTACAGAATCGTGATGCCTTAGGCTTTTGAATGAGTGGCACTTCCTCCTAAATTAAAAATGCTTTTGTGGAACACCTGCCACATAGCATACACTGAAGTAGGTACTTTCATGTATAATGTCCCTTTTAATTCTCCTAAAAACATGTTTTTTTCCTTTAAATTTAGTATCAAAAATTAATTATATTCCGAGAACTTCATAATATCCTTTGAGATCATTAGCATAGCTCTAGAGGGTCCTCCCTGACACCCTAAGAATCACTAGTTTATAGAGAGTCATCTGTCAGTAGCTTTGGCATTATCTAACTTTACTCCTAATCTTTGAACACCTGTTTTGAAACAGTTATTAAATCCTCATCCATGTTGCTGCTATTTTCTCTCCTTTTTATTAAATTGCAATAGAAATGGATAGTCAATCCATCCAACATTTTAAGATGTCTCTCTTTTTTGTGAATAGAATGAGTAGCCAATAGCAAAACACATCCTCACATAGAATTCTAAATTACACTTCTTTTAACAAAATTCTGGTGCCAAAAATTTCCCCAGAAATAAATAATCTGCAAATATCACTGAAACAGATCAGGACTGATGGATGAATCAACCATGATCATAAATCTTGGGTGAAAGCTGAAAGGAATAAATAACTTTCCTTTTACTTTATCATGTCACCAACTCAGTAATGACAAGATCCTCTTTGAAAAGATATAGATTTAAAAGCTGTCCCTCCCATTATATTGTGAGTACATTTTCCCTTCGTCAGACATCTCCAGTTAAGGAGGTATAGAATACCAAATAAAAGGTGATATTAAAATTATTAGCCAAGTTTTCAGCAGTCAGCTAGAATTACTGATATGTTGCAAGAAGTTTCCAAAATTATTGACTGCTGCCCTTAAAAATATTTCAATAGAAGTTACTTCTATGGACAGTATTGTTTATAGTTTCACACCTATTGACCCTTCATAGCTTGATATATTGGGGGAACCTGCCCCCAATATTTTAACATAGGTTCTTTCTATTTTCCATAAGTGTTGGCCAGCTGAAAAATAAAGAGAAAGAGTACAAAGAGAGGAATTTTACAGCTGGGCCACTGGGGCTGACATCACATATGGGTAGGACCATGACGCCCACCTGAGTCTCAGACCAGCAAGTTTTTATTAAGGGTTTCAAAAGGGGAGGGAGTGTAAGAACAGGGAGTAAGTACAAAGATCACATGCTTCAAAGGGCAAAATGCAGAACTACTAATAAGGGTCTAACAAAGATCGCATGCTTCTGAGGGAATAGGACAAAAGGAAAAAGCAGAACCACTGATAAGGGTCTATGTTCAGCAGTGCACGTATTGTCTTGCTAAACATCTTAAAAAACAGAAAACAGGGTTTGAGAGCAGAGAACTGATCTGACCACAAATTTACCAGGGTGGAGTTTTTCCCCACCCTAGTAAGCCTGAGGGTACTGCAGGAGACCAGGGCATATCTCAGTTCTTATCTCAACCGCATAAGACAGACATTCCTGGAGCGGCCGTTTATAGACCTCTCCCCAGGAATGCATTCCTTTCCCAGGGTCTTAATATTAATATTCCTTGCTAGGAAAAGAATTTAGTGATATCTCTCCTACTTGCACGTCTGTTTATAGGCTCTCTGCAAGAAGAAAAATATGGCTCTTTTTGCCCAACCCCACAGGCAGTCAGACCTTATGGTTGTCTTCCCTTGTTCCCTAAAAATTGCTATTATTCTGTTCTTTTTCAAGGTGAACTGATTTCATATTGTTCAAACACACACGTTTTACAATCAATTTGTAGTTAACACAATTATCACAGTGGTCCTGAGATGACGTATATCCTCAGCTTATAAAGATAACAAGATTAAGAGATTAAAGTAAAGACAGGCATAAGAAATTATAAAAGTATTATTTGGGAACTGATAAATGTCCATGAAATCTTCACAATTTATGTTCCTCTGCTGCCGCTCCAGCTGGTCCCTCCGTTCAGGGTCCCTGACTTCCTGCAACATTGATATGTCTAAAGTTTGCCATTCATGTCAAATTCTTTTCATGAAATTTTGATTACTTTCAGAGCTGCCTCCTCTGGAACATTTATTTATACTTGATTTTTTTTCTCAAAAAAAAAAAAAAAAAAAAACAAGTACTCCACTAGGGGTTAGGAAAACAATTATCTAATCTACTTAAACTTGTAAGTTAATTAAAATTAATAAAATTCTGTATGTTAGAACTCCCCAAAAGCAGTTTTATGGCCTAAAATTTTGCGTTTGTTTTAATGAAAGCTAGTTTAGGGGCAAGGAATTAACATCATTTCAACTAATTCAAATAAAAAGGAACTCACAGGACAGGGAGCTAGGGATAAGGAAGCCATCAAGAATCCAAGCAAATACTCCCTTGGCCACTTGGTCTGTTTCTTAATCTCTCTCCCCACCACTCCCACCTCACCTCTCCTGCAACCCAGCATTGGCTTCCATCTCTGTTTCTCTTTGCTATATTCTCTCACTGCATTTCTACTCTTATCCATAATTTCTTTGCCCACAACTTTAGCTTCTAGATGGTTTTGGCTCTAAAAACACAGACCCTGACCCCAACGTTACATAAACTCAAGATCCAGCACCCATCACAAACTGAGTCTTTTGACTCAAGTTCTTGAGAGGAAGAATTTTGGGGGCACATGCCAGACAATAGAGTCAGCCTGCTGTCCAGATAACCACTGTGGTCCAAACTGCTTGGCCAGATAACAAGGTCACATGGACACTTAGGCACATCATAGCACAACTTATGTAGGGTGCAGCCCCCAGAGAAAGTGGTGAAGCTGGGCAGCCTCTAGTGTTGCTTCTGAGGTATCATTAGGTTCCCTCAGGAAACTGATGATTTGCATAATTCCTCAGCTACACCCCCAAAATGACTGGAGCTGAATAAAACTGAGAATCTTGGTAGCACTTGGCATGCTGAACTCAGCTTTTCGACTCCTGACACACTCTGCCTCAAAGGACAAATAAAAGCCCCCTGAGTTAGGCAATACTTTTAGTTACAAAGTGTCCCACCCTTACCCTTAATATGACATTGGGTTTAAATGAAATTTCTCCTGAAAAGCAAAACAGTTTTTAGAAATATTACTAAAGTATTGATGTCACTTGACTTTTTTCTCTCAAAAAAAAAAAAAAAGTACTCCTTTAGGGGTTAGAAAACAATTATCTGAGCTACTTAAACTTGTAAGTTAATTAAAATTAATGAAATTCTGTAATACATTAAAACTCCCCAAAGGTACAGGCATTTGCTTCTGCTACAAGCACAGCTGACCTCTCCCTAGCTATTCACATACACCTGCCAGATTTATTAGCCTGAAATGAGCATGAAACCTTAACAGAGCTGGGATCCTGGGACATTCACAGCCCTCCCCGCCCCCCTTCCTCCCTGGTCTGTGCAGAGCTCCCAGGTCCTGACTAAACCTCAGCAACAGGCTCCAAACCTTTTGCTACAGTGGCCTCACCTGCATCCCACTGCTTGTTTGTCAGAGTCTCTTTGACTGCCTTCCTCATCTCTGGGATTCTGACCTAGCTGACCCACCAGGAGCTCAAAATCCTGTCTCTACCACACACCCCTTTCTCACTTCTCATACCTTTTTTCCTGTGTCATGCCTTGAACTTGTAAACTGATTCTAACAACTCCAGATTTCGTTTCCCTGCCCATATCTGTGGTGTTTTTACACCCCCTCCCTGTCCAACTGCTCTGATCCCTTGGGCTGACCAGACCTTCCACATCCTGCACCAGCCTGCCCCCACACTTAATTCTCTGCCTGTTCATTTACCAGATTAAGTGATGTTATTCAAGTTAATGTCTCAGAGAAATTAGTTCATTTGCCTCTGAGATAAGAACTAAAGAAACTCGAAAGTACTGCATATGACTCAGAACATTTACCAGACTTGTCAAAGCATCCAAACACGAACAAGGAAAACTGACCTCTGAGGTGAAAGTTGCCAAACATTTCAGTCTGCTTGGAAATGCCAACATGGTTGAGGTTTCCTATGCAAATTCCACAAGGCTGTGAATAGAAATAAAAACATATTTGGCCAGGCACAGTAGCTCAAGCCTATAATCCCCACCCTTTGGGAGGCCGAGACGAGTGGATCACCTGAGGTTAGGAGTTCAAGACCAGCCTGGCCAACATGATGTCTCTACTAAAAATACAAAAATTAGCCAGGCATGGTGGTGGGCGCCTGTAATCCCAGCTACTCGGGAGGCTGAGGCAGAAGAATCACCTGAACCCCTGGACTGTCAAGAGATGGAGGCTGCAGTGAGCCGAGATTGCGCCACTGCACTCCAGCCTGGGCGACAGAGCGAGACTTCATCTCAAAAAAAAAAAAAAGAAAGAAAGAAAGAAAAGAAAGAAAAACATATTTAACCAAAGAAAAAAGACCAGAAGACTAATGGAGAGTTAAAGGATGACTGCTCTTTCAGATTCAGATCTTAAATTGCATTATAAAAATCATATTTAAGAATTAAACCTAGTAAAATATCAGTTAAATTATATATTTGAAACTTAGTCCATCAAGTAAACTTGCTTGGTAAAACTGTGTAGGTACTTTGAAAAATAATTGCACTCACATCATAGAGTAGAAAAAAATTATTTTGAAGTGTGGCTTGAATCTTGGACTTGAATCTTCTATGTTAATGTCCTAAAACAGGTAAAACTTGGAAATACTGTCTTAATAGGGTCTATCCCATTAAACTGTATTCTATTTTATAAAGCCCTCAATGGGATGACACAGAAAAAGTCTGATGTCTTTTGGAGTACTATTCTCACTGTGTTATATACTAAACTTTTTTCTTTTTATTTTTTTGAGACAGGGTCCCACTTTGTCACCCAGGCTGGAGTGCAGTAGCATGATCTCTGCTCACTGCAGCCTCAACCTCCTGGATTCAAGCAATCCCCCTGCCTCAGCCCCCCAAGTAGCTGGTACTACAGATAAGCACCATCACATCCAGCTGATTTTTGTAGAGACAGGGTTTCACCATGTTGCCCAGGCTGTTCCCGAGCTCCTGGGCTCAACCAATCGCCTGCTTCAGCCTTCCAAAGTGCTGGGATTACAGGCATAAGCCACTGCACCTGGCTATAATGAACTTTTTAATGTACTTTCTATAGCCTTAAGTCTTACTTAAATGAGAATTAGTTAATCGTATCGGACAAAAGCGTAATGAAGTATAGGCTAAGATAGAGAATACTGATAACCCACATATTTAAAAAGTTTTTTTGTTTGTTTGTTTTGAGACAGAGTCTCGTTCAGTCACCCAGGCTGGAGTGCAGTGGCCCAGGCTGGAGTGCAGTGGTGCGATCTCAGTTCACTGCAACCTCTGCCTCTCGGGTTCAAGCAATTCTCCTGCCTCAGCCTCCCAAGTAGCTGGGATTACAGGTACACACCACTATGCCTGGCTAATTTTTGTACTTTTAGTAGAGATGGGATTTTACTATCTTTCTTCAGCTTCAGGTATATATGTGCTGTTGAGAGGCCATTTTTCCCTGATTAACAAATTTGGGGAATGAGAAAAATTTTCAACAACTACTGAAACTGAAAAATTTTTGTCAAGCCAAGAGAATTATTGGGAGACTTGCTGTATTAGTCTTCTAGGGCTACCATAACAAGGTACACAGACTGGGTGGCCTAAAAAACAGAAATTTATCTTCCACAGTTTTGGAGGGTGAAAGTCCAAGATCAAGGTGCCAGCAGGTTTGGTTTCTCCTGAGGCCTCTTGTCTTGGATGGCAAACAGCAACTTTCTCTCTGAACCCTCATATGGCCTTTTCTCTGGGTGTCCCCATCGCTGGTGTCTGTGTGTCCAAATTTCCTGTCTTTATTAGGACACAAGTCATATTGGATTAGGGCCCTCCAAAACATAAGAATTTTGGAGGGACACATTTCAGCCCATTAAACTTGCCAAGAGATGTTCATAAAATTTAGAATAATTATTAATCAAACTGAGATTCTTAAATAGAGGAGACAGTCTACTCGCAGCTTCCATAGCATTACTCTGCTGAATTCACAAAACAAAGGAGGACTGTGTTATATCCACCAAGGCCACACAGCAATGTACTTGTTGATTATGATAGTACAACTGTCACAGGATGCCCTAATTTACAATGCCATAGAGAGCTCCTACATTTACTAAAACTGCGATTTGATTGTTAAACTCTTAAAAATCTAGTTGTATACCTTCCAAAAGGACAGTGGGGTAAAATTTTTTGTCACATATTCTGATTTTGAGTCTTGAATATTATAATATTCTCATAGATATGGATTTTCAGAGATTTTTTTAAACAACTTTAAAGCAGTTCTTTACAGATTATAAGTGTATATAACATAATCAAAATAAATGAAACATGGTATTAAAATTTCTTATATTATTCAACAAAAATGAACCATTAAAAAGGGCTTTATAGCTTTAATTTGCTATAGCATTAATTAAAAGGAACAAATAAAATAAATTATTGGTAACGCAGACAAAAAGTAACAAAAGCATGTCAATTTCTTAAAAATCAAAGTATTAATGCTTCATACAGAAGGAAATAATACATTTATGAACAAGAATTAAGGCAATATATGAAATAGAAATAGCAAAATAAAGTTTCTAGTTATATAGTGTTTCACCAGTAAATCAGTTAGAAATTATTTGCACTCTGTAGACAGATAACCTACAAAATGGGAGAAAATATTTGCAAACTATGCATCCGACAAATGTCTAACATCCAGATTGTATAAGAAAATTAAATTTACAAGCAAAAAACAACCCCTTAAAAAGTGGCAAAGGACATGAACATTTTTCAAAAGAAGACATACATGTGGCCAACAAGCATATGAAAAAATGCTCAACATCACTAATCATTAGAGAAATGCAAATCAAAAAAACCGCAATGAGATACCATCTCACACCAGTAAACAGCTATTATTAAAGTCAATAAATAACAGATGCTGGTGAGGTTCTGGTAGAAAGGGAACCCTTATACACCGTTGGTGGGATTGTAAATTAGTTCAACCATTGTGGAAAGCAGTATGGCGATTCCTCAAAAAGCTAAAGGTAGAACTACCATTCAACTTTGCTATCCCATTATTGGGTATATACCCAAAGGAAAATAAATTATTCTGTCATCAAAACACATGCACATGTATGTTCATTGCAGCACTATTCACAATAGCAAAGATATGAAATCAACCTAAATGCCTATCAGTGAAAGACTGGATTTTTAAAAAATGTGTTACATTTGCACCACGGAATACTGCACAGCCATAAGAAAGAATGACATCATGTTCTTTGCAGCAACATGGATGGAACTGGAGGCCATTATCCTAAGTGAACTAACACAGGAACAGAAAACCAAATACTGCATATTCTCACTTGTAAGTGGGAGCTAAACATTGAGTACATATGGACACAATGAAGGGAACAATAGATACCAGGCCTACTTGAGGGTGGAGGGTAGGAGGAGGGTGATGATTGAAAAACTACCTATCAGGTACTGTTCCTAATACCTGGATGACAAAATAATCTGTAAACCAAACCCCCATGACACAGTTTACCTATGACAAACCTGTACATGTACCCCTGAACTTAAAATTAAAAAGGAAATCATTTGTATTCTGGGACAAAAAATAAAAATCACTTTAAAAGATTGAAATGACATGCCAAAAGGAATTTTAAATCACAACTGATGGACATGTAAGGAAGTAGAAATAAACTAAAAATATGAACCTGAATTATAGAAGTAAATAAAATAGATTTCTCTTTAAAAGGAGTTATTATGGGGATTTCAATAAAAATTATAACAAAACAAGCCAAGAAAACAATGACATTAGAATTAGTGTCAACTGAGCCACGTATTTTGTTGCAATTCTCTGCAAAATAAAGGATGATGCCACCATTGAATGCCTAGTTTAAACTGTGCTTTTAAACTACTGTGGAAAATTCTATGGTAATCAGAATAATACATACACAAAAATCTAAGATTTAGAATCTTTCAAAAAATATAAATTTCTCCTCCAAATTTTTTTAATTTAACTCATAGGTATGAAAAATGTTTTAAGTTTGATTCTTTTTTGGTTCTTTGCTAACAAAATACAACAAAGAGATGCCACTCCCAAAAGAGATATTTTCCAAAACGAATGAAATGAAAATGGAATTCCTACTATTTGGCAATTCAATATTTATTAAATACCTAACAGAAAACACCTGAAACCAGGCCAGGCTTTGTGCCAAGCAGATATATCAATGATTAAAATATCAAGTACTTACTAACTGATTCCTATGTGCCAGGCACTGCTGTAAACATTTTATATTCATTATCTCATTAAATTTTCACCAAAAAAGCCTTTGGGGTCACTCCCATGACCAGAGGCAAAGACAGGTGAATGACAGAGCTAGAGCTAGAACCTGGGACATGTGATTTCAGGCCATAAACTCTTCAATGTCACTACCAAGCTAAGGAGGACCCGTTACCTGTGGAAGGTATCTGAGTTACCGGTGGCCTATCCATACAGGTCTGCAGCGATGTAAATTCTTGCCTCCTCAGAAGAAGGAATTCGACTGAGGGCCATAAGGCAAAGGAGATGTAAGTGAGTTTTCGAGCAGGAGTGGGAGTTTATTTAAAAAAAAAAAAAAAGGCTTTAGAACAGTAAGGAAAGGAAATAAAAGAAGGAAAGTACAACTTGGAAGAGGGCCAAGCAGGCTACTTGAGAAACCAAGTGCTCAGCTTGACCTCTTGACTCTGGATTTTATATGTTGGCATACTTCTGGGATCTTGAGTTACTTCTCCCCACTCCTGAGATCTTATTGGGAAGCCGCTGATCAATTTCAGGTGTTTTCTTTTTCTTTTTTTTTTATCTTGCAATCTTATTGGGAAGCTGCTGATCAATTTCAGGTGTTTTCTTTTTCCTTTTTTTTTTTTTTTTTTTTTTTCCTTTGGAGACAGAGTCTCACTCTGTTGCCCAGGCTGGCATGCAGTGGAGTGATCTCAGCTCACTGCATCCTCCACCCCCCAGGTTCAAGCGATTCTCGTGCCTCAGCCGCTGCCACCCCCCACCACCCACATTCCCCGCTATAGTTGGAATTACAGGTGTGTGCTACCACCCCTGGCTACTTTTTGTATTTTTAATAGCGATGGGGATTTCACCGTGTTGCCCAGGCTTGTCTCAAACTCCTGGCCTCAAGTGATCCACCTGCCTTTGCCTCCAAAACTGCTGGGATTACAGGCATGAGCTGCTGTGCCTGGCCTGGTTTCAGGTGTTTTCTGTTGGGTTGGGGGTGGGGGGGGCTGCCATTCCCTGGCACCAGCTGTGACCAATTATTACTTTAGAGAAACAGTTAACAACTACCTGACTATCACCTGATGGTCACCCGACACTCCTAGTGTCTGTGCTGGGGGGTTGGAGAGGGAGCCCTCTCCTGCCCTACTCATACCTAATGCTACCCACTGTTAACAGACCCAGGGCTAGGTCCCAGAGGGGTCATAAGTGAGTTATAGAATCATGAATGATAAAATGAAGGTCATAAAGGACATTAAAGAGTCATTTGTTTATTCATTCAACAAATATTTGTTGGGTGGTTACTCAATAAAGGTTCTGTTTTAGATACCAAAGATCCAGCAGTAAAGACAAAATTGCTGGTCTCATGGAATGTGCATTCACTTGAAGAAACACACAATAAAATAAGTGAACAATTTCAGTTAGTGATAAGTTCAAAGAAGAAAGCCCCTCTCTCTAAGGAGATGGCATCTGGATGGAGACTTGAATCTCAGCAATGAGAAGGCACTACTCCTGCAACTACCCAAGGGAGAACGTTCCAGGTAGAGGGAAAAACATATGTAAAGACTCTAAGTCTAGACAAAGATGTATGCATTCCAGGTCCCAGGGAGATGGAAAAACTGAACCAGTCAGATATAAAGTCAAAGAAACAGTAGAAATGAGAGTAAACAGGAACTTTAAGATTACCTTCTTAATCTTCTTTTGGGGAAGAAATTTCATACTTGAAAGAATAGCACCACAAAGATCTGCATTCTCTTTATCCAGATTTGTCTAGTGTTAACATTTAACCCATTTGCTTTATCATTTGTTTTCTCTTTACATGTGTCTGGGTGTATGTAGATGCATTTTTTAACCATTTCAGAGTGAGTTGCATGCATCCTGGCCCTTTGCCCCTAAACACATCAATGTGTATTTTCTAACAATAGGAATGTGTCTTACATAACCACCTGATAATAATCAACTTGAGTCAAATTAACATTAATACAGTACTTTTATCTAATCTCCCACCTTTGATCCAATTTAATCAATTGGCCTAAAACTGTCCTTTTTCCCTCTACTCAGAATCTCATCTAGTAATCAGATACTTCATTTCGTTGTTATGTCTCAAATAAAACATTACTCATTTTGGTTTTGTCCAACGGTTCCTTTGTGATTAGGTTCAGGTAATGGATCCCAGCCAGACTAGTACCTTAGTGATGTGTCCTCCTAAGGATACTGTATATAGAGAAACTCAATGTCCATCTGCCCCTCACTGATAATATTAATGTTGATCATCCAGCCAAGGTGTTATCTGATTTCTCCACTATAAAATTATCATTTTTGTTCTTCCAACTAATAAGCAATCTGGAGAAAATCATGCAAACATCCTAGTCTTTGTCCAAATCTCCCTCTAGATTTATACCCCATTAATGATTTGTGCCTGACTCTATCTTTACTATGACAGTTGCAAAGTGGCTATCTCAAACTCCAGGATTCCTTCCCCATTTACCACTGGTCTTCAGCATTCTACTATAAGCAAGAGTCCTCTCTTCTCTCTAATTTATTTATGTTACTTGTCATCAGTGTGAATGGATTTGTATTCTTCCAATGGTACACAAGTTACTAAAGTTTCTAATCATTTTAATATTTTCTAGTATTTCAATGCCCACATTTTCCTAGTCTTGGCCAGTAGGAGACCCTTTAATCTGGTTTGTATGTCATTGTGATTATTATTTCTTGGAGCATTCCTTTGTACTTGCTAGCATAATGCTGTCCAGTGAACTTTCTGCAATGATGGAAATGTTCCAAATCTGGGCTATTCAGTAGTTTAGCCACTGGCCATGTGTAGCTATTGAGCATTTGAAATGTGGCCAGTGCAACTGAGGAACTGACTTATTGATTTTATTTAATTTTAATTAATGTAATTTTAAATAGCCACAAGAGGAATGCTTCCAGTTTTTGCCCATTCAGTATGATATTGGCTGTGGGTTTGTCAAAAAGAGGTCTTATTATTTTGAGATACGTCCCAACAATATCTACTTTATTGAGAGTTTTTAGCATGAAGGGCTGTTGAATTTTGTCAAAGGCCTTTTCTGCATCTACTGAGACAATCATATGGTTTTTGTCTTTGGTTCTGTTTATATGCTGGATTACGTTTATTGATTTGCATACGTTGAACCAGACTTGCATCCCAGGGATGAAGCCAACTTGATCATGGTGGCTAAGCTTTTCGATGTGCTGCTGGATTCAGTTTGCCAGTATTTTATTGAGGATTTTTGCATCGATGTTCATCAGGGATATTGGTCTAAAATTCTCTTTTTTGGTTGTGTCTCTGCCAGGCTTTGGTATCAGGATGATGCTGGCCTCATAAAATGAGTTAGGGAGGATTCCCTCTTTTTCTATTGATTGGAATAGTTTCAGAAGGAATGGTAACACTCCTCCTTGTACCTCTCATAGAATTCGACTGTGAATCCGTCTGGCCCTGGACTTTTTTAGGTTGGTAGGCTATTAATTATTGCCTTAATTTCAGAGCCTGTTATTGATCTATTCAGGGATTCAACTTCTTCCTGGGTTAGTCTTGGGAGGGTGTATGTGTCCAGGAATTTATCCATTTCTTCTAGATTTTCTAGTTTATTTGCATAGAGGTGTTTGTAGTATTCTCTGATGGTAGTTTGTATTTCTGTGGGATCGGTGGTGATATCCCCTTTGTCATTTTTTATCGTGTCTATTTGATTCTTCTCTCTTTTCTTCTTTATTAGTCTTGCTAGCAGTCTATCAAGACTGCTAGACTTGATCTTTTCAAAAAACCAGCTCCTGGATTCATTAATTTTTTGAAGGGTTTTTTGTGTCTCTATTTCCTTCAGTTTTGCTCTGCTTTTAGTTATTTCTTGCCTTCTGCTAGCTTTTGAATGTGTTTGGTCTTGCTTCTCTACTTCTTTCAATTGTGATGTTAGGGTGTCAATTTTAGATCTTTCCTGCTTCCTCTTGTGGGCAATTAGTGCTATAAATTTCGCTCTACACACTGCTTTAAATGTGTCCCAGAGATTCTGGTATGTTGTGTCTTTGTTCTTGTTGGTTTCAAAGAACATCCTTACCTCTGCCTTCATTTCATTCTGTACCCAGTAGTCATTGAGGAGCAGGTTGTTCAGTTTCCATGTAGTTGAGTGCTTTTGAGTGACTTTCTTAATCCTGAGTTCTAGTTTGATTGCACTCTGGTCTGAGAGACAGTTCGTTATAATTTCTGTTCTTTTACATTTGCTGAGGAGTGCTTTACTTCCAACTATGTGATCAATATTGGACTAAGTGTGATGTGGTGCTGAGAAGAATGTATATTCTGTTGATTTGGGGTGGAGAGTTTTGTAGATGTCTATTAGGTGTGCTTGGTGCAGAGCTGAGTTCAATTCCTGGGTATCCTTGTTAACTTTCTGTCATGTTGATCTGTCTAATGTTGACAGTGGGGTGTTAAAGTCTCCCATTATTATTGTGTGGGAGTCTAAGTCTCTTTGTATTTCTCTAAGGACTTGCTTTATGAATCTGGGTGCTCCTGTATTGAGTACATATATATTTAGGATAGTTAGCTCTTCTTGTTGAATTGATCCCTTTACCATTATGTAATGGCCTTGTCTCTTTTTGTCTTTGTTAGTTTAAAATCTGTTTTATCAGAGACTAAGATTGCAACCCCTGCCATTTCTTGTTTTCCATTTGCTTGGTAGATCTTCCTCCATCCCTTTATTTTGAGCCTATGTGTGTCTCTGCACGTGAGATGGGTCTCCTGAATACAGCATACTGATGGGTCTGGACTCTTTATCCAATTTGCCAGCCTGTGTCTTTTAAGTAGAGTGTTTAACCCATTTACATTTAAGGTTAATATTGTTATGTGTGAATTTGATCCTGTCATTATGATGTTAGCTGGTTATTTTGCTCGTTAGTTGATGCAGTTTCTTCCTAGCCTTGATGGTCTTTACAATTTGGCATGTTTTTGCAGTGGCTGGTACCGGTTGTTCCTTTCCATGTTTAGTGCTTCCTTGAGGAGCTCTTTTACAGCAGGCCTGGTGGTGATGAAATCTCTCAGCATTTGCTTGTCTGTAAAGAATTTTATTTCTCCTTCACTTATGAAGCTTACTTTGGCTGGATATGAAATTCTGGGTTGAAAATTCTTTTCTTTAAGAATGTTGAATATTGGCCCTCACTATCTTCTGGCTTGTAGAGTTTCTGCTGAGGAAAAGAAGAAGTCAAATTGTCCCTGTTTGCAGATGACATGATTGTACATTTAGCAAACCCCATTGTCTCAGGCCAAAATCTCCTTAAGCTGATAAGCAACTTCAGCAAAGTCTCAGGATACAAAATCAATGTGCAAAAATCACAAGCATTCCTATAAACCAATAACAGACAAACAGCCAAATCATGAGTGAACTCCCATTCACAATTGCTTCAAACAGAATAAAATACCTAGGAATCCAACTTACAAGGGATGTGAAGGACCTCTTCAAGGAGAACTACAAACCACTGCTCAATGAAATAAAAGAGGACAGAAACAAATGCAAGAACATTCCATGCTCATGGGTAGGAAGAATCAATATCATGAAAACGGCCATACTGCCCAAGGTAATTTATACATTCAATGCCATCCCCATCAAGCTACCAATGACTTTCTTCACAGAATTTGAAAAAAACTACTTTAAATTTCTTATGGAACCAAAAAAAAAGCCTGCATTGCCAAGTCAATCCTAAGCCAAAAGAACAAAGCTGGAGGCATCACGCTGCCTGACTTCAAACTATGCTACAAGGCTACAGTACCCAAAACAGCATGGTACTTGTACGAAAATAGAGATATAGACCAATGGAACAGAACAGAGGCCTCAGAAATAATACCACACATCCACAACCATCTGATCTTTGACAAACCTGACAAAAACAAGAAATGGGGAAAGGATTCCCTATTTAATAAATGGTGCTGGGAAAACTGGCTAGCCATATGTAGAAAGCTGAAACTGGATCCCTTCCTTACACCTTATACAAAAGTTAATTTAAGATGGATTAAAGGCTTAAATGTGAGACCTAACCACAAAAAACCCTAGAAGAAAATCTAGGCAATACCATTCAGGACATAGGCATGGGCAAGGACTTCATGTCTAAAATACCAAAAGCAATGGCAACAAAAGCCAAAATTGACAAATGGGATCTCATTAAACTAAAGAGCTTCTGCACAGCAAAAGAAACTACCATCAGAGTGAACAGGCAACCTACAGAAGGGGAGAAAATTTTTGCAATCTACCCATCTGACAAAGGGCTAATATCCAGAATCTACAAAGAACTTAAACAAATTTACAAGAAAAAAACAAACAACCCCATCAAAAAGTGGGCAAAGGATATGAACAGACACTTCTCAAAAGAAGACATTTATGCAGCCAACAGACATATGAAAAAATGCTCATTGTCACTGGCCATCAGAGAAATGCAAATCAAAACCACAATGAGATACCACCTCAGTTAGAATGGTGATCATTAAAAAGTCAGGAAACAACAGGTGCTGGAGAGGATGTGGAGAAACAGGAACACTTTTTCACTGTTGGTGAGACTGTAAACTAGTTCAACCACTGTGGAAGACAGTGTGGCAATTCCTCAAGGATCTAGAACTAGAAATACCATTTGACCCAGCCATTCCATTACTGGGTATATACCCAAAGGATTACAAATCATGCTGCTATAAAGACACATGCACACATATGTTTATTGCGGCACTATTCACAATAGAAAAGACTTGGAACCAATCAAAATGTCCATCAGTGATAGACTGGATTAAGAAAATGTGGCACATATACACCATGGAATACTATGCAGCCATAAAAAAGGATGAGTTCATGTCCTTTGTAGGGACATGGATGAAACTGGAAACCATCATTCTGAGCAAACTATCGCAAGGATAGAAAATCAAACACTGCATGTTCTCACTCACAGGTGGGAATTGAACAATGAAAACACTTGGACACAGGATGAGGATCATCACATATTGGGGCCTGACATGGGGTTTGGGGAGGGAGCAGGGATAGCATTAGGAGATATACCTAATATAAATTGCGAGTTAATGGGTGCAGCACACCAACATGGCAGATGTATACATATGCAACAAACCTGCATGTTGTACACATGTACCCTAGAACTTAAAGCATAATAATAAAAATAAATAAATAAATAGCACAAGAGACTAGTGGCTACCATACTGAACCCCACAGTAATCTAACAGAATGAGATTACTGATTTTAGGATCATGTATTACCTTTTCTGCTACAGCACTGGAATCAGCAATTTCTCCAACGGATCCTGTTTTTTTTAACAGGGAACAATCTTAGAGACCAAGATCCGCTACAAGATCTTTGCTTGTGGACCCTTTCAGTAGACAAAGCTAGGAAATATATACATGTGTACATATATGTGTATATGTGTATATATATATATATATATATATACATATATTACACACACATTTAAACATACATACATAAACTTCTGGATATATACAAGCATAGACATCAATATATAACTATTTTAGAATCATGGTTCATACTAATGCTTCCAATTCCAATCCATCTCTTCAGAGATCTTCTTTGCCTTCCTCCATTTTATTTTTCTGTGTCTCTTCATCCACTGAGAACTCTGGTTCCCAACAGTCAATATCAACTCATTTCATTGTGTGCTCAAACCTATAGATATCAAAAGTAATTTTAGAATTGTTTCACTCATACCAACATAAAAATCAAACCTATTAAGAAGAGCTGAGGATGTGTTTGCTTTTCCCTCCCTACCTTCCCCCAAACTACAATGCAACCCAAGACAGAGGTTATAGTGTTGTTCAAAAAAATTTTTCAAAATTAAACAAAAAGTATACTCAGAGATGTGTCACTGTATGACCTATCCTTTCCACCCTGTTCCCCTTCCCTAACCATTCCATATAGTTAACCAACTTCATCTTTTTGTGGATGATACTTCTGGTGTTTCTTTTTCTAAAGATAGGTAGATTTGTGCACATTTTCTTCTTTCCTCTTATTTCTCACACAAAAGGTAGCATACCATACAAACTTTTAGCACTTTGTTTTAGCATTTAACAACAAAGGTGATTAATTTTTACTGTTAGTGTGATGAGAAGCCATTGAAGAGTTTTAAGTCTAAGAGTGATGGAATCTGATTTATGTTTCTGAAAAATCACTTTGGGCTCCTGTACTGGAAACATGAGAAGAACTGGGGAGACCATTAGGGAGGCTATTGATATCATTCAGGTCAGAGATGATAAAGGCTAGAACCAGGGTGAAGTTGCACAGAGTATTATTTGTTCCCAACTTTTTTCTTCCACTTGGCCTTTGTTGTGGCTTTTCTGCTGGTGAAGTGTACTTCTCTGATCTACTGACTTGTGGCTTGGCCATGTGATTTAGTTTGACCAACAGAATATGAGCAGAAGTGAAAGTGCCAATTTTGAGCAAAGCTGTTAGAAAGCCTTGCCCATTTCTGCTTGTCCACATGTGCTCCTATTCTGTGAGAATAGAGAGAAACATGCTCTGACTAGACTCCACACTTTTGACCTGTGTCCAAGAATAAGAAACAGATGAGGCATACCTGAACATCACTCATAGTCTTGCAGAGTCATAGACAACCTATAGACTGGTAGGTCAAAAAAAATTTCAGTTCTTAGCCATGAATATTTCGGAGCTATTTTTTACCATCATTACCACAGCAAAGCCTGACTAATGCAAGTGGCAGTAGTAGTGAGCTGAGAGTTGACAGATTTGGGATGAATTTTTATGATAAAGTTTATTGACACTGCTACATTAGATGTAGGGAGTAAGGTAAAGCAAAAAAATCAAGAATGAGATCTAGGTTTGGAGATGGATAGTGGTCCCTTTTACTCAGGTAGAGAAAAATAAGGAGGTTCAGAATTTGTTGGAAGCTAGAATAAAGTACTGGTATTTCATCAGGAGTGATTTTGCCCATGAGGGGAGATTTAACAAGCTCTGGAAACGATTTTTGTTATCACAACTGGGAGGTGCTACTGGCATATAGTGGATAGAGGCCAGGGATGCTTCTAAGCATCCTACAGTGCACAGGACAGTCCCCCAAAACAAGAATTATCCAGCCCAAAATTTCAATAGTCCCAGGACTCAGAGATTCTAGAATACAGTGGTGTGTTATGTTTGAAGTGTCTATTAAATATCCAAGAGGATAAATTGTAAAAGAGATTTCTAGAGATTAGAGGAAGATCAGGGAGATAAAAGGTTGTGAGTAATTAATATACATAGACAGTATTTAAAATCATGGAACTGAATGAGACCACCTAGGGGAGGATATAAAGAGAGAAAAGAAGAGGCTTGAGGATTTGTCCCTCGTCCCTCCAACATTTAGAGATTGTAATGAAGAGGCAAACCCAGCTAAGGAGATTGAGAATATTTAGTCAATGACGTAGGAGTAGACCAAGAGCCTGATATCCTGGAACCAAGCCAAGAAACTATTTTAAGGAAAAGAACACCTATTATGGTATATTTATTATTTAACATTGAATTTCCATTGTACAATTGGTGATATTTAATATTATAAACTCTGACAGTAAAACCTTGCATTTTACACTTTATACATGTCAGTGAGCTTTCAGACACCATATCTTGTATGGTTCTCACTACTGCACTGAATGAAATAAGGACAAAATTTGAGGTTACTAAAATTCAAACAGCCTCTGCTCTGATTTTACATAGCAAGCTAGTGACAAACCCAGGCCATAATTCATAATGGGAACAATCCAGAGACTGAAACAAATATTCCTGAGAAAAATCAACACTTATTGGAGATAATGAATCAAAATGGTTACAAACATGATTTTAATAGCAAAAACTAAAATAAATATTTATCCAGTACATCCTAAATATCTGTCAAAGTTCTAAGACTACAGCAGTGAACAAAACAAAATCACTGCCCTTGTGGTGTTTACCTTACAGGGGCTCTCCAAAAGACCTGGGCTTGTATCCCAGTTCTGCTCTGTGACCTTGAGCAATTAGCTTCCTGCAAACTTAGTTTTCTTTTCTAATGGCATTGATGATTCCTACCTCAGATTTCTGATTGAACATGGTGGAGCAAACTCACAGTTTGCCTCTACACTCTCCTGAAACTCTATACTAAAATTACACTAAAGGAAGCAAAAGGAATAAACCCACAAAGACAAAAAGATTGAAAGAAAATAAAATGATAATGAACTTTGAAACCTAGAAAATAGATCAATAAATGGTAAACAATTTAGTACATCAGAAAGCACTCAAACCCAAGGTAGCAATAGGGGAAATCCAGAAGCAGGTTGATTCATACTGTAGTGTAGTACAGTTGTCAGTACATTTTTTATGTAAAGGTCCAGATAGTAAATATTTCAAGCTTTCCATGCCATAGGGTCTCTGTCACAACTGTCCATCTCTGCAGTCATAGATAATACATGTCTATGGACATGGCTGTGTTCCAAGAAAACTTTATTTATAAAAACAGGCAAAGATTGAAAGGACAAAGCAAATCATGATTTGGTTGGCAGATTACAGTTTGCCAAACCCTGGTATAACACCTCAGGGATGAAGGTACCAAATACTTCTGAAAGCAGCAGAGTAGGATCTAAAAATAGGATTGAAAGCGTGTAAAAAGAGGCAGATACAATTCCAGGGCTCCTTTTCCACCTATCACAGACAGCTGACAGACCCCCATATCATACCAGGAGTCTCGAGGATTACTATCTGGAAAACTGAATTCAGCGGATGCCGGATGCAGGCACAGCTTAAGGTGAATATGAGATTCCCTGATAAAAACAAGGGTATTAACTAAAAGAAATTCTCAAGCCCTAGTCCCCAGTCAGCTGGCAGAACCTGCAAGCAGGCTTAGATTCTTTTGACAAAAGATTAGTGGAGTCCTCTCTGGAGAAAGTTACCAACCCTCCAAAAATACCTAAAGATACTGCAAGTTGATGGCTCTCCAACAAAAAGGCCCAGCCAGAACCTTCTCGGGTAAAGCCTACCAGTTTATATCCATTCTCCATCCAAATACAGTTTCTAGTCTGTTTTGTTATTACTTCTATCTTAAAGAATAGCCCTCTCTTGAAAGACAGGATTCAAAATGAAAACAGAGAGACAAAAATGTTAAAAAGAAAGACAATCCAGGAAACACAGAAAATAGCCAAAAAAGTTTCAAAATATAATAATTAATCTCCTTGTAAAAGAAGAGAGTATATTGTATCCATGAAATAAAAATAGGAGGCTGAAAAAACAAAGAACCATCAGAGAACAAACAAACAAAAAAGGCTCTTGGAAATTGAAAATACAATATAGGAAGTGAAGAATTCAAAAGAAGGGTTGAAAAATAAAGTTGAGAAAATCTGCCAGAGACTAGAACAAGAAAATAAGAAAAAATAATAATAAAATGAGATGATTGACCAAGGAGGGTCTAACTTCCAAATAACAATCATTCCAAAAAGAAAGACCAGAGACAAATATGCTGTTTTCTAAAACTTTGATGTATTTTTATGAAAGCTTCCATTTTTTGGAGAGCAAAGAAATAATGTTATAAATTCATAACCCTTTAGATTTCTCTGTTGAGGCGAAACCTCCAGACAAGCCAGAAAAGGATCATTCACATTTCACCTCCAGTTTCTTCCGACACATATTATTCAAATCAGAAAAGCACTAACAAGTTAGTTTCCTCTTTTCCCAGACATACGAAAATGTCTCAAAAATTTCAATAAAATTCTCTTAAAATTCTCTACTATTTCTACTGAAAGATTTTATCAAGGCTTGTCATCCCACCTTCATTTGGGCCTGAGCATCCCTAGAATTCAATCTCTCCAGACATAATCCTCCAGTCTTCTGATAGATGTGGGAGGATCTTTCCCTGGCTGTAGCGGTAGGACATGAATACAGGATCCTAGCTGCCTCTTTTGAGCACTTTCAATCCATCATCCTGTTCAGATTCATTGCTCCACCACTTTCAGGTGTATCTCGTGCCTTCGATTCCTGCACCTTTTTCATGTGCCTTCTGTTAAATTAGACATTAAACCCTTCAGACATTTGTGCACAAATGACAAATTCCTATAATCAATTAACCCCCAAAAGTTTTCCCATAAAAGTCACTAGACACAGATGCAAAAGGGCTACAGTTATGAATAGACACTTATAAAAAACCAATTCATTTGTATGCAAAAAGAGAAAAGTACTTACAGAGATGTGGCAGCCTGTTTTACAATTTCAGCCAAGGTCAAGAGCAAATACTATAGATCTATGAAAGTCCATTACTGTTTACCTTTCAAATTGTCATGGACCTTCAGATACTTTCACACACAGTTCAAAGACTCTCCAGCACAAATCCTGATTTTCAGTCTCTGAACTGAACTGGACAACAGGAGGTCAATCAGGTCCACCAGGCTCTCATCCTATACACAGCTTCTGGCATCCAGACAAGATCCTTTAGAATGCAGGATTCTCTGTTTAAAAAAAATAGTATTTTTATTATTTAATTGATTTTCAACCAGCAGTCATGATTTATAGAAACAGATTATTTTAGTTTCAATTTTATAAATGATAGAGATGTTTTAACCATGAATGGGTACAAAACAATAGCGTGAATAAGACCTAGTATTTATAGGACAACAGGGTGACTACATTTAATACTAACTTAATTGTACATTTTAAAATAACTAAAAGAGCTTTGCACCATGGCAGTATTGTAGCCAATGAGGTTTATCTGAGGTGTGATTATTGCTAATTGAAAACTTTTCCCAATACTCCACCATGACGACTTGTAACATAGTCAGTATTGGCAATTTTTGACAGTCTCTAGGGATATGGAGACTGAATATTTCAGTAAAAAAAAATTATATATATGTATATAAAATAAATAAATAAAATACTAATTGGATTGTTTGAAACACAAAGAATAAATGCTTGAGGGGATGGATACTCCACTCGCCATCATGTGATTATTTCACATTGCATGCTTGTATCAAAACATCCCATGTAGCCCATAAATATATACACCTTCTATATACCCATAAAAATTAAAAATTAAAAAACCTAAAAAGAGACATTTTAACCAAGACAGACATGTCAATGGCCATCTTTGACTCATGAACTTTGAAACTGAACACACTTGTCACCCTCTCATTAAAAACTCAATAGTCAGTAGTAACAGCATCAGAACATGAAAGTCAAGGAGTCACAAAAGGCTTAAAGTTACAGTTGTTGTGATATTCCTTGATCCAGGGGCTGCTTCTCTGTTACACTGCATGCTTACAAGGTGAGTGAGAGTTTTGTTTTTGTTGTTGTTGTTGTTGTTGTTGAAACCAAGACAAATAGTAAAGATAATTTTATCAGCAATCAGAAAATCAAATATTCAATGGCACAGAAAGTGGTGTGAGTAACTTGTCAACCCCACAGTTGAGAAAGACTATTAGTCCAACTAAACCAAAATCTGGTGGCCTTGAAGCAAACACATGGGTGTCCCAAGTGCCAGGAGATAAGACACTCCTTAAGAAATAAAAAACAAACAAACGAAAAGGTCATACATAAATACATAAATAGTCATCTATATTGCCTGTTATCTTCTACCAAAAGCAAACACATGCAGTGTTTTTGATAGCAAAGTCAGAAAAACAAAAACATATTTCAACGTTTCCTCCATTAATGAAGGCAATAGAAGAGTGGCTTAAAAAAACAGAACTAGACTTAATCTAGAATCAAAGTAAGTGAAAGTGAAATCTTTATCACAAGATGGTAAGGTTCACCCCGAGAGTTGAGAAAGGCCAATCTGGGTTCAAGGGGCCCATGAGATTGCATATCTCAAACAATACAGTGTAGGTGACTCCAATAATTGGATGGGTCTGCATAATCTTATCAAGGTCTCCATGGTAACTGTCCAAAGAAGACTCAAAGTTTAGCACTTAAAAAGTAATTTTATTTGCAAAATTTTATAAGGGGTTGTATCTGTTAGACAAAGTGGGTTCTCAATAAAGGGTATACCAAATATTTAAATTAAAAAACCTCTGGCCGGCTGCAGTGGCTCACACCTGTAATCCCAGCACTTTGGGAGGCAGAGGTGGGTGGATCACCTGAGGTCAAGAGTTTGAGACTAGCCTGGCCAACATGGAGAAACCTCTACTAAAAATACACACAAAAAATTAGCTGGTTGTGGTGGTGCACACCTGTAGTTCCAGCTACTCTGGGAGGCTGAGGCAGAAGAATCACTTGAACCCAGGAGGCAGAGATTGCAGTGAGCCAAGATCGCACCACTGCACTGCAGCCTGGGCAACAGAGGGAGACTCTGTCAAAAAAAAAAAAAAACCTTCAAATTTTCAGTCTGTTTATAATTCTCTTTGGTGGAAAATAACAACTACTACACATAATTACCCTGTTTGCAAGGATCTTATGTATCTGTCAATATCAGCATTTTATTTAAGGAATCATCAACTTGCAGGAAATGAAATTAAGGCTTCATCTACATTAGAGACTAGAATAAAATACTGCATTCACAGGCACACATGTGTGTGCATGCACGTGTGTGTGTGGTTTATCTCAGAGAGTTTAAATGTTCTTAAACAAAATTGCAGCAGAGTAGGATATCTGTTTTGCTTCCTCACACTTCTATGACCTAATTGCATCTTCTGTTTAAAGTACTTCACAGATAAAGCTCATATTATAGCCAATACCACAGAGAGCTTTATTTGAATGCCAGTTATGTCTTAGGAACTATTCTAAATGCTGGAAATATAGTGGTTAAGAAGATAGGAAAATCCCCTGCCCTCATCTGTGAAAACTGAGTAACATCCCCCAAAGAAAATTACTCAGTACCTCACACGTACACAAAATAGATGTCTAAGAAATATTTGTTGATTTAACTGAATTTTTATTAGAAGTTGAGTTCTAAGTGAAATTGTATTGTAGCAAGCTATTTGTAAATGGGTGCATTTATTAAATCAACCAAATGTGAATTAATTAAAACTCATTATTTTTCACACACATATACACAAATAATGAAGCTAATGTTTGTTAGAAGGAGTCAGCCAAATTAATGATTGTTACATACTAACACATTAGTACCTAACAATAGCTGCCTTAATCTTAATCTTTTGACTATTTCCATTTCTAAGTCATTACAATTAAAAATCCTCTTATATTTGTCCATAGACACCTGAACCCCTCCTTTTAAATTAAAAATGAAGGTCGGGTGTGGTGGCTCACACCTGTAATCCTAACATTCTGGGAGGCCAAGGTGAGCAGATTCCTTGAGTCCAGGAGTTCGAGATCCACCTGGACAACATAACAAAACCCCGTCTCTACTAAAAAGTACAAAAAACTAGCCAGGCACAGTGGTGCATGCCTGTAGTCCCAGCTACTCAGAGGCTGAGGTGGGAGGATCACCTGAGCTCAAGAGATCAAGGCTGTAGTGAGCTGAGATCACACCACTGCACTCCAGCCTGGGCAACTAGAGTAAGACTCTGTCTCAAAAAAATTAATTAATTAATTAAAAATGAATTGTTGGCCGGGGCGGTGGCTCACGCCTGTAATCCCAGCACTTTGGGAGGCCGAGATGGGCGGATCACGAGGTCAGCAGATCGAGACCATCCTGGCTAACATGGTGAAACCCCATCTCTACTAAAAATACAAAAAATTAGCTGAGCGTGTTGGCAGGCACCTGTAGTCCCAGCTACTCAGGAGGCTGAGGCAGGAGAATGGTGTGAACCTGGGAGGTGGAGCTCTCAGTAAGCCGGGATCGCACCACTGCACTCCAGCCTGGGGGACAGAGTGAGACTCCGTCTCAAAAAAAAAAAAAAATGAATTGTTAAAGGGATTTCATATATTGCAATTTAGCAAAAGTTTTTTAATGCAAATTTGGCTCACAGTAAGTACAGTTTTTTTCCTCAGTCACTAATATTGACAGATCCCTTCCCAAGTCACCCAAAATTTGTAAAGCTGTGGGCAACTCTGACGCAAGGATTCTCTCCTCAAAAAGTCCAGCATACCACCAGACATAGAGCAAAACTGCAGCCAATGACTGTTAGATTGGCCAAATTTATTGCTTTCCACTAGAAAGCCAGTGTTAACACAACATTGCAACTAATTTCTTTTCATATTTCTTTTTTAGAATTTGGCTTATGATACAGTGATGTCAGGAAGATGGAGTGAATCCATCCTTTGTCTCTCACATAGAGAACAACTGGACAGCTATCCACGAATAAAAATAGCTCTGGAAGAGCTCAGAAGTCCACTTAAGAAGCTACAGAAATGCAGTGGAAGAAATCCAAAAATAACCACATAAAATGGGGAGGAAAAACAGTTTTTACTTTACCTGCATCATCCTATCCCCTGGCCATCACTTCTAATCACAGAGAGGGAATACTCTAGCTCATGAGTTCCCCTCAAGGAAAAAAAGAATAAGTTAAACAACCGACTTCCTTAGACTTCTGGAGCACTGCCTGAATTACATTCTTCGGCTTCACCCCATCTAGATCACTGGGGAGACTGGCATAACTAAGATGTCTGGAGACAGCTTGGAACAAAGAGTGGGCACTAACAATATCAGCCACACAATGGGAGCTACCATGGTTCCTCATGGCCTACTCTGCACAGGAATTCTGAAGCCCCCTCCACTGAGGACTTCAACAGCCCTTGAAGCCATTGTGCAGCCCCACAGCTTTCACTGCTGAAGAACCATCCCCCAACCCTGCCAGAGTTTGCCATGACAGACCCCAGTGGCCTACTCTGCAGAGGACCCTAGCAGCTTTTGCTGGTGAGGAAACCAACAGCCATCACAACTGCAGCAGAATCCCACAACTTTCACCACCAGGTTGTGCCTGCCACCATCCCTGGCTTCTGCAGCTGTGTGTGCCAAGTAGTGGGTCCCAACTCCCACCACCAGTCCCTGCCACCATTCTCGCTTCTACAGCTGGCCCCTGCAGTCAAACATATACATACCAAAAGCCTGGTTCTCACAGCTGTGCACTTTTGGTATCAAAGTCTATTTTATCTGATATGAGTATAGCTAACTCTGCTCTTTTGGTTTTAATTTGCTTGAAATATCTTCTATCTCTTCACTTTTAGTCTATGTTCACTTTTTTATGTCCTTAAAAGTGAAGTGAGTCTTCTCAGCAGCATATAGTTGGGTCTGTTTTTTATCCATTGAGTCTCTGTATGTCTTTTGATTGATAAACCTTACCCCCAACATAAGCTATCACAACCAAATATGGGACCATAGCTGCCTGTGTAGCTATGCACATAATCAGCATCATTCCTGGCCCCTGCAGATGCAAACACACAATCAGCTTGTTCTGACTCCTATTGCCAGCCCCTACTACCAAACACATGCCTGCAGCTGGCCCGTGCAGCTATATACATGTTCGCCAGCAGCCCCAGCCCCCATAGCTGCATATGGGCATGCAATCAGCCCCACTCCCCAGAACCTACACCTACCAGCATGTTTGCACTCACAGCCAGCCCCCTGCAACCACACATATGCCCACTGCTAACTTGGGCCCACAGCTGCACACAAACACAATCCCTGTTGCTGTTACCTACTTTTGGGCATGTACTCATAGCTCTCTTTGCAACCACACACATGCATGCTGCTCTGGTTCCTATAGCCATGCACATGCATACCACTGGCCACCACCACCATATGTCTGCCTATAGTCTGCCCCGGACCTCCCCCCTGACTCTGGCCCTCACTGCTGTACATGTGCCCTCAACTAGCCTCTATCATCACAAATGTGTTTCAGCCAGCCACTTCAGCCAAGCATATATACAATGACAGCCCCTACTGCTGAATACCTCAGTCCCTTGATGCTGGACTCACAGGCAACATAGAGGATGACAACAGCCCTCACAGCTACTGCAGACATTCTGCAGTTCTTGCCTCCAAGGACCATGTAGTTGTCAATGTCGCAGACCTCAGCTGTGTAAGAAGACAAGTCACCCTACTCTTCCATGACCTGGAGCCACTGCATTCCCCCCAACCTTGGTGTCCCACATCTCTAGATCCAATGTCACAGCACACTTCAGCATGCTCCCCCATAGGTGAATGTCTTTTACTATCAAAGCCAGTCCATTAAGTCTGGAAGATATGAATGCATCTTCAAATGTGTAGAAAAGACTACAAGGATCACAATAAATCAGGAAACATGACATCACTAAAGAAATACAATAAATTTCCAGTAACAAATCCCAAAGAATTGGAGATGTGCATATTTCCTGAAAAAGAATTCAAGATCATTGTTCTAAAGAAACTCAACAAGCTACAAGAGAACATAAATAATTTTATCAATGCATAGAAGAATAAAATAAGTTCAACAAAAAGACAATTTTTAATAAAAGTTTTGAAGACGAAGAATACAATGACAACTATAAAATACAATAGAAAGCTTCAACAATATAATAATCAAACACAAGAGAGAATAGGCAACCTTAAAGAGAGATCATTTTGAATTATCCAGTTGAAAGGGAAAAAAGAAAAAAATAATGAAAGGGAATGTTTTAAGCCTATAGGATTTATGGGACACCATCAAGAGACCTAACATTTACATTATAGGGGTTCCAAAAGAAGAAAAAAGGATAGAAAGTTTATTTGAAAAAAATAATGCTTGAAAACTTCCCAAATCTTGGGAAAAATATGGATACCCAGATACATGAAGCTCAGAGATCTCTAATAACATTCAACCAAATAATATTTAATCAAGGCACATTATCATCAAACTCAAATATCAAAGAAAGAAAGATGTGTTTGAAGGTATCATGAGAAAAGAAGCATACCACATCCAAAGGAACACAAACAAAGCTATCAGCTGATTTCTCAGAAGAAATCTTGCAGGGCAGGAGAAAGTGGGTTGACATATTCAAAGTGGTAAAAGAAAAAGAACTGTGAGCACAAATAATTTACTCAGCAAATCTTCCCTTCAGAAACTAAGGAGAGATAAGGGCTTTCTGAGACAAACAAAAGCTAAGGGACTTTATCACCACTAGACCTGCCTTACAATAAATGTTAAAGAAAATACTTCTAGCTGAAGAAAAGCCACTAATTAGTACCATAAAAACACGTGAAAGCATAAAACTCACTATTAAAGTGAATTTGTGCTCAGAATATTCAAATACTGTCATGGTGGTGAATAAATTACCTATAGCTCTATTATAAAGGTTAAAATACAAAAGTATTAAAAATATAGATACAATAATTTGTTAATGATACACAGTATAAAACGATGTGAATTGTGACATCAAAAACATAAAATGTGGGAGGGATAGTAAAAGTGCACAGCTTTTATATGCTAAAGTTAAGTTGTTGTTAACTTAAAACAGGCTTGTAAAACTATAAGATGTTTTATAATGTTTTATGCATGCCTCATCATAACCACAAAACAAAAACCCATAGTTGATACATAGAAGACAAGGGAATCAAAGCAAACCACTACAGAAAAATCATCAAATCACACAAGAAGGCAACAAGAGAGAAAGAAAGGAGTTAAGGATCTATAAAACAATCAGAAAATAATTAATAAAATGGCAATAGTGAATTCTTACCTACCAATAATTGCTATAGATGAAAATGGATTAAAATTCACAAATCAAAAAACATAGCATTATGTCTACAAGAGACTCACATTACCTTTAGAAAATGCTGTGATGGTTAACATTAGTTGTCATCTTGACTGGATTAAAGGATTCCTAGATGGCTGGCAAAGTATAGTTTTGGGGTGTGTCTGTGAGGATGTTGCCAAAGGAAATTTACATTTGGGTCAGTGGACTGGAAGAGGAAGACCTAGGTGGAAGAAGTCATGGGGGTAGTCTTGCTTGCTGAGTCTTCTGGCTCCCGCTTTCTTTCCATGTCAGATGCTTGCTTCCTCTCCTCCTGCCCTTGGACATCAGACTCCAGGTTTTTCAGCCTTTAGACTCTGAGACTTGCAGAAGTGCCTTTGATATGGGAAAGGGAGTCAATGGAGATTATTTTGGACCTTTTAAGATGTAAAGGCTGCCCTGCTGGGTTTTGAACTTGAATGGGGCCTGTAGCCACTTTCTTTTCTCACTTTTGGAACAGGAATGTTTATACAATGCCTGTATTCCTATTGTATCTTGAAAATAAATAATTTGGTTTTTATTTTATAGGCTCATTGGCAGAAGGAAATTGTGATATCTGAGCATACTTTGGACTTTGGACTTTTGAATTGATGCCGGAATAAGTTAAGACCTGGGGAACAATTAGGAAGGCGTGATTTTATTTTGCAATGGGAGAGGGACATGAGATTTGGGGGTGCCAGAGGCAGAATGATAGAGCTTGGATATTTGTCCCTGCCCAAATCTCATGTTGAAATGTAATCCCCAATGTTGGAGATGAGGCTGGTGAAAGGTGTTTGGATTGTAGGGGAGGATCTCTCATGAGTTGGTGCTGTCCTCATGACAGTAAATGAGTTCTCAAGTGATCTGGTTGTTTAAAAGTGTGGCACTTCCCCCTTCCTTGCTCCTGCTTTCACTTTGTGACTTACTGCTTCCACTTTGCTCTCTGCCATGAGTAAAAGCTCACCAGAAGCCGAGCAGGTACTGTCATCATGCTTGTATAGCCTGCAAGAACAGCAAACCAATTAAATCTCTTTTCTTTAAAAATTAACCAGTCTCAGGTATTTCTTTATAGTAATACAAGAACAGCCTGATACACGTGCAAACACTTAAAGTGAAGGGAGAGGAGAAGATATTCTATGAAAATGGAAACCAAAAGCATAGCAGGGGTATCTATACTTATACCTAACAAAATAGATTTTAAGTCAAAAACTGTAACAAGAGATTAAAAAATGTTACTATATCATGATAAAGAGGACAACACATCAATAGGACACAACAAATGTAAATATATATGCACCCAACATTGGAGAAATTAGTATATTTTTAAAATATTAACAGGGCTGATGGGAGAAATGCACAGCAGTACAGTAACAGTTGAGGACTTTAATACCCCACAACAATGGGCAGATCATCTAAACAGAAAATCAATAAGAGAACACTGGACTTGAACTATATACTAAACAGACCTAATAGACATAAAGAATATTCCATCTAACAGCAACAGAACACACATTCTTTTCAAGCACACAGGAAGCATTCTCCAGGATATATTATATGTTAGGCCAGAAAATAAGTCCCAAAATACTTAAGAACACTGAAATCATATCAAGTATCTTTTCTGACCACAATGTTATGAAACTAGAAATCAATAAAAGAAGGAAAATTCACAAGTATGTGGAAATTAAATGACATGTTCATAAACAATCATGAATCAAAGTAGCAATTCAAAAAGGAAAATAAAAAATATATTAAGAAACACAACATACCAAAACTTATAAGATGCAGCGAAAGCAGTTCTGAGGGAAGATTGTAACAATAAATAACTACATTTAAAAAGATGCCAATTTTTTAATCAGCGTGGCAGATTAGAGGCTTTTAGCATGCCTTGGCCACTTGAAAATAGCAAGATAATGTATAAAGATCAACTCTGTGAGCTTTAATCCAAGAAGTAAAATGGGAATCCACTGAATCATGAAGGACAACCCAGATCCCAGTGAGGATAAAGCTGACAAACAACCACTGTAACAGTGTCCTCTGATAAAGCTGACAAACAACCACTGTAACAGTGTCCATCTGATAAAAATGAGTAAAGCCCAGGTATGTAAGAGAGGCAGAGAGCTTCCCTCTGTGATTCACCTCTCTACTGGTGATCAGAGCAACCCATGCCATGGTAGAGCACTTTGATTTTCCCTAGCCCTTGAGTTAACTTGGGGAGAGGCTTGGAGACATCATGAAGAAAAGACACTGGGAAAAGGTGTAGACATTTCCTCAGACCCAGGACCAAGTGCAGGATGCCATTTTTAATATGAGTGCATATAAATTTAGCCATTCTTTAGCAACCTGGCAGCATGGCCATTTTAGTCTCGGGCCAGAGACAGAAGCGCCTGCTCAAGCGTGGGGAAGGAGCCACCACAGCCAGAACTATGGAAAGAGTCTCAGCAGTAGGAGCTGGAAATTTGTTTTCACCTGTTGCAAGCCTGGGGCAGGAGGAGAGCAGGCAGCATTGCAGATTCTTTTGAGCAGTAAGATTTCACCCAAGGCTAGCTTGCTGTCCTGGAACTGGTCTCTATGTGACATTGCTGGGTGCCCCATACTGCTCACCGGAAATTGTGGTGCAGCAGGACTCTCTCTAATCCATCCCAGGCAAAAATCCAGGCATTTAAAGCACGTGTTTGCCTGGACTAGAAGCCTGAGTTGCCCCACAGTTTATGGAAATAGATCAGGGTACAGCAACACCCTCTCTGCCCTTTTACCAGACAGATCACCAGGAATCTGGAGCATTCATGTGCCTAGTTCAGCAGCCTGAGCCATGTCAACCTTCCCATATGTAGATTGAGGTACCATGGGTCCTTCTCCACTCCATGCACATTCAGATATCCAGGGATTTGGAGTACCTAGTCACCTGGATCACTAGCCTGAGCTGCCCTACACTTCCTGTGCAGAGATCCCAGTGCAAGGAGGCCGTCTCAGATTCATGCTCAAGCAGATCTCCAGGCATTCACAGTACCTACCGATCTGGCTCAGTGGCCTGAGCCACTCCACACATTCGGAACATAGATCATGGTGCAGTGAGGCCCTCTCTGTGCCAAACCCAGGCAGATCTCCAGGCATTCGAAGCACCAGTTCACCTTAATCAGCAGCATAAGCTGCATCACCATTTCTTGTGCAGAGATCCAGGTATGAGGGGGAAGGAGGCTGTCAGCTACACACCCAGGCAGATCTCCAGGCATTCAGAGCAACTGTCTACTTGGATTAACACCCTGAGTCAGTCCACTCAATCGTGCAGAGATCTTGGTGCAGTGGGACCCTCCCCACAAGCCACAGCAAATCTCCAGGCATTCAGAGCACACACTAGCCTGCAATAGCAGCCTGAATTGCCCAAATATTCCTGTCAAAACTGTGATATAGGGAACTCTCCCTGCTCCATGTCCAAGCAGATCTCCAGGCATCTGGAACACTCACTCTCTTGGGTTAGGAGTGTAGGCAACCTCCCAGCCCCATGAAAGAACCTGGAGGCAAGGAGATCTAACAGATTCATGCCTAGGCACACCTCTGGGTACTTAGCAGCTGCTCACTAGATTCTCCCCTGGCACTGTTTGTCATGCCTGTCATTTGGGGACCTGTAGGTGGTCTACCCCAGTTCAATCCCACCCATTTTTGTCCCCACGACCTGGGGACTGAGCAGGGAGCTCAGACCACTGTGCACTGAATTTTGTTCAGTTCTGCTCTGATCATAGCTTTTTCTTTTCTTTTGCTGACTTTGGGGTTAGTTTGTTCTTATCTTTTTGGTTTCTCTAGATGTGGTGTTAGATCGTTAATTTGAGATCTTGCTAACACTTGGAGGTAGGTCTTTAGCATTATACGCTTTCCTCTTAACACTGCTTCTGTTGCATCCCAGGGATTTTGGTACATTGTGCCTCTGTTTTCATTTATCTCACAGATTTTTTTGATTTCTGTGTCAATGTTGTTTACCCAAAAGTCATTTAGGAGCAAGTTGTTTAATGTCCATGTAATTTTGCTGTTTTGAGAGATCTTCTTGGTATTAATTACTGTTTTTATTTCACTTTCACTGAGAGTGTGCTTAGTATGATTTTGAGTCTTAAAAATATATTGACGTTTGCTCTACATCTGGGCATGTGTTTGATCTTCGAGTTCCATGTGGAGACAAGAATGTATATTCTGTGGCTGATGCGTGGAGTGTTCTGTAGATGTCTATTAGGTCTACCTGGTCACATGTCAAGTTAAAGCCCAGAATTTTTTGTCAGTTTTCTGCCTCTATGATCTGTCTAGTGTTGTTTGTGGGGTTTTGAAGTTCCCTACTATTATTTTGTGGCTGTCTATGTCTTTCCATAGGTCTGTAAGTACTTGTTTTATGCATCTGGGTGCACCCATGTTAGGTGCAGATATATTTAGAATAGTTAAGTCTTCTTGTTGAATTGAACCCTTTATTGGGTTCAATTTATCCTTTTTTTTACTTTTGCTGGTTTAAACTCTGTTTAATCTGATATAAGAATAGTGGCTCCTGCTCTTATTTGTTTTCCATTTGTGGGGCTGATCTTTCTCCCTTTACTTTGAGTCTATAGGTATTGTTAAGTGTGAAATGGGTCTCTTGAAGACAGCAGACTGATGGGTCTTTTTTTAGCCACCTTGCCATTCTGCAATTTAAGTGGGGCATTTAGAACATTTATATTCAAGATTCAAGATTCATTTAGATTCAGGATTAATATTGATATGTGACCTTTTGATCCTATCATGAAGTTGTTAGCTGGCTGCTTTGTAATTTCTATTGTGTGGTTGCTTTGTAGCATATATGGACTATGTACGAGTGTTTTTGTGGTAGCAGGTATCTTTGCTTTGTTTCCATGTTTAGAATTCTCTTAAGCATCTCTTGTAAGTCTGGTCTAGTGATTAAGAAAATTCTCTTAGTGCTTGCTTGTCTGGATAAGATGTTATTTCTCCTCTACTTATGAAGCTTTGTTTGGTGAAATATGAAATTCTTGGTTGGAATTTCTTTTTTTAATGAATGCTTAAAATAGGCCCCCAATCTTTCCTGGCTTGTAACTTTTCTGCTGAGAAGTCTGCTCTTAGACTAATTAGACTCCCTTTTTAGGTTATATGACATGTTTCTTTAACTGGCTTTAAGATTTTTTTATTGAGCATTGACCTTGGACAGTCTGGTGACCCCATGCCTTGGTGATGTTTGTTTTATACAGTATCTCACAGGTATTCTCTGGATGTCTACCTCTCTAGTAAGATTTGAGAAATTTTCTTGAATTATTCCCTCAAATATGTTTTCCAGGTTGTTTACTTTTTCTCTTTCTCACTCAGGAATGTCTAAACTTATAGGTTTCCTTGCTTTACATAATCCCATATTTGTCAAAGACTGTTCATTTTTTAAAATTCTTTTTGCTTTATTGTTGTCTGACTGGGCTAGAGTTTGAAAGACTAGTCTTCAAGCTCTGCAATTCTTTCTTCTGCTTGGTCCAGTCTATTACTATAGGTTTCAATTGTATTTTGAAAGTCCTTAAGTAGGTTTATCAATTCCAGCAGCTCTGATTCATTCTTTTTAGTATGCTTATCTCTCCCTACATTTCCTGGAGTGCTTTAGAAATTTATTTGTATTTATTTTGTCTCAGAGCTCATTGAACCTTCCTTGCAGTTGTGAAAGGAAAATATCTTGAGCCCCTTCAAGCTGGGAACCACTCAGGGCAAATCTGCTTCCCATTTTATTCAAAGTCATCCCTTTTGCTCACAGAGATAGATGCATATTCTGATTGCCTCCTTTGGAAAGACTTATCAGAAACTCAAAAGAATGCAACCATCTGTCTCTCACCAACCTGTGACCTGGAATCCCCCAGGGAGTTGGGGCGGTGGGGGGGGGGGTCCTTGCTTTGAGCTGTCTCCGCCTTTCTAGATAGAACTAATGTACTTCTTACATATTGATTGAGGTCTCATGTCTCCCTAAAATGTATAAAACCAAGCTGTGCCCCGAACACCTTGGGCACATGTCATCAGGACTTCCAGAGGCTGTGTCACAGGCATATCCTCAACCTTGACAAAACAAACTTTCTAAATTAACTGAGATCTGTCTCAGATTTCCTGGGTTCACACAGTCGTTTCTTTGAATTCTTTATCTGTCATTTCTGAGTCTCCATTTTGGTTAGGAGAGCCAGTGCAGTCCTTTGGTGGTATCAGCACATTCAGATTTTTTGTAGTATCAGAATTCTTGTGCTGGTTCCTTCTCATCTGGAGATGTTGTAACTTCTAACTTTTGTATTTATTTTCATAGGCAGGATTTTTTCGTTTCCTTTCTTTTTCCTATAACATTATTAGGGAGTTTCTCTTTTCCTTTACATCCCTGCCCCCTGCCCTGCTCTCTAGTGAATGTGACTGTAGAGAATGCTGGGTAGGGTCTTTTGACTTTGCTTTTGCAGCCCTATGCACTTCTAATGGCAGGTTTTATATTGGGCTGTGTAGTGGACCTGCTGGGCTGTAGATGGTGCTTATAAATAAGAGTGAGCTGTAGCCAAAGTGGCTGGGTAAATATTTGATCCTTGTTTACTGGGAGAGGCTTTCTGTTACCTCAGGCAATGGGCTGATCCATGGAGTGCAGAGTGGTGTGAGCTCCCTGCTCAGCCCTAGGGTGGTGGGGACAAAGATGGGTGAGACTGAACTGGGGAAGTCCACATACAGGTCCCCAGATGACAGGCACAAGAACCAATGCCAGGAGAGAATCTAGTGAGCAGCTGCTAAGCACCCAGAGGTGTGCCTAGGCATGAATCTGTTAAACCTCCTTGGCCCCAGGTTCTTGCATGGGGATGGGAGATTGCCTACACTCCTAATCCAGGAGAGTAAGTGTTCCAGGTGGAATGTCTTTCACAATTCCAGTGCATTCCCATTTTCATCTTGAATTAAAGCTCACAGTTTATGTATTATCTTCCTCACAGTTTATCTTTATGTATTATCTTGCTCTTTTCAACTGGCTAAGGCACACTAAAAGCCTCTAATCTTGGAGGAGAAAAGGTTCCTTATGACTTTTAAAAGTAACTCAGAAGTAGCTTTGGTTTTGTCATTTGGGTTTCCTAGATTATATTAGATGCCTCAAGTTGTGTCTTTGTTTCTGAGGAAAACACTCAGACTCCTCATCATTATTTCTTTGTTCTGATTTGTATTGCAAGAAAGAAAACATTTCTGTTCCTCCCAGACACAAAGCTATTCTCTCTAATACAAAAAAAGTATCTCCTGATTAAATATGTTTTACACCAGCACTTTCTTGAAAAGAGGGACACTCTGAACATATGTATTAGGATAAATGACCATATGTTCAGCTATGCAAAAAGCACATATTTATTCTCTTGTAACAATATAATTTTCTTCTTCCTATGAGAGATAATATAATCTTAGGCAAACTTGCTAAATTGGGTATTTTAGTTAAAATTCAAAAAACTTAGTTTAAAAATAGGCATAGGACTGGGTGCAGTGGCTCACACCTGTAATCCCAACATTTAGGAGGCCAAGGCTGGCAGATCATGAGGTCAGGAGATCGAGAACATCCTGGCTAATGTGGTGAAACTGTCTCTACTAAAAATACAAAAAATTAGCTGGGCGTGGTGGCACACACCTGTAATCCCAGATACATGCGAGGCTGAGGCAGGAGAATTGCTTGAACCCAGGAGGCAGAGGTTGCAGTGAGCCAAGATCACGCCATTGAACTCCAGCCTGGGCAAAAGAGTGAGACTCCATCTCAAAAAATAAATAAATAAATAGGCATAGAACTTTCCCATCACCATTTTTTCCCTTTAGCATTTTCTAAGCTCCTGAGGCAGGCATTACCTAGCATCATGGCATGAGGAAGAGGCATTTGTGTGTTCTGGATTCTCTGTCCAGACTATATTTGTTTTCCACATTAGCACCCTGTGGTTCTCAGATGTTGTCTTTTATCTACACTGGCATCTATAGAAGTGTCCACACTCTTTGCCAGACTCTGGTTATATACTCTGCTTTATTTCCACCAAAATCGTCATTCATCACAACTCTAAACCACTCTAAGTTGGCCATCTCTCTTTCTCAGCCTGGACAGGCAGAAAACCTGACACAATGGGCTAGGGCCCCCTTAGTTCCTCATACCGAAGCTCTCTGTCTACTACGTACAGTGATTATTTCTACTTTCTTGCCCCCACACCAAGGTGGTAACAGGAACTGCAATGTCATGGTTTTAGGAAAGAGGAAGAAAAACCTCCCTACTGTTCTCAGACTCTCACACCTATTGATGGCTCTGTTATCCCTCCTTGGTGTGAATCTGATGGGGAGGGGCAAGAAACAGAGCCTCCATTTCAGAAACCTTCAAAAGTTTCTAAGTATCTTGCTTTTTTCTCCTATAGTTTTTGCCTCTTTCTTACCTTTCAGAATGAGGGGTGGAGTTGGCAGGACTTCCTTGGCCAGTTTAGGGACTTTTGCAAAAGATCCCTGTGACTCAGTGTTTTGAGTTCTTAACCAATCGAGTGAAGGATTCAAAATTAACCACTCCAAGGGAGGATTAAAAAAGAACTACTCTCTGGACAAAAAGAAAGAAAGGGGAGGGGGTAACACAGGGATATAAGCCTTAGCCACCCAAGCCAGCAATAGCAACCCTTCCAAGTCCCCTTCCACCATGTGGAAGCTTTCCTTTCACTTTGTTCAATAAACTGTTCTGCTGCTCACTCTCCTGGTCTGTGGGCTCTTTTTGAGCTGTAACATACACCGCAAAGGTCCGTAGCTTCATTCTTCGAAGTTAGTGAGACCACGAACCCATCAGCAGGAAAAACTCCTAACTCATCAAGGGGGCTTGCCTGGGATTTCCAAAGTGGTGAGTAACATCGGAACCCTTTCGCTTGCTACTCTACTCTATTTTTCTTTAGAATTGGGGGTGAACAACGGCACCTGTCGGCCATTTAAAAGCGACAAGTGCGGCCGCCGGACTAAAGACACAGGTGGAAGGCTTTCTGGGAAAGGGCTCTCTAACAACCCCCCGACCCTTCTGAGTCAGGAGCGTTGGTTTGCCTGGAATGAGTTCTCACTTTCTCTGCATTTTCTGGGTTGAACCGAGGGCCAGCCAAGGGTGGAAAACAGTAGCCCTGAGCTCCTGGTACCACCGGTCGAGATCATGGCACTGTGTGAAACCTTTGTTAAAAAGCCTCCCAAACGTGCTTCACCCACCATTCTAGACCCATGCCTCCTGGGTCCAAATGTCTGTAGGGAAGACTTTCTTGAGACCCTGTCTTCCAGGATTTTCTCTACCTCTGGGATGAAAACTCTCTGGATTAGGAATCTAAAACAATTAGGATGGCAACCCTCAGATCCATTTTTCTGGTATCCCATGGCTTATTCTTATGTAGATGGGCAACAATACAAATATACAGGACCTGTTCCTCATATTCAGCACCTGAGGCAACACCCAGGACAATATAGTGTGTGCCAGTGGTTACTGGAAGACTTAGGCCATTTCTCTTTTTGTCATCTCCACCTCACTGGGAACCGTTTCACCTATCATCTTTCTTGTTTGTGATCAGCAATCCGAACTATGGAACTCTTCCACTTGGGGTACCACTCACTGTTGTGGGAGTTAAGTAATATAATAGACCATTGACTGGGAGATCAAAAGTCATATTCTTATGATGGAAAGCAGGGACAAAAGGCCTTAGTACATGAGATGCTATTTCAACCTTGGCCCAATGCCCTGTTGCCCCCCACCTTAAAATTGCTATGTCTATGTACAATCTTTAAGGAGTTTATCTTACTGGGGCAGTTTCAAGCTCAGAAATATGCCAACTGGAGCCTCGTCAACCGCCTAAGAATATACCCTGGACTTAGAACCCACTCACAGGAAAACTGTTTTAGGCGTGCTGGTAAGAGGCCACTAAACCCAGCAGCCTGGCCTCCTTCTTTGTGGCTAAGAAGGGAGGGAAAAGAGTGCAGTTGAAACTGCTACGTTGGTAAGCACAATTAAATCTGATAAGCAGTGTTCCATGGGTGATTTCGCACCCTGGAAAAAGGACACTAAAACAGTATAGGACTCCCTAGAACCAGTGTCCACAGGGAATGACTAGGGGTGTGGGCATCCCTATGCTCTCCTTTCAGATGGGAGATGTTCCCTCCAAAGCAAAGTCGCCCCTGAGGTGTATTCTGAATAACTGGGACCAATTTGGTCCCCAGACATTGAAAAAGAAGCAGCTCATATTTTTCTGCAGCACTGCCTGACCACAATATCCTCTTCCAGGAGAACAATGGCCACCTGAGGGAAGTATAAACTATAATACCATCCTGCAACTAGATCTTTTTTGTAAACGAGAAGGCAAATGGAGTGAGGTACCATTATGTTCAGACCTTCTTCTCATTAAGGGGTAACCCATGATTGTGTAAGACATGTAACCTGCACCCCACGAGGAGTCCTCAAAGTCTACTCCCATACCCAGGCCTCCCCACAGCTCCTTCTCCTACTAATGCTGAAGCCTCTCTGGGCTCTACAGCCCAAAAGGGAACAAATAAAAGAGCTTCCAAAGAGCCAAGAGACCCCATTGCTCCCTGCTTCCTGTCCGTGGAGCACGAGTTTTTCTTAATGCAGCTAGCCACCAGTTTGCCTTAGAGGAACCCCATAATATGTCCTTGACAAATTCTATTCAGCTCCAACCACTAGGAGTGGCTCATTTGTCCCGAAGCCTTAAATCATGGGAATGAGAAATTAATGCAGACCGACCTCAGCCCTTATTAGATTTTCAGCTACAGGGGTGTATAGAACCCCGGCAAGGAGTTTTCTTTGTGTGTGGAAGATCCTTCTATATTTGCCTCCCCACCAACTGGATGGGAACTTGTACTTTAGCCTACATAGTACCTCCTGTGACTTGTTCCTTTTCAGAAGAGGCAGTAGCTGTGCCCATTCATGCTAAGCTTCAGCCAAGAGCAATCTCACTACTTCCTCTATCGGCTGGTTTAGGATTTACTATCACGCTAGGAACTGGAACCACTGGACTCACAGTGTCCTTAACACTCTCTAAAGAATTAAGAGAAAGCCTAGATGAAATCTCTCTCCAACTTATTCAAATCCAGGACCAAATAACTCATTAGCAGCCGTGGTTCTCCAGAACCGGCAAGCACTAGATCTCCTCACTGCTGAAAGGGGAAGAACATGCCTTTTTCTGAACGAGGAATCTTGTTTTTATGTCAATAAATCAAGTAGTCAGAGATGGAATTAAATGACTTCAGGATAGAGCCGGCAGACTACACAGTGGGACAACCGAAGCTACCTCATGGTTCTCACAGCATGTTCTCCCCTGGCTTCTTCCATTTTTAGGTCCCCTCCTTGTGATTATTCTGGGAGTAACCTTTGGCCCAAGTCTTTTCAATTCCCTCATCCATTTCATTTCTTCCCGAATAGAATCAATGAAACTACAAATGTTACTGCAGATGGAACCTCAGATGACTTCAACCAGCACGTATTATCAAGGACCTCTAGACCAGCCTGCCAGCCCATACCCGGACGTTGACACCTAAACCACCTCTCATGAGGAAACCTCAGGTGCAGGGCCCCTTCTACACCCCTATTCAGCAGGAAGCAGTTAGAGTGGTCATTGTCCCACACCCCAACAGCAGCTGGGCTCCCCTGTTGAGAGGGAGGACTGAGGGGTGGAATTGGCGGGACTTCCTGGGCCAGTTTGGGGACTTTTGCAAAAGACCCTTGTGACTCAGGTTTTGAGTGCTTAACCAATCAAGTGAAGGATTCAAAATTAACCACTCCAAGGGAGGATTGAAAAAGAACCACTCTCTGGACAAAAAGAAAGAAAGGGGAGGGGGTAACACAGGGATATAAGCCCTAGCCACCCAAGCCAGCAACAGCAACCCTTCCAGGTCCCCTTCCACTGTGTAGAAGCTTTCCTTTCACTTTGTTCAATAAACTGTGCTGCTGCTCACTCTCCTGGTCCGTGGACTCTTTTTAAGCTGTAACACTCACCGTGAAGGTCCGCAGCTTCATTCTTCGAAGTTAGCAAGACCACGAACCCATCAGCAGGAAAAACTCCTAACTCAAGAATATTTATATAGTCAGAGAGGGAGGCAGAAAATACTTATTGTTTATGAGAAAAAATTTGTGTCCCAAGACCTCTGCATTTGAGAAACCAAAATTCAAGGTCTTAAAGCTCAACATTTTTGTCTCTGCTTTGGCCTTGGAAAGAATACTTTAAAAAAACAAAAACATTTATCAGTAGTCTTTCACTCCTGCACTTCCACAGTGACAATCTAACCTGAAGATAACAATCTTGGTATGTTTCGGCTACCTCGGCTTTAGGAAAGCTAAGATACATGCACAGCTCAGGGTCCAGGGTGTAAAATGGATATTTCAAATGCAAGAAGTTTAATACAGGAAATTGTTTAATAGGCTTTTGAACTCAAAGCTAATAGAACAACAATTAGAGTTTTGGGTAACTCTAGAAGGCAACCACCACCCCTAGGGCTTGGAGGACAGAAGAGAAAAGATAGGGCAGAAGAGGTGGTGCTGTGCAGCTGAGGTTCTGACCATACAAGAGGTGCTCCAAACTCATGTACACCCCTCTGGACCTGGGTGGGCCCCACACAGCTGACACTTGGACCTCTGATGGGACACTGCAATTCAGTGCTTGGATTCCTAAGGAAGGCACCACATGTTAGGCTTTCAGAACATAGAGGAAAGCACTGCTCATCTGGTGCTTGGACCTGACTGGGCTCCTTGAACAACTGGTACTCAAAGATTAGAGATGGCACTGCCCATCTAATTTTTGAGGTTTTGTGGGAGGGGATGTATGTGTCTTACAAAGGCACTCAGATCTCTAAATCAGGGCTTCTTTGGGGCTGTTTTTCAAGTATGTTGAGGAAATACTGCACATCTGGTGCTTAGGCCTTTGAGGGGAGTGCCTTGCAGCTGCTGCTTAGCATACCAAAAAATGCAAGAGCTGGAGTTGTCTGTGGCTTCTGTAGCTACTGCTGTTGGGATGCTTACAAAACCTGGGAACAGGAGGAGTGTGCCTTCTCTCTTCCTCCTTTTTTTGAATCTCCTGCCAACTCCTCCCAGTAGAGCTATAAAGGAGTCCTGAAAATTCAGTTTGCAGATTCAGCCTGGCATCATGAAGCCAAGGATAAGTTAAGAAATGGTAAGTAAGTAGCTAGCACAGCACAAAAAGAAAATGTGTCACTGGAGAGGACAATGAGGATACTCCAAAATGTTGTGAAGGACATACTTTTCAAAGTAACAGATACTGCAGAAGTACTTAGACTGTGGCATGAATTTTCTCATCTGTTTTCAATTGAAGGAGCTTATATTTTTATTAACAAAAGGTTGGTATTTGCTGTCTTAAACTACTCAGACTACTAACACTTGGCTATGCTAAGCATTCAGCAACATCCTAATAAAATGAGACACAGGACAAGTATGTTTTGCTGGAGAAATAAGGGAAACAAAATCCTAGCCTCTGCCCACTTGAGCAAGACCTGCAGTGGGAAGCCTTGGGAGTTTTGATCTATTATCTTTACCATCGCCCAGTGAACTAAGCTAAATCTAAAAAGGCATGATGAGGTCAAGCTCAGCATCAGTACAACTTGTATCTTGTGCTTTTCCAGCCCTGACCAACCAGACATAGCTGTTTACTTCCCATCACAGACACTGAGTTTGTCTATAGCTCTTCTCAGGCTTCTGGCCTAGCTCTTCCTCTTCATGTGGGCTTTCACTGTCCCTCTTTTAGTGCCAATTGTGGTTAATTTTATGTGTCATCTTGGCTAGGCTATGGTGCCCAATCATTTTGTCAAACACTAGTCTACATATTGCTGTGAAGGTATGTTTTAGATGTGATTAACATTAAAATCAGCAGACTCTAAGTGAAGCAGATTATCTTCCCATAGTGTGAGTGAGCCTCATCCGATCAGCTGAAGGCCTTAAGAGAAAACAGACTGAGGTTTCTCAAAGAAGAAATTCTGCCTCAAGACGACAACATAAAAACCCTGACTGCCTCCAACCTGCTGGTCCGCTCTATAGACTTTGGACTTGCTGGCTCCTCAATCGCATTAGCTAATTCTTTAAAATAAATATATTTATATATATATATTATATTTATATATATATATGTGTGTGTATATATGTATGTATAACCAATAGAAGATATAGATAAACATATCTCCTATTGATTCTGTTTCTCTAGAGAACCCTAACAAATAGAGTTACCGTAAACCCCACACTTCTCCCTGCTCCATCCCACCCTTATTAATTCAAGTCATCTCTGGTTCCTACTATCTGGGGCTTCCAATTTCAACTTCCAGCACAATTTTTGAAATGCACCTTGCTGAGTTAAGTATATCCTTCACCTGATCTATATATGTCAAAACACTTTCAAGGTCTCTGGCAGCCCTAACCCAGCCTCCTGTCCACCTGAGTGACTGGGGATGGAGAGTCATTCCATTATTATTCCATTATTATTTTTTGGCTCCTAATCACTGTGGTATGACCTTCCTAGGGTTCTCACATTCTGGCTGAAATTAGTTATGTGGTTGCTGACAGCCTCTTCCCTGGTCTAACTGAGCAGCTGGGGCCCTGGAGGTCTGTTAGAAGAGTAAGTGGAGATGTTGAAAGGAGGGGTCTGGGGACTTACACAGAAATCTGGCAGGGTGAGGGTTGCTGCCAGGACCTTCACCTGCTACCCCACTGTGTGCCCCCAAGGTTTTGGGGATGAGCCTGTCATGAAAGAAAGAACTGTGGCTTTATATCTATATTTTTTTAACATAACTCAAACAGTGAAAGATTAAGTACTGTTCTCATGATGAAGCATCCAGCTGCCAAATCATTTTTACTTTCCTTAGAAAAGAAAGCAAGCCTTGGGTGTTTTCAGACTGATTACAAAGGTTTTGCTCTGAATTTTATTGAAGCAGATGCATTTGGCTGCTTTTTCGTGGCTAAAAGCATGCTCACCCAAATCACTCATATCTTTCTGTCACTTTAATTGCCCCACAATTCACTTTGAGAAGCTCTTAACAGCTTTTCTTTCTATTTTGAAGTATTGCAGGGAGAGGTGAGGTTGGTGTTCAAGCATGCAGCTTTACCTTCAAGCCTCTCAATGCCCAGACTGTGAAAGTTATACTTACTAAACCTCCTCTCCCCAAGATCAGCAGAGACCTTCATAAAGACAAATCCAATGACCTTTTATCCATCCTTATTCTATTTAACCTCTTACATTCATTCAGAAAAAAAATATTTACTGAAAGCTTACTGGGTATCTGGCTTTAACTAGGCAGCAGGGACAAAGAAATCGGCAAGAAAGATACAGTTCCCATTCCCAAATGGAGTAAAAGAAGAAGGTTGAGATAAACATTAAATAAACAATGTTGAGCTAAACATTAAAATATAATATGATGGCTCCACAAGAGCATGTGAATTAAAGGTATGCGTGAAGGAGCACAGAGAAACACTGCCTTATTCAGGCTGGGATTTAAAGGGATGGCTTCCTGGTAAAGGTAGCAGGAAATAATTTATAAAGCATAATTCAGAATTAGCTCAATGGATAAGGGAAAGAAAGGTGACCCAAAAGAATAAATCACCTGTGTAAAAGTAGCAAGGCATAAGAGAGCAGGAAGCATTCTAAGAACTACCAGAAGAATGACTGGAGGAAAACAAGTTTATGGGAAGTAGCTAGATGTAAGACAGGATAAAATAAGGGTAGGGATGGGGCCCAAATGATTTTAAAAGAGCATTCAGGCAGCAACATGGAGGTAGATTGCTATCATATGGGGGAATAAGGAGCAAAAAGATTCTTCAGCAAGTTATTAGAATAGTCCATGTAAGAAATAATGAGAACCTGGCCTAGGTATTTACAGTGAGGGTAGAAAGAAGGGCATGGAGAGGAATTGGTAGTGGTTTGGATTCGGAGGTTTGGAAATGGGAAGGTAGGAGGCCAATGTTGGGGGTTCTGGGGAAAGAAGGAGTCTAAGGTGTCAGTGTGGAACTGGTTGAATTCTCCCACCATTAAATGAGATGGCACACACAAGAGAAGAAAGCATTCACTGGTGAATGGGTTCAGTGTGTTGACTTTGAGGCGCCTACAGATTAACCAGATACAAGGTTCAGGGTTAGAATACAGATTTGGAAAATCAGGGCATGCTTAGCAATTAAAATAATTAGTATGGTTAAGATCATTCAGTATAGAGAATGAGAGGAACAATGGCCTGCAAATGGAACTTTTGAAAGGAGCAATATTTCATAGAGGCACAAAGGGTGATGAGCCTGAAAATTAGAGAAAGAGCAGACAGGAGAAGAAAAATCAAGAAACAGCAATATCAGAGAACCATTTAAAAACATTGGCCAGCTAGGAGAGGATGGTAGAATATGGGTCAAAAGGTAATTATTTCAAATTTTACAAATGTGCTTTGTTCCTTTTGCTTTTCTGAGTATATCACACTTTACATTAGGCATCCATCTGCCAATAGGTAGATTAAATTTGTTACATAAGAAATGTAAGGAAAAGAACAAAGAGGAAGTTTGTTTTTTGCCCCTACATACAAATTGGACATACAGCAAGACAATAAACTTTGCTCACCAGAATGTTATCTTGGGGAAGAATGTTTTACTTGTCTTTATTCCCTTCATTAACTTACCAACAACTTAGGCTGATGGATTCAGAATCTAGGGTTTGCTAATGTGGAGGGGTGTCTCATACTCCTACCAACAGCCAGGATCACTCTATAGAAGAAGAAAAGATAAAGGAGAAATAAAATAAGCATCTGGCTTGGGAGACAATGAGAAGAAAACAGAGAGAGGGATTGAAAATTATCAAACTGATGTCTCCCCTTTTACCCTCCCTGGATTTCAGGGGGATGTGTTTCACATAAGTGAAAATAAAATAAATGTAAAAGATAAGAGCTATAGTGACCTACTTCTCATGGAAGACTCTGGAAAATGAGCCCCTTTCAAGTTTTTCCCTTCTCCCTAAATACAACAGCCTGGGATGCAGACACAGCTACTTGGCTATGCACTATGTGCAAAAAAAAGAAAGATTATGAGGTTGAGTTTTTCCAGATCTCTCCAGTTCCTGCATGTTTGCAGCTGAGAGACAATGGGCCTGCCACAGGGCCTGCTGGGCAGACAAGTGACCTCACAGAGGAGACTTGGGGGTAGACACCAGGGTGGCAGGCTCACAGAGGAGCGAGGTGAGGCCAGGTCAGCCAGGAGCCCTGCTGAGGGACAGCAAATAGAGTTCCATTAGGTGTACACTGTCTATAACAGGGCTGGCAGCACTCAGTCATCCAAGAGACACTGCCCCTAAGACCAGCAGAAAACAGCAAGCCTATATCCCAGGACGAGCACAAGCCAGGGAGCCCTGTCCTTGACACAACTTAGGGAAAGAAGCCAAGACTGGCGAAGGCCATCTGAAGAGACTGAGTAAACATTTATCTCAAAAAAGAAACCAAAAACTCGTCATATTGGTCTTTGTTTATCACACATGACATGAGTCCATTTGTTTCCCTGCTACTTCACAGATAAAATCTTGGGAAAAAGAAGAGATTCATTGTAGATAAAATAATTTACTTTTTTCCCTACGTTACAATGTCAGATGCAATACAACCTTGCTGTACAAGTAAAAATGAGGAATAATATTTCCCAAAGTATGTTCCACAGAACACTAATTCCTTAGAACACTGAAAGATTTTATATAGGCCAAAAAAAAATTGTGGTCATTTAAATTGAGGGAATTGGTTTAAAAAACAAACAAAAAATTTAATGCAAAGTGTTCAGAGAGCATAGAGTAATACGGAATGCCTCATTTCCTGAATATATTTATCCACAGAACTTCATTTTCCTTTTTTTCTTTTTTTTTTTTTTTCTTGTTTTGAGACAGAGTTTCACTCTTGTTGCCCAGGCTGGAGTGCAATGGTGCAATCTTGGCTCACTGCAATCTCCACCTCCCGAGTTCAAGCAATTCTCCTGCCTCAGCCTCCTGAGTAACTGGGATTACAGGCGCCCACCACCACACCTGGCTAATTTTTTGTATTTTTAGTAGAGACAGGGTTTCACCATGTTGGCCAGACTGGTCTTGAACTCCTGACCTCTGTTGATCCACCTGCCTCAGCCTCCCAAATTGCTGTGATTACAGGCATGAGCCACCATGCCTGGCCCAGAGCTTCATTTTCAAAGATCACCTCTCATAAACACTTTTGGAAGTAATTCTCACATTTAAAAAATGGATATACCCCCAAATCTTTAGAACAGTTAAGATCACAAGCTCTACTCCACTGCTTCCCCTATGCTATAGTTCATCAGTTGGTGACATAAGATATTGCCAAACAGAGGCCAGTCACAATGGCTCATGCCTGTAATCCCAGCACTTTGGGAGGGTGAGGTGGGAGGATTGTTTGATCCCAGGAGTTCAAGGCTGCAGTGAGCTATGGTCATACCCCTACACTCCAGCCTGAGCAACAGAATGCAACCCTATCTCTAATATAAAATAACACAAAATAATACCATATTGCCAAACCGAAAAGTACAGCCTTGAGCCAAATGTTAAGACACAAGAAACCAACATTTGATAGGTACAGAATTCCATCTCCCCTCACTTTGGGCACATTTCTTCCCCCTCCCTACCTCCTAATAAAACTTAACTTGTCAGAATTCTCATTTATTCTAAACTACATTGGATCTATTTATGAATCATGACAGTGGACAAACCACACAAATTTGCCTCATCTTTCTCACAGGAATCAAAGGAGTATTGTGTAGTGGGTGAGAGTCGGGAGCCAGACTATCTGAGTTTGAATCTTGCCTTACTACTTCCTAGCTGTGTGATGATCTTGGGAAAGTTACTAACTTTTCTGACCCTAGCGTCCTTATCTTCAAAGTAGATAGAAGAACAGTACTTACCTGTTGTACTGAGAACAGTTGTTCTCTGTTTATATATATTAAATGAGTGTGTGTGTGTTAGGGCATATTTATGCTACATACATTTTAGTGGGGTTTTTTTTTTATTTATTTGTTTGTTGAGACAGGCTCTTGCTTTGTCACCCGGGCCAGAGTATGGTGGCACAATCACAGCTCACTGCAGCCTCAATCTCCTAGGCTCAAGTGATTCTCCTGCCTCGGCCTCTCAAGTAGCATTTTATCCATTTTTTTAGCTTCCCAAAATATTAGCAAAGGAATAAAAATGAAATGAACTGACAACAACAAAGACAAGAGAAGGAGCCATCAATACAGTTGTATCAATGAATATATAAAAGACACAAAGGAGATAAAAGAACACTGCTGACAGAACAGAGCAGAGGACCTACCACCTAGTGTCAGGGATGGCAGACTGTTTCTATAAATGCCATATGGTAAACATTTTAGGTTCTGTAGGCCAAGAGGCAAAATAAAGGATATTATTTAAGTCTCTGTTACCACTACTCAATTATGTCATTGTAGCATGAAAGCAGCCATAGACAATATAGACATGAATAAACATGACTACATTCCAATAAAACTTCACTTATGGACACTGAAATTTTAGTTTTATATAATTTTATGTGTCACAAAATATTATTTCTTGGATATATTTTAAAATTCAATTTAAAATATAAATATTAAAGTGTAATTTACAATGTAGAAACCATTCTTGGCTCTCAGGCTATACAAAAACAGATGACTGGCAAGATTTGGGCCACAGAACATAGCTTGCCAATCTATCCTATGAGATGTTAATGTGAGAGATAGTTAAGAAGTTTCTAGACTTAAAAAAGTCAGACACCATGGAAAGCAGAAAAAAAGGAGACTAAAAACAGGGGGATTCACTGAAAGTCTATACATGGAACAGCCATTCCCCTGACCCTCCCTAAACTCCTCCAGAGAAAGGAACTTGACTCGAGAAATAAGAAACCCCTCTCCAGTCCCCTTCTCTGCCATTAACTGGAGGGACCATGCATCCTTAGTTACTTGCTAAGTATTTATCTTACCATATGTGATAAAAGGTTTGGTTTCTTTCTCTTTTTATTTTAACATGTTCCTTTTTGTTACCTATGCTGATACCTGAGTAAGTGTCGTGCTTACTTGATTCCTCTCTGGGTTATTTTCAGCACTGCTGACATTAGGGCACCTCTGGAAATACTTTCATCCCTTCCCTACCCTCCCAAGCTCTTCAGGGCTGGAGAGCTGCTCAAATTAGAGCTCCCCATGGCGGGAGCCTATCAGGCACCTTGGGGAATTGTTCTCCCCTGTAGCTTTTCTCTTTGCTTAGCCTTAGGCTCTGTTTATTCCCTCTCTTTATGAAATCCTAAAGAACATGACTGAGTTTTTGGAGATGCACATATTCATATACAAGCTACATTAAAAACTATACTACCTTTTGGTAATTTCTTAATATCAACACTATTTGAACATTTTAGGAAACTCTAAAAAGGGGTCAGAGGGAAATATACCTTTTCTTTTCTATAGCAGAGAAGGAACAGATTCTAAGAAAAAAGGGGAAAGAGTGAAGCTATATGAGATCAGAAAAGCTGCCATCCAGGAAAAGAGAAGGGGCTAGGAGGGATTGATTTTTAGAATCAAGGACATATCAGATCCTAAAAATTCTTTAAACACCTTAAAAGGAATATAAAATAAATGCAATGCTTCTAGAATTGATTAGTACAGGTATTAGAAAACTATTAGAAAATCATGAATAACATAGATTTAAATATATTAATGTATTTTTATTATATTATTCAATTTACTTTTTCTTATGCAGCTACAGTTATACTCCATTGCCTTGAGAGACTAGGATACCTTCCCAACCAGCTAAGTTTGCAGTTAGAGTTTGAAAATCCTAAAAACAAAAACCCTATCATCATCTCAATAGATGCAGATAAGGCATTTGATAAAATTCAGTATTCCTTTGTAATAAAAACCCTCAACATACTAGATATTGAGGGAACATGCCTTAAAATAATAAAAACCATATAGGACAAACCCACAGCCAACTTCCTACTGAACATGGAAAAGTTGAAAGCATTACCCATAAGAACTGGAACAAGACATGGATGCCAGCTTTCACAACTGCTATTCAACATAGTACTGAAAGTCCTAGCCAGAGCAATCAGACAAGAGAAGGAAAAAAGGCATCCAAATAGAAAAAGATGAAGTAAAATTATCTCTGTTTGCTGATAATCTTATACCTAGAACACCCTAAAGACTCCTCCAAAATACTCCTAAATTTGATAAATGAATTCAGGAAAGTTTCAGAATACAAAATCAATGTAAAAAAATCAGTAGCATTTATATATACCAAAAGTTATTATATTAAACTGAGAACCAAATCAAGAAGTCAATCCCATTTATAATAGCTACAAAACAAATATACTTAGGAATATATATAACTAAGGTGGTAAAAGATCTCTACAAGGAAAACTACAAAACACTGATGAAAGAAATTATAGATGACACAAACAAATAGAAAAACATCCCACACCCATGAATGGGAAGAATCATAACCATACTGCCCAAAACGTCCACAGATTCAATGTAATACTTATCAAAATTCCAATGTCATTTTTCACAGAATTAGAAAAACCAATCTTAAAATTGGTTTTTAAATTCAATTCATATTGAACCAAAAAAGAGCCCAAAGAGCCAAAGCAGTCCTAAGGAAAAAGAACAAAGCTGAAGGCAGCACATTATGGGACTTCGAATTATGCTATAGGTTATAGTAACCAAAATCGCATGTTACTGGTATAAAAATAGACATAGATCAATGGAATAGAACAGATAACCCAGAAATAAAACCACATACCTACAGCCAGCTGATATTTGACAAAGTCACCAAAAACATATACCGAGAAAAGGACATCGTATTCAATAAGTGGTGCTGGGAAAATTGGATTGCCGTATGCAAAAAAAAAAAAAAAAAGAAAGAAACTGGACTCTTATCTCTCGCCACATACAAAAATTAACTCAAGATAGATTAAAGATTTAAATGTAAGATCTGAAACTACAAAAATGCTAGAAGAAAACCTAGGAAAAACTCTTCTGGACATTAACATGGGCAAAGAATTTATGACTAAGACCTCAAAAGCACATGCAAAACCAATAATAAATGAATGTGACTTAATTAAACTAAAAAGCTTATGTACAGTAAAAATAATAATAATAATCAACAGAGTGAACAGACAATCTGCAGAATGGGATAAAATATTTGCAAACTATGTATTCTAGCAACTAATATCCAAAATCTACAAGAAAATCAAACAACTTAACAAATAAAACAACCCCATTAAAAATCTGGCAAATGACATGAAAAGACATTTTTCAAAAGAACACATATAAATGACCAACAAGAATGTGAAATAATGCTCAACATCACTAATCATTACAGAAATGCAAATTAAAACCACAATGAGATAACACTTTACACCAGTCAGAATGGCTATTATTAAAAAGTCAGAAAATAACAGCTGTTGGTGAGGATGCAGAGAAAAGGGAATGCCTATATACTGTTGGTGGGAATGTGGGCTAGTACAATCTGATAAAGAATTAACTAATAATTATTAATCCAAATTATTAGATTTAATTTTGTTTTTATGACCTAATCTTTTCCTCTAAAATGGTGCTTAGTCTGAATGTCTTATCTTTACAGAATATCTGAGAAAAGAACCATCTTGCCACAGTTTTTTCTCCATACATTTCCTTTCTTTAACCCAATCATCGTTTTGTAACCACTTGTTCTGAGTGAGGCAGGTTGGTTTTGTTAAATCTATAGATCTGGGTTACTTTAAGTCACCAAAATTACAACTTCACTATGGATTTGGCCGTTAAACCAGACAATATTTATCAGACATGCCTAGATTCATCAGAGGGATGGTTAGGTTAAAGCCTCACTGAGAATATTTTTTAATCTTGCTCAGTTTGTTCTACTGTAGAGATGTTTGGTTATCAAGTACAGGAGCCAAAACATTCATAAAAGAATGGTCTTTATCAGAGCCTTGTTTAACTTGGATTGATGCCTATCTGTAATTAAAACACTGAGGGTACAGTGGGAAAATAAAAGAAAGCTGTCATGGATTTTTCCCTAAACCCTTACCTCTATCCCTTTCCTCTCTCCTAGAGCCAGTTCTACATTTCCTGGTGACTGCTGGAGACTTCTGCCCAGATATTCCACTAATACCTCAACTCAATATGACTGAAACTAAACCTTCTTCCTCAACCCACTCATTTTACTTACTCAAACATCCATTCAATCACCAATAAAAAGGTCCCATAAAATGCTTTCTTCATCTTGTTACCCATTTTTGTTAACTTGGTAACCAATTATAGAAAAAGCTGGACTCTTCTAAGCAAAGAGAAACTCCTCTGTGATAAACCAGATCTGTTGAAAAGTTATTTCCACTCTCAGATGAGATCTTGGGCAGGTCTCTTCATTTTACAATCTCTTATTAAGAAAAAGTAATCTGATCATTTACAGATAATAGAGTCTAGAACCATCTAATAATCACACAACTTGTTTGGTGCAGTTAATAATTAAAACTCTGCATGCTGATCTAATATGAAACTTCTCCTTCCTTCTCTGTCCTGACATAGGCTTGGAAGTAGACAGTGGATGCTGTTCAGTCTCAACCTATGTTTCCCAGGTTCCTTTGTTTCTAGAGGAGCCATGCAACTAAGTTCTGGCCAGTGGAATACAGGGAGAAGTGATGTTTGCACTTTCCAGTCTAAACCACAAATTCTCCTCTAAAACCCTCCACAGTCTATCTTTCTCCATACACTGGCTTGAAGCTAAAGATTCTGAGGCTCTAGGGGAAGGTGAAATCATGCAACAGAAGAGCCTAGGTCCCTGAGTCACTTCAGGGAAGACTGCCCATTGAACACCCTCTGAACAAAGCGATTGAGTAATAAATCTCTATTTTACTATGCTGCTGATAGTTCAGGAGCTATCTGATTTAAAACTAGCATTACTGTAAATAATATATTTTGCCTATGCCATTTTGTTGCCAGGAATACCTATTCTATTGTATCTGACTGTCAAAACGGGTAAAAGTCCAGCTCAAATGCCACTTCTTTCTCAGGTTACACAGCCAAAATTATCCTTCCTTTTTCTAACATTGAATATACTCTCCTTTTATCTTTTTATAGCACTGATCACAGTAGACTATATGCTTCCAGAAAGCAAGGGTTATATTTCTTTCACCATTATATGTCCCACGGTATCCGGCAGAGTGACTGGAACACAGACACTGTAGACATATTGAATTATACAGGCAGTCTGTGTTATACATCATTTATCTCCCTTAAGTCACCTCAGCAAGAGAAGGTCATCAGACTGGTCCTCCTGGGGCATAGTTTGTACATTGGAACCTGATTTTCCATTTCTTGAATGTGATTTTTGCTCTGACTCCACCATTTTTTCTCTGTCCTTTTCTCAGAAAAGCATCCAGGCAGCCTTCCTTCCTAAAACTCCTTTTAAACACTAAATTTTTTCCATATAGAAGTTTCTGCTTCTTACAAACATTTGGCTCAGAAAAATCACTAAAAAAAAAAAAAGATTCATTATAGGAACTCAGTAGGTTCCCCATCCTTCCCACCATGTCTGACAAGAATGAATCATGGTATTCATCCCTAAGCTATACTGTTGTCCAGGGCATCTCTTTGAGTACTACCTCCTAGGACATGTAGAGTCAAGTTTTATTCCCTAGAACTTCCACAGCCAGTTAATTTTGTTTCTCTGCACTACTCTAAGGAATAAGCTTGTTCATTTATCTTATTCTTTTTTTTTTTTTTTTTTTTTAGACGGAGTCTCACTCTGTTGTCCAGGCTGGAGTGCAGTGGTGCAATCTCAGCTCACTGCAACCTCCACCTCCCAGGTTCAAGCAATTCTCCTACCTCAGCCTCCCGAGTAGCTGGGACTACAGGCTCATGCCACCACACCCAGCTAATTTTTCATACTTTGAATAGAAACGAGGTTTCACTGTGTTAGCCAGGCTGGTCTCAATCTCCTGACCACATGATCCACCCGCCTTGGCCTCCCAAAGTGCTGGGATTACAGGCACTTTGTTTCTTATCTCTTCTGAAGTCTAATTCTTCTTAAAAATGTTTGTTATAAGAACTAAAAGTATACCTACTATTCAATCCAGCAATCCCACTATATACCCAAAGGAAAAGAAGTCATTCTATCAAAAAGACACCTGCATGCATATGTTTACTGTAGCACAATTCACAATTGCAAAGATATGGAACCAACCTAAGTGTCCATCAACTGATATGGACCCAACCTAAGTGTCCATCAACTGATGAGTGGATAAAGAAAATGCGGTATACATCATAGAATACTACTCAGCCATAAAAAATAATGAAATAGGGGGGAGCCAAGATGGCCAAATAGGAACAACTCCAGTTTACAGCTCCCAGTGTAAGCGATGCAGAAGACAAACGATTTCTGCATTTCCAACTGAGGGTACTGGGTGCATCTCACTGGGGATTCTCGGACAGTGGGGGCAGGACAGTGGGTGCAGTGCACCGAGCCTGAGCCAATGTAGGGCAAGGCATTGCCTCACCTGGGAAGTGCAATGGGTTGGGGAATTCCTTTCCTAGCCAAGGAAATGGGTGACAGATTGCACCCGGAAAATTGGGTCACTCCCATCCTAATACTGCACTTTTCTGACGGTCTTAGCAAATGGCACACCAGGATATTATATCCCACGCTTGCCTCGTAGGGTCCTATGCCCATGGAGCCTCGCTCATTGCTAGCACAGCAGTCTGAGATCGAACTGCAAGGTGGCAGCGAGGCTGGGGGAGTGAAGCACACCATTGCTGAGGCTTGAGTAGGTAAACAAGGAGGCCGGGAAGCTCGAACTGGGTGGAGCCTACCACAGCTCAAGGAGGCCTGCCTGCCTCTGTAGACTCCACCTGTGGTGGCAGGGCATAACCAAACAAAAGGCAGCAGAATCCTCTGCAGACTTAAATGTCCCTGTCTGACAGCTTTGAAGAGAGTAGTGGTTCTCCCAGCACACAGCTAGAGATCTGAGAACGGACAGACTGCCTCCTCAAGTGGGTCCCTGACCCCCGAGTAGCATAACTGGGAGGCACCACTCAGTAGGGGCAGACTGACACCTCATACGGCCGGGTACTCCTCTGAGACAAAACTTCCCGAGGAAAGATCAGGCAGCAACATTTGCTGTTCACCAATATCCACTGTTCTGTAGCCTCTGCTGCTGATACCAAGGCAAACAGGGTCTGGAGTGGACCTCCGGCAAACTCCAACAGACCTGCAGCTGAAGGTCCTGACTGTTAGAAGGAAAACTAACAAACACAAAGGACATCCACACCAAAACCCCATCTGTATGTCACCATCTTCAAAGACCAAAGGTAGATAAAACCACAAAGATGGGGAAAAAACAGAGCAGAAAAACCAGAAACTCTAAAAATCAGAGCGCCTCTCCTCCTCCAAAGGAATGCAGCTCCTCACCAGCAATGGAACAAAGCTGGATGGGGAATGACTTTGACGGGTTGAGAGAAGAAGGCTTCAGACAATCAAACTATTCCAAGCTAAAGGAGGAAGTTCGAACACATGGCAAAGAAGTTAAAGACCTTGAAAAAAGATGAGATGAATGGTTAACTAGAATAACCAATGCAGGGAAGTCCTTAAAGGACCTGATGCAGCTGAAAACCATGGCATGAGAACTATGTGACAAATGCACAAGCCTCAGTAGCCAATTTGAACAACTGGAAGAAAGGGTATCTGTGATGGAAGATCAAATGAATGAAATGAAGCAAGAGGAGAAGTTTAGAGAAAAAAGAATAAAAGGAAACAAACAAAGCCTCCAAGAAATATGGGACTATGTGAAAAGACCAAATCTACGTCTGATTGGTGTACCTGAGAGTGATGGGGAGAATGGAGCCAAGTTGGAAAACACTCTGCAGGATATTATCCAGGAGAACTTCCCCAATCTAGCAAGGCTGGCCAACATTCAAATTCGGGAAATACAGAGAACGCCACAAAGATACTCCTCGAGAAGAGCAACTCCAAGACACATAATTGTCAGATTCACCAAAGTTGAAATGAAGGAAAAAATGTTAAGGGCAGCCAGAGAGAAAGGTCGGGTTACCCACAAAGGGAAGCCCATCAGACTAACAACTGATCTCTCGGCAGAAACTCTACAAGCCAGAAGAGAGTGGGGTCCAATATTCAACATTCTTAAAGAAAAGAATTTTCAGTCCAGAATTTCATATCCAGCCAAACTAAGCTTCATAAGTGAAGGAGAAATAAAATCCTTTACAGACAAGCAAATGCTGAGAGATTTTGTCACCAACAGGCCTGCCCTAAAAGAGCTCCTGAAGGAAGCGCTAAACATGGAGAGCAACAAACGGTACCAGCCACTGCAAAATCATGCCAAATTGTAAAGACCATCAAGGCTAGGAATAAACTGCATCAACTAACGAGCAAAGCAACCAGCTAATATCATAATGGCAGGATCAAATTCACACATAACAATACTAACCTTAAATGTAAATGGGCTAAATGCTCCAATTAAAAGACACAGAATGGCAAATTGGATAAACAGTCAAGACCCATCAGTGTGCTGTATTCAGGAAACCCATCTCACGTGCAAAGACATGCATAGGCTCAAAATGAAGGGATGGAAGAAGATCTATCAAGCAAATGGAAAACAAAAAAAGGCAGGGGTTGCAATCGCAGTCTCTGATAAAACAGACTTTAAACCAACCAAGATCAAAAGAGACAAAGAAGGCCATTACATAATGGTAAAGGGATCAATTCAACAAGAAGAGCTAACTATCCTAAATATATATGCACCCAATACAGGAGCACCCAGATTCATAAAGCAAATCCTTAGTGACCTACAAACAGACTTAGACTCCCACACAATAATAATGGGAGACTTCAGCACCCCACTGTCAACATTAGACAGATCAACGAAACAGAAAGTTAACAAGGATATCCAGGAATCGAACTCAGATCTGCACCAAGTGGACCTAATAGACATCTACAGAACTCTCCACCCCAAGTCAACAGAATATACATTCTTTTGAGCACCACATCACACCTATTCCAAAATTGACCACATAGTTGGAAGTAAAGCACTCCCCAGGAAATGGAAAAGAACAGAAATTATAACAAACTGTCTCTCAGACCACAGGGCAATCAAACTAGAACTCAGGATTAAGAAACTCACTCAAAACCACTCAACTACATGGAAAATGAACAACCTGCTCCTGAATGACTACTGGGTACATAACGAAATGAAGGCAGAAATAAAGATGTTCTTTGAAACCAACGAGAACAAAGACACAACATACCAGAATCTCTGGGACACATTCAAAGCAGTGTGTAGAGGGAAATTTATAGCACTAAGTGCCCACAGGAGAAAGCAGGAAACATCTAAAATTGACACCCTAACATCACAATTAAAACAACTAGAGAAGCAAGACCAAACACATTCAAAAGCCAGCAGAAGGCAAGAAATAACTAAGATAAGAGCAGAACTGAAGGAAATAGAGACATAAAAAAACCCTTCAAAAAATCAGTGAATTCAGGAGCTGGTTTTTTTGAAAAGAGGAACAAAATTGATAGACCACTAGCAAGACTAATAAAGAAGAAAAGAGAGAAGAATCAAATGGACACGATAAAAAGTGAAAAAGGGGATATCACCACCGATCCCAAAGAAATACAAAACTACCATCAGATAATACCATAAACACCTCTACGCAAATAAACTAGAAAATCTGGAAGAAATTGATAAATTCCTCGACACATACACCCTCTCAAGAGTAAACAAGGAAGAAGTTGAATCTCTGAATAGATCAATAACAGGCTCTGAAATTGGGGCAATAATTAATAGCTTACCAACCAAAAAAAGTCCAGGACCAGATGGATTCACAGCCGAATTCTACCAGAGGTACAAGGAGGAGCTGTTACCATTCCTTCTGAAACTATTCCAATCAATAGAAAAAGAGTAAATCCTCCCTAACTCATTTTATGAGGCCAGCATCATCCTGATACCAAAGCCTGGCAGAGACACAACAAAAAAAAGAGAATTTTAGACCAATATCCCTCATGAACATTGATGAAAAAATCCTCAATAAAATACTGGCAAACCAAATCCAGCAGCAAATCAAAAAGCTTAGCCGCCATGATCAAGTGAGCTTCATCCCTAGGATGCAAGACTGGTTCAACATATGTAAATCAATAAACGTAATCCAGCATATAAACAGAATCAAAGACAAAAACCATATGATTATCTCAACAGATGCAGAAAAGGCCTTTGACAAAATTCAACAGCCCTTCATGCTAAAAACTCTCAATAAATTAACTATTGATGGGACATATCTCAAAATAATAAGAGCTATCTATGACAAACCCACAGCCAATATCATACTGAAAGGGCAAAAACTGGAAACATTCCCTTTGAAAACTGGCACAAGACAGGGATGCCCTCTCTCACCACTCCTATTCAACATAGTGTTGGAAATTCTGGCCAGGGCAATCAGGCAGGAGAAAGAAATAAAGGGCATTCAATTAGGAAAAGAGGAAGTCAAATTGTCCCTGTTTGCAGATGACATGATTGTATATCTAGAAAACCCCATCATCTCAGCTCAAAGTCTCCTTAAGCTGATAAGCAACTTCAGTAAAGTCTCAGGATATGAAATCAATGTGCAAAAATCACAAGCATTCTTATACACCATAACAGACAAATAGAGAGCCAAATCATGAGTGAATTCCCATTCACAATTGCTTCAAAGAGAATAAAATACCTAGAAATCCAACTTACAAGGGATGTGAAGGACCTCTTCAAGGACAGCTGCAAACCACTGCTCAGTGAAATAAAAGAGGATACAAACAAATGGAAGAACATTCCATGCTCATGGGTAGGAAGAATCAATATTGTGAAAATGGCCATACTGCCCAAGGTAATTTATACATTCAATGCCATCCCCATCAAGCTAACAACGACTTTCTTCGCAGAGTTGGAAAAAACTACTTTAAAGTTCATATGGAACCAAAAAAGAGCCCGCATTGCCAAGTCAATCCTAAGCCAAAAGAACAAAGCTGGAGGCATCACGCTATCTGACTTCAAACTATACTACAAGTCTACAGTACCCAAAACAGCATGGTACTGGTACCAAAACAGAGATATAGACCAATGGAACAGAACAGAGCTCTCAGAAATAATGCCGCATATCTACAACTATCTGATCTTTGACAAACCTGCGAAAAACAAGAAATGGAGAAAGGATTCCCTATTTAATAAATGGTGCTGGGAAAACTGGCTAGCCATATGTAGAAAGCTGAAACTGGATCCCTTCCTTACACCTTATACAAAAATTAATTCAAGATGGATTAAGATTTAAATGTTAGACCTAAAACCGTAAAAACCCTAGAAGAAAACCTATGCAATACCATTCAGGACATAGGCATGGGCAAGGACTTCATGTCTAAAACACCAAAAGCAATGGCAACAAAAGCCAAAATTGACAAATGGGATCTCATTAAACTAAAGAGCTTCTGCACAACAAAAGAAACTACCATCAGAGTGAACAGGCAACCTACAGAATGGGAGAAAATTTTTGCAATCTACTCATCTGACAAAGGGCTAATATTCAGAATCTACAATGAACTCCAAAAAATTTACAAGAAAAAAACAAACAACCCCATCAACAAGTGGGTGAAGGATATGAACAGACATTTCTCAAAAGAAGACATTTATGCAGCCAAAAGACACACAAAAAAATGCTCATCATCACTGGCCATCAGAGAAATGCAAATCAAAACCACAATGAGATACCATCTCACACCAGTTAGAATGGCAATCATTAAAAAGTCAGGAAACAACAGGTGCTGGAGAGGATGTGGAGAAATAGCACTTTTACACTGTTGGTGGGACTGTAAACTAGTTCAACCATTGTGGAAGTCAGAGTGGCGATTCCTCAGGGATCTAGAACTAGATATACCATTTGACCCAGCCATCCCATTACTGGGTATATACCCAAAGGATTATAAATTATGCTGCTGTAAAGACACATGCACACATATGTTTATTGCGGCACTATTCACAATAACAAAGACTTGGAACCAACCCAAATGTCCAACAATGATAGACTGGATTAAGAAAATGTGGCACATATACACCATGGAATACTATTCAGTCATAAAAAATGATGAGTTCCTGTCCTTTGTAAGGACATGGATGAAGCTGGAAACCATCATTCTCAGCAAACTATCACAAGGACAAAAAACCAAACACCGCTTGTTCTCACTCATAGGTGGGAACTGAACAATGAAACACATGGACACAGGAAGGGGAACATCACACACCGGGGCCTGTTGTGGGGTAGGGGGATGAGGGAGGGGCAGCATTAGGAGATATACCTAACGTTAAATGACGAGTTAACAGGTGCAGCACACCAACATGGCACATGTATACATATGTAACAAACCTGCACGTTGTGCACATGTACCCTAAAACTTAAAGTATAAAAAAAAAAGAAGGAAACTGAGCTCACACAATATGGCAAAAAAAAAAAAATTGCCAACTTAGACAAAATAGAAAAAGGTATTGAAATATGCAAATCCCTAAAAGTGATTTCAGAAGAAATAGTCAAATGACTTAATATCCGTTAGAGAAATTGAGTTTATTGTTTAAAAACCTTGCCAAAAATAAACTATAAGTTTAGATGGTTTTATAAAAACATAATAATAATAATGAAATAATGTCTTTTGCATCAACTTGGATGAAACTGGAAGCCATTATTGTTAATGAAGTAACTCAGGAATAAAAAACCAAATACTGTATGTTTTCATTATAAGTGGGGGCTAAGGTATGGGCACACAAAGGCATACAGATTGTTATAGTGGACACTGGAGACACAGAAGGGGAAGGGTGGGAGGGGGGTGAGAAATAAAAAAAAACTACATATTGGGTACAATGTACACTATTTGGCTGATGAGTACAGTAAAATTAGAGTTCACAACTATAGAATTTATCTGAGTACAAAAAAACCACTTGTACCCCCCGTTACTGAGATAAAAAGTATATATTAAAAATAAACAAGTAAATAAAAATAAAATGTTGTGTTATCTATCTGATGTTCATCACTTTAAGTATACAAATTACCTTGTATATATTATCTCATTTAATCATAATCATAATCATATGAGGAATTATTCTTTTTTTTGAGGGTCATTTTCTTTTATTATTATTATTATTATTATTATTATTATTATTATTATTATTATTATACTTTAAGTTCTGGGATCCATGCGCAGAATGTACAGGTTTGTTACATAGGTATACACGTGCCATGGTGGTTTGCTGCACCCATCAACTCGTCATCTACATTAGGTATTTCTCCTAATGCTATCCCTCCCCTAGGCCCCCACCCCCAACAGGCCCCGGTGTGTGATGTTCCCCTCCCTGTGTCCCTGTGTTCTCATTGTTCAACTCCCACTTACAACTAAGAACATGCGGTGTTTGGTTTTCTGTTCCTGTATTAGTTTGCTGAGAATGATGGTTTCCAGCTTCACCCATGCCTCTGCAAAAGACATGAACTCATCCTTTTTATGACTGCATAGTATTCCACGGTGTATATGTGCCATATTTTCTTTATCCAGTCTATCATTAATGAGCATTTGGGTTGGTTCCAAGTTTTGCTATTTTCAATAGTGCTGCAATAAACATACGTGTGCATGTGTCTTTATAGGAGAATGATTTATAATCCTTTGGGTATATACCCACTAATGGGATTGCTGGGTCAAATGGTATTTCTGGTTCTAGATCCTTGAGGAATCGCCACAGTGTCTTCCACAATGGTTGAACTAAATTACACTCCCACCAACAGTGTAAAAGTGTTCCTATTTATCCACATCCTCTCCAGCATCTGTTGTTTCCTGACTTTTTAAAGATCGCCATTGTAACTGGTGTGAGATGGTATCTCATTGTGGTTTTGATTTGCATTTCTCAGATGACCACTGATGATAAGCTTTTTCTCATATGTTTGTTGGCTGCATAAATGTCTTCCTTTGAGAAGTGTCTGTTCATAACCTTCGCCCACTTTTTGATGGGATTGTTTGTTTGTTTTTTCCTTGTAAATCTGTTTAACTTTTTTGTAGATTCTGGATATTAGCCCTTTGTAAGATGGATAGAGTGCAAAAATTTTCTCCCATTCTGTAGGTTGCCTGTTCACTCTGATGATAGTTTCTTTTGCTGTACAGAAGCTCTTTAGTTTAATTAGATCCCATTTGTCAATTTTGGCTTTTTTTGTCATTGCTTTTGGTGTTTTAATCATGAAGTCTTTCCCCATGCCTATGTTCTGAATGTTATTGCCTAGGTTGTCTTCTAAGGTTTTAAGGATTTTAGGTCTTCCGTTTAAGTCTTTAATCCATCTTGAGTTAATTTTTGTATAAGGTATATGGAAGAATTCCAGTTTCAGTTTTCTGCATGTGGCTAGCCAGTTTTCCCAACACCATTTATTAAATATGGAATCCTTTCCCCATTGCTTGTTTTTGTCAGGTTTGTCAAAGATCAGATGGCTGTAGATGTGTAGTGTTATTATTGAGGCCTCTGTTCTGTTTCATTGGTCTATATATCTGTTTTGGTACCAGTACCATGCTGTTTTGGTTAATGTAGCCTTGTAGTATAGTTTGAAGTCAGGTAGCATGATGCCTCCAGCTTTGCTCTTTTTGCTTAGGATTGTCTTGGCTACATGGACACTTTTTTTGTTCTATATGAAATTTGAAGTAGTTTTTCTAATTCTCTGAAGAAAGTCAATGGTAGCTTAATGGGGATAGCATTGCATCTATAAATTACTTTGCGCAGTATGGCCATTTTCACAATATTGGTTCTTCCAACCCACGAGCATGGAATATTTTTCCATTTGTTTGTGTCGTCTTGTATTTTCTTGAGCAGTGGTTTCTAGTTCTCCTTAAAGAGGCCCTTCACATCCCTTGTAAGTTGTATTCCTAGGTATTTTATTCCCTTTGTAGCAATTGTGAATGGGAGTTCACTCATGATTTGTCTCTCTGTCTATTATTGATATATAGGAATGTTTGTGATTTTTGCACATCGATTTTGTATCCTGAGACTTTGCTGAAGTTGCTTATCCGCTTAAGGAGATTTTGGGCTGAGATGATGGGGTTTTCTAAATATATAATCATGTCATCTGCAAAGAGAGACAATCTGACTTCCCATATGAGGAATTATTCTTATCCCCAACCTAAATTTTTTAAATTGATGCTCTGAGAGTTTTAGAAGATTACCCTAGGTTACACAACTACAAAGTAACAGAATAAGCTTAAAATAAATAAATAACTTCTCTGCTCACCTCATTTTTCAACTATTCATCTTCATTGTTCTGTTCTTCCAGGGAAAATTTCTGTGTCCCACAGCTTAAGTCCAGTGGACAAGTTGACTGAGGGAACTGTTTCAACCAAGTGATCCGAAGTAAGGTAGCCAAAGACTGGGTCCTGGAGAACTAGAAACACGGCCCAAAAAAATGCTGCCAAACATAACATTTCAAGAGACAGAAGAGAACAAAAATGGGAAGATTGGCATGAAAGTTAATAGGACAAAAGAAGGTGCAAAGAGGAGATCACAGAGGCCAATGAGTGCCTAGAGCTCACCATTTATGCAGCACCTGGAGGAGAGCAGCTAGACTTGAGAGTTCTGGTTTTCAGTTTGGGAAGATAAAGCTTTTAAAGTCCTGTATAGTCCTGAACATGATTTCCAAGTTTTTCTTAGAATTCTGATATCCTGTAGACTTAGATTAAAAGAATATAGATTTGTAGAGAAGAGTTTAAACATTAGTTATATTATTTCACGTGCCTAATTTTGAGATGGAATAAGAAAAAAACACACATATAAAATATAAAGTTCTCCAGTTTATTTAATGGAATGAGATTTGGGGCAGAATTTCATAATTGGAGTATCCAACATATTACTCTTATCTGCCTTTGAAGATCTGGGTAGAACAAGTTTAATATAGACTCTGCATCTCTTTTCAGCCTCTACTTTTATCAGTAGCAGTTTAACTTTCACTATGTTTCACATTCAAATTCCTGAGAGAGAGCATTTCCTAGGCTCAGTTGATCACCATCATCTTTGCTGGATAGAACTCTGGGTTTGACCACCTCAAGGTCCACTGCTCAGGCCATCCATGGACTTGCCTTGGATCAGATGCCTGTTCTTCCTGCATCCTATGGCAAGGTGTTTGTGCTATGTTGTGTAGACCATGGTCACTTATTCATTTTTGAAGATGATTTATAGATGAAGGGTTGTTCTACTAGGCAAAAGTTTTTCTATCTATCAAGTTGTTCCCTTAAAGGTCTCTATTTTCCTCAAAATTTTTAAGTATGTTTTGTAAGTATAATTCCCTCCTTCTGAGGAAGGTGGAATGCCTTATTTAAACTTGAAAATAATTAAACTCTATGATTTGAAAATTCATTCATACTAACATGCTGAGGGTAAGGTCAACATGAATTTATAAACAAACTTCCTTTAGGTTGCTTTGTAGTTGTTTGAGTATAATTTTAAAAGTCTAGTTTTTCATGTATGTGTTTTTCATAGTTACCCAACTGAAAAATCCTTGAAGGCAAGAACCATAGTTTATTACTTTTTATCCGTGACAACATCTAAGATGCTGTGCTCATCAAGCATGTTAAATGTTGCTGAGTGACTGAGCCTATGGATCTCTAGGAGTTATTGAATAGTTGACTTTAACTGCTTCATTAGCTGTCTATATCCACAGAAATTTGAGATCAGCTGTTTGGAATAATGCACACAAAAGCCTTCTGTTCTGTAATGTCAGTAAAAGATATTTAAATTAGAGCAATGGAGTCCTAAACGTGAACCATAAAGGAAATTATTTCCACTCTATGTGAGAAGAACTGGATAATCCTTATTTCTTTGCAAACTAATAAAATTCTCATTAATAGGCCAATAGCATGTAATTGAAATTTTCTAGGCCCATAGCAAATTTTGTTTAAAGTGACCCAACTGTTTCTTAAGGTTCCAAAGCAAAGGGAAAAGTCAAGCAGGCAAGGATTTTTCTTTTCATGTCAGGGCTTCCTCCTTGAAATGAATCTTGCCCATCTTTGAGATTTTGTTTTTAAGAAACATGCCAGCCCAGTAGAAAGTTATTTTAGGCATTTAGCAAACCCACCAATCTAGGTGACTGTGAATAGTAAAATAAACTTGGTTTACTGCAGTGGCTCTCTTGGGCCTTAGCAGCAAGTACATATGCCTTGTAATCAAGCTTTATATACCATTAAGAGTAATCTGAAACTTTGTATACATAACATTTTAACTGCAAAGTCACATAAATTTTTAAAAAACGCTCCATTTGCTTTAGGTAAAATCTTTGCTTGGAGACTCCCTCCCTCTTTTGTTTTTTTCTTTTCTTCTCCTTTTTTTTTTTTTTTTTTTTTTTTTTTTTGAGACGGAGTTTTGCTCTCGTTGCCCAGGCTGGAGTGCGATGGCACGATCTCGGCTCACCACAGCCTCTGCCTCCCGGGTTCAAGCGTTTCTCCTGCCTCAGCCTCCTGAGCACCCAGGATTACAGGTATGCACCACCATGCCCGGCTAATTTTGTATTTTTAGTACAGACGGGGTTTCTCCATGTTGGTCAGGCTGGTCTCGAATTCCCAGCCTCAGGTGATCCACCCGCCTCGGCCTCCCAAAGTGCTGGGATTACAGGCATGAACCACCAAACCCGGACTTCTTTTTTTTTTTTTTTTTTTTTTTTTTTTTTGAGTCAGACTATTTCTCTGTCACCAGGCTGGAGTGCAGTGGTGCAATCTTGGCTCACTGCAACCTCCGCCTCCTGGGTTCAAGCAATTCTCCTGCCTCAGCCTCCTGAGTAGCTGGGGCTACAGTCACGCACCACCAAGCCCAGCTAACTTTTGTATTTTTAGTAGAGACGGGTTTCACCATGTTGGACAGGATGGTCTCAATCTCTTGACCTCATGATCTGCCCGCCTCAGCCTCCCAAAGTGCTTGGATTACAGGCATGAGCCACTGAGCACGGTAAACTCCCACCGTCTTAAAGAGCTGTAGAGATTTTTAGTTTTCCTTCTTATTGAAGAGATTAATAATAGGTTTCTTCACTGTCACCAGAAAAAAAAAATCTCATTTGTCTTTAACCTCAATATATCAGGGTTATCTCAATATTACAATCAGCAAATAACATGGGTTTTTGTTTTTCAATGTGGAATCAGTTCTCCCATGCAAAAGCTGGATAAAAAATTGGATTTTTCTTTTAATCTGCCACATTGGGAAGGGTCTTCTTGCCAAAAATCTTCAGCTCGGAAGTCATGACCTCTCCTCACTACTCTTTATAACTCCACTCACAAACAAATACAAAAGGAAGAAAAATTATACATAATATATAAAGGTACAAACTACAACCCTATGCAGGAAGCTACCTGTAGAAGCATTTTTAACTCTTCCCCAATTGTAATATGCCATGCCTCAAATGTACAATACTACATACTAGATCATAAGTTCCTCCAGGTCAGGATTTTATCCATATTTTATAATTTCACTGCTTCACAGTACCCTTTCCTCTGGCAATTAGAGTCTCATATACTGTAGGCACTGTTTAACAAATACCTTGAAATGCCATTAAATGGAAACAAACTAAGCTACCAGTATAGTTACTCGCTTTGATACAGGAAGAGAAAAAGTTTATCCCAGCATTCCCCAAACCATGTACCCACATATTCTACAGAAAATAAATAAATAAATAAATAAATGGCAGTCAAATTGATTTTGGATACTTCATACACTAGATTACATTCCTGGAAATTCACAATGTGCATAAGCATATTGTAGGCTACAAGGTACGTTGTCAAAAAAAATTGTTTAAGTTGATTTAGGACATAATTTCCCATGAGTATTTGACAACAGAGCCCTTTGCTGAGGATACACACCTACTAACATTTAGAGGAACATCAGTGTCCTGTGGAGCAAGATTTGAGAAATCTTTAGTTGTCCAGTATTTTTGTTGCTTTTTTGTCTGTTTGTCCAGCTTTTTGTTCTTCTCCAAAGGAAAGACTACCCATTCCCCTTAGGAGGATAGAAGAAAGAGGAAAGTAGCATTCCCTTAGGATAGTAGTTACTTACAGATATGGTAAAATTAGGAACAATTAGGAATCAGTTCTCTTGTCCTGCAATTAACTGAGAAAACAAAACATAAAATGTATTCTAAAATACTAACTTATCCATGCGAAGAAAAGTATAATGGTAAAAGCAAGAGAAATGGGAGATATGGGAAAGACCCTTTTCTGCCAGGCCTATGAAACAGTGAACTTCAGAAGACTGTCTGTGGGTTTGCAAAAGAATAGAACGGCATTTGTATCAAACCCAAACTCTCTGAACATTCTGCACACTTCAGAGCAGGACAGGCTGAACATAAGGTTTTTGTCACCTAACACTGGGGATTTGGGCCTAACTCTAATTCATCAACTGCAGAAATCCAGTCCAACCGAGATATTCAGTTTCTTTTCAGTTGGTATTGATGTGTGGTAACAATATCTCAGTCCTTGACAAAGAACAGCCAGCCTGCACCACAGACAGAAAAAAAAAAAACTCAAAAGCATTACAATTGGAAAGATAGATTAGAAAAATTTACTCACCAAATCTCCAACTACTGCATTGGACTTGTCAGCATGTTACACAGGGGTTTAATTTAGTAGCTTTCCGACATATGGGCAACAATATGGTCTCAGTGGTTCCCTGCTACTGGCATGGTTGAGGAGGAGGGAGAAATAATTAGACATCTGACAAGCAAGTGACTGCTCTCACAACTCAGCCAAGGCTTTTGCAGAGCACACTAGATATTTTTAAACCACATTTCCGTGACAGCTAAAGAAATTGTACATTTTTTTCATGTAAATAGGTATTAGTTTCTTTCAGAGTCTGATGATAAAGAAATGAAAGAAGTCATAAACCCTCTAATCCTAATTCTTTCATCTAGTTTCCCATGAAAAATTATGTATGCTGCATATAATATATGAAGGGGGATACTACGAAGCAAAAACATTGATATTATTTTTATTCTTCTCTTCTTGAGAATGCATCCATCTAAACAATTTGTTTTTAGTTGTCAGAATCTTCATTTTGCACATTAAATGAGGGGGAACCTGAGGATCCTGTATAAAGCCGGCAAAACAAATCATAGACATATACATGGGTGAGAGCTAGAGCAACAAATGCTTTCCTCCATCAACCTGTAAACTGCTCAAGGCCAGTGAATCTATCTTGATTCCCACCCACAACACCACCACAACCATGAGCAACCAGAATAGGACTGGGTATCCAGCAGCATTTCATAAATATCGACCAATGTATTGATATTTATTCATTATGTAGGCTCTCTGTGCATGAATTCTGGGAAAGTGCAACAAAATCACTCAGGATAAAAGTGTAATGCTTTTTCTTTGAGCTCGTCTGTCTTATCACACACAACAGGACCTGACAGAAGGTCAGTCCACAGGAAGGTTTAATTTGTCTGAGATCAGACACTTTTTTGAAAGTAAATAGGATTTTCTCCAAAGAAACCCACATATAAATTTCAACCAAGTTTTACTTCTTATGCTTTCTTTGTAAAACAAAGAGTGTGTACTTTTACGATCTAAAGAAGAAAATTTCTTGTCTAATGCTCATCTCTTGTTCTTATCCAGTGTTGCAGACAATGTTTGTGACTCCACAAAATTCATATGTTGTAGTCCTAAGCCCCCAATGTGATGGTGTTGGGACATGGGGCCTTTTGGAGTTAATTAGGTTTAGATGAGGCCATGAAGATGATGCCCTCTTGATGAAACTGGTGCCCTAATAAGATGAGATACCATCGAGGTTGCTCTCTCTCTCTCTTTCTCTCTATCATGTGAGGACACAGAAAGAAATCTCCTTCTCCAAGTCAGGAAGAAGGCCCTCACAAGAACTCAATCATGCTGACACCCTGATCTTGGACTTCCAGCCTTCAGAATTGTGAAAAAATAAATGACTGTTGTTTAAACCACTCGGTCTATGGTATTTTGTTATAGAAGCCCAAGAAGACTGACATCCAGTAAAACAATGACTAAGAAACGTGATTAAGAATACAGCTAGTGGTCCAAGGGAAAGGACAGCAGTGATACATATATTCATAATACCAGGATATGTTTTCCCCTGACTCTTTTAAAAGATGAGAAGTTATAGGAATTCTGAGAGTCAGAAAAGGTAAGTCTGCCTTTGTCAGAGGTCACTTTGTTAGAGGGTTAGGCATTACTGCTATGAAAATTTAAAAGTTCTGTGACAGGACACAAAACTTAGTGAGCTTGAAGGTGAACAAACAGGTCTCCAACAGCAACCCTATGAGACAGATACAGACCAACAACATTTGAAAACTCAGATCTTTGATGCAATTTCCAGACTCATTGGAATTTCGTTCTATGGATTCAAAAGTCCAATCAACTCTCAGGCTTCTATTTTCATAAAAAGGAATGAGAGGTAGTTATTATCCAAAACCCCCTAAAGCATTTTACTTGTCTCTATAAATTTGCTCTAGAGAATGGCATTGTATTAGTCAGGTTCTTCAGAAAAACAGAACCAATAAGAGATAGACACAGATACACACACCCACACATACATGATAGACAGATAGATAGATATAGAGATATACAGAGAGAGAAATTTATTTCAATGAATTGATTCATGTGAGGTGCAGTTTGGCAAGTCCAAAACATATAAGGCAGGCTAGGAATTTAGGTAAGAGTTGATGTTGGCCGGGCACGGTGGCTCACTCCTGTAATCCCAGCACTTTGGGAGGCGAGGTGGGTGGATCACGAGGTCAGGAGATCGAGACCATCCTGGCTAACACGGTGAAACCCCGTCTCTACTAAATATACAAAAAATTAGCCGGGCGCGGTGGCGGGCGCCTGTATTCCCAGCTACTCGGGAGGCTGAGGCAGGAGAATGGCGTGAACCCAGTGGGCGGAGCTTGCAGTGAGCTGAGATCGCGCCACTGCACTCCAGCCTGGGTGACAGAGCGAGACTCCGTCTCAAAAAAAAAAAAAAAAAAAAAAAGAGTTGATGCTGCAGTCTTGAGTTTGAAATCTTCAAGCTATCAGGTTAAAAACTCAGGCAGCAATTCTGAATTGCATGCTTGAAAACTTCTTCTTTGGGAAACCTCAGTCTTTGCTCTTAAGACCTTCAACTGATTAGATAAGGTTTATCTACATTACGGGAGAATAATCTGCTTTACTCAAAGTCTACTGATTATAAATGTTAATCATGTCTAAAACATACCTCCACAGTAATGTATAAACTAGTGTTTAACCAAACAATTGGGCGCCATAGACTTGTCAAGTTGTCACCAAAAATTAACCACCAAAACATAAAATGGGAAGTGAAAGGGACAACAAACTTCCAAATTCTTCAAATTTCTCATCTGTCCTCACTAGCAAACGTTCTTAGGTATATACTTTATTCATTATCTCATTAAACAGCTCCCTGAATGCAAGATGGTCTATTATGTCCAAATGAGTACCTTGCATTTTTACTAATGTCAACACAGCAATTGCGAGATCAGTTATCTGGGATGCAAGAAATAAACATGGTCAGCCCTGAACCATGAGACATCAAAAGAGTCAACTAAGGCAAAGCTTATAAAAAAGATGTGCTCATGAAGGATGCGATACTGCTTCTATGTTCAGCATTTTAGCCTCATGGGCTAGCCTTATGCCCTGGCACATGGTTGGTGCCCCAGAAATATTTGTTAAATGAATACATGAATGAATTAGGGAGGTAAAAGAGCTTAACATTATTGAAGATGCTTCCTACTTTGAGATAACATTGTTTACCTGTTTTTTGCACATCATTACAAAATAGATATTAATAATTACTTCTGCAAATTCAACAAGTTGTGAGTTTACTGTAACTACTCTTAGTTCTTAAGTCAGTAAGATATCTTGGGTATTTTGGACCTATACACTTTCATCCATGTTGTAGCATTCAGAATTCAGTAAGCATTTTTTTTTTTTTTTTTTTTTTGAGAGGCAGGGTCTTGCTCTCTCGCACAGGCTGGAGTGCAATGGCACGATGTCAGCTCACTGCAACCTCCACCTCCCAGGTTCAAGCGATTCTCCTGCCTCAGCCTCCTGAGTAGCTGGGATTACAGGGGCATGCCACCACACCTGATTAATTTTTTGTATTTTTAGTAGAGACGGGGTTCCACTGTGTTAGCCAGAATGGTCTTGATCTCCTGAACTCATGATCCACCTGCCTTGGCCTCCCAAGTGCTGCAATTATAGGCATGAGCCACCATGCCCGGCCGCAGTAAGCATTTTTACCAGCTGTGTGACCTAGGCTAATAACAATAATAGCTAACATTTATTGGGCATTTACATAATGCCTAGTCCTGCTCTTATTGTCTATATTTGCCCATTATATTCTCGTGGTATGAGTTTTATTATTAGCACCCTTTTTACAGAGAGGAAACTAAAGCAAAAATAACTTCAAGAACTCACTCAAAAGTCAGACTAGTAGTTAATGGCTGGGTGGGAACTTGAGCTCAAACAGTTCCACACATCTCTATACTGCAAGTTACTTAACTACTCAGAGCCTCACTGTGCTCACTTACAAAAGGAAGATAATAGTTCTCCCCCTGCAAAATTCTCTTAGGATTGGAGCCAATTTATATAATGCTCATAGCACTGTCCTGGCTCATGGCTTATAGACCCTGGGTAAATGACAGTAGTCAATAGGACATGTATCATCTCTACAACTTGATTCATAAAATTAACAATAAAACTCATACTAATAAATGTGAATTCAGGAATGCAGATTAATCACTTTAAATTGTGTCATGCCACTCACTGTTAACACAAAATTTTAGACTAAAATTTTAGAATGTGGTAAATTAAAGATGACCACGAATTCTTTGCTACTCCTCTTATTGAAGGCTAGATTTTAATTTCCCTCTCCATGAATCTCAACTAGCCTTAGTGAGTGGCTTGGCCAATAGAATGTGACAGAACTGACAGTTCGCAAATTCTAAGACGAGGTCATGGGAGCCTTTCAGCTTCTTCCTGGGCCACTTGGAATACTTGCCCTAGGAGCCCTGAGCTTCATGGAAGGAGTCTACTTACCTTGAGTCGCTAAGGTCAGTCTTCCAGCCATGTCCATCAAAGTGGCAGACATATAAGTAAAGCCATCTTGGGCTCTGCAGATCAGCCCATCTGCCAGCTGAATACCACCAAGAGACCTCCATTAATGCCACAGGAAACAGTTGTACCACCCAAATTTCCAAATTTCTGATCAAGAAAATAGTGAGCTGTAATAAACAGTTGTTTTAAGCCTTTTGTTCTGTGGGCAGTTTGTTAAATAGTTTGTTAACTGGACAAAAAGAATTCAAAAAAATACCAAATGAGAAATTGCACAGCACTATGTCCTGAGAGAAAATACTTTTGGATTCAGCTGCCAATCAATAAAATCCACATGAATGATGTTGAGCAGACAGCCCTCATTGGAGAGCAATATTTTTACTGGAAAAACATTTATCAGGATTAGTAAGTAGGAGTAGAATACGTGATGTCAGTGAATTCAAGGTAATGCTTACAAGTCACCAAGACCAGCTGAAGATAAAATAAGAAAGCAGAAACTACATAATGTTTTCATTCTTGCTATCACAAAATTGAAACAAATCTAGAACAGAATTTGATCAGATGGAGGGTCCAACTGAGACTAAAATACATGTGTCATGTAGATTCCCTTACAAACAGGACTATCTTAGGTTAATAATATTGCAATGAGAGAGTCAGATGTAAAGTAAGTTTACAGTAGTTAAAGGCGAGATGCATGTGTCTTGCAAATGCCACTTTAAGAGGGTCTGGAGAGGAATGAGGGAGCCATTTCTGCAGCAGACAGAAGATGAGATCCTGAGTATAAAAATCACTACAATCCAATACCAAATTATATATAATTTCCCAGCAGTATGAAACCTAAAGAAATTCTGACCCACAAATACTGATTTCTTTATTTGCTAAAAAAAAAAAAAAATACATTTGAGGAGATACACAGCTTCAGAAATGTCTTTTGCTGGTTTTAGAAATAAAAGAGACTAAAGATTTTGTTATAAATAAAGACAGTCAAAAATCCTTGAGTCACAAACCATTTTCTAAACTATCTTAGAAAAAATATTCTCTTCCCTACGTAATGTAAACATAGGCTTAAGACAGCCCCAAAGAGAAAGTAAAAGATTTTATTTTTAAATGTTAATTAATAAAATACCAAGTTTTATCTTGTAACTTAAAAATAAATACATAATAAGCTGCCGGTAACTTTCTATTTTCTTTTGGATCTATAATCAATTACTGGACAGTTGCCAGTAATTTTCTGTTTTCTTTTGGATCTGTAATCAATTACACCGTCATGTATTGTTTCATCTTTCTTTTCTCTCCAAGAAGGTTTTGAACTCTGAATCTCAGGAACTTTTTCCATTTGAATTCTCACTACAGAAAGTATAATTCTAGACATACAAGATAATCTGTTTTTCTTAATCTAAAATTCACACAAATTGATATAGTACATGTTTGATAATGTGTGACATATCTTTTTCCCAGAATTATGCAAGATTTTTAGAAAGTTGATGATGGATTCTTTATACAACTATTTAAAACAATTCATTATTGTTTATTAATAATAAATGTATATAAACATGATTAACATTTTTATCCTAGGAAGCAAAAGTTTCAAAGATCAAATAGTGAGTACTACTAATTCCAAGCACATATGCTAAGACCATTTAAAACACTAACATAAATATTAGAAATATTTTCTATTAATATTTTTGAATATTAATAGGAAATATTTTATTAACAAAATAAATGGAAAAAATAGGAGGTGAGATATTTAGGCTGTAATCACTAATGAAAGAATGAGAAATAAATTACAGTGTACTAAATTTCCACAGAGATGTCCAGGAAAAAAAATGTGATGTATATACCACTATGATTTCTAGAAGCCTTATCCTTTTTTTTTTTTAGAGAGAGGAGGTCTGGCTTTGTCAACCGGGCTGGGATGCAATAGCATAATCGTAGCTCACTGTAACCTTGAACGCTTGGGCTTAAGCAATCCTCTGGTCTCAGTCTCCCAAATAGCTAAGTCTATAGGCATATGCCACCATGCCCAGCTAATCTTTTTAATTTTTTTGTAACAACAGAGTCTCATTATGTTGCTCAGGCTGGTCTCAACTCCTGGCCTCAAGCAGTCCTCCTGCCTCGACCTCCTAAAGTGTTGGAATTACAGGCATGAGCTAATGCTACTGGCCTCCATAAGCATTTTAAATGATTGAATTTGAACTTCCAAGTTAACATGTAGACAGATTTTACATGATAAGATAAACCTGAGGGCCGGGTGCTGTGGCTCATGCCTGTAATTCCAGCACTTTGGGAAGCTGAGGCAGGCAGATCACTTGAGGTCAAGAGTTCAAGGCCAGCCTGGTCAACTAGAACTATAAAAACTGGGCATGGTGGTGAGCACTTGTAATCCAAGCTACTCGGGAGGCTGGGGCAAGAGAATCCTTACACCCTGGAGGCGGAAGTTGCAGTAGCCGAGAACACGCACCACTGTACTCCAGCCTGGGCAACACAGCAAGACAGCAAGACTCCGTCTCAAAAAAAAAAAAAAAAAAAAAAAAAAAAAAGATAAACCTGATAGGCTCCTTCTTAACTTTCTAATAAAATACTTAGGCTTCTTCTTAACTTTCTTTTTTTTTTATTAGACTTTAAGTTTTAGGGTACATGTGCACAATGTGCAGGTTAGTTACATACATATACATGTGCCACGTTGGTGTGCTGCACCCATTAACTCGTCATTTAACATTAGGTATATCTCCTAATGCTCTCCCTCCCCCCTCCCCCTACCCCACAACAGGCCCCGGTGTGTAATGTTCCCCTTCCTGTGTCCATGTGTTCTCATTGTTCAATTCCCACCTATGAGTGAGAACATGCGGTGTTTGGATTTTTGCCCTTGCAATAGTTTGTTGAGAATGATGGTTTCCAGCTTCATCCATGTCCCTACAAAGGACATGAACTCATCCTTTTTTATGGCTGCATAGTATTCCATGGTGTATATGTGCCACATTTTCTTAATCCAGTCTATCATTGTTGGACATTTGGGTTGGTTTCAAGTCTTTGCACTTCTGAATAGTGCCACAATAAACATATGTGTGCATATGTCTTTATAGCAGCATGATTTAGAATCCTTTGGGTATATACCCAGTAATGGGATTGCTGGGTCAAATGGTATTTCTAGTTCTAGATCCCTGAGGAATCACCACACTGATGAATACTCTCGAAGACAGACAAAATTGTGAAAGTTTGGACTTCGAACCCCATGGTAAAAGAAGATCTTGGAAAATACTGGTGGAATTTCTACTAAATGCATCACCATTCAAGATAGAGTAGTATGTTATTGAACCACATATTACATACTCTATCCTCTGAAATAGAAGAGAAAGCCACCCCACCCTCAGCAAATCATTATTGAAAAGCAAGAAGCACAAAAGAAAAACAAAGAGAAAACAATGAGAGGAGATAATATATTTGGAAGGTAAAGGACAAAAAGCCAGCTAAGATTATAAATGTTTCAATAAAAGAAAAAAAATTCTTTCTCTGATGTGCTGAACAAAAAGAAAAAATAAATAAAACAGAGTAATAATCAACTAGAAGAAAATATCTTAGCTGCAAAAATATCTGAGCCTATGTGTTCTTAGAGTCCTACGAAAAAATAGAATAAAATGCAAAAATTAGATATATAGATGTATACATATGTATGTATGTAGGCTTGCAATATTTCATAATTTCAAAGATAAAGAAAACACTATAAGCATCTGGAGAAAATATCTGACTTCGTATTTTTCCCCATCCCTAAATACACCAGAAGACAGTAAAGCAATCAAAGTCTACTGAATGATGAGATAAAACAGCTGTGACCTAGGAACTACATATTCATCCAAGTAATTATTTATTTGTGACAACAACAGAAAGACTTCCTCAAATAAGTAAATAGCAAAAGATAAACTACTGAAGAATGCTCTTTTTTAAATTTGAAGATAATCACAAGCATTTTGTTTAAATAATACATCTGCAGAGTAATTTTATTTTACCTCAACCATGTGAAATAAAAAGGAAATACCAAGGCTTTCCTTCAGACTTCCAGAGTTCACAAATCATACACCTTTTATGAGAAAGTGATGTCTACATCCAAATTATTTCCAATGAAACACATTATTAAGTAAAACAACCAAATAAAGTTAGTTACTAACTTTTCAGGGGTTAAACGTTACTGTCAAAGTATTTAGCAACAATCTCTGAAGACCAGGTATCCTATAAGAATTTTTATCTAGCATTAATATAAGCGAGAATAGTTTCTATTTTTCTCTGCAAGTGCAGGGAAAGAGGAACAAACATTTCCTTCTTATATTGAAGTGCCTTTCTTTATTCATGATTGGAAGGCTAAGACTTAAGTACTGGGATTTCATCAGTTAACACTGGCAGAAAAAGAAGCAGACCTGAGAATCTCAAAGCATATAATAAAGAAAAAAAAAAGGAGAAAACAGCATTATATACATCAGAATGTGGGAGGTACAAAGCTTTGCATCTAAACTTTCCCAAACATTCTAACAATAGATTGATTCCAACTGTCTGAAGAATAAGTCAATATGGGCCACATGTGCTGTTTCATGACTGTAATTCTAGTACTCTAGGAGGCTGAGGTGAGAGGACTGCTTGAGCCCAGGAGTTCCAGTCCAGCCTGGGCAAACAGCAAGACCCTGTATCTACCAAAAAAGTTTGAAACATTAGCCAGGCGGGAGGGTGGAGCCAAGATGGCCAAATAGGAACAGCTCCAGTCCACACCTCCCAGTGTGAGCGATGCAGAAGACGAGTGATTTCTGCATTTCCAACTGAGGTACTGGGTTCATCTCACTGGGGAGTGCCAGACAGTGGGTACAGGACAGTGAGTTCAGCACACTGTGTGTGAGCCGAAGCAGGGCGAGGCATCGCCTCACCTGGGAAGTGCAAGGGGTCAGGGAATTCCTTTTCCCAGTCAAAGAAAGGGGTGACACATGGCACCTGGAAAATCAGGTCACTCCCACCCTAATACTGCACTTTTCCAATGGGCTTAACAACCGGCACACCAGGAGATTATATCCCGCACATGGCTCGGAGGGTCCAATGCCCACAGAGCCTCACTCATTGTTAGCACAGCAGTCTGAGATCAAACTGCAAGGTGGCAGCGAGGCTGGGGGAGGCGCGTGTGCCATTGCCCAGGCTTGAGTAGTTAAACAAAGTGGCCTGGAAGCTCGAACTGGGTGGAATCCACCACAGCTCAAGGAGGCCTGCCTGCCTCTGTAGGCTCCACCTCTGGGGGCAGGGCACAGACAAAGGCAGCAATAACCTCTGCAGACTTAAATGTCCCTGTCTGACAGCTTTGAAAAGAGTAGTGGTTCTCCCACCACATAGCTTGAGATCTGAGAATGGGCACACTACCTCCTCAAGTGGGTCCCTGACCCCCGAGGAGCCTAACTGGGAGGCAACCCCCAGTAGAGGTGGGCTGACACCTCACACGGCCGGGTACTCCTCTGAGACAAAACTTCCAAAGGAATGATCAGGCAGCAGCATTTGTGGTTCACCAATATCTGCTGTTCTGCAGCCACTGCTGCTGATACCCAGGCAAAGAGGGTCTGGATTGGACCTCCAGCAAACTCCAACAGACCTGCTGCTGAAGGTCCTGACTGTTAGAAGGAAAACTAACAAACAGAAAGGACATCCACACCAAAACCCCATCTGTATGTCACCATCATCAAAGACCAAAGGTAGATAAAACCACAAAGACGGGGAAAAAAAAGAGCAGAAAAACTAGAAACTCTAAAAATCAGAGTGCCTCTCCTCCTCCAAAGGAACGCCAGCTCCTCACCAGCAATGGAACAAAACTGGACGGAGAACGACTTTGACGAGTTGAAAGAAGAAAGCTTCAGAAGATCAAACTACACGGAGCTAAAGAAGGAAGTTCGAACCAATGGCAAAGAAGTTAAAAACTTTGAAACAAAATTAGATGAACGGATAACTAGAATAACCAATGCAGAGAAGTCCTTAAAGGAACTCATGGAGCTGAAAAACATGGTATGAGAACTATGTGACAAATGCACAAGCCTCAGTAACCGATATGATCAACTGGAAGCAAGGGTATCAGCGATGCAAGATGAAAGTAATGAAATGAAGTGGGAAGAGAAGTTTAGAGAAAATAGAACAAAAAGAATTGGACAAATCCTCCAAGAAATATGGGACTATGTGAAAAGACCAAATCTAAGTCTGATTGGTGTACCTGAGAGTGATGGGGAGAATGGAACCAAGTTGGAAAACACTCTGCAGGATATTATCCAGGAGAACTTCCCCAACGTAGCAAGGCAGGCCAACATTCAAATTCAGGAAATACAGAGAATGCCACAAAGATACTCCTCAAGAAGAGCAACTCCAAGACACATAATTGTCAGATTCACCAAAGTTGAAATGAACGAAAAAATGTTAAGGGCAGCCAGAGAGAAAGGTCAGGTTACCCACAAAGGGAAGCCCATCAGACTAACAGTGGATCTCTCAGCAGAAACTCTACAAGCCAGAAGAGAGTGGGGTCCAATATTCAACATTCTTAAAGAAAAGAATTTTCAGTCCAGAATTTCATATCCAGCCAAACTAAGCTTCATAAGTGAAGGAGAAATAAAATCCTTTACAGACAAGCAAATGCTGAGAGATTTTGTCACCACCAGACCTGCCCTAGAAGAGCTCCTGAAGGAAGCACTAAACATGGAAAGGAATAACCGGTACCAGCCACTGCAAAAACATGCCAAATTGTAAAGACCATCGAGGCTACGAACAAACTGCATCAATTAACGAGCAAAATAACCAGCGAATATGATAACGACAGTATCAAATTCACACATAACAATACTAACCTTAAATGTAAATGGGCTAAATGCTCCAATTAAAAGGCACAGACTGGCAAATGGGATGAAGAGTCAAGACCCATCAGTGTGCTGTATTCAGGAAAACCATCTCACATGCAGAGACACACATAGGCTCAAAACAAAGGGATGGAGGCAGATCTACCAAGCGAATGGAAAACAAAAAAAGGCAGGGGTTGTAATACTAGTCTCGGTTAAAACAGACATTAAACCAACAAAGATCAAAAGAGACAAAGAAGGCCATCACATAATGGTAAAGGGATCAATTCAACAAGAACTAACTATCCTAAATATATATGCACCCAATACAGGAGCACCCAGATTCATAAAGCAAGTCCTTAGTGACCCACAAACAGACTTAGACTCCCACACAATAATAATAGGAGATTTCAACACCCCACTGTCAACATTAGATGGATCGACAAGACAAAAAGTTAACAAGGATATCCAGGAATTGAACTCAGCTCTGCACCAAGTGGACCTAATAGACATCTACAGAACTCTCCACCCCAAATCAACAGATTATACATTCTTTTCAGCACCACATCACACCTATTCCAAAATTGACCACATAGTTGGAAGTAAAGCACACCTCAGCAAATGTAAAAGAACAGAAATTATAACAAACTGTCTCTCAGACCATAGTGCAATCAAACTAGAACTCAGGATTAAGAAACTCACTCAAAACCACACCACTACATGGAAACTGAACAACCTGCTCCTGAACGACTACTGGGTACATAACGAAATGAAGGCAGAAATAAAGATGTTCTTTGAGACCAACGAGAACAAAGACACAACATACCAGAATCTCTGGGACACATAAAAAGCAGTGTGTAGAGGGAAATTTATAGTACTAAATGCCCACAAGAGAAAACAGGAAAGATCTAAAATTGACACCCTAACATCACAATTAAAAGAACTAGAGAAGCAAGAGCAAACACATTCAAAAGCTAGCAGAAGGCAAGAAATAACTAAGATCAGAGCAGAACTGAGGGAAATAGAGACAAAAAAACCCTTCAAAAAATCAATGAATCCAGGAGCCGGTTTTTTGAAAAGATAAACCAAAATGATAGACCACTAGCAAGACTAATAAAGAAGAAAAGAGAGAAGAATCAAATAGACACAATAAAAAATGACAAAGGAGATTTCACCACCGATCCCACAGAAATACAAACTACCATGAGAGAATACTATAAGCACCTCTATGCAAATAAACTAGAAAATCTAGAAAACATGGATAAATTCCTCGACACATACACCCTCCCAAGACTAAACCAGGAAGAAGTTGAATCTCTGAATACACCAATAACAGGATCTGAAATTGAGGCAATAATTAATAGCTTACCAACCAAAAAGAGTCCAGGACCAGATGGATTCACAGCTGAATTCCACCAGAGGTACAAGGAGGAGCTGGTACCATTCCTTCTGAAACTATTCCAATCAACAGAAAAAAAGGCAATCCTCCCTAACTCATTTTATGAGGCCAGCATCACCCTGATACCAAAGCCTGGCAGAGACACAACAAAAAAAAGAGAATTTTAGACCAATATCCTTGATGAACATTGATGCAAAAATCCCCAATAAAATACTGGCAAATTGAATCCAGCAACACATCAAAAAGCTTATCCACCATGATGAAGTGGGCTTCATCCCTGAGATGCAAGGCTGGTTCAACATACGAAAATCAATAAACATAATCCAGTATATAAACAGAACCAAAGACAAAAACCACATGATTATCTCAATAGATGCAGGAAAGGCCTTTGACAAAATTCAACAACGCTTCATGCTAAAATCTCTCAATAAATCAGGTATTGATAATAAGAGCTATCTATGACAAACTCACAGCCAATAACATACTGAATGGACAAAAACTGGAAGCATTCCCTTTGAAAACTGGCACAAGACAGGGATGCCCTCTCTCACCACTCCTATTCAACATAGTGTTGGAAGTTCTGGCCAGGGCAATCAGGCAGGAGAAGGAAATAAAGGGTATTCAATTAGGAAAAGAGGAAGTCAAATTGTCCCTGTTTGCAGATGACATGATTGTATATCCAGAAAACCCCATCATCTCAGCCCAAAATCTCCTTAAGCTGATAGGAAAATTCAGCAAAGTCTCAGGATACAAAATCAACGTGCAGAAATCGCAAGCATTCTTATACACCAATAACAGACAGAGAGCCAAATCATGAGTGAACTCCCATTCACAATTGCTTCAAAGAGAATAAAATACCTAGGAATTCAACTTACAAGGGATGTGAAGGACCTCTTCAAGGAGAACTACAAACCACTGCTCAATGAAATAAAGGAGGATACAAACAAATGGAAGAACATTCCATGCTCATGGGTAGGAAGAATCAATATCGTGAAAATGGCCATAGTGCCCAAGGTAATTTATACATTCAATGCCATCCCCATCAAGCTACCAATGACTTTCTTCACAGAATTGGAAAAAACTACTTTAAAGTTCATATGGAACCAAAAAAGAGCCTGCATTGCCAAGTCAATCCTAAGCCAAAAGAACAAAGATGGAGGCATCACGCTACCTGACTTTGAACTATACTACAATGCTACAGTAACCAAAACAGCATGGTACTGGTACCAAAACAGAGATATAGACCAATGGAACAGAACAGAGCCCTCAGAAACAATGCTGCATATCTACAACTATCTGATCTTTGACAAACTTGAGAAAAATAAGCAATGGGGAAAGGATTCCCTATTTAATAAATGGTGCTGGGAAAACTGGCTAGCCATATACAGAAGGCTGAAACTGGATCCCTTCCTTACACCTTATACAAAAATTAATTCAAGATGGATTAAAGACTTACATGTTAGACCTAAAACCATAAAAACCCTAGAAGAAAACCTATGCAATACCATTCAGGACATAGGCATGGACAAGGACTTCATGTCTAAAACACCAAAAGCAATGGCAACAAAAGACAAAATTGACAAATGGGATCTCATTAAACTAAAGAGCTTCTGCACAGCAAAAGAAACTACCATCAGAGTGAACAGGCAACCTACAAAATGGGAGAAAATTTTTGCCACCTACTCATCTGACAAAGGGCTTGTATCCAGAATCTACAATGAACTCAAACAAATTTACAAGAAAAAAACAAACAACCCCATCAAAAAGTGGGCAAAGGATATGAACAGACACTTCTCAAAAGAAGACATTTGTGCAGCCAAAAAACACATGAAAAAATGCTCATCATCACTGGCCATCAGAGAAATGCAAATCAAAACCACAATGAGATACCATCTCACACCAGTTAGAATGGCAATCATTAAAAAGTCAGGAAACAACAGGTGCTGGAGAGGATGTGGAGAAATAGGAACACTTTTACACTGTTGGTGGGACTGTAAACTAGTTCAGCCATTGTGGAAGTCGGTGTGGTGATTCCTCAGGGATCTAGAACTAGAAGTACCATCTGACCCAGCCATCCGTTTACTGGGTATATACCCAAAGGATTATAAATCATGGTGCTATAAAGACACATGCACACATATGTTTATTGCGGCACTATTCAGAATTGCAAAGACTTGGAACCAACCCAAATGTCCAACAATGACAGACTGGATTAAGAAAATGTGGCACATATACACCATGGAATACTATGCAGCCATAAAAAAGGATGAGTTCCTGTCCTTTGTAAGGACATGGATGAAGCCGGAAACCATCATTCTCAGCAAACTATTGCAAGGACAAAAAACCAAACACCGCATGTTCTCACTCATAGGTGGGAAGTGAACAGTGAAAACACATGGGCACAGGAAAGGGAAGGGAACATCACACACCGGCGGGGACTGTTGTGGGGTGGGGGGAGGGGGAGGGATAGCATTAGGAGACATACCTAATGCTAAATGACGAGTTAATGGGTGCAGCACACCAACATGGCACATGTATACATATGTAACAAACCTGCACCTTGTGCACATGTACCCTAAAACTTAAAGTATAATAAAAAAAAAAACAATTAGCCAGGCATGGTGACACACACCTGTGGCCCCAATTACTTAGAAGACTGAGATGGCAGAATCACTTGAGCCCAGGAGGCTGAGGCTGCAGTGAGCTATGCTATGCTCACACCACTGCACTCCATCCTGAGTGACAGAGCGAGCTCATGTCTCAGAGAAAAAAAAAAAAAATAGGACATCTCAACCTAGTGTGGCTTCTCACTTCTGACTGTTGCATTATAATCCTGGCTTTCAGGATTATACATTCATATGTATATGTATAAGAATCTTGTAAAAATCCTTATCTAGCATTAATATAAAAAAGAATAGCTTCTATTTTTCTCTGCAAGTACAGGGAAAGAGGAACAAATATTTACTTCTTATATCGAAGTGTCATATATTTATATTCTGAATACATTTATATTCTGAATATAAAATCTAATAAATTTGCTTATTTAATTACTTTCAAGCACCTATGCTACTTGACTGTGAATCCCTGGGGTATTTTTGCATGATCAAGCTCAAGCTCCATTGATAAGAGCATGGTATTGAGCCACAGTTGATAATCCTAGATCATTCAATTAACCTAACCTAAAAGCAGAAAGGGAACAGAGCCTGTTACAGATTGTATTAGTTATCTATTGCTGAGTAACATTACCACAAATTTAGCAGCTTAAAATAACATACATGAGTCTGGGACCCAATGGCTTCACTGCTGAATTTTAGCAAGCAATGAAGAAGAACTAATACCAGTCCTATTCAAACTATCCCAAAAAATAGAGGGGAAGGGAATACTTCCAAACTCATTCTACAAGGCAAGTATTATCCTGATAATAAAAGCAGACAAAGACACATTTAAAAATAAGACTACAGGCCAGTATCCCTGATGAGTACTGATGCAAAAAATCCTCAACAAATACTAGCAAACTGAATTCAACAACATATTGAAAAGATCATTCATTGTGACCAAGTGGGATTTATCCCAGGGATGCAAGGGATAAATGTAACACATTGAACCATCCTTGGTTCAACATATGCAAATCAATCAGTGTGACACATCATATCAACAGAATGAAGGACAAAAAACGTAAGATCATTGCAACTGATGTTGAAAAGGATTTGACAAAATTTAACATCGTTTTATGATGTAAAAAGAAAACTCTAAAAACTAGAGTTAGATGGAACATACCTCAACATAAGAAAACCCATATACAGCAGACTCATAGTCAGTATCATACTGAATGGGGAAAAACTGAAAGATTGGGAACATAATAAGGATGCCCACTTTTGCCACTGTTATTCAACATAGTACTGGAAGTCCTACCTAGAGCAATCATACAAGAGAAAGAAATAAAGCACATCCAAACTGGGAAGGATGAAGTCAAATTATCCTTGTTTGCAAGTAATATGGTTTTATATTTAGAAAAACCTAAAGACTCCACCGAAAACTATTAGAACTGATAAACAAATTCAGAAAAGTTGCAGGATTCAAAATCAACATACAAAAATCAGTGGCATTTCTATATGCCAATGGCAAACAATCTGAAATGGAAATCAAGAAAGTAATTGCATTTACAATAGCTATAAATAAAATTAAATACCTAGGAATAAACTTAACCAAAGAAGTGAAAGATCTCCATAATGAAAACTACAAAACATTGATGCAAGAAATTAAAGAAGACACCAAAAAAAAAAAAAGGAAAGATATTCCATGTTCACGGATTGGAAGACTCAATATTGTTAAAATATCCATACTATCCAAAGAAATCTACAGATTCAATGCAATTCCTATCAAAATACCAATGACATTGTTCACAGAAATAGAAAAAAGCAATCCCAAAATGTATATGGAACCACAATAGACCCAGAACAGCCAAAGCTATCCTGAGCAAAAAGAACAAAACCGAAGGAATCACATTACGTGACTTCAAATTACACTACGGAGCTATAGTAACCAAAACAGCAAGATACTGGCATAAAAACAGACATGTAGACCAGTGGAACAGAATAGAGAACTCAGAAACAAATCCATATACCTACAGTGAATTTATTTTCAACAAAGATACCAATAACATACATTGGGAAAAGGACAGTCTCTTCAAAAAATGGTGCTGGGAAAATTGGGTATCCATATGCAGAAGAATGAAACCATATATGAAAAGCAAATCAAAAAGGATTAAGAACTTAAATATAAGACCTCAAACTATGAATGTGATCAAAGAAAACTTTGGGAAAACTTCCCAGGACATTGGAACGGGTAAAGATTTCTTGAGTAATGTACCATGAGCACAGGCAACCAAAGCAAAAATGGACAAATGGGATCACATCAAGTTAAAAAGCTTCTGCATAGCAAAGGAAACAATCAATAAAGTGAAGAGACAACCCGTAAAATGGGAGAAAATATTTGCAAACTAGTCATCTGACAAGGGATTAATAACTAGAATACATAAGGAGTTCAAACAACTCTATAGGAAAAAAATCTAATAATCTGATCAAAAATGGGCAAAAGATTTGAATAGACATTCCTTGAAAGAAGATATATAAATGGCAAACAGGCATATGCAAAGGTGCTCAACATCATTGATCTTCAGAGAAATGCAAATCAAAACTGCAATGAGATATCATCTCACCCAAGTTAAAATTGCTTTTATCCAAAAGACAGGCAACAACAAATGCTGACAAGAATGTGGAGAAATGAGAATCTTCCTACATTCTTGTGGGGAATGTCAATTAGTCAAAGAACAGTTTGGAAGTTCCTCAATAAATAGAGCTATTATATGATCCAGCAATCCCACTGCTGGGTACATATCCAAAGGAAAGGAAATCAGTATATCAAAGAGAGATCTGCACTCCCATGTTAACTGCAGCACTATTCACAATAGCCAATATTTGGAAGCAACCTAAGTGTCCATCAATAGATGAATTGAAAAAGAAAATATGGTACATATACACAATAAAGTACTATTCAGCCATAGAAAAGAATGAGATTCTGTCATTTACAACAGTACAGATTAAACTGGAGGTCATTATGTTCAGTGAAATAAGCCAGGCACAGAAAGACAAACTTTACAGGTTCTCATTTATTTGCAGGAGCTAAAACAATAACCATAATTGAACTCATGGAGATAAAGAGTAGAATTATGTTTACCAGAGGCTAGGAAGGGGAGTGGGAGTAGGAGAGTGGGGATGGTTAATGGGTACAAAAATAGAGTTCAATAGAATAAATAAGATCTAATATTTGCTAGTACAACAGGGTGACTAAAGTCAGTAATAACTTATTGTACATTTTTAAATAACGAAAAGAATATAATTGGAATGTTTGTAACACACACACACCCACACAATAAAAGCTTGAGCCATATGTAGAAAGCTGAAACTGGATCCCTTCCTTACACCTTATACAAAAATTAATTCAAGATGGATTAAAGACTTAAACGTTAGACCTAAAACCATAAAAACCCTAGAAGAAAATCTAGGCAATACCATTCAGGACATAGGCATGGGCAAGGACTTCATGTCTAAAACACCAAAAGCAATAGCAACAAAAGCCAAAATTGACAAATGGGATCTCATTAAACTAAAGAGCTTCTGCACAGCAAAAGAAACTACCATCAGAGTCAACAGGCAACCTACAGAATGGGAGAAAATTTTTGCAACTTACTCATCTAACAAAGGGCTAATATCCAGAATCTACAATGAACTCAAACAAATTTACAAGAAAAAATCAAACAACCCCATCAAAAAGTGGGCGAAGGATATGAACAGACACTTCTCAAAAGAAAACATTTATGCAGCCAAAAGACACATGAAAAAATGCTGGCCATCAGAGAAATGAAAAATCAAAACCACAGTGAGATACCATCTTACACCAGTTAAAATGGCGATCATTAAAAAGTCAGGAAACAACAGGTGCTGGAGAGGATGTGGAGAAATAGGAACACTTTTACACTTTTACACTGCTGGTGGGACTGTAAACTAGTTCAACCATTGTGGAAGTCAGTGTGGCGATTCCTCAGGGATCTAGAACTAGAAATACCATTTGACCCAACCATCCCATTACTGGGCATATACCCAAAGGATTACAAAACATGCTGCTACAAAGACACATGCACATGTATGTTTATTGCAGCACTATTCACAATAGCAAAGACTTGGAACCAACCCAAATGTCCAACAATGACAGACTGGATTAAGAAAATGTGGCACATATACACCATGGAATATTATGCAGCCATAAAAAATGATGAGTTCCTGTCCTTTGTAAGGACATGGATGAAGCTGGAAACCATCATTCTCAGCAAACTATCGCAAGGACAAAAAACCAAACACCGCATGTTCTCACTCATAGGTGGGAATTGAACAATGAGAACACATGGGCACAGGAAGGGGAACATCACACACTGGGACCTGTTGTGGGGTGGGGGGAGGGGCGAGGGATAGCATTAGGCGATATACCTAATGTTAAGTGAAGAGTAAATGGGTGCAGCACACCAACATGGCACATGTATACATATGTAACTAACCTGCACGTTGTGCACATGTACCTTAAAACTTAAAGTATAAAAAAAAGAAAAGAAAAGAAAAAAAAAAGCTTGAGGTGACAGATATCCCATTTACCTTGTGTGATTATGACACATTGTATGCCTGTATCAAAATATCTCATGTATCCCATAAATATATACACCTATTATGTATCCATAAAATTAAAATAAAATATAACACACATGTATTATCTTACAATTTCAGTCCAAGCATCTAAAGGAGAGGGTCACTATGAATCCAAATTGTTTTAAGCATATGAATAGGTGTCAACAAACATGAATTGAACACTTAATATTTGCAATGTCCCACATCATACATTGTAGAAAACTAAAATAAATAAACCATATCCATGCTGTCAAAGAGCTGACACTCTAGCAGAAGAGAAACAGGGACACAGTTACAAATCACTATAATAATGTAGAATGCAATAAACATTGCTGAAAAAAATTACAGATGACACAAACAAATGGAAACACATCCCATGCTTGTGGATAAGTCAAATCAATATTGTGAAAATGACCATACTGCCAAAAGCAGTCTACAAATTCAATGCAATTCCCATCAAAATACCACTATCATTCTTCACAGAACTAGAAAAAAGCAATTCTAAAATTCATGTGGAACCGAAAAAGAGCCTGCATAGCCAAAGCAAGACTAAGCAAAAAGAACAAATCTGGAGGCATTACATTGCCCGACTTCAAACTATACAATAAGGCCATAGTCACCAAAACAGCATGGTACTGGTATAAAAATAGACACACAGACCAGTGGAAGAGAATAGAGAACCCAGAAATAAACCCACATACTTACAGCCAACTGATCTTTGACAAAGCAAACAAAAAAATAAAGTGGAAAAAAGGCACCCTATTCGACAAATGGTGCTGTGATAATTGGCAAGCCACATGTAGCAGAATGTAACTGGATCCTCATCTCCCATCTTACACAAAAATCAATTCAAGATAAATCAAGGACTTAAATCTAAGACCTGAAACTACAAAAATTCAAGAATGTAACATAAGGAAAACCCTTATAGACATTGGCTTAGGCCAAAATTTCATGATCAAGAACCCAAAAGCAAATGCAACAAAAAACAAAGCTAAATAGGTGGGAGTTAATTAAACTAAAGAATGTTTGCACAGCAAAAGAAATGGTCAGCAGAGTAAACAGACAACCCACAGAATGAGAGAAAATCTTCACAATCTATACATCCGTCAAAAGACTAATATCCAGAATCTACAAGGGACTCAAACCAATTAGCAAGAAAAAAGTAAACAACCCCATCAAAAAGTGGGCTAAAGACATGAATCGACAACACTCAACAAAAGATATACGAATGACCAACAAGCGTATGAAAAAATGCTCAATATCACTAATGATCAGGGAAATGCAAAACCACAACGCACTACCACCTTACGCCTACAAGAATGGCCATAATCAAAAAATCAAAAAATAATCGATGTTGGCATGGATGTGATGAAAAGGGAACACTTCTACACTGTTGGTGGGAATGTAAACTAGTACAACCACTATGGAAGACAGTGTGGAGATTCCTTAAAGAACTAAAAGTAGAACTACCATTTGATCTAGCAATCTCACTACTAGGTATCTCCCCAGAGGAAAAGAAGACATTATACGAAAAAGATACTTGCATATGCATATTTATAGCCACAAAATCTGCAATTGCAAAAATGTGGTACCAGCCCAAATGCCCATCAATCAATGAGTGAATAAAGAAAATGTGGCATGTATGTACACCATGGAATACTACTCAGCCATAAAAAGGAATGAAATAATGGCATTTGCAGCGACCTGGATGGAATCGGAGACCATTATTCTAAGTGAAGTAACTCAAGAATGGGAAACCAAACATTGTATGATCTCACTCATAAGTGGGAGCTAAGTTATGAGGATGCAAAGGCATAAGAATGATACAATGGACTTTGGGGACTATGCGGGAAAGGGTTGTGGGAGGGAGGAGGGATAAAATACTGCACATTGGCTACAGTGTACACTGCTTGGGTAATGGGTACACCAAAATCTCAGAATCACCATCAAATAATTTATTCGTGTAACCAAGCACCATCCGTTCCCCAAAAACCTATTGAAATAAAATAGTAAAAAATATTTAAAATTAAAAATTAAAAAATAAAAGTTATAATAGAAAAATCAAAAAGAAAAGTGGTTGGAGCATAGAGGATGGTAAAGTTATAAAATAGTAGAGTTGTAAGTAGGTAATCATTCCCAAAGAATGGACTGCAGAACGGTCATGAGGAATGTGAAAAGACAAAGAACAAATCTGAGAGCAAGCAGGCCAAGGACAGCACACCAGCTTTCATCTAATCTGGGTTATCAGCCCTTGCTGTCTCAAAGAAGAGCTGTGAAAACACAACATATTGAAGAGGACACAGAGCAACCAGGATCTCAGACATTCATGAAAGGAGAATATAACGATGCAACCACTTTGAAAAACTGGAAGTTCCATAAAAAAATGAAACATACATCACCCCCACATCCCAGAAGTTCTACTCCTAGGTATTTGTTTAAGGGAAATGAAATCTTATGACAGCAAAAAGATTCCACAAGAAGTTTCATGGCAACTTTACATATAATAGCCAAAAACTAGAAACAACCCTGATGTCCATCAACAGGTGAATGGATCAGCAAAATGTGATACAGTTATACAATGAAATACTAGTCAGTAATATAAAGGAAAAATATATTATAAATAGATAATTAGATAGATAGATAATAGAGACATAGATATGCATGCAACAAGGATGAATCTCAACATTGTGCTGAGTGAAAGGGAAGAGTTCACTTAAGATCTGAGCATTTCATTGCATGTAAGTTGTATCTTATATCTATCAGATTCCGATCAGGAGACAGAACCACACAGTAATTTGAACAGGGGAAGTTTAATATAAAAAATTATTAACTATAAACAGGAATTACCTACTAATAGATAAAGCCAAGCTTAAAGGATAAATACATAGAAAACATACATAGCAATCAATGCCTCTAGCACTGAAGCACAGCACCTAGGCATGCATCAAATACAGAAGAGGCCTCCAGAGCTGAAATCCAAACTTTCACTGGGAAGGACACCATCCACCTGCGTGTGGATGGTGGAGAAGTTCATGCAGATGCCATGCTGGTAGAACTTACTGAGAAGCTGCCTTCTGGGATGCTGAAGGAAGCCCTCAACAAGGTGTTGTACCTCAGAACTCACTGCAAAGCCTCCCACAGAGATGGTGAGCTGGGAAACTACTTCCTTGGTTGCTAGGTGAAGCTGCCCACAGAAAGATGCCATGCTGCAGAGCTCACTAAGAAACCACCCATAGGGGTGGCCCAATAGGAAGCAATCCCCTGGGGTGCTAGGGAATGCTGCCCATGGGGAAGTAAGTATCAGCCAATTGTCCTATATGCTCCTGACTCATGCACTGCAATAGCAATCGCGCAGAGCACACTAGGAACCAGAAGAAAAGCCCTTTCATCCTCCAGCATACCTCCAGTGCCCTCTAGTGACAAAATTTAACATTGTGCCAGCTGATAATGAAAAAATGCTTCAGAATCACAAGCAGGGCAATGAAGGATAGATCTAAAACTGAGAGGCAACAAATAGATAACTAACACATGCCTCAAGGAGATGAAGAAGGGGGCAGGAGGAGAAGAGGAGGAAGAGGAGAAGGAGGAAGAAGAGAAGGTCATCTGTGGGATTTGAGGTATGATGGAAGATCAGAGACTTAAACAGAATAGATATAACTGGCTAAACATGAACAATAAATGATAGCTGGTGAACCTTGAGTATTTGCAAAGAGTGTACTAGGCACAGTATTTCATTTAGTAAAATATTTCTAGAAGTTAGTTATTGTTATTATCATTTTGGTGAAGAAACTGGGACTCAAAGGGGATGGACAACTTACCCTAAGGTCACACAACCAGATGGTAATAGACCCAAAATTTTCACCCAGAACTCTGACTCCAAAGCCTCACTACATTGCATCTCCTCGATGATATATAATCATGCCAATGCCAAAATGGAAAGTCAGGATTCTGGTCCCCCCAGTAATTGCTTTTATACTTATCCCTAAGTCTGTCATTGAATACAAGAAGCTACAGGACTGGTTTCAAGTGGTGCTACATTTTTATAATCTTAGTGCAGAACTGGAAAGAGCAACTTGCCCATTCACCCAAGACTAACATCTGGCATGAAGTGAATTGCTTCTGTAGACAGTAAACGAGAGTAAGCTGGTATTTTTTTCTAAGTCAACTTTAGGACAGCTTTTCAAACAAACACACATTGCCTTTATTCCCAGGACAAAAACCAGAAACTCTAATAGTCCCTGGCTGTTATAATTTTGATGCTTAATATACTTCTATCTATGTAAGCCGTATCACATACCTTTCTAATAAGGCAAGGAATAGTGAATAACATCAATTATATCACGATTGTTTCACTTATAAAGTTAATTAATATTAATAATGATTATTTATATTGGAGTTACCATTATCATTACCTTATATCATTCAATACTTATTCTGAAAGTCAAAGAATTATAATGTGGGTGGAAGGGTACTTGGAATTGTCTTGTTTAATCACCAGTGACCTATGAGTGCATGGCGAACTGTTAAAAAAATAAGCTAATGCTCTCTACTCAATTATTATGCCATAACTGAATCATAATATTTATTCACTTTCTCCCTGAATGACTTCATCCAATTTCTAGACTTCACATATCTATGCTGAAAATTTCCAGATTTGTATTTTCAGCACTGAACTCTCTCATGATCCAGATTTCTTATATCTTATTGACTACTCAGATCTCAAATATGCTTCTCAGATTTAACAATTCCAAAACAGAACTTTCTGTCTGCTTTCCTCCAGTCTTTTAGAGCTAATGAATGGCATTATTATCCACCTACTTGCTCAAGCTGAAAACCTAGAAGTCATTCTTGATTCTTTTCTTTACCTTATCACCCAAATCCAATTCATCAGCTAGTCATACTATCCCTACCTCAAATAATGTATTAATATATCCATTTCTTTCTAGCTACACTGCCATCTTCCTAGTCCAATTTACTACCATTTCTCATTTAGACTATTGATATAGAACTGCTCACCTTGCTTCTACCTATGACTGTCCTCAATTCATTCACATTACTGCATGCTGCCAAAAACTATCCAAAAGATTCTTAATGCATTAAGAATAAAATCCACACTCTTTATCATGGCCTATTAGTTCAAACCCTAATTGCCTCCCTGTATCAGGATTCAATCAGAAAAGAGATCCACTATAAGTGATATAGAATAAAGTTTATCATAAGGGTTTGACATTGAGCCCCTAGCAATTGTGACAGCTAGTAACGATTCTATATAAGGATGTTGCTTCTATATCTGATGCTGGACTGGAAAGAAGGATGAATGGGAAATGTGAAGTGGGGAGAGCAAGAATGAACTGAAACCTGCAAGGATGAGCTGTAGCTCATGAATATGAACTAAAACTTGTATCTATCTTTTGCTACATTCAGGCCTCAATTTCAACATTGTGGGTGACTTGCAGAGGAAGCTAACACTCTTTGTCATAGATTTAGGCCACATACCTGGCATAGGATTAGGAGGAGCTAAAGAAGGTGTTTCATCAGCAGTTGAAGTAGCTGTAGGCTTGGCTGCCGTCCCGTGCCACTAATGTGAGCCAACAGAGCAGAGACAATGTGTGTGAACTGGAGCAGAGACAATGTGTGTGAACTGCAGAAGAACCTGACTGAACACAAAACATCTGAACACAAACGCAACTGATGCTTTACTTATGCCTCCCAAATCTCATGCAAATTTTTCTTGTCACCAACCCTAAACAGAACTATATGGGAAAGGCAATTCTTGTAAATGTAGTTCCAGCTTAGCTAGGTTAACAAAGTATAAAGCCACCACTAACCACTCTTATCAATGTGGCCCAACCATACTTCTTTTAACCATACCTAATTTCCAAATAAAAATAAATTATGCTTCTGCCTCATATAACGCAACTATCCTTTGTAAAACTGAAAATATATTAAACTTCTCAAGGGTCTATAAAATTTCTTTGTATATTTTGGGGTAGTATTTATTCTTCTCGTAGCTGAGTCACACTCTCCCTTTGATATTCTGTAATTTAAACACTGAGCTATAAGAAGTGGTTCACTGATAAATGTTTAGCAACCAGTTCTCCAAAGGGGAAAAAGCCCTTACATAGATTTTGCTAGTTTCTATGGTATTAATACTCCCACCATGGCCAGTTTTATCCCAGCAAATGTGATATCACTGAACACAGAGTTAAGAAGAGGTAGGCGGTTGCACATCAATATGTAGTAGTTCCATTATACAGATACAGTATACATAAATAACTTCCAGAGTACAGATAATACTAAGCTATCATACAATAATTTAAAATTATGAGACTTTGGGAGCTGGAAAGTCTATCTATAGGGCAAGCTTACAGGTTGGAAATTTAGGTAAGAGTTGGCGTTGCAGTCTTGAATCTTAAATCTGCAGGGCAGACCAGCAGGTGGGAAACTGGCAGTGTTTTTACATTACAGTATTGAGACAGAATTCCTTATTTTCCAAGAAACCTCAATTTTTGTTCTTAAGGACTTCAACTGATTGTATGGAATGCACCCATTTCATGAAAGGTAATCTTCTGTACTTGAAATCAACTGATTGCAAATGTTTGCCATGTTTATAAAATAGCTTCACAGCAACATCTTTACTAGTGGTTGACAAAATAACTGGGCAGTAGCCTAGCCAAGATGACAGATAAAATTTACCTTCACATCATCTGAATGCAATTGCTCTTAATTGTCTTTACTAACAAATATAGGGAAAAAGGCATCCATCAGTTCAATTGCTATGTGCCATGTGTCAGGTGATACGTGTTGATTTGTTCCTGTTGAGAGACAATTCTCTAGGGATCGCTCACATTTCTACACATTATGTATTACGTTTTGTTATGCACTATCTTTTCAAGAATGTTTGCTTAAAAACATCAAAAGCAATTGCAACAAAAGCAAAAACTCGCAAACGGGACCTGATTAAACTAAAGAGCTTCTGCACAGCTAAAGAAACTATATCAGAGTGAACAGATAACCTATGGAATGGGAGAAAAATTTTGCAATCTATCCATCTGACAAAGGTCTAATATCCAGAATCTACAAGGAACTTAAGCAAATTTGCAAGAAAAAAACAAGCAACCCCATCAAAAAGTGGGCAAAGGACATGGACAGGTACTTCTCAAAAGAAGACATACATGTGGCCAACAAACACACAAATAAAAGCTCAACATCATTGACCATTAGAGAAATGCAAATCAAAACCACAATGAGATACCATTTAACATCAGTCAGAATAGTGATTAAAAAGTCAAGAAACAACAGATGCTGGCGAGGCTGTGGAGAAACAGGAACACTTTTACACTGTTAGTGGGAGTGTAAGTTAGTTCAACCACTGTTGAAGACAGTGTGGCAATTCCTCAAGGATCTAGAACCAGAAATACCATTTGACCCAGCAATCCCATTACTGGGTATATATGCAAAGGAATATAAATCATTCTATTATAAAGATACATGAACACATATTTGCTATTTACAATAGCAAAGACATGGAATCAACCTAAATGCCCATCAATGATAGACTGGATAAAGAAAATGTGGCACATATACACCATGGAATACTATGCAGCCATAAAAACAAATGAGATTATGTCCTTTGTAGAGACACGGATGGAGCTGGAAGCCATTATCCTCAGAAAACTAACTCAGGAACAGAAAACCAAACACTGTGTGTTCTCATTTATAAGTGGGAGCTGAACAATGAGAACACATGGATACAGGGAGGGGAATGACACAAACCACGGCCTGTCAGGGGGTGGGGTAGGGGGAGGGAGAGCATCAGAATAAATAGCTAATGCATGCTGGGCTTAATACCCAGGTGATGGGTTGATAGGTGCAGCAAACCACTATGGCACACGTTTATCTGTGTAACAAACCTGCACGTCCTGCACAAGTATCCTGTAACTTAAAATAAAATAAATAAATTTTTTTTAAAAAAGTTTGCTTAGCAAAACACCTTGGAAGATAGAAATAGTGTCTCCCTCTGAGAAAGAGGACAGATTTGTTTGTTGTATAAGATAGTAAAGAAAATGTCTTCTTCCAGAGAAAACATTGGACAGGTTTAACAGCAATACTTTTAAAAGGTCAAGGTTCCCTAAGCTTAGGGATCCTCAGCTCTAACATAAATCCACTGAATGTTCAGATTTCACCCAGGGTCCTCCACATTGCTTTATGAGACTTTTGAAGCAAGGAAAACCAATGCAAACATGAAACTCATGCTGTTTGCTGTGATGTGAATCATACAAAGGCTACAGTCTCTGATGAAGGAGTCTCATATCATCTGCCAGCATGTATAAAACTATAGTATGCTAACTTATTACCTTGCAAATATAGTAAAACCTCAGACACTTCACAATTCTTGATAGCTCCAGCCATGAAATCATATTTGGAATAGCAGTTGTAATTGGTTACATTTACGATAATTTGGCATCATTCTCCAAGACCCATTATTTTCTGTACAGGACCAAATAGCAGTTTGAAGGAGGATGCTGTAGGAATGACTGTCCTGCATTCTTAAGCCCTTGATTACTGTGTTAATGTCTATACCTTTTACAGAAACAGTGGCTTACTATTGGTAGGTAGAGACAGTTCTAATGGCTTCTACTTGGCCTTTCCCACCATAATAGCCTTAATTCCATGGAGTAGGGAATCAATGTAGAGATTCTTCCAGGCGCCAAGTATCTCTGGCCTAACTCTGCATTCTGGAACTGAAGAAATAAACCACACAGTGGTTTCTTAGACCCACCTGACTCACTATGAGAAAAACCTGAGCTAAAACTGGTCTTACTCTGACTGGTGGACCCAGTAGTATTTTGGGTCTATAGAAATTAGTATCAGCAGTGAGTATCCAGTAATATCCAGAAAGTTTCATTAGTCCCCTTTCCCCAATGCACAGTCAACTTGGAAAATGGCTGCAGGTCCACTTGGGGAAGACTAGGAGGAAGATTTTCAGTACAAATTTTTGGCACAAAGCAGGGTCTTTTCTCAAGGTAAATGAACTCTCTTCCATTTACAGAACTGTAGTTCATGAGCTGGCTCAAATCTGGGAATTGATTGGGAACTGCAACTCTGTATTGTGATGATTCAAGTCAGACTTCTATCCACCAGACCTAGAGCTTTTCAGCATCAATAAATCCAGAAAGACTTTAAAGGCTGCCTATCTATTTCAGTTTTAGGTAATTCATGATCAATTAGTCAATGCCAAAAAATCTCTGTGGGTTAAACTGTTTTGATTATTGCTTCCTTTTGTTGCCCATTATGATAACCACCCCATCAATGATGCTGAAGCTCCCCTCACAAGTTTATCTTCCACCACTTTGGTGAAAGAAGTGTCCTCTGGACTCTCTCAAAGCACATGTTTAAGAGGTAGGTGAGGCCGGGCGTGATGGCTCACGCCTGTAATCCCAGCACTTTGAGAGGCCGAGGCAGGTGGATCACGAGGTCAGGAGATCGAGACCATCCTGGCTAACATGGTGAAACCCCGTCTCTACTAAAAAATACAAAAAATTAGCCGGGTGTGGTGGCGGGTGCCTGTATTCCCAGCTACTCGGGAGGCTGAGGCAGGAGAATGGCGTGAACCAGGGAGGCGGAACTTGCAGTGAGCTGAGATCGTGCCACTGCACTCCAGCCTGGGTGACAGAGCAAGACTCCATCTCTAAAAAAAAAAAAAAAGGTAGGTGAGCAGAGCTTACAGGATAAATCCACTCAGCATTCCAAATCTTCTGAGTCTTTGGATACCCTCTTCTGCAGCATATCAGGAAAGTTTTAGTTTTTCACCTTCATTTAGTATATATTGCCTTTGGATTCAGGTTTTGGTCACAATCAAGCCAAATAAGAGCCACTCCCAAATGCTCAAGCTGATATATTGAACCCAGAATCTGAACTAGTGAACCCATATTAATAAATTCAGCCCAGGCCAGCATTATATTTGTTCTACCCCGATTCAACACCTTCAAGATCTACTCCCACATGTTTCCCAGATTTCTGTTTATACAAATTGGCAAAGTACTGCAAATATTTTAGTATATATCACACTTCCATTTGGGTAACACTTTTTACCTTGTTCTCTGGAGCCTGCAACTTCAGTTTAGTAATAGGTCTAGAAGCGATGGCAGGTATTTGGGAGAAGCTCCTGATGAGGATAATCAGTCCCTTGCAAATACATCAGTAGAGGCAGGAGAGAATCTAATATTCTCAGGTAGGAGAAGAAGGGTTGCTCCTACTGGCAAGGAAAATGCAGCATAATTTAGAAGTTGGAGATCTTCAGTTTCATCAAAATGTACTCATATTTCCTTATGCTAATTTTCAGGGTACCACTCCTTTCCAATCAATGTCCTAACATTAATACAAAAGACCTAGAGAAATTAGAAACCCAGATTATCCTGTCAATCAGCCCCTCCTGAGCTCAGACTTTAGGTTTTCTTTTCAGAAATCAGTCCTGCAGCTATAGGAGATAAGTGTGTTTTTAGAACAGATATAGAAGTTTCCAGGAATTTGAAGCCCTGAGCTCATCATTTTCTTTCTACTTGTAGAATCAACTACCCAAACCCATTACACTCCTTGTTTTCATTTAAATGTTCTATGGCAGGGAATGGTGAGTCACCTAAGGACTTGCCTTCTATAGGCATTAAATTACAGGTGTCTACAGATGGTGATGTAAGTTAAGTGTTTTACCTCTGCATGTCATGAACTAATAGTGTGTCCTTTACCACTGGAAACAGGATTATTATGCCTCTAAATCTAATCTGAAGAGAGAACTGATTTCAGAGAATCCAGAACCAACTCAGAGAACCTAGAACTCACTCAGAGAATGCTTCCTTAAGCTTCCATTCCTCTAGAACTACTTCCTGTACTAAATTCTGTGTCAGTTTAGGTTTGATCAAGACTTATTGTAGGAGTTTGACCTTAGGCAATTATAGAAGGTAAACAGTCTATATAAGGTTGTTGCCTCTACATCTCGTGCCCAGCCGGAGTTAGCAAAACAGGTAATCTGGAAGAAAAGACAACTGGAGGAGAGCAGGAACTAACAGGAACCCCAAAGAACAAGCTGGACCCCAAAGAACAAGCTGAATACCAACAGATTAACTGGTACATGCATCTCTCTCCCACCACCTCTAAGCTTTCAGCTTGGATTATATGAGTGACCTGTAGGAAAATCTAGTGCCCTTCACCACATACACATACACATGAACACATACACAAACGCACACACAGCACAGTATTCAGAGAGGCTTAGGAAAGATTCTGGCAGGAGCTAAAGGAGCTGCAAGCTGTCCCACACCACCCAGTTGAGCCAGCAGAGCAGCTGACCTAATGTGTCTCTTTTCTATCCTTCAGTCCATAAATGGTGGCTTCAACTTAGGGCTGATGTTCTCAGGGTTGGAGGATGTTTGTCAGCAGTCAGGGTCCAATGCATCTTAGTTCATGTTCAGCAAGGCTTCCATCAGAGCATTCTAGTAAAAGGGACTGGATTCATTAGCTTAGGTCTTGTGTTCATGCCTGTATCAATGACTGAGGCCAGGAATAAAATCTTCTGATTCATTTAAGCCAGTTGGGGACCTGGATGTGGTGAGAGACCGATGCAGGCACCAGAGCAGGGAGAGAGGGGCTGCATGGGAAAGGGTGCCTGAAAAAAAGATCTGCCTACTATTAGTAAGAAGAGAGGGAAGGAATTGATGCTGGCCAAGCCACTAAAAATGTTCACTTTAGAGAGCAATGAGGAGCAAGAAATACTTTATATAGGGGAAAGAGGTGATATGAAGGTGGAAAAGTGAATGATAAGAAAAAGCTATGTAAGGAGATATCTGGGGAAATACTTCTTCACTTCCAGCAGAAGAAGTACCAAGTACACAGGCTCTGAGGTGGAAATTCCAAGAACAGAAACATGTTGGTGTGATTGGAGTGGTGGGCAATGTCGGAGAGATGGGGCAGTGTGGTAACCTAGTATTATGTCAATTTAGCTAAGCTGGAGCTACATTTCCCAAAATTCCCTTCCTTGTATGGTTTCAGATTAGGGCTGGCCACATGCAACATTTATGTGAGATTTAAAAAGCAGAAATAGGCCGGGCGCGGTGGCTCACGCCTGTAATCCCAGCACTTTGGGAGGCCGAGGTGGGCGGATCACGAGGTCAGGAGATCGAGACCACGGTGAAACCCCATCTCTACTAAAAATACAAAAAATTAGCCGGGCGCAGTGGCGGGCGCCTGTAGTCCCAGCTACTCGGGAGGCTGAGGCAGGAGAATGGCGTGAACCCGGGAGGCGGAGCTTGCAGTGAGCCGAGATTGCACCACTGCACTCCAGCCTGGGCGACAGAGCAAGACTCCGTCTCAAAAAAAAAAAAAAAGCAGAAATAAAGCAGTAGCCATGTTTACATCCAGAAGACTGGGGTATGATCAGGCACTGTTGCATTTCTTACATACTTGTTGTTGCTCCACTGTCTCAACTTGGTGGTGTTGAACAGCTTGCAGCTCCTTCAGCTTTTGCCAGAATCTTCCCTAAGCCTCTGTGAATACTAGGCCCTGGGCTCTAGGCTGTGGGGGCCATGGGGAAGGAGGGTGAAGGGCACTAACTTTTCCTGGAGGTCACTTATATCATCCAAGTTAAAGACCTGGAGGTGGTAAGAGACAGATATAGGCACCAGTTCATTGACTGAGGGTGTCTTTTTTTTTAAATTTTAACAAAAATCATCATAAATGATGCACCCTTATCAGACTATACTGTTTTATTACCTTCAAGGCGAGTGGCACTTCACTATCTGTAATTATCTTGTTTACTTTTTGTCTTTTTTTTTTTAATGGAGTCTGACTCTATTGCACAGGCTGGAGTGCAGTGGTGCAATCTCAGCTCACTGCAACCTCCGCCTCCCAGGTTCAAGTGATTCTCCTGCCTCAGCCTCCCAAGTAGCTGGGATTGCAGGCGCCCACCATCATGCCTGGCTATTTTTTGTATTTTTAGTAGAGACGGGGTTTCACCATGTTGGCCAGGCTGGTCTCGAACTCCTGACCTCAAGTGATCCACCCACCTCAGCCTCCCAAAGTGCTGGGAGGCTCCTGGCCCTACTTTTTGTCTTGTTTTTAACTTCTGCATCCTCTGCTAGAATGTAAACTCAATGAAAGCAGAGACTTTGAGTCTTTTAATCCAAACTCCCAAAGCAACACCCAACACACATTAAAAATTCAAAAATACCTAAGGAATAAATGCATAAAATGGATCTACATAAGGTCTTCTCTTTCTATAGAAGGTAAAATGCAGAAGACGTACTATGCTGCCATCAAACATTGACATGTTTTAATTCAATTGGACCAGAAATCCCAAATGTGCCTTTCTTTTGTTCTGATTTGATCATTTTCTTTAGAGCTGAGCTCTACATGAAATAGTTGTGACCATAATATAATTGCTAAATGGCTAGCATGCCTGGCATTGTAAAGCATCATGGGTGTTCGACTGAAATGTATAGCCAATGATTCAGATTGCTATGTAATGAAACAGCTAACCTTTAAATGTTTCTCAATTCCCTAAGCAGCAGGTGCTGATTTTCCACTGAGGCATCCTAGAAAACACAGGCATTGTTTTTCCATTAAAGAGTCTTTAAAGACCCTCTAAGAATTTCATCAGCTGACTATATTTGTTACAGTTTTGAAAAGGAAGGCAACAACAGCAGAGACTACAGCTAATCCTTAGGAAATAAAGAAATAAACCTCCTCATCCACCCTCAGGATTTATTTTCTAATTTTCTTTTTGCTTCTCATCACCTGATTTTACGCAGCTTAGAGAAGCACACAGTAAAAAGGGTCACAGTTTCCAAAACATATGCTTTCTCAGGCAATCTTTATTGTGCCAGGAACTATGGTAACTAGAAGTGCAAACATCGAGAAACACAGTGATCAACTCTGTGGCTCTGCTGTAGGACCTCTGTGCAGGAGAATGCTTCTAATCTTTTTTTTTTTTTCTCCCATGTTGTGGAGTCCTAAACACTGAGATTTTTATAGCACCCTGAAGCAGTGTGTGACATTTGATAAATATTTTAACAATGATAATCATACTTACCTGAAGAGTCGGCCATCCCAAGAAGAAGGTAGATTTTAGATACCTGCATTCCAACTAATTTCTTCCTTAAAGTCATATACCTATATGGCTTCCTCCTGAAACCATCTCTCAACAGACGCAAGATACCTCCCAAAAAATCCTAAGTATAACAGGCAGGAGAGGATAAGATAGAATTGAAGATTACTTGAAATGATCAATACCCCAATTCCAGACAATTATACACTAAACTATTTCCAACACCTCTAAAAATGATCTGATTTTAATATCTCATTTTCCTCCATAACCAGAAAATGTTGTAGATAGCTTATAATTCTGTCTGGGAGGGTAGTTGTTAGAATTAAATTGGGTAAGGTGCGTAGAAAGTGCTTAACTCACTGCCTGTACCAGGATGCGCCTTTAAAAAGACATAATAACTATCTCCCAGGTATAGTAATTAAAAGGATGATAGTAAACTGTAAATTTGGCCTATCTGCCCCATTGCTTATACATAATTAGTGTGTTTATTACAAGATTGAAATTGTTCAGTATTTTATAGAGAGAGAAAAAGAGCACTAACATGAACTTTTGATATTTTAAGTAAAAACTGTAGTTTTTCCTATTAACCTAAAGCTATGGTAAATAAAATCAGAGCTCAGAAAAGTAGAAAAAAGGAAGGAACAGTGCCTTTGTCTGTCTTCTGCAGTTGATCATTCCCTCTTCTTTTGTATTATACGGAAGGAGATGAACTACCATTGGTGCTTAAAAATTGTACTCTTAAGTAACTGCTGCAGATTCAATGTTTGTGTGTCCCCCCAGAATTTATATGCTGAAGCCTTAACTCCCAGTGGAGGTAAACAATAGAAATTTATTGTCTTTTAGTTCCAGAAGCTAGAAGGTAAAGGTCTGGCAGGGTTGGTTTTTAGTGAGGGTCCTCTTTGTAGCTTGCAGACAGCAGCCTTCTAACTGTTTTCACAAGGCAGGTGAATGAGAAACACTTTCTGGTGTCTTTTCCTATAAGGAAGCTAATAATTTTGACCTAATTTAACCTTAATTACACTCCTAGAGGCCTCATCTTCAAATATAGCCCTGCCCAGTGAGGAAGATGGATCCAGGTCCCACCTACAGAAGCAGTCTGGCCACAATCTGCCACAGCCACTGTGCTGTGCTGTGCTGTGGGGAATACTGCCTAGTCCAAACCACCCAGCCTCCCTAGCCCTGGCAGGGGGAAACCACCGACTAGAGCTGCAGTAATGGCGGTCGCTTCTCCCGCCAGAGACTCAGTCATCTTAGGCAGACTCCAGGCTGCTGTACTGGCCAGCCAGGATTCCAAGCCAGTAGGTCTTAGCTGGCGGGGATCCATGGGAGTGAGACCCGCTGAGCAAGGCTGCTTGGCTCCCTGGCCTCAGGCCCCTTTCCACAAGAATGGACAGATCTTCTGCCTCTGGAGTTCTGGGAGCCGCCAGATTATGTAAAAACTCCTGCAGCTCAGTGCCTGCCCAAACAGACGCCCAACAGAGCAGCTATGCCATGAGTCTGCCCAGTTTTGTGCTTGGGGCCCAAGGCCCTGGTAGTGTAGGCTCACGAGGGAATCTCTTGACCCACGCGTTGCAAAAATCCATGAGAAAAGCATCGTGCCCCCAGTAGGCAGCACATTCCCTCACCTCCTCCCTTGGCTGGGGAAAGGAAGGTCCCTTTGCCCCGTGCAGCTGCCAGGTGAAGCTGTCACCTCATCCTGCTTTCCCTTGCTCTCTGTGGGTTGCACCAACTGCCTAATCAGTTCCAAAGAAAAAACCTGGGTACCTCAGTTGGAAATGCAGAAATCACTCACCTTTTTGTTCGTCTCAGTGGGAGCTGCAGATAGGCGCCGTTTCTACTCAGCCATCATGGCCCTTCCCCTTTCTTTTCTTCTTATAAAGCCACCAGTTCAATCATGAGGGCCGCAACATGATGACCTTATCTAATTCTAATTATCTTCTAAAGGTCATACCCCCAAATACCATAAACATACAAGTTAGGAGATTAAGTTTCCAAAACATGAGATCTTATAGACAAATTCAAACCACACCACAGTCCAAGCAGACTAACACAGCAAAAATCACCAGTTCTTTTTTCTTATTTAAAATTTACAGTCTGTGATATACTTGACATAATATATTTGAAAATACCCTGAAAATAGAACAAGTGCAAAAACGAAAGATGATAGTCACCCTACTTGAAAATGCGAGTTTTTTTAATCTTTTTTTTTTCTTTTTTGGTCTTTTGTCACTTACTATATTTTGGGCATGTTTCTTTTTTTTTTTTTTCCAATATACTTTAAGTCCTATGGTACATGTGCACAACGTGCAGGTTTGTTACATACGTATCCATGTGCCATGTTGGTTTGCTGCACCCATTAACTCGTCATTTACATCAGGTGTCTCTCCTAATGCTATCCCTCCCCCATGCTCCCACCCCAGGACAGGCTCTAGTGTGTGATGTTCCCTGCCTTGTGTCTAAGTGTTCTCATTGTTTAATTCCCACCTATGAGTGAGAACATGCGGTGTTTGGTTTTCTGTTCCTGTCTTAGTTTGCTGAGAATGATGGTTTCCAGCTTCATCCATGTCCCTGCAACGGACATGAACTCATCCTTTTTTATGGCTGCATGGTATTCCATGGTGTATATGTGCCACATTTTCTTAATCCACTCTATCATTGATGGACATTTGGGTTGGTTCCAAGTCTTTACTGTTGTGAATAGTGCTGTAATAAACATATGTGTGCATGTGTCTTTATTGTAGCATGACTTACAATCCTTTGAGTATATACCCAGTAATGGGATCGCTGGGTCAGATGGTATTTCTAGTCCTAGATTCTTGAGAAATCACCACAGTGTCTTCCACAATGGTTGAACTAGTTTACACTCCCACCAACAGTGTAAAAGCATTCCTATTTCTCCACATCCTCTCCAGCATCTGTTGTTTCCTGACTTTTTAATGATCACCATTCTAACTGGCATGAGATAGAATCTCACTGTGGTTTTGATTTACATTTCTCTGATGACTGAGAATGATGAGCATTTCTTCATGTGTCTGTTGGCTGCATAAATGTCTTCTTTTGAGAAGTATCTGTTCATATACTTTGCCCACTTTTTGATGGGGTTGTTTTTTTCTTGTAAATTTGATTAAGTTCTTTGTAGATTCTGGATATTAGCCCTTTGTCAGATGGGTAGATTGCCAAAATTTTCTCCCATTCTGTAGGTTGCCTGTTCACTCTGATGGTAGTTTATTTTGCTGTGCAGAAGTTGTTTAGCTTAATTAGATCCCATTTGTCTATTTTGGCTTTCACTCATGATTTGGCTCTCTGTTCATTTATTATTATAAAGGTATGTATCTTAAAGTACAGTACTTTATTAGGGAAAAGAAGTTGCTTTTAAAAGTTAAGAAACTCGAGTAAGTTCCAAGATGGCCAAATAGTAAGAGCTCTGATCTACAGCTCCCAGTGTAATTGACACAGAAGATGGGTGATTTCTGCATTTCCAACTGATGTACCTGGTTCATCTCATTGGGCCTGGTTAGATAGTGGGTGCAGCCCATGGAAGGCAAGCCGAAGCAGGGCAGAGCATCACCTCACCTGGGAAGTGCGGGGGGTTGGGGGATTTCCCTTTCCTAGCCAAGGGAAGCCATGACAGACTGTTCCTGGAAAAATGGGGCACTCCTGCCAAAATACTGTGCTTTTCCAATGATCTTAGCAAATGGCACACCAGGAGATTATATCCCTTGCCTGGCTCAGTGGGTCCCAAGCCCACAGAGCCTTGCTTTACTGCTAGCACAACAGTCTGAGATCCACCTGCAAGGCAGCAGCCTGGCAGGGGGAGGGGCATCTGCCATTGCTGAGGCATGAGAAGGAAAACAAAGAAGCCAGGGAAGCTCAAACTGGGTGGGCCCACTGCAGCTCACCAAGGCCTGCTGCCTCTGTAGACTCCAGCTCTGGGGGCAGGGCATAGCTGAACAAAAGGCAGCAGAAACTTCTGCAGACTTAAACGTCCCTGCATGACAGCTTTGAAGAGAGCAGTGGTTCTCCCAGCATGGTGTTTGAGCTCTGAGAATAGACAGACTGCCTCCTCAAGTGAGTTCCTGACCCCCGTGTAGCCTAACTGGGAGACACCTCCCAGTAGGGGCCAACTGACACCTCATACAGGTGGGTGCCCCTCTGGGACGATGTTTCCAGAGGAAGGATCAGGCAGCAATATTTGCTGTTCTGCAATATTTGCTGTTCTGCAGCCTCCACTGACAAACAGGATCTGAAGTGGACTTCCAGCCAAATCCAACAGACCTCCAGCTGAAGGACCTGACTGATAGAAGGAAAACTAACAAACAGAAAGAAATAGCATCAACATCAACAAAAAGGATATCCACACCAAAACCCCATCTGTAGGTCACCAACATCAAAGACCAAATGCAGATAAAACCACAAAGATGGAGAGAAACCAGAGCAGAAATGCTGAAAATTCTAAAAACCAGAATGCCTCTTCTCCTCCAAAGGATCACAGCTCCTCACCAGCAACAGAACAAAGCTGGACGGAGAATGACTTTGATGAGTTGACACAAATAGGCTTCAGAAGGTCAGTGATAACAAACTTCTCCGAGCCAAAGGAGGATGTTTGAGCCCATCATAAGGAAGCTAAAAACCTTGAAAAAAAGATTAGATGAATGGCTAACTAGAATAAACAGTGTAGAGAAGACCTTAAATGATGTGATGCAGCTGAAAACCATGGCACAAGAACTACATGATGCATGCACAAACTTCAATAGCCGATTTGATCAAGTGGAAGAAACGGTATCAGTAATTGAAGATCGAATTAATGAAAAAGAGTGAGAAGACGACTTCAGAGAAAAAAGAGTAAAAAGACACAAACAAAGTCTCCAAGAAATAGGGGACTATGTGATATGTTTGATTGATGTACGTACCTGAAAGTGACAGGGAAAATGGAACCAAGTTGGAAAACAGTCTGCAGGATATTATCCAGGAGAACTTCCCCAACGTAGCAAGGCAGGGCAATGTTCAAATTCAGGAAATACACAGAACACCACAAAGATACTCCTCAGGAAGAGCAACCCCAAGACACATAACTCTCAGATTCACCAAGGTTGAAACGAAGGAAAAAAAATGTTAAGGGCAACCAGAGAGGAAGGTCGGGGTACCCAAAAAGGGAAGCCCATCAGACTAACAGCGGATCTCTCAGCAGAAACTCTACAAGCCAGAAGAGAGTGGGGCCAATATTTAACATTCTTAAAGAAAAGAATTTTCAACCCATAATTTCATATCCAGCCAAACTAAGCTTCATAAGTGAAGGAGAAATAAAATACTTTACAGACAAGCAAATGCTGAGAGATTTTTGTCACCACCAGGCCTGCCTTGCAAGAGCTCCTGAAGGAAGCACTAAACATGGAAAGGAACAACCAGTACCAGCCACTGCAAAAACATGCCAAATTGTAAAGACCATACATGCTAGGAAGAAACTGTATCAAATAAGGGGCAAAATAACCAGCTAACATCATAATGACAGGATCAAACTCACACATAACAATATTAACTTTAAATGTAAATAGGCTAAATGCCCCAATTAAAAGGCACAGACTGGCAAATTGGATGAAGAGTCAAGACCTATCAAAGTGCTGTGTTCAGGAGACCCATCTCACATGCAGAGACACATATTGGCTCAAGATAAAGGAAGGGAAGAAGATCTACCAAGCAAATGGAAAGCAAAAAAAGCAGGGGTTGCAATCCTAGTCTCTGATAAAACAGACTTTAAACCAACAAAGATTAAAAGAGACAAAGAAGGCCATTACATAATGGTAAAGGGATCAATTCAACAAGAAGAGCTAACTATCCTAAATATATATGCACCCAATACAGAAGCACTCAGATTCATAAAGCAAGTCCATAGTGACCGACAAAGAGATTTAGACTCCCACACAATAATAATGGGAGACTTTAACACCCACTATCAATATTAGACAGACCAACGAGACAGAAAGTAAACAAGAATATCCAGGACTTGAACCCAGCTCTGCACCAAGTGGACCTAATAGACATCTACAGAACTCTCCACCCCAAAACAACAAACTGTACATTCTTCTCAGCATCACATCGCACTTATTCCAAAATTGACCACATAGTTGGAAGTAAAGCACTCCTCGGCAAATGTAAAAGAACAGAAATCACCATAAACTGTCTCTCAGAACACAGTGCAAACAAACTAGAACCCAGGATTGAGAAATTCTCTCAAAACTGCACAACTACATGGAAACTGAACAACCTGATTCTGAATGACTACTGGGTAAATAACGAAATGAAGGCAGAAATAAAGATGTTCTTTGAAACCAATGAGATCAAAGACACAACATACCAGAATTTCTGGGACACATTTAAAGCAGTGTGTAGAGGGAAATGCATAGCACTAAATGCCCACAAGAGAAAGGAGGAAAGATCTAAAATCAACACCCTAACATCACAACTAAAAGAACTAGAGAAACAAGAGCAAACGCATTCAAAAGCTAGCACAAGGCAAGAAACAACTAAGATCAGAGCAGAACTGAAGGAAATACAGACACAGAAAACCCTTTTAAAAATCAATGAATCCAGGAGCTGGTTTTTTGAAAAGATCAACAAAATTGATAGACCGCTAGCAAGACTAATAAAGAAGAAAAGAGAGAAGAATCAAATAGATGCAATAAAAAATGATAAAGGGGATATCACCACCGATCCAACAGAAATACAAACTACCATCAGAGAATATTATAAATACCTCTACGCAAATAAACAAGACAATCTAGAAGAAATGGATAAATTCCTGGACAAATACACCCTCTCAAGACTAAACCAGGAAGAAATTGAATCTCTGAATAGACCAATAGCAGGCTCTGAAATTGAGGCAATAATTAATAGCCTACCAACCAAAAATAGTCCAGGACCAGATGGATTCACAGCCAAATTCTACCAGAGGTACAAAAAGGAGCTGGTACCATTCCTTCTGAAACTATTCCAATCAATAGAAAAAGAGGGAATCCTCCCTAACTCATTTTATGAGGCCAGCATCATTCTGATACCAAAGTCTGGCAGAGACACAACAAAAAAAGAGAATTTTAGACCAATATCCCTGATGAACATTGATGCAAAAATGTTCAACAAAATACTGGCAAACTGAATCCAGCAGCACATCTAACAGCTTATCCACCACGATCAAGTGGGCTTCATCCCTGGGATGCAAGGCTGGTTCAACATATGCAAATCAACAAACATAATCCATCGCATGAACAGAACCAATGACAAAAACCACATGATTATCTCAATAGATGCAGAAAAGTCATTCGACAAAATTCAACAGCCTTCATGCTAAAAATTCTCAATAAATTAGGTATTGATGGGACATATCTCAAAATAATAAGAGCTATTTATGGCAAACCCACAGCCAATATCATACTGATGGGCAAAAAGTGGAAGCATTCCATTTGAAAACTGGCACAAGACAGGGATGCCCTCTCTCACCACTCCTATTCAACATAGTATTGGAAGTTCTGGCCAGCGTAATCAGGCAAGAGAAAAAAATAAAGGGTATTCAATTAGGAAAAGAGGAAGTCAAATTGTCCCTGTTTTCAGATGACATGATTCTATATTTAGAAAATCCCATTGTCTAAGCCCAAAATCTCCTTAAGCTGATAAGCAACTTCAGCAAAGTCTCAGGATACAAAATCAATGTGCTAAAATCACAAGCATTCCTATACACCAATAACACACAAACAGAGAGCCAAATCATGAGTGAACTCCAATTCACAATTGCTACAAACAGAATAAAATACTTAGAAATTCAACTTACAAGGGATGTGAAGGACCTCTTCAAGGAGAACTGCAAACCACTGCTCAAGGAAATAAAAGAGGACACAAACAAATGGAAAAACATTCCGTGCTCATGGATAGGAAGAATCAATATCATGAAAATGGCCATACTGCCCAAAGTAATTAATAGATTCAATGCTATCCCCATCAAGTTACCGTTAACTTTCTTCACAGAATTAGAAAAAACTACTTTAAATTTCATATGGAACCCAAAAAGAGCCCATATAGTCAAAGCAATCCTAGGCAAAAAGAACAAAGCTGGAGGCATCACACTACCTGCCCTCAACCTATACTACAAGGCTACAGTAACCAGCATGGTACCGGTACCAAAACAGATATATAGACCAATGGAACAGAACAGAGACCTCAGAAATAACACCACACATCTACAACCATCTGATCTTTGACAAACCTGACAAAAACAAGAAATGGAGAAAGGATTCCCTATTTAATAAATGGTGCTGGGAAAACTGGCTAGCCATATGCAGAAAACTGAAACTGAACCCCTTCCTTACACCTTATACAAAAATTAACTCAAGGTGGATTAAGGATTTAAACCTAAGACCTAAAACCATAAAAACCTTAGAAGAAAACCTAGGCAACACCATTCAGGACATAGGCATGGGCAAAGACTTCATGACTAAAACACCAAAAGCAATGGCAACAAAAGCCAAAATTGACAAATGGGATCTAATCAAGCTAAAGAGCTTCTGCACAGCAAAAGAAACTATCATCAAAGTGAACAGGCAACCTACAGATTAGAAGAAAATGTTTGCAATCTATTCATCTGACAAAGGGCTAATATCCAGAATCTACAAGGGACTCAAACAAATTTACAAGAAAAAAACAAACATCCCCAACAAAAGTGGGCAAACAATATGAAGAGACACTTCCCAAAAGAAGACATTTATGCAGCCAAAAATCATGTGAAAAAAGTTAATCATCAGTGGGTCATCAGAGAAATGCAAATCAAAACCACGATGAGATACCATCTCATGCCAGTTAGAATGGTGATCATTAAAATGTCAGGAAACAACAGATGCTGGTAAGGACGTGGAGAAATAGGAATGCTTTTACACTGTTGGTGGGAGTGTAAATTAGTTCAAGTATTGTGGGAGACAATGTGGTGATTCCTCAAGGATCTAGAACCAGAAATACCATTTGACCCAGCAATCCCATTACTGGATATATACCAAAAGGATTATAAATCATTAACTATAAAGACATATGCCCACGTATGTTTTTTGCAGCACTGTTCACAATAGCAAAGACTTGGACCCAACTCAAATGACCATCAGTGATAGACTGGATAAAGAAAATGTGGCACATATACACCATGGAATACTATGCAGCCATAAAATAGGATGAGTTCATGTCCTTTGCAGGGACATGGATGAAGCTGGAAACCATCATTCTCGGCAAACTAACACAGGAACAGAAAACGAAACACTGCATGTTCTCAGTCATAAGTGAGAGTTGAACAATGAGAACACATGGACACAGGCAGGGGAACGTCACACACCGGGGCCTGTTGGGGGTGGGGGGCTAGGGGAGGGATAGCTTTAGGAGAAATACCTAATGTAGATGATGGGTTGATGGGTGCAGCAAACCACCATGGCACATGTATACCTATGTAACAAATCTGCACATTCTGCACATGGATCCCAGAACTTAAAGTATATAAAAATAAAAAGACACATACCTTATAAACATTTTCATTAGTGAGTGGTGATTGTGATTTCTTTTAGGCAAGCCTTGATTTCTCTTCCTATGTGATTTTTGCCTTCATCTTGACATTGCAGAAAATCATTTGTCTAATCTAAAATTATTCTTCCAATATGAATAATAGTATTCAGATCTACTGCTCCCTCAATAGCTGAAGGACTTGGGATTTCCCAAATAATGTCTTACAATGAAGGCCTTAAAGCTCAGAATATGTACTTAACAACTTTACATGAGTTTAACATGTACTGGATAGACTTACAGAGATGACATTATTCAACTGTGTTCTGAATACAGCTTGTGACTTTTATCCAAAAGATATTTTCAGAATTCAATGTCCTTCATAAAAACTGTGGTGAGAAACAAATCAGATAATCTGTGCAAGACAGACTAGAAATCATACTATAATGAAGTTATTGATACTGTGGAAATATTAAATACAACAGTAGGTTTCACCATCAATAGTAGTAGTGGCGATAGTTTTGTATTCCTGTTGTTAATAATAATAACATGGCTACTTACTGAGCACTTACCATGGACTGGGACTATGCTAAATTCATGACAGGAACTAATACAATTAATACTCACAACAACTTTTTAAGTAGGTAATACTATTATACCCATTTTAGAGGCAAAGAAACTAATGCAGAGAAAGGTTACATAACTTTCTGATTAAGGGTCATAGTGCTAAAAAATAAAGTAATATGCCATGAGAAAAGATACCTGGGTAAAGGTGGACATCAGGGAACTACTGCTGTGGGATTAGACTGTACCAGACATAACTGGTACCTGCATCAATTTCCCCTCTGCTACTCTGTGTTCAGGAAGCCGTTATGCATTCTATGTGGGTTTAGACTAAGCTCTACTGCCAGCACCCTGCTTCAAACCTGGGCTTCTTATCTTTTTGCATTCTGCCCCAGCACCTTCTCCCAGGCTGTCTGAGGTCACTAGGTTCTCTTCCTAGGGCAGCAGAGAAGGTAACACTCTCAGGGGGAAACCTGCAACCAATGGAAGATGGAACTAGTGGACAAATGCTCTGGCTGCCACCTTTCAGGTGGCCAGAAGGCTTTCTGTACATCCCAGAGGTCCCAGGAGGATCAAGCCTTGTGGCCTACCACAGAGAGAGGTAAGATACCATAACTGGCTATTCCTCCTTCCCTGCCTCACTCTGCCTACTCTCTTACTCCTGTTTTCTGAAATACCTCCCAAATAAACTATCTCTCCTACAGGTGCTTATCCCAGGCTCTGCTTTGGAGGATCCCAAACTATAAAACATTTAACCCTTTTAACTAAATGATGTAGGATACCCAAACATACAGGTTTAATCCTTGCACTTTATCAAAATTAGATGGCATTCTCATTATATGGTGCTGATAATTTTTAATAATTTGTTTTCTAAATCCTAGGAATGAGCAAGAGATTAGGGAATATATTGTGAGGCTCTTAAAAAAACTATTTTTAGTACTTGCTGAAATGTTTCACACTACAGAGAAAATCCTTTCACTCAACAAGATACTGATTAGATCTTCAGGTAACTGTTTCTATAGCAACACTTTACTCTGCAATACACTATTATTTTTCCAGCCCACCTTCTCAACCAGAGACTAGAGTTCATTACACATAGCCGTCTTTTCCAACTCTGCCACTCAGTGACATGCTTCCCATTTTTTAGCTTATTTCCTCAAGTTTTCTTTACTTCTTCTGTTATTTCAATCATAAATTTAATTGAAAACAATTCACTAAAGCTAGTCTGTATATTCTGTATATTGGTATAAGATGTTTAATGACATAAAAATAATAATAGCAATTTCTTAGAAACCAAATATTCAACAAATATTCTACAAATGTGTTCCAACCTACCTTTACTAGCAGAGAGGGTGAAGAATGTGACAACTCACAGGAGTGGAAGGCTCTCTAGCCAGGATGATCAATTCATACATTCATTTATTCAGTAAATATTCCTAAGCACCAAGTATATTCCAATCAAAGTGGTAACATCCAATAGGAAGTTGGATATATAGGTCTAATGCTTTGGTTTCTCTTTAGAACAAATAAATAAATATTTCACCTTTTACTAAAGACATATAGGTCTGGAGCTCAGAGGAGAAATCAGGGCCAAAGATGCAAATTGTGAAAGCGACAATATATAGATGCCAACCACAGCCATAGAAAGGAGTGGCACACTGAGGGAAGTGCATAACATGAGTCAGAGCTCACAGAAAAATAAACACTTAAGGCATAGGAAACATGTTCTCCTCTTTCAGCCCTCAGTTTCTCCACCTACAAAATGGAGAAAATAATACTCCCTAGCTGATAAAGTACTCTAAGAATTAAACTAGATTATTCAATTTAAACATTCATGTAAATATTTAGCACACTGTCTAGCATAGAGAAAGGGATAAGTAAATGTTTTCTGTTCTCATCAACCTTGGGGTTGAAAACAGCATGTGTCATTATGCACAGTGGCTAACGCCTGTAATCCCAAAACTTTGGGAGGCCAAGGCGGGTGGATCAGTTCAGCTCAGGGGTTTGAGAGCAGTCTGGCCACATGAAAAAACCCCATCACTACAAAAAAGTTCAAAAATTATCTAGGCATAACGGCCTGAACCTCTAGTCCCAGCTACCTGGGAGGCTGAGGTGGGAGAATGGCTTGAGCCCAGGAGGCAGAGGCTGCAGCAAACCACGATCATGCACTGCACTCCAGCCTGGGAGACAGAGTGAGATTCTGTCTCAAAAATAAATAAATAAATAAATAAATAAATAAATAAATAAATAAAAAATAGCATGTGACATCATGAAAACTAAGGAAAGAGAACATTTCAAGAAGAGAGGTGTTATTTACAATATCGAATGTGGCTAATAATTAAGGTTCTGCATGAGTCCTGCAAGAACCTCAAAGAAACAGATTTTGTCTCCCTTAACGCCTTCCTTTAGTCCTCTGTCAATGCTGGATGCTCCTGACAACACCACTGGTAAATGGATCACTTCTGTGTTTCCTGGGCAGTGCAGTATCCTGACTGTAAGTGGAAAGGCAGAAGTGGAAACAGCCTCAGAATATTTACATGGCTGATTTGACTGCCTAGTTTGCAAGGATTTCTCCTCCTCTTGCAAGTACCTTTCTCCCAGCATGTGAAATAATCCAATTAAAAGGGCCCAGAATCTAATTAAAGTGATGCACTTTAAAGTAAAGGCACTCCCATGGCCTTGTGATTGCCACAACCAGCGAGCAACTGACCCCATCTTTGACCAATAAGTGTCCTATTCCCAACAACTTAAAACTGAAGTGAGAATGAGGACCAGTTGCTCTTTCTGGAGGCAGGAAACTTGAGCTGTAAGATATACTTGTGTACTGTTAGCAGCTGTGAACCCTGAAAATTTGAGACCAGTCTCAGTTAATTTAGAAAGTTTATTTTGCCAAGGTTGAGGATGCACACCTGTGACACAGCATCAGGAAGTTATGACGACATGTAACCAAGGTGGTTGGGGCATGGCTCTGTTTTATACATTTTAGGGAGACATGAGACATCAACCAATATATATAATAAGTACATTAGTTTCATCCAGAAATGTGGCGGCAACTCAAAGAAAGCCCCACCCCCGGGGGGCTTCCAGGTCACAGGTAGGTGAGAGACAAATGTTTGCATTCTTTTGAGTTTCTGATAAGCCTTTCCAAAGGAGGCAATCAGACTATGCATCTATCTCTGTGAGCAGAGGGATGACTTTGAACAGAATGGGAGGCAGGTTTGCCTTGAGCAATTTTCAGCTTGAATTTTAGCTTCATGATTTTGGGGCCCAAGATATTTTCCTTTCACATATCCACCCCCCCACCTTTTCTTTTTAAAAAGGTTTTGGAGAAAGCATTTTAGAAGAAAATGAGTCTCTGATCTCAGGTTTTATCTGATCTATCATGGTTACGATGGTTTATTCCTAGATGGGTTAGGTCCCAAGGTTTTTAGCAGGTTGTGAAGTCTTATGTCATATGAAGAGAAAATAGGGGGAGGAAGGGAGAAAAACAACAACAAACAAAAGAACAGTCCGGAAAAATTGATACAGGCCACATTACTCTGAAGTCCATACATTAATAGGCAAGTATGAAAGTGGCATATGTATGCAAATAGGTTGCTGTTATTTTCTTCTGAAGTTTAAGTTGTCTGGCTTCAGTTCACAGGAATTTAAGAAAGCACAGCTTAGTGGTGACTCCAAATTAGGAAAAACGGGTAAAAAAAGAAGGAAAAAAACATTATTTTGAAGATGTGTAGCCAAGAAAAATTAGAATTTGCTCCAAAATATAGAAAATAATAAAAACTGAAAAAAAATAGGCAAGAATAGAATCTACCAACAGGTGTACTATATTTTGAAACATAATTTTTCTCCCTCCAGTTTCCCATTTTTACTAAAGACAAATTATGATAGGACTGGTTTCCTTTATTATACTTGGCCTAATTATTTTTATACAGTGCAGCAAGAAACATAGCTTCCAAATTGGCGTTGATGGAACTTGTTCCATAAGAGGAATCTCAGATAAGACTTAAAGCCGAGCCCAACCATGGATTTGTGTCATCAAATATCTATAAATTGGGTGAATTTCTTCTCCTCTTGAGGTTTCAAGATAAGCCTGGGGCTTCTCGGCCCATCAGAAAGTGACATTCTTTACTTACTGCAGGTCAGAAACCCTGTACAGGGACTGTGCACACAAAATATGAGGCCAGTTTTTCCAAGGGCTTTATTGGCTACATAAGTCAAGTTTGATTCCTTAAATGAAAGCACACCATGTCAGTCAAAGCCTTGGTAAAATAACCAATTTATCTGAGTGTATTCTGTTACAAATGGAAACATTCTTACTACATTTATGCAAATAACTGTATTGCCATAAGTTAAGAATATCCACAGATTGTTTCCAAATTCTGGAGAAATCAGGTAGAGAGAAAAAAATCTGCTCCAAATTTTGTTCATAGGAGTATACTAAATTGTTAAAAGCTGTGAATAGCTCAAAAGAAGTTTCAAGACTCAAAAACAACAAAACAAAGGATTAGCAATGTTTAAAGCAAAAGTCAAAAAGATTGCTTTAGTCTTCTATCAGTTCAGTTTAGGCAGTTAACTCCTATTCTGTTTGATGTTCATAAACATTTCAGCTCTCCATGAGTCCTGAAAGGTTTTTTTCCTCTATTCTCATGTCACCATCTCCAAAATTATCAGAAACTTGCATTTAAGAACACTTGTTAGAGTTCTGTAGCTGATTATAGAACCATCTCATAAAGAGGACCAAAACAAGACAACAATTGTCCATGGATGATAAAAAGTTTTAGGGCAGCCATAGTCAAAGACACAATTGACAAGGAAATTTGTTACCTCTGTGGCACACAATAATTTATCATAACAATTATAATTATTACTAATAATGTAAACTAAGTTATATCAGAATTATAGGAGTTTTCCATAATTCTGGAACACATACTAATGACATTTGTACAAATACAACCCAAAGAAAACCAAACACAATTTTATACTTGACAATGCTTCCTGTATAATTTTTGTACCAAAAACTGCCAACTTATGTCATTTTTGGACTTTAGGGAATGTAATATCTTAAAACATTAATTAGGTCAGAAAATAATTTATAATTTAATTTTGGAAAGTTTCTCAAATATCAAAGACTTAACACATGATATCACAAAATAGGATCACAGGTCATTGTAAAATAAGTCATTCATTTAACCAATGTGATAACTCAAAGATTTAAAAAATAACGTGAAAACCTTCATTATTTGAGCGAGGAGACTTCATTTTCCAAACAATAAGCCCTAATAAAAACAGCATGAAGGCAACTAAATTTGTTTTTCAAAATTTTATGAACAATCTATAAACTTTTAATCTTGACCATAAGATGCAGCTTACATTATATAAAATTTTTGTGTTTTTGGGGGGTGGAGACAAGATGGCTGAATAGAAACAGCTCCAGTCTACAACTCCCAGTGTAAGTGACACAGAAGATGGGTGATTTCTGCATTTCCAACTAAGGTTCTGGGTTCATCTCACTGGGGAGTGTCGGAAAGTGGGTGCAGGACAGTGGGTGCAGTGCACCAAACGTGAGCTGAAGCAGGGTGAGGCATTGCCTCACCTGGGTAGTGCAAGGGGTCAGGGAATTCCCTTTCCTAGTCAAAGAAAGGGTGACAGAGAGCACCTGGAAAATTAGGTCACTCCCACCCTAATACTGCACTTTTTCAATGGTCTTAGCAAATGGCACACCAGGAGATTATATCCCATGCATGGCTTGGAGGGTCCTACACCAATGGAGCCTCGCTCATTGCTAGCACAGCAGTCTGAGATAAAACTGCAAGGTGGCAGCGAGGCTGTGGGAGGGGTGCCCACCATTGCTGAGGCTTGAGTAGGTAAACAAAGTGGCCAGGAAGCTCGAACTGGGTGCAGCCCACCGCAGCTCAAGGATGCCTGTAGACTCCACCTCTGGGGCAGGGCATTGCCAAACCAAAGGCAGCAGAATCCTCTGCAGACTTAAATGTCCCTGTCTGACAGCTTTGAAGAGAGTAGTGGTTCTCCCAACATGCAGCTGGAGATCTGAGAACAGGCAGACTGCCTCCTCAAGTGGGTCCCAGACCCCCGAGTAGCCTAACTGGGAGGCAACCCCCAGTAGGGGCAGACTGACACCTCAAACGGCCGGGTACTCCTCTGAGACGAAAATTCCAGAGGAACGATCAGGCAGCAACATTTGCTATTCACCAATATCTGCTGCTCTTCAGCATCCGCTGCTGATACCCAGGCAAACAGGGTCTGGAGTGGACCTCCAGCAAACTCCAACAGACCTGCAGCTGAGGGTCCTGATTGTTAGAAGGAAAACTAACAAACACAAAGGACATCCACACCAAAACCCCATCTGTATGTCACCATCATCAAAGACCAAAGGTAGATAAAACCACAAAGATGGGGAAAAAATAGAGCTGAAAAACTGGAAACTCTAAAAATCAGAATGCCTCTCCTTCTCCAAAGGAACACAGCTCCTCACCAGCAATGGAACAAAGCTGGATGGAGAATGACTTTGACGAGTTGAGAGAAGAAGTCTTCAGACAATCAAACTACTCGGAGCTAAAGGAGGAAGTTCAAACCCACGGCAAAGAAGTTAAAAACCTTGAAAAAAAATTAAATGAATGGCTAACTAGAATAACCAATGCAGAGAAGTCCTTAAAGGACCTGATGGAGCTGAAAACCAAGGCACGGAACAAAAAGAAATGAACACAGCCTCCAAGAAAGATGGAACTATGTGAAAAGACCAAATCTACGTCTGATTGGTATACCTGAAAGTGACGGAGAGAATGGAACCAAGTTGGAAAACACTCTGCAGGATATTTTCCAGGAGAACTTCCCCAATCTAGCAAGGCAGGCCAACATTCAGATTCAGAAAATACAGAGAATGCAACAAAGATACTCCTCAAGAAGAGCAACTTCAAGACACAAAATTGTCAGTTTCACCAAAGTTGAAATGAAGAAAAATATGTTAAAGGTAGCCAGAGAGAAAGGTCAGGTTACCTACAAAGGGAAGCTCATCAGACTAACAGCTGATAACTCGGCAGAAACTCTACAAGACAGAAGAGAGTGGGGGCGAATATTCAACATTCTTAAAGAAAAGAAATTTCAACACAGAATTTCATATCCAGCCAAAATAAGCTTCATAAGTGAAGGAGAAATAAAACCCTTTATGGAACAGAGCAGAGCCCTCAGAAATAATGCTGCATATCTACAACTATCTGATCTTTGACAAACCTGAGAAAAACAAGCAATGGGGAAAGGATTCCCTATTTAATAAATGGTGCTGGGAAAACTGGCTAGCCATATGTAGAAAGCTGAAACTGGATCCCTTCCTTACACCTTATACAAAAATCAATTCAAGATGGATTAAAGACTTAAACGTTAGACCTAAAACCATAAAAACCCTAGAAGAAAACCTAGGCATTACCATTCAGGACATAGGCATGGGCAAGGACTTCATGTCTAAAACACCAAAAGCAATGGCAACAAAAGCCAAAATTGACAAATGGGATCTCATTAAACTAAAGAGCTTCTGCACAGCAAAAGAAACTACCATCAGAGTGAACAGGCAACCTATAAAATGGGAGAAAATTTTCGCAACCTCCTCATCTGACAAAGGGCTAATATCCAGAATCTACAATGAACTCAAACAAATTTACAAGAAAAAAACAAACAACCCCATCAAAAAGTGAGCAAAGGATATGAACAGACACTTCTCAAAAGAAGACATTTATGCAGCCAAAAAACACATGAAAAAATGCTCACCATCACTGGCCATCAGAGAAATGCAAATCAAAACCACAATGAGATACCATCTCACACCAGTTAGAATGGCAATCATTAAAAAGTCAGGAAACAACAGGTGCTGGAGAGGATGTGGAGAAATACGAACACTTTTACACTGTTGGTGGGACTGTAAACTAGTTCAACCCTTGTGGAAGTCAGTGTGGCTATTCCTCAGGGATCTAGAACTAGAAATACCATTTGACCCAACCATCCCATTACTGGGTATATACCCAAAGGACTATAAATCATGCTGCTATAAAGACACATGCACACATATGTTTATTGTGGCACTATTCACAATAGCAAAGAATTGGAACCAACCCAAATGTCCAACAATGATAGACTGGATTAAGAAAATGTGGCACATATACACCATGGAATACTATGCAGCCATAAAAAAGGATGAGTTCATGTCCTTTGTAGGGACATGGATGAAGCTGGAAACCATCATTCTCAGCAAACTATAGCAAGGACAAAAAACCAATCACCACATGTTCTCACTCATAGGTGGGAATTGAACAGTAAGAACACATGGACACAGGAAGGGGAACATCACACACCGGGGACTGTTGTGGGGTGGGGGGAGGGGGAGGGATAGCATTAGGAGATATACCTAATGTTAAATGACGAGTTAATAGGTGCAGCACACCAACATGGCACATGTATACATATGTAACAAACCTGCACATTGTGTACATGTACCCTAAAACTTAAAGTATAATAATAAAATAATAATAATAATAATAATAATAAAACCTGAAACTATAAACCTACTAGAAGAAAACATAGGGGGAAAGCCTCTTGGCATTGGCCTGGGCAAGTATTTTATGGATATGACATCAAAAGCACATGCAATAAAGCAAAGATAGACAAGTAGGACTTCATCAAACTAAAAATCTTCTGCATGGCAAAAGAGACAATTACCAGAGTGAAAAGGCAACCTACAGAATAGATGGAAATGTTTGCAAGCCATGTATCTGATAAGGGGTTAATATCCAAAATATACAAAAATCTCCTACACTCCAATAGTAAAATAAATAAATAAATAAAGTTGACAAAGGATCTGAAGATACATTTCTCAAAAGAAGACATACAAATGGCCAACAAATATATGTAAAGGTGCTTAGCTTCAATAATCATCAGATAAACACAAATCAAAACCACAAATGTATGCTTGTTAGAATGGCTGTTATCAAAAAGACAAAAGATAAGAAACTGTTGGTGAGAACATGTTAGCTCAGCAAATTTAGGATGCTCCTCTAATATAAGAGGAGTCTATTCTTTCAGTAGAGTAGGTTCCTCCAAAAATTAAAAATAGAACTATCTATGATAGAACAACCTCAGTTCTGCATATATATCCAAAAAAATAAAATTACTATTTCAAAGAAATATCTGCGCATTCATTGCAGCATTTTTTACAATAGCAAAAATATGGAAACAACCTAAATGTCTGTCAACATATAAATGAATAAAGAAGATGAGATTGCTGGTAAGATTGACAAATAGGAACAGCCCTGTTTCTCAGCTCCCAGTGAGATCAATGAAGAAGGAAGATGATTTGTGTGCATTTCCAAATGATGTACCTGGTTCATCTCATTGGGATTCATTGGTCAGTGAGTGCACCCCATGGAGGGCAAGCCGAAGCAGAGTGGGACATCACTTCACCCAGGAAGTGCAAGGGGTCAGAGAATTTTCTCCCCTACCCAAGAGAAGTCATGAGGGACTGAGCCTGAGGAACCATGCACTCTGGCCCAGAAACTGCACTTTTCCCATGGTCTTTCCAACCCACAGACCAGGAGATTCCCTCCAGTGTCTATCCTGCCAGGAACCTGGGTTTCAAGCACAAAACTGGGCAGCCATTTGGGCAGACACTGAACTAGATGCAGGAGTTTGTTTTTTGTTTTTTTTTTTTCCAAACCCCAGTGGTGCCTGGAATGCCAGTGAGACAGAACCATTCACTCCCCTAGAAAGGGGTGCTGAAGCCAGCGAGTCAAGTGGTCTGGCATGGTGGGTTCCACCCCCACAGAGCCCAGCAAACAAAGATACACTGGCTTGAAATTCTCGCTGCCAGTACAGCAGCAGTCCAAGATCAACCTGGGATGCTAGAGCTTGGTGGGGGGAGGGGCGTCCTCCATTGCTAAGGCTTGAGTAGGTGGTTTTACCCTCACAGTGTAAACAAAGCCACTGGGAAGTTTGAACTGGGCAGAGCCCACTGAAGCTCAGCAACGCTGCTGTGGCTAGACTGCCAGATTTCTCCTCTGTGGGCAGGGCATCTCTGAAAAAAAGACAGCAGCCCCAGTCAGGGGCTTATAGATAAAACTCCCACATCCCCGGGATGGAGCACTAGGGGGAAGGGATGGCTGTGGCCGCAGATTCAGCAGACTTAAACGTCCCTGCCTGATGGCTTGGAAGAGAGCAGTGGGCATCCCAGCACAGCGTTGAGCTCTGCTAAGGATCAGACTGCCTCTTCAAGTGGGTCCCTGACCCCTGTGTATCCTGACTGGGAGACACCTCCCAGCAGGGGCCAACAGACACCTCATAGAGAAGAGCACTGGCTGGCATCTGGCAGGTGCCCCTCTTAGACAAAGCTTCCAGAGGAAGGAACAGGTAGCAATCTTTGTTGTTCTGCAGCCTCCGCTGGTGATACCCAGGTAAACAGGGTCTGCAGTGGAACTCCAGCAAACTCCAGCAGACCTGCAGGAGAGGGGCCTGACTGTTAGAAGGAAAACTAAGAAAAAGAAAGGAATAGAATGTTCACTTAAAGACCCCATCCAAAGGTCACCAACATCAAAGACAAAGGCTGCAAAGGGTGCAAAAAGGCTGAAAATTCCAAAAACCAGAATGCTTCTTCTCCAAAGGATCACAACTCCTCACCAGCAAGGAAAAAAACTGGATAGAGAATGAGTTTGACAAATTGACAGAAGTAGGCTTCAGAAGGTAAGTAATAACAAACTCCTCTGAACTAAAGGAGCATGTTCTAACCCAATGCAAGGAAGCAAAGAACCTTGAACAAAGGTTAGATGAATTGCGAACTAGAATAACCAGTTTAGAGAAGAATACAAATGACCTGATGGAGCTGAAAAACACAGCATGAGAACTTCATGAAGCACACACAACTATCAATAGCCAAATCAATAAAGTGGAAGAAAGGATATCAGAGATTGAAGATCATCTGAATAAAATAAAGCAAGAACACAAGATTAGAGAAAAAAGAATAAAAAGGGATGAACAAAGCTGCCAAGAAATATGGGACTATGTGAAAAGACCAAACCTACATTTGATTCATGTACATGAAAGTGATGGGGAGAATGAAAACAAGTTAGAAAACACTCTTCAGGGCATTATCCAGGAAAACTTCCCCAACTTAGCAAGACAGGCCAACATTCAAATTCAGGAAATACAGACAACACCACAAAGATACTTCTCAAGAAGAGCAACCCCAAGACACGTAATCATCAGAATCACCAAGGATGAAAGGAAGGAAAAATGTTAAGCACAGCCAGAGAGAAAGATCAGGTTACCAACAAAGCAAAGCCCATGAGACTGACAGCAGATCTCTCTGAAGGAACCCTGCGGGCCAGAAGAAAGTGGTGGCCAATATTCAACATTCATAAAGAAAAATTTTTTCAACCCAGAATCTCATATCCAGACAAACTAAGTTTCATAAGCAAAGAAGAAATAAAATCCTTTACACACAAGCAAATGCTGAGAGATTTTGTCACAAAAAGGCCTGCCATACAAGAGCTCCTGAAGGAAGCACTAAACATAGAAAAGAAAAACAAGGACCAGCCCCTGCAAAAACATACCAAATTGTAAAGACCATCAAAACTATGAAGAAACTTCATCAAGTAATGGGCAAAATAATCAGCTAGCATCATAATGACAGAATCAAATTCACACATTACAATATTAACCTTAAATGTAAATGGGCTAAATGCCCGAATTAAAAGATACAGACTGGAAAATTGGAAAAAGAATCAAGACCCATCCCTGTGCTGTATTCAGGAGACCTATCTCATGTGCAAAGACACACATACGCTCAAAATAAAGGGATGGAGGAATATTTACGAAGCAAATGGAAAGCAAAAAAAAGCAGGAGTTGCAATCCTAACTTCTGATAAAACAGACATTAAACCAACAAAGATCAAAAAAGACAAAGAAGGCCATTACATAATGGTAAAATGATCAATGCAACAAGAAGAGGTAACTCTCCTAAATATATATGCACCCAATACAGGAGCACCCAGATTCATAAAGCAAGTTCTTAGAGAGCTACAAAGAGACTTAGACTTCCAAACAACAATAGTGGGAGACTTTAACACCCCATTGTCAATATTAGACAGATCAATGAGACAGAAAGTTAACAAGGATATTCAGGACTTGAACTCAGCTCTGGACCAAGTGGACCTAATAGACATCGACAGAACTCTCCACCTGAAATCAACAGAATATACATTCTTCTCAGCAGCTCATCACATTTATTCTAAAACTGACCACATAATTGGAAGTAAAACACCCCTCAGCAAATGCAAAAGAATGGAAATTATAACAAACAGTCTCTCAGACCACAGTGCAATCAAATTAGAACTCAGGATTAAGAAACTCGCACAAAATGGCAGGACTACATTGAAACTGAACAACCTGCTCCTGAATGACTACTGGGTAAATAACGAAATGAAAGCAGAAATGAAGATCTTCTTTGAAACCAATGAGAATGAAGACACAATGTACCAGAATCTCTGGGACACAGCTACAGCAGGGTGTAGAGGAAAATTTATAAAACTAAATGCCCAAAAGAGAAAGCAGGAAAGATCTAAAATTGACACCCTAACGCCACAATTAAAAGACCCGGAGAAGAAACAGCAACAAATTCAGAAGTTAGCAGAAGACAAGAAATAACTAAGATCAGAGCAGAACTGAAGCTGATAGAGACACAAAAAAAAACCCTTCAAAAAAAATCAATGAATCCAGGAGCTGCTTCTTTGAAAATATCAACAAAATAGATAGACTGCTAGCCAGATTAATAAAGAAGAAAAGAAAGAAGAATCAAATATACACAAAAATGATATAGGGGGTATCATCACCATCCAACAGAAATACAAACTCACATCAGAGAATACTATAAACACCTCTACGCAAATATACTAGAAAATCTAGAAGAAATGGAAAAATTCCTGGACACAAACACCCTCCCAAATCTAAACCAGGAAGCAGTTGAATCCCTGAATAGACCAATAATAGGCTCTGAAATTGAGGAAGTAATTAATAGCCTACCAACCAAAAAAAGTCCAGGACCAGACGGATTCACAGCCAAATTCTACCAGAGGTACAAAGAGGAGCTGGCACCATTCCTTCTAAAACTATTCCAATCAAAAGAAAAAGAGAGAATCCTCCCTAACTCATTTTATCAGGCCAGCATCATCCTGATACCAAAGCCTGGCAGAGACACAACAAAAAAGGAAAATTTTAGGCCAATATCGCCAATGAACATCGATGCGAAAATTCTCAATAAAATACTGGCAAACCGAATCCAGCAGCACATCAAACAGCTTATCCACCACAACCAAGTAGATTTCATCTTGAGATGCAAGGCTGATTAAACATACACAAATCAATAAACGTAATACATCACATAAACAGAACCCAAGACAAAAACCGCATGATTATCTCAATAGATGGAGAAAAAGCCTTCGACAAAATTCAACACCCCTTCATGCTAAAAACTCTCAAAAAACTAGGTATCAATGGAACATATCTCAAAATAATAAGAGCTATTTATGACAACCCCACAGCCAATATCATACTGAATGAGCAAAAACTGGAAGCATTCCCTTTGAAAAGTGGTACAAGACAAGGATGCCCTCTCTCACCACTCCTAATCAACATAGTATTGAAATTTCTGGCCAGGGCAATCAGGCAAGAGAAAGAAATAAAGGGTATTCAAATAGGAAAAGAGGAAGTCAAATTGTCTCTGTTTGCAGATGACATAATTGTATATTTAGAAAACCCCATCATCTCAGCCAAAAACTTCTGTACGCTGATAAGAAACTTCAGCAAAGTCTCAGGATACAAAATCAATATGCAAAAATCACAAACACTCCTATACACCAATAACACACAAACAGAGAGCCAAATCATGAGTGAATTCCCATTCACAATTGCTGCTAAGAGAAGAAAATGCCTAGGAGTGCAACTTACAAGGGATGTGAAGGACCTCTTCAAGTAGAACTACAAACCACCTCTCAAGGAAATAAGACAGGACACAAACAAATGGAAAAACATTCCATGCTCATAGATAGGAAGAATCAATATCATGAAAATGGCCATACTGCCCAAAGTAATTAATAGATTCAATGCTATCCCCATCAAGTTACCATTGACTTTCTTCACAAAATTGGAAAAAACTACTTTAAACTTCATATGGAACCAAAAATGAGCCTGCACAGCCAAGAAAATCCTAAGCAAAAAGAACAAAGCTGAAGGCATAAGGCTACCTGACTTCAAATTATACTACAAGGCTATGGTAACCAAAACAGTATGGTACTGGTACCAAAACAGATATATAGACCAACGGAACACAACAGATACTTCAGAAGTAACACCACAGATCTACAACCATCTGATCTTTGACCTACCTGACACAAACAACAGTGGGAAAAAGACTCCCTATTTAATAAATGATGTTGGGAAAATGGCTAGCCATAGACAGGAAACTGAAACTGGACCCCTTCCTTACACCTTATACAAAAATCAAATAAAGATGGATTAAAGACTTTAACATAAGACGTAAACCATTAAAATCCTAAAAGAAAACCTGGGCAATACCATTCAGGACATAGGCATGGGCAAAGACTTCACGTCTAAAAAACCAGAAGCAATGGCAACAGAAGGCAAAATTGGCAATGGGATCTAATTAAACTAAAGAGCTTCTGCACAACAAAATAAACCATCCTCAGAGTGAACAGGCAACATAGATAATGGGAGATATTTTTTGTAATCTATCCATCTGACAAAGGGCTAATATCCAGAATCTACAAAGAACTTAAATAGATTTATAAGAAGAAAAAAACCCATCAAAAAAGTGGGCAGAGTATATGAACAGACACTTCTCAAAAGAAGACACTTATGTGGCCAACAATCATATGAAAAAATGCTCATCATAACTGGTCATCAGAGAAATGCAAATGAAAACCACAATGAGATACCATCTCACGCCAGTTAGAACGGCAATCATTAAAAAGTCAGGAAACAACAGATGCTGGAGGAAACGTAGAGAAACAGGAATGCCTTTACACTGTTGGTGGGAGTGTAAATTAGTTCAAGCATTGTGGAAGACAGTGTGGCGATTCCTCAAGGATCTAGAACTAGAAATACCGTTTGACCCAGCAATCCCATTACTAGGTATATACCCAAAGGATTATAAATTATTCTACTATAAAGACACGTGGACACATATGTTTACTGTAGCACTATTCACAATAGCAAAGACTTGGAACCACCCCAAATGTCCATCAATGATAGACTGGATGAAGAAAATGTGGCACATATACACCCTGGAATACTATGCGGCCAAAAAAAAGGATGAGTTTATGTCCTTTGCAGGGACATGGATGAAGCCGGAAACCATCATTCTCTGCAAACTATCACAAGAACAGAATACTAAACATCACATGTTCTCACTCATAAGTGGGAGTTGAACAATGGAAACACATGGACACATGTAGGGGAACATCACACACCAGGGCTTGTCATGGGTTGGGAGGCTAGGGGAGAGATAGCATTAGTAGAAATGCCTAATGTAGGTGACAGGTTGATGGGTGCAGCAAACCATCATGGCACGTGTATACATATGTAACACAACTACATGTTCTGGACATGTACCCCAGAACTTAAAGTATAATAAACAATAAAAATAAATGGATAAAGTGTGGTGTGTGTATACACACACACATATATACACAATGAAATATTATTCATCTTTTTTTGTGACAATATGGATGAGCCTAGAGGACCTTATACTGAATAAATTAAGCTAGGCACAGAAAGAAAAATACTATATGATCTCACTTATACGTGGAATTTTAAATAATCAAACTCACATAAGCAGAGAGTAGAATAGTGGTTGCCAAGGGCTAGAGGAGGGAGTAATAAGGTGATATTGGTCAAAGGGAACTAAGTTTCAGTTATGCCAGTTGAATAATTTCTGGAGATCTAATGTACAGCATGGTGACTGTAGTCAACAATACAGTGTTGTATATTTGAAATTCACTAAGAGGGTAGATCTTAAGTGTTCTCTTCCAAAAAAAAAGAAGAAAAGAAAATCTTAGCTATGTGAGGTGATTGTACTAGATTGTATTAGTCCATTTTGCATTGTGATAAAGGAATACCTGAAGCTAAGTAATTTATATTATTTTAAAAAGAGGCTTATTTGGCTTACAGCTCTGCCAACTGCATAAAAAGCACCACCATCTGCCTCTGGTGAGGGCCTCAGGAGCTTACAATCATGGTAGAAGGTGATGGGGCAACAGGCATGTCACATGGTGACAGAGGGAGCAAGAGAGATGCCATACTCTTTTAAACGGCCAGCTCTTGAGTGAACTAATAGAATCAGAACTCACTCATTATCAAGGGAAGGGCACCAAGCCATTCATGAGGGATCCACCCTCATAATCCAAACACTTCCCACTAGGCCCCACCTCCAACAATGGGGATCACATCTAAACATGAGATTTGGAGGGGGACAAACATGCAAGCTACATCAGTGATGCATATGTTAATTAGCTTGATTATGATCATTTCACAATGTACACATATATCAAAATTTCAAGTTGCATACTTTAAATATATACCATTTTATTTGTCAATTATACCTCAAAATCTGGAGGGGAAAAGCATCTTAGATTTGATAAATAATGTAGTAATTAATCCTGCTTGGACCTACACCCAAAATAAGGGTTTTTAACCACCACATCTCAAGTTTATATCTTAGAAATTCACATGAAGAGTTGAGAGTATGGAGCAGACCCACTCTCAGCCACCTAGAAGTTGTGGTCCATCTTACACAAGGAGGAAAGAGCCTCCCAAAGACTCTCTAGGCACATCTTCTAATGCAGCAGCTTCCTCCCACATGTGAGTTCCAGTGATTTACAGGTTCTCCCATTTCACCGACCAGATGAATCACTGCTCTCAAGGTGTGAGGCAAGCCAAGGGGTGAAGAGAATGAAGAAGGATACCTCCCTAAAACATTCTAAAAGATAAAATCAAAAGAAAAACATTTCAATTCCATGCTATAAAGTAGGTATTGCTGAGAGAAAAGAAATAGCACTCACTGTAAAGATCATACTCAACATCAAGAAATTATTTCCTTGGAGTTCCTAAGTGAGATGAGTGACAGGAAATGATCCCAGTGTAAAGAAGTCATATTTAATCAGAAAAAAATATTGGAAAAGGGCAAAGAATAACAAGAACCTGGGCAGTAGTCATTGTCAAACTGCCCTTTATGGGTCAGATTATTAATTGCCAAATATTTATTTAGCAAATTCTGAGCATTCAGGTGTTCTGAAAGCCCATAGAATACAAAATTAAAGACATGTTCACTATGGGAAAAGCATAAAGAAGTCAGGGATTAAGGCAAGTGTTTCCCACTTAACGAAGTATAAATAAAAAAGTATAAAGAAAGTGTTTAATAGCACAATATTGATAGTATGAAACCAAACAAAATTTTGCCCTTAAGGGATATCATTCATCATGTTATTATTTTTAAAGTTATTTTTATTTAGTTTGTACATTAATACATATATTTTAGGAATAATTTGTGATATGACTCAATTTGTTTAGTCTTTAAAGTCACATTTTAATAAGGTATCACTGTACTGCACAGATCATCTTTTAACTAAGATCTAAACGTTCATCTTTGCTTATCAAGTTAATTATGGTATAAAAATAAACTCCTTATTGTTGAAATATATACGCATAAGGACTTGATATGATCTTTTAAGAAGTAAAGTAACTACTTCAAGGTAAAAATATACAAAGTAGTCAGATAGTAAGTTCTTAATAAGTAACTGTTGAGTTGAATACATCTACCATGAAAACATTGATAAGATTTATGATCACCTAAGACATATGAATAAAAATTGAAGCATTATAACAAAAATTGAAAGCCAAAATGTTTGGGTGCCCCTTAAATCTGATTCTCAGGCCAACAATTATATTAAAATGGCTCTTGCAGAAGACAGCAAAGGACTCTTTACACATCTTTTTAATATATAAATAGCCTGCTATTGACAGCTCTGTATTACTGAAACTCTCCTCCTCTGCTTTCTCCAATTACTGTCTCCTAGTTCCTCTCCTATTTTACAAATAATTTGCAATTTTGTCTTAGGCCAACTTCTATATATTACTCTACAAACTCTTTCTGAGCCACTTCTTCATTCTTCAAGGTTTCAATGCTCTCCTACATGCTAATGACTCTCAAAGACCAACCTCTTTCCCAAGCCCTCCATCTCTCCAACTACCTATCAGATGTCTTACATACATGGTAACACATCTAAAACACAGTGTCTTGCTGTCTAGTCTGCTCCTCTCCCCACCTGTATCATCCACTGGCTCTTTATTCTGTTTAGCAGAAACTAAAGATGACCTTTACTTCTCCCATTTTAACCCCTAGAAATAAACGTTTTCATTCTCTGAGTTTAGAAAAGGGAAAGATAGAGTATATTTTGGTCAAAGGAAGAAGTAATATTAGAATCAGTTTTAAACTCATTCCAATCAATCAGTGACAACCTTACTTCAGAAACCACACTTCCAAAAGTAGGGCATTCAGTGACAGCTTCTCAAAGTCTCCAATCAATGACAGCTTCACTCCAGTAACCATGCCTACCTGGCTAACAGTCAACCAATCTCTAAAATTCCTACCGATAAGAAGTTCACAATTCATGATCTCCATGCTTCCTTAAAAGCCATTTGCTTGCTTAGAAAGACTGTATACAAGCACAGCAACCTCTTCTTTAACAAGAAATAAATTAATCTTTTTGTTTTAAGTACTAAATGGTGGATTCTTCCTTTGACCCCCCAATTCAGTCTCTAACCTCCATTAATTCTACTCACAAACTATTTCTCAGTTTCTTCTCCATTACTCCCCATTTATTGTTCAGTCTATACGCTATCCAATCTCCCTCCCAATATTTACCTTAAATACAATTTGTGAATGTGGTTCCTTTCCTTAAATTCACTCGGTGTTCTGTTATTGTATATATAAAACACTCACCTCCTTTCTACTATCACCACTTCTTTTTACTTTTTAATGTCACTTACAGTTACAGTCTCTGCCTCTCCAAAATGCCCTTCTCCATTTAGGTAAATTATTTTCATCCTCCAAAATCCATTCATTTTTTTCACTTCTATGGATGTTTTAACCCCCTAGACAAACAATTTCCCTACGTCTGTGCTCCCATTCTTCTATATGTCTTTGTTTCTTTTTGTTTGTTTGTTTGACCCAGTCTATATTTCTTTGTTTCTTTTTGGCTGGTTGGTTGTTGGTTTGTTTGAACCAGTATCTCCCCATGCCTCTACCCTCCAGCCTCTGGCAACTACCATTGTACTCTTTGCTTCTATGCTTTTGACTTCCTCCGTGTCTCCATTAAAGCACTTGTCACATTGGTTTGAAGTAATTTGTTGACAAAACTGTCTCTTCCACATTCTCCATTGCTTCAGAATCCAGCCCAGAATAGGGTCTCAGTAAATGAATGACTAAGCTAGAACTGAAAAATTAATTTTTATAAGTGTAGCCTCTTGATTTTCCTTCTTTCATAAGAAACTTCCTTCTTTTCATAAGAACTTTTTGAAACTATGGAAATATTCAAGAAAAGCTATTTAAGGCTATTTAAATATTCAAGAAAGACTATTTAGGGATATTTAAATTAAATCTATAAAATCTTTTTTGAATCTTACAATTTTAACTATCACTTTGATGACAGAAATCTTCCATTTAAGGAAAAAATTATTTTACTGATAATGTAACATGAGTTTAATGAATAAAAATAGTTTACTTCATTTGAAAGCCTGGGTCATCTAAATGTAAGTCCAGAAGCTATTTGAATCATGAGAAGGCTACATTTAAAGTTCTTTTTCATCAATTCTTAATTTGAGAATTTTTGTTTGTTTATTGGCTGCTTTTTTTCCCCCCGATATGGAGTTTTGCTCTGTTGCCCAGGCTAGAGTCCAGTGCCACAATCTTGGCTCAATGCAACCTCCAGCTTCCAGGTTCAAGTGATTCTCCTGCCTCAGCCTCCCAAGTGGCTGGGATTACAGGTGCCCACCACCAAGCCTAGCTAGCTTTTGTATTTTTATTAGATATGAGGCTTCACCATGTCAACCAGCCTGGTCTTGAACTCCTAGCCTCAAGTGATCCACCTGCCTCAACCTCCCAAAGTGCTGGGATTACAGGAGTAAGCCACCATGCCCGATGAGAATGTTTTTAATATAGTCTGAGTGCAAGTTAATTATCAACTAAAATTTCAAGTATTTAAGTTTTTTACCTTATTTTTTTTGTCAGATTTTTTTATAAGATTTTGTTTTCCCAAAACAACCTTAACACTCCAAGTTAGCCACCTGATTGTTTACTCTAATTCTAAAGCCAACTTCATCTGTTGATGATTTGGAAACAGTACTGTTGAATAAATAATTCAGGGTTGGTTCTTCCTAAAGATAAAGGGTGACATTGTCATCATAGATTTGCCAGCCTGGGAAAGCTCAACTTAATTTTTGGAAAAAATAGAGATCCCATTGTGCAGGCACACAAAAGTGGCTCAACAATTTAACAACAACTAAAACAATTCAGTAGAGACAAACCAAGTTGTAAGATTGCATGTCCCTCATAGCTCAGAGAAAAATAATTTTATGAGAGAAATGAGAACAATTAGTCCTGAATATATAGTGTTCAAGGATCCCTGCTGTCATAGCAGTCAATACCCTCAAACTAAAGGAAAAAAAAACTTAATAAGAAAAAGATAAAAAGAAAATAAATAAGCCAAAATGACTAGAGTCTAAATTTACCAATATTGTATTTTAAAAGGTAACAATAATTGAAAGTGGGGGAAAAGAGGGAGGTGGAGGATAGAGTGGAAACTTTTCTTTTTAATTATTATGAAGGTAGTACTGATTTTAATTTTTAAATATAAAAGCTGAGATCCTCCAACATGTAAATGTTGGCCCCAATGGCATAAAGTTAAATTTGAGTCCTAATCAAATGTTTCACTACAGATTCTGTGTTGTATATTGTGTTTTCTAAAATGGCCACAGCAATATTTCCAAGGCTACATGCTGTCTCAGAACATTGCTACTTTCCCTGAATCTGGGTAGAAATTTGTAATTGCCTCAATGAATAGGATGCAACAAAAATGATGCAGCATGACTCTTGAGGCCTAGCTATTGTAAGGAACCCCAAACTAGCACCACAGAGAGGTCACATGAAGAGGCACACATGGAGAGGAGCTGAGGTCCCAGGACAACAGCCAGCATTAAATATGAAAATAGGAATATCAAGCACAGTCATATTAGTTGTCTACTGCTGCATAAGAAACTATCCCCAAATTTTATTTCATACAGCTTCTATGGGTCAGGAATCCAGGGATGTCTTAGCTGGGTGGTTCTAGTTCAGAGTCTGTCTTGAAGTTGCAATCAAGATGTCAGTTGGGGTTCAATCATCTGAACTCTTGACTGGAGCTGAAGTATTTTCTTCCAATGTGGCATACTCACATGCCTAACAAATTAGTGCTAGATGTGGCAGAGGGCTTTTAATTCCTTACATGTGTATCTCTCTCCACAGAACTGCTTGTGTATCCTCACAACACCACATTTGACTTACTCTGGGTAAATGATTCAAGAAGGAGCAAGGTGGAAGTTTCAATGTCTTTATGACTTATCCTCAGAAGGCATACTTTGTCATTTTTACAATATCTTGTTAATTAAACTGGCCTTCCTATTCAGTGTTGGAGGGAACTGCCCAAGGACATGAATATCAAGACTCAAGAATCATGGGGGGTCATTTCAGAAACTGGCTATGACAGAGGTTTAACATCCGAGTAATAGGAATCCTTGCAAAAGAGACGAGAGGAAGTAAATAGTCAGAGAAATAATACAAGAAAACAAAATACAAGGAAATTTTCCAAAACTGAAAACAAAGAATTTACAGATTGAAATGACCCACCAATCACCCAAAATAATAGAGGGAAAATTTTAGGACACTGAAAACAAAAACAAGCTTTCAGGGGAAGGAAAAAATATCACCTACAAAGGATCAGGAAACACAACAGCTTCATATTGATCAATGGCAACACCGAAAACTAAAAGGAATTGTGATCAAAATTATCAAGGAAAATTATTTCAACCTGGAATCCTATACCTAGTCAAACTGTCAAAATAAATGTAAAGTAAAATAAAGACATTCAAATTCTTTAAAAAATTGTCTCCATTGCACTGTTTCTCAGAAAACTACTGCAAGAGGTATCTCTACTAAAATGAGGGATTAAAATAGGAAAGGGCATTGTGGAGATACACAAAATAATAGCAAAACAAGCAAAAGGATTCCCAAGGACAATGGCAAAAGAAGATCTCATATGAAACTCTATCAGACATAGAGGAGATGTGAATTGGGGGGGAGATGGGGAGAAGAGCATTAAAGCTTCATTTTCTACTGTGAGAAACCAATAGATAGTGTCTAAAAAGTTAAAGAAGTAGTAATATAAATATGTTTCTTAGATACATGGAGGTAAATAGTAAAATAAGAATCATCTTAAGGAGGTGAAAAGTATAGTAGCCTTTGAAGAAAGGGAATAATGGGGAGGAAATGAGCTTGCTGTTACTTATAAGAATTGTGAAATTATTTGATTCTTTAAACTACGAATATATAGTCATGCACCACATAATAACATTTCAGTCAACAACAGATGACATATAGAGCAGGGGCTTCATAAGATGATAGTGGAGCATATATAAAAACCTGATCTATTGCACTTGATTTTGGCATCACATATCAAGTAGTGGAAATGACTGATATTTAGTAATGATGCTGGAAATTTGGTTTTCCAGATTAAAATATATGCATAAATAAAAATATATATACCACCTAGGCTAATGTTAGTACATTCTATCATGTTCAACAATGACAAAATCTCCACATGACACATTTCTCAGAATGTAGCCTCATTGTTAAGCAATTCAAAACAGTACATAACTGATAATGTTCTTAACAACTGGTAATTTTAAGAGACAGAGATATTAAGAAAAGATGGCCCCTTTTCTGTCTCTAGTTATCTTGGATTTTAAGCATACATGTAAAGATATAGCATATACTGTGCCAAAGATTCTAGACTTCTTTTTCAAAAATTATAATGGGATGAAGACTTGATGGACTGGTAGAGAAAGGAAAGGGGGAAAAAAAGTTCAAAATCCTAACTTTAAAAGGTCTGTTATTCACAAGATAAACATGTCAAGCTATTTATCCAGAAGGAAAGAAAAGCAATTTATGTTTGTAATTATAGCTATAAACTTAGTTATTCCCTTAGCCAATGAAAATCACAGTGTCCAGATATAAATTAAAATTATTTTTAAATTTCTTCATGAATGATTTTGTATATCTAAAAGTATAATTTAAATATTTCTCACTGCACCATTCTGTTCTTCTTTGACTTGAAATTATTTAAATACAACTCAATTTTCCACTGCTACATTTTTCCACTGCATGGAAGGTAAGGCCAGAAGACAATTAATCAAAGCTGGTAATTAATGCCTTGCCATCAGATTCATCTTAACTATACTAAATGTTTCACATATTATAATATTCCATTATTACTTTATGTACTCACTAGTTTCCTGGTTCTCTAATTAGTGGAATGTCAGCCAGGTTTTTATTTTGCCATCAAAATGTTTGCCTATTTAGTTCATAATCTTGTTACTTTGCACACAAAGCTAACAAATAGGTATAGTTCATATTTTTCTCTCAAATTTCTGGCGAAAAAAGTGTGCTTTTATTAGAATTGTTAGCAAGGCGAATTTTCTTTTAGTTGATTTTGTGTCTTTTGACAGTTTAATGTGAAATCAGTCTTCTCAGAATGGAGGACAGAATAAATCTGAAGAGATTCATTGAAAATATTTGGTTAATTTTTAATTAACTACTATATTTATCACATCACACATACCAAATGTATCAGTCAAGTTGGATTCCACTTGTAATACTGGTGTAAGAAATAATGACAGTTAATCATCTAACATATAATAATCTGGAGACAGTTGGTTCTAGATTTAGTACAATGGTTCAGCAATGCCATTAAGGGACTTTCACTGTGGTATCTTCGATGTGTTGGTTTTTAGGCTTTTAGACTTTAACACTTATAGACTGTCAACCCAGAGTTCCAAAATTGCTGCTATAGATTGAAACATCACATTCTTAAACCAACATCGTGAGTAGGAGAGAAAGGATAAATGGATGAATCATAAAAGAAAATTTTTTCTCAACAGCCCCAAGCTGACTTTCCTTCATGCCAAGTCACATGACAACACATAGCTGCAAGGAAAGCTTGGCATATGTCAGTGGAATTTCCACAATTGTTTAGATGAATTGTGATTTATCTTCTAGGGCTATGCATTAGTTTCCTACTGCTAGTGTAACAAATTACCATGAATGTAGTGAACTAAAACAACACAAAGTTATTGGCTGACAATTTTGGAAGTCAAAGTCCAAAATGAGTTTCACAGGACTAAAATCAAGGTGTTGCAAGGGCTGAGTTTCTTCCAAAGGCTCTAGTGGAGAATTTCCTTTTGTGTTCCATCTTTTAGAGGCTGCCTGCATTTCTAGGCTCATGATCCCTTTTTCACTTTGCTCTAACCTCTGCTTCCATCATCATATCTCCTCTGACTCTCTTGCCTCCTGTTTTCCCTTAAAGACTTTTGCAATTACATTGGGTCTACCCAGATAATCCTCAATTATCTCCCAATTTCAAGATCCTTAATCACATCTGTAAAGACCCTTTTGTCATAAACAAAAACATATTCACAAGTTCCCAGGACTAGAAAGTGGTGGTCTTGATGGGGGATGTGGGGGTGGGGAGAGGCAAGTGAGCATTATTCTGCCTACCACAAGCTGATCACATTGCAAATCAAAACAATAAAGAGATTCTGTTATCAAGGCAAAAGCCTATTGGATAAAAAACTATCAGTGTCTGCAACCCTCCACCTATACTATACTCATCCCTTATCATGTTCATTTCTCTCCTCTACAACAGTGTTAGATAGAAAAGAATAATAAGCATTTTGCTTGTATTTAGTTATGAATAAATATTATCTTCCAGATGCTATCATGGAATATAATTTCATTGCAGCACAGCTACAAGTCAAAAGTCAGACTTTCAAATGTGTTATTTGATAGTGCTATCATAAATGTATTAAAATGTATAGAAGCACATTGGCTAGCAAGATGGCTGAATGGAAACAGCTCCAGTCTACAGCTCCCAGTGAGATCAACACAGAAGGTGGGTGATTTCTGCATTTCCAACCGAGGTACCCAGCTCATCTCACTGGGACTGGTTAGAGAGTGGTTGCAGCCCACGGAGGGCAAGCGGAAGTGGGGTGGGTCATGACCTCACCCATGAAGTTCAAGACATCAGGGAACTCCCTCCCCTAGTCAAGAAAAGCCATGAAGGACTATGCTGTGAGAAACAGTACACTCTGGCCCAGATACTACACTTTTCCCAAGGTCTTCAAAACCCGCAGACCAGGAGATTCCCTTGGGTGCCTGTGCCACCAGCCCCTGAGTTTCAAGCAAAAAACTGGGTGGCTGTTTGGGCAGATACTGAGCTAGCTGCATGAGTTTTTTTCATACCCCAGTGGCACCTAGAATGCCAGCAGGAGAGAACTGTTCATTCCCCTGGAAAGGGTGCTGAAGCCAGGGAGCCAAGAGGTCTAGCTCAGTGGATCCCACCCCCTTGGAGCCCAGCAAGCTAAGATCCACTGACTTGAAATTCTCACTGCCAGCACAGCAGTCTGAAATTGACCTGGGACACTTGAGTATGGTTGGGGGAGTGGTGTCCACCATTACTGAGGCTTGAGTAGGGGGCTGTCCTTTCACAGTGTAAACAAACTCCTTGGGAATTTCGACTTGGGTTGAGGCCACTGCAGCTAAGGAAAGCCACTGTAGCCAGACTGCCTCTCTAGATTCCTCCTCTCTGGGCAGGGGATCTCTGAAAAAAAAAGGTAGCAGCCCCAGTCAGAGGCTTATAGATAAAACCCCATCTCTCTGGTATAGAGCACCTGGAGGAAGTGATGGCTGTGGGCACAGCTTCAGCAAACTTGAATGCCCCTGTCTGCTGGTTCTGAAGAGAGCAGCAAACCTCCCAGCACAGCATTCAACCTCTGCTATGAAACAGATGGACTCCTCAAGTGGATCCCTGACCCCTGCACCTCCTAACTGGGAGACACCTCCCAGCAGGGGTCAACAGACACCTCATACAGGAGAACTCCAGCTGGCATCTGGCAGGTGCCCATCTGAGACAAAACTTCCAGAGGGAGGAAGAGGCATAGCTGTTCTGCAGCCTCTGCTGGTGATACCCAGGCAAACAGCGTCTGGAGTGGACCTCCAGCAAACTCCAGCAGACCTGCAGCAGAGGGTCCTGACCGTTAGAAGGAAAACTAACAAAAAGAAAAGAATAGCATTAACATAAGCAAAAAGGACATCCACTCAGAAGCCCCATTCGATGATCACCAACATCAAAGACCAAAGGTACATAAATCCATGAAGATTAGAAAAAACCAGAGCAAAAAGGCTGAAAATTCCAAAAACAAGAACACCTCTTCTCTTCCTAAGGATCACAACTCCTCGCCAGCAAGAAAACAAAACTGGACAGAGAATGAGTTTGATGAATTGAAAGAAGTAGGATTCAGAGGGTGGGTAATAACAAACTCTTTATTCTTCTTTAGAACAAGCTAAAGAAGCATGTTCTAACCTAATGCAAGGAAGCTAAGAACCTTGAAAAAAGGTTATGTGAATTGCTAACTAGAATAACCATTTTAGAGAAGAACATAAATGACCTGATGGAGCTGACAAACACGGTACGAGAACTTTGAGAAGCATACACAAGTATCAACAGCCAAATCAATCAAGTGGAAGAAAGGATATCAGAGATTGAAAATCAACTTAATGAAAAAAAGTGTGAAGACAAGATTAGAGAAAAGAGAATGAAAAGAACAAACAAAGCCTCCAAAAAATATGGGACTATGTAAAAAGACCAAACCTACATTTGATTGTTATACCTGAAAGTGAGGGGGAGGATGGACCAAGTTGGAAGACACTCTTCAGGATATTATCCAGGAGAACTTCCCCAACCTAGCAAGACAGACCAACATTCAAATTCAGGAAATACAGAGGACACCACAAAGATACTCCTGAAGAAGAGCAACCCCAAGACACATAATTGTCCAATTAACCAATGTTGAAATGAAGGAAAAAATGTTAAGGGCAGTCAGAGAGAAAGGTTGGGTTGTCCACAAAAGGAAGCCCATCAGACTAACAGTGGATCTTTTGGCAGAAGAACACAAGCAAGAACACAGTGGGGGACAATATTCAACATCCTTAAAGAAAAGAATTTTCAACCCAGAATTTCATATCCAGCCAAACTAAGCTTCATAAAAGAAGGAGAAATAAAATCCTTTACAGACAAGCAAATGCTGAGAGATTTTGTCACCACCAGGCCTATCTTACAAGAGCCCCTGGAGGAAGCACTAAACATGGAAAGAAACAATCGGTACCAGCCACTGCAAAAACATACCAAATTGTAAAGACCATTGACACTATGAAGAAACTGCATCAACTAATGGTCAAATAACCAGCTAGCATCATAATGACAGGATCAAACACATATAACAATATTAACCTTAAATGTAAATGTGCTAAGTGCCCCAATTAAAAGACACAGACTAGAAAATTAGACAGAGTCAAGACCCATCCATGTGCTGTATTCAGGAGACACATCTCATGTGCAAAGACACACATAGGTTTAAAATGAAGGAATGGAGGAATATTTATGAAGCAAATGGAAATAAAAAAAAGCAGGGGTTGCAATCCTAGTCTCTGATAAAACAGACTTTAAACAAACAAAGATCAAAAGAAACAAAGAAGGGCATTATATAATGGTAAAGGGATTAGTGCAACAAGAAAAGCTAACTATCCAAAAAATATGTGTACCCAATACAGAAGCACCCAGATTCATAAAGAAAGTTCTTAGAGACCTAAAAAGAGACTTAGACTCCCACACAATAACAGTGGGAGACCTTAACACCCCACTGTCAATATGAGACAGATCAACGAGACAGAATATTAACAGAATGTTCAGGACTTGAACTCAGCTCTGGACCAAGCAGACCTAATAGACATCTACAGAACTCTTCACCTGAATTCAACAGAATATGCATTGTTCTCAGCACCACATTGCACTTATTCTAAAATTGACCACGTAATTGAAATAAAAAAACACCTCAGCAAATGCAAAAGAATGAAAATCATAACAGTCTCTCAGACCACAGTGCAATCAAATTAGAACTCAGAATTAAGAAACTCACACAACTGCATGGAAACTGAACAGCCTGCTCCTGAATCACTACTGGGTAAATAATGAAATTAAGGCAGAAATAAAGATGTTCTTTGAAACCAATGAGAACATGGACACAACATACCAGAATCTCTGGGACACAGCTAAAGCAGTGTTTAGAGAGAAATTTACAGCACTAAAGTCCCACAGGGAAAAGCAGAAAAAATCTAAAATTGACACCCTAACATCACAACTGAAAGAACTAGAGAAGCAAATGCAAACAAATTCAAAAGCTAGCAGAATACAAAAAATAACTAAGATCAGAGTAGAACTAAAGGAGACAGAGACATGAAAAACCCTTCAAAAGAAATCAATGAATCCAGGAGTTGGTGTTTTGAAAAGATCAACAAAATAGATAGACCAGCCTAATAAAGAAGGATGGAGAGAAGAATCAAATACACACAATAAAAAATGACATAGGGAATATCACCACTGATCCTACAGAAATACAAACCTCACATCAGAGAATACTATAAACACCTCTATGCAAATAAACTAAAAGATCTAGAAGAAATGGATAAACTCCTGGACACATACCTGCTCCCAAGTCTAAACCAGGAATAAGTCAAATCCGTGAATAGGCCAATAGGAAGTTCTGAAATTGAGGAAGCAATTAACAGCCTAACAACAACAAAAAAGTCCGAGACCAGAGAGATTAACAGCTGAATTCTACCAGCGGTACAGAGAGGAGCTGGTACCACTCCTTCTAAAACTATTCCAAAAAAATAGAAAAAAAGAGACTCCTCCATAACTGATTTTATGAGGCCAGCATCATCCAGACACCAAAACCTGGCAGAGACACGACACACGACAACAACAAGAAAATTTCAGGCCAATATCCCTGATGAATATTGATGTGAAAATCCTCAATAAAATATCGGCAAACTGAATTGACTAGCATATTGAAAAGCTTATGCACAACGATCAAGTTCGCTTCATTGCTGGGATGCAAGTCTGGTTCAACATGTGCAAATCAAAAAATGTAATCCATTGCATAAACAGAACCAATGACAAAAACCACATGATTATCTCAGTAGATGCAGAAAAGGCTTTCCATAAAATTCAACACCCCTTCATGCTAAAAATCCTCAATAAACTGGGTATGGATGAAATGTATCTCAAAAAAATAAAAGCTATTTATGACAAACTCACAGCCAATATTATACTGAATGGACAAAAGCTGGAAGCATTCCCTTTGAAAACTGGCACAACACAAGGATGCCCTCTGTCACCACTCCTATTCAACATAGTATTGGAAGTTCTGGCCAGGGCAATCAGGCAAGAAAAAGAAATAAAGGGTATTCAAATAGAAAGAGAGGAAGTCAAATTGTCTCTGTTTACATTACAGATGACATGACTGTATATTTAGAAAACCCCATCATCTCAGCCCAGAATCTCCTTAAGCAGATAAGCAACTTCAACAAAGTCTCAGGATACAAAATCAATATGCAAAAATTACAAGCATTCCTATACACCAATAATAGACAAGCAGCCAAATCATGAGTGAACCCCCATTCACAATTGCTACAAAGAGAATAAAATACCTAGGAATACAACTTACAAAAGATGTGAAGGACCTCTTCAAGGAGAACTACAAACCACTGCTCAAGGAAATAAGAGAGGACACAAACAAATAGAAAAACATTCCATGCTCATGGATAGGAAAAATAAATATCCTGAAAATGGCCATAATGCCCAAAGTAATTTATAGATTCAGTGCTATCCCCATCAAGCTACCATTGACTTTCTTCACAGAATTAGAAGAAACTAATTTAAAGTTCATATGGAACCAAAAAAGAGTCCTCATAGCCAAGACGATCCTAAGCAAAAAGATCAAAGCTGGAGGCATCATGCTACCTGACTTCAAATTATACTACAGGGCTACAGTAACCAAAACAGCATGGCACTGGTGCCAAAACAGATATAAGACCAAAGGAACAGAATGGAAACCCCAGAAATAACAACACACATCTACAACTATCTGATCTTTGACAAACTTGACAAAAACAATCAATGGGGAAATTATTCCCTATTAATAAATGGTGTTGGGAGAACTGGCTATCCATATGCAGAAAACTGAAACTGGACACCTCCCTTACACCCTATACAAAAATCAACTGTAGATGGATTAAAGACTTAAACGTCAAACCTAAAACCATAAAAACCCTAGAAGAAAATCTAAGCAATACCATTCAGGAAATAGGCATGGGCAAAGTCTTCAAGACTAAAATACCAAAAGCAATGGCAACAGAGGCAAAATTGACAAATGGGATCTAATTAAACTGAAGAGTATCTGCACAGCAAAAGAAACTATCATCAGAGTGAACAGGCAACCTACAGAATGGGAGAAAAATTTTGCAATCTATCCATCTGACAAAAGGCTAATATCCAGAATCTAGAAAGAAGTTAAACAAATTTACAAGACAAAAACAAATATCCTCTTCAAAAAGTGGGCAGAGTATATGAACAGACACTTCTCAAAAGAAGACATTTATGTGGCCAACAAATATATGAAAAAAAGCTCATTATCACTGGTCATTAGAGAAATGTAAATCAAAACCACAATGAGATACTATTTCACATCAGAATGGCAATCATTAAAAAGTCAGGAAACAACAGATGCTGGAGAGGATGTGGAGAAATAGGCATGCTTTTACACTGTTGGTGGGAGTGTAAATTAGTTCAACCATTTTGGAAGACAGTGTGGCAATTCCTCAAGGATCTAGAACCAGAAATACCATTTGACCCAGCAATCCCATTACTGGGTATATATTCAAAGGATTATAAATCATTCTACTATAAAGGTACATGCACATGTATGTTTATTGTGGCACTGTTCACAATATCAAATACTTGGTACCAACCCAAATGCCCATTACTGATAGACTGGATAAAGAAAATGTGGCACATATACAGTATGGAATACTATGCAGCCATAAAAAGGATGAGCTCATGTTCTTTGCAGGGACATGGATGAAGATAGAAAACATCATTTTCAGCATACTAACACAAGAACAGAAAACCAAACACCACCTTGTTTTCACTCACAGGTGGGAGTTGAACAATGAGTACGCATGAACACAGGGAGGGGAACATCACACACTGGGGCTTGTCAGAGGGTGTGGGGCTAGGGCAGGGATAACATTAGGAGAAATACCTAACGTAGATGATAGGTTGATGGGTGCAGCAAACCACCATGGCACGTGTATACCTATGTAACAAACCTGCACGTT